>NW_028270143.1:1983452-2633670 GCF_037043375.1 Chiloscyllium plagiosum
TTAAATAAATATAGAAAATAGGAGCAGGAATGCGCCATTCAGTCCTTCGAGACTGCTTCACCATTCAATAGGATCATGGCTAATAGAGTTATAGAGATGTACAGCATGGAAACCGGCAACTGGTTCCAACTTGTCCATGCCAACCAGATATTCTATATTAATCCAGTTCCACTTGCCAGCATTTGGCCAATATCCCTCTAAACTCTTTCTCTTCATACACCCATCCAGATACCTTGCAGGGCAGCATGGTGACTCAGTGGTTAGCACTGCTGCCTCACAACAGGGACCCAGATTTAATTCCAGCCTCAGGCGACTGTGTATGGAGTTTGCACATTCTACCAGTGTCTGGTTTCCTCTCACAATCCAAAGATGTGCAGGTTAGGTGGATTGACCATGTTAAATTCCCTATAGTGTTCTGAGATATGCAGGTTAGGTGATGTTAGGGGTAAATGTAGAGTGGTAGGGTAGGGGAATGGACCTGGGTAGGTTACACTTCGAAGGGTTGGTGTGGACTTGTTGGGCTGAAGGGCCTGTTTGCACACTGTAGAGATTCTATGATTCTTTTAAATGTTGTAATTGTACCAGCCTCCACCATTCCTCTGGCAGCTCATTTCATACACAGTCAGAGATGTACAGCATGGAAAAAGATGTTTCGGTCCAACGCATCCATGCCAACCAGATATCCCAACCCAATCTAGTCCCACCTTCCAGCACCCGGCGCATATCCCTCCAAACCCTTCCCATTCATATACTCAACCAAATGCCTCTTCAAAGTTGCAATTGTACCAGCCTCCACCATTTCCTCTGGCAGCTCATTCCATACACGTACCACCCTCTGTGTGAAAACGCTGCCCCTTAGGTCTCTTTTATATCTCCCCCCTCTCACCCTAAACCTATGCCCTCTAGTTCTAGACTCCCCGACCCCAGGGAAAAGACTTTGTCCATTTATCCTATCCATGACCCTCAATTTTGTAAACCTCTACAAGGTCACCCCTCAGCCTCCGACGCTCCAGGGAAAACAGCCCCAGCCTGTTCAGCCTCTCCCTATAGCTAAAATCCTCCAACCCTGGCAACATCCTTGGAAATCTTTTCTGAACCCTTTCAAGTTTCACAACATCTTTCCGACAGGAAGGAGACCAGAATTGCTCCCAATATTCCAACAGTGGCCTAACCAATGTCCTGTACAGCCGCAACATGACCTCCCAACCCCTGTACTCAATACTCTGACCAATAAAAGAAAGCATACCAAACGCTTTCTTCACAATCCTAGATACCTGCAACTCCACTTTCAAGGAGCTATGAACCTGCACTCCAAGGTCCAACCTCTGTGTGAAAAGGTTGCCCCTTAGGTTCCTTTTAAATATTTCTTCTTTCACCTTAAACCTATGCCCTCTACTTTTGGATTCCTCTACTATGGGGAAAAGACCTTGACTATTTACCCTATCCATGGCCCTCATGCTTTTATAAACTTCTATAAGGTAACTCCTCAGCTTCCCACACTACAGGAAAAATAGCCCTAGCCTATTCAGCCTGTCTTTTGGCTCAAACCCTCCAAGCCCAGCAACGTCCTTGTTAATATTTTCTGAACCCTTCCACGTTTCAATATCTTTCCTGTATCAGCAAGGCTCAAATTAAACCGAGTACTCCAAATGTGGCCTAACCAATGCCCGGTACAGCTGCAACATGACCTCCCAACTCCTATACTCAATGCACTGACAAGTGTGCCAAACATCATCTTCATCTACCTATCGACTTGCAACTCTGCTTTCAAGGAACAATGATTGTGCACCCCAAGGTCTCTTCATTTAACAACACTGTCCAGGACCTTAAGTGTATAATTCCTGCTCTGATTTGCCCTACCAAAGTGCAGCACCTTACATTTATCCAAATTAAACTCTAGCTGCCACTCCTCGGCACATTTACCCATCTGATCAAGGTCTACTGTACTGCAAGGTAACCTTCTTTGCTGTCCACTACACCAATTTTGATGTCACATTCATAGATTCATATAGCACATGAACAGACTCTTTGATCCAACCAGTCCATACCAAACATAATCCCAAACTAACCTAGACCTACCTGCTTGCGCCTGGCCCATATCCCTCCAAACCTTTCTTTTTCATGCCTCTATCTAAATGTCTTATAAATGTTGTAACTGTACTATAACCACCACTTTCTCACAAAGTACATTCCACACGCGAACTACCCTCTGTGTAAAAAGAATTTGCCTCATGTCTTTAAAATCTCTTTTCTTAATTCAAGAGTCTGCAAGCTTACTAAACATACTTCCTATATTCACTTCCAAATCATTTATATAAATGACAAAAAACAGTGGGTCCAGCACTGAACCTTGCAACACACCACTGGTCACAGGCCAAACAGCAACCCCCCATCCTCTGCCTCCTACCTTCGAGCCAATTTTGCATCCATTGATCATATTTCCTTTATTTCACTAACCTTCAAGGAATAAGACTTTTTTTTTTAAGATTTTTAGATTCCTGACAGTGTGGAAACAGGCCCTTCGGCCCAACAAGTCCACACCGACACTCCGAAGAGTAACCCACCCAGTCTCATTTCCCTCTGACTAATGCACCTAACACTATGAGCAATTTAGCATGGCCAATTTACCTGGCCGGCACATCTTTGGACCGTGGGAGGAAACTGGAGTACCTGGAGGAAACCCACGCAGACACGGGGAGAATGCACAAACTCCACACAGACAGTCGCCCAAGGCTGGAATCGAACCTGGGACCCTGGTGCTGTGAAACAGCAGTGCTAACCACTGAGCCACCGTGCTATCAATACAAACTTCCAGAAGGTACCCAAAAACATTACAGAGAAGATTTAGTAAAAAGTTGGCTTGAATGAAAATTGGCTGATAATTCGAAAACAAAGAGCAAATATAAAGCATAGGTAATATTGACCGCCAATCAGAAAAGTGTGGTTGGTCGGAGATCACATACTCATACCATGAATACGACAGCTATCTACATCTTCCTTTGCAGCATCACCCAAAACACCTTCAATTAACATGAATTACTCTATTTGACCCTGTGCAAAATTTTTAATTGATCTCAGTAAATCTTGCACCCATGATTATTCTTAGTTCCTTTCACAAATATTAATTACCAATGCTTTCTGCCTTCTACAATATATACTGACAATTCAATACACTAAAAGTATATAGAGTTTCTGTTAGGCTCTGTTGGTTTAATGAGCCAAACCAGCCATATAGTTTAAAAAGTACTACGTTGGAAACCATAACTGCCCACAAAACCCCCACATCAAAATTAAATCAGCATTACTGGTTTCCTCCAATTTTATTCCTGTTTTGATCTTCAAAATTATTTTTATCATAATGGCATTAATTATAATAATTCTATATCATGTAACAGCAAGTTAAACATTACCATTAAAAAGCTAATAAACTAGTACTTGAAAACGAATAAACTCAGCAAAAGGTTCTTTTTAAGTCATCTACATTTAAATTGTGTTGCTGATAGGTGGTGGATTGGATACTTAGTAAAAATAATCATTTTTCATGATAAACCCAGTTCCAGCTGGTTTAACAAAACTACACAATTCACCATCCAAGTCAAGGAATGCATGTACAAATTACATTTGACACCACTGTCAATCTTTCATATCATTTAATTGTTTACTCCATTGCAAGCAAATGATTAAAGCAAAAGTCTGAGTGCAAATTACATTTTAAAAAAAGTGTAATTTGTTGCTAGATTGCTAAGTGCGCCCAATTGGCAGCTCTAAGTTCTCTTGAATGAACTAAATACAATATCCCTAAGCTTGTAGATGACAAAGCTGGGTGGAAGGATACACTGGGAGGAGAATACAGAGCTTTGGACAGTGTGATTTGGACAAGTTGAGAGAGTTGGCAAATGCATGGCAGGTGAAATGTAGATGAGAGGTTATCCACTGGTAGCAAAAATGGGGAGGCAGACTATCTGAATGGAGATGGATTAGAAAAAGGGAACATACAACAAGACTAGGGTGTCATCATACAGAAGTAAGCATCCAGGGACAGGAGGTGGTGAAGAAGGCAAATTGTATGCTGCTTTTTGTAACAAGAGTATTCGAGTATTGAAGCAGGGATGTCATACTACCAATGTACAGAACCTTGATATGATAGCATGTGCAGTTTTGATCTCTCAATCTGAGGAAGGATATGCTAGTAATGGAGGGAGTGTAACAAAGGTTTACCAGACAGATTCCTGAGATGGCAGAACTGATGGATGTTAAGAGAGACTACACTTATTTAAGTTTAGAAGAATGAGGATTGATCTCATAGCAATATTTAAAATTCTAACAGGACTGGACAGGGTAAACACGAGAAGGATACCCCTGATGACCAAAGAGTCCAGAACCAGGGGTCAAGTCTAAGGATATGGCGTAGGCCATTTAGGACCAAGATGGAGAGCAATTTCTTCACCCAGAGTGTGGTGAACCTGTGGAATTGTCTGCCAAAGAAAGCAATTGAGGTCAAAACACAATGCTTTCAAGGAGTTAGATAAAGTTCATAGGGCTAAAAGGATCAAAAGGTATGGGCAGAAAAAGGGAACAGAGTATTTAGCTGGATGAGCAGCTATATTGAATGATGGAGCATCCTCAAAGGGGTGAATGGCCTACTCCTGCTGCAATTTTCTAAATTTTAATCCACACATATTGCTAATGGGAATTCCTCACTTGTTTACCATTCTATATTTGTAAAAATCTGCCTGCAGCATTCCACTACTACTCTCTGGGGAATATCACTCTAACAATAAGCATGTCAGTTTATGAAAGTCAATAATAGCCCTTTGTATTGAGGAGTTAGCCTATCTTAATGTTACAACTGCATCAAGAAATGGAAAATCATCAGACTATCCAGGAGATAAATCACGTTCAAAGTGGGTTAAAAACAGACAAGTAAACAGTACAAGTAGATAGAACAGGATTTTCAGGCCCCACCCAAAACGGTAGCAGATAGGCACTAAAATAAGCACTGACAATCTGTGTTTCAATTCCAGGTCATTTTCCATAAGTAGAATAATGCGGAGAAGGAAGGAATTTCACACCAGGAAATTTTAAAGAGAAAATGCTTAAAAATGTAATAAGCAAACTTCTAAAAATATTTGTCTGCATGAAAATGTAAACCATAAAGCATTTTCAAATTCAGTCCCAAATTAATTGGTAATGGTAGTTCTTCCAAATATTTAAACACTTCTCAAAATTAAATACAGTCAAAATGAAGCTGCAGGCAATCAAAAACAATTGCATATTACAAATATTCACAACATTTCAATATTGTATTGAAAATTATATACATAAGTAAATAAAATGGAGGTTCAGCAGAGTAGTCTGAGCAACATTGCTACCACATGCAGCCAGTTTTCCACCAAAAGATAATTATTGTATTTGGCCTATTAGTACACAACTGAGATGATTAATTTGACACATGGATTTTTTACATCCCTTTTCATTTGCAAAGCAGCCAAGTGCTTTGAGTCACCTTTGAAAGGATCACAAAGTTAGCATGAAAATAAAGCATGCATTTTTCCCAGCTCCAAGTAACTGTTTTCTAAATTTTATCATAGCTTTTCTATAAAAGAGCACAAATTCTGGCAAAAATTTGGACTAAAAGTTTCAACCTGTAAGTTAATCTTGATATGCTGATATTAATGTGCCCCAAAGATGTTGGTTAAATTCATACTGCAGATGAGCTTCTGTCTCTTAGCATTCCAATTCTTCATTAAACCTTGAATGTGAACAACTGAAGGGATTTTGCCAATGTTATTATTTATTCGCCAACCTTTGAATGTTATGTTAAAACTTGTTAAAAGTGCTAGGCAGAAAGAATACTGAACAATAAGTGTACATCTGGGCTGTGCAAAACAGCTAATTAAGAACTGGGAGCAGGAATAGGCAATTCAGCCTCTCAGACCTGCTCTGCCATTTAGTGTGATCATGGCTGATCTCATATTGGCCTCAACTTCACCTTCCTGCCTACTCCACATATTCATTAGTAATGAAAAAATCTGCCCATTTCCTCCTCAAACTTATTCAGTGCCCGATTGGCTACTTCACTTTGGGGTAGTGAATTCCACAGATTCACCACACTTTGAGATATGTAATTCCTCCTCATCTATTTTAGACCGACCACCCCTTAGCCTAAAACAATGACTTCTCATTCTAGGTTGACCCATGATCTAGAAAGGGGAAACATCGCTCTATTTTAGTCAAACCCCTTTAACATTTGATGTACCTCAATTAGTCGCTGGTCATCTTTCTAACCTCTAATAAATATAGACCTAAACTGCTCAATCTCTTCTCTTAAGTAAAGCCTTTCCTCTCTGTCATTTGTGAACCACAAGAACCATCCGATCGAGGCTGCTTAACAAAATTAGGATGAACAAAACAATTAAATACGCAAAATGCACAAAAGAGAAAATTTATTATAAAACATTCAGAAACAGCCAAGAAATCCTCAGTCTTGAAACATGGGCAGGATTGTGATCTATATCTCACACACCGAAACAGACCCTTTGCTCCAACTCACCTGCACTGACCAGACATCCCAATCTGACCTGGTCCCATTTGCCAGCATTTAGCCCACATTCCTCTAAGCCCTTCCTATTCATATACCCATCCACTTCCTTGGCAGCTCATTCCATATACACTTTTTCCCCTCAAGTCCCTTTTAAATCTTTCTCATCTTAAATCTATGCTCTCTAGTTTTGGACTCCTCCACCCTAGGAAAAAAACCTTAGCTATTCAACCTAACTTGTGCGAGATCACCTCTCAGCTTCCAACACTGCAGAGACAACAAACCCAGCCTCTTCCGATAACTCAAAATCCTCCAGTTCCAGAAACATCATTGAAAATCTTTTCTGCACCCTCTTAAGTTTGATAACTTCCTTACGATATCAGGGTTACCATAATTATACACAGTATTCTAAATGTAACCTTGCCAATGTCCTGTACAGTCGCAACATGACATCCCAACTCATACACTAAATGTTCTGACCAATGGAGGCAAGAATGCCAAACACCACCTTCACCACCCTGTCAACCCGCAACTCCACTTTCAAGGATCTATGCACCTGAACTCCTTAGTTTCTTTACTCAGCAACAGTCCCCCGGGGCCCCACCATTACCTGTACAAGTCCTGCCCTGGTCTGCCTTACCAAGATACAACACCTCATACTTATCTAAATTAAATTCCATTTAGCACTCCTTGGCCCATCTGTTCAAGTGGTGAGAGACTAACTAAAGAGAAAAATCTATTTGACCTCTGTCTCACCAATACAGCTGGTGCAGATACATCTGTCCATGATACTACTGGTAGGAATGACCACTGGATGTCTGCATAATGAAGCCCCAACTTCATACTGAGGGCACCCTCCATTCTGTTGAATTTTTTTTGTGGCATGGGGGGGATTCACTAGACCAACAATTACCATCCATCCCTAATTACTCTGGGGAAGGAGGCAGTGAGCTGCTGTCTTGAACAAGGATATCTACAATCCTGCTAGTAAAGTTATTTCAGGATTCTGGCCCACCTACAGCAAAGGAATGGCAATACAGTTCCCAGTCAATGCGGTGTGTGACCCAGAGGGGATCTTGCAGGTGGCGGTTCTCCAATGCATTTTCCAGGAGAAGCTGTGGACCTTGAAGATGCTCCAGAAGCAGCCTGATGAGCTACCACTGCTGAGAGTGCACACCACCACCACTGTGCATCAGTGGAGAAGAGAGGGAACACTGAAGGTTACAGCATTTAACTTTATTTAATTATACTTGGTCATGCATGTTTAGCTTTTTTAAAATTCTGTTTTAAGTTATTGGATTATAATCGTAAAAAGGAGCACCAAGGAAAACAAAACATTTAGAACCCGAGCAGACACGCCAGCTTCCACCCTTAGCTAATCAAATTGAAGAATTGGGATGTCACTAGCACAGGGACCAAAAAAGTATAAGCTAGAGTCAGTACATTCAACGTCAAATCAAGTACAAAGAGAAGGAAAGGAATAGCATATTAAGAGATTAGAAGAGAAGTTTATAAAAGGAAAAAAATTGAAATTTTATAATAGTAACAAGTAATACCTGAAGAATTGTAACCACAGTTTTAATAGTTAATTTTCTGACTCTGGAGATCATATGCCAACGAACAATGATTTCATTTTTATAACGCATTTGTAATTATTAATCTTAAATATCTCTGGTGGATTCAGTTCATGATAGTATTGTACTTGCTCAATTGTCACGACGAGTCCCAGGACTCTGCCACAGGAGCATCTGAGAGGGATATCACTTGTGACCTAAATGTCAGTCAGAGGCCATTTCCAATAAAAAGAGAACCTAACCATCTGAGCTTGCCAGTTCTCTTCTTTGACAGCATGAATGTGTTGTTTCTAAGGGCAGCATTTCATGTCCATCCCTAATCAACTTGAATTGATTGGCATCCCAAGCCATTTGAAAGGGCTCTTAAGAGTCAACAACATTGCTGTGGATCTGCAGTTATATGTAAGCCAGACCAGATAAGGACGCAGATTTCTTTACCTTGTTATGAAGGTTTCATTTAATTATTAGAAAATTTAGAGGGGATTGGAGGAAAGACCTTTTATTCAGAGGGTGGTGGGTGTCTGGAATTTGCTGCCCAGATGAGGGAGCTGAGGCAGAGACCTTCAACTCATTTAAAAGGAATCGAAATTTGTACCTGAAGTATCTCTAAAGCTACAGACTAGGTGTTGGAAATTGAGATTTGAATGGATGGGTAGATTATTTAGCCTTGTAGACAATGGGCTAAATAACCTAATACTGTGCCTTGCCTTTTCTACGGTTCTAGTGCTTTGAGCACTGGAGTTTGAAATATTATGGAGGTGCCTGGACTGTTTTCCCGGGAAGGAGTACTGAAATCTTTGTTCTTAAAAAGGCATCTTTTGGAAAACATATGGTTCCAGATAACTGCTAGTCCTGTTTGCGTGAACTCACTTCAGGGAAAACACATGACTTTTTTTTTTACAACTGTCAGGTGGCAGCGTCTGCTTTGGATATTTTTTGAAGTGGTTGGTAGTAGGCATGCTGAAGGAAAACAGCATCCCAGTTTAGTTCAACTGTTCTGGAAATGAAAACCTTTGTTGTGAAACTTGACTATCCTCTCAAAGTGAATGCGGACATATCCTCAATAAGATGATAAGAACTAGGAGCAGGAGTAGGCTGTCTGGCTCTTCGAGCCTGCTCCGCCACTCAATAAGATCATGACTAATCTTTTTGTGGACTCAGCTCGACTTACCAGTGTTTTCACCGTATCCCTTAATTCCGTTATTTTTCAAAAAAAGTATCTACCTTAGCTTTAAAAGCGATTACCAAAGTAGCGTCAATTACTTTCCCGTGTCTTACAAGCTTATTCTCCACAACCACCTGATGAAGGAGCAGTGCTCCAAAAGCTAGTGCTTCCAAACAAACCTGTTGGACTATAACCTGTGTTGTGTGATTTTTAACTTTGTACACCCCAGTCCAACACCGGCACCTCCAAATCATGACTTCCCTGGGCAAGGAATTCCATAAATTAACAACCCTCTGGATGAAGAAGTTCCTTCTCAGTTCAGTTCTAAACCTGCTTCCTCTAATCTTGAGGCCATGCCCTCTTGTCCTAGTTTCATCTACCAGTGGAAACATCCTCTCTATTTCTATTTTATCAATTCCCTTCATAATTTTATATGTTTCCATAAGATCCCCCTCATTCTTCTGAATTCCAATGAATATAATCCCAATATACTCGGCCTCTCTTCATAAGCCGACCCCTTCAGCTCCAGAATCAACCTCGTGAACCTTCTCTGTACCCCCTCCTGTGCCAGTACATCCTTCCTTAAGGAGACCAAATCTGCACACACTACTCCAGGCATGGCCTCACCAGCATCTTGTACAGCTGTAACAACACCTCTCTGCTTTAAAGCTAAACCCCTTTAGCAATGAAGGACAAAATTCCATTTGCCTTCCTGATTACTTGTATTCAGTCTGCCAGACCTTTGCTTACTCACTCAATGTATCTATATTCCTCTGCAGAGTTTCACAGTCCTCTGCACACTTTGCTCTGCCACTCATCTTAGTGTCATCTGCAAGTTTTGACACTGTACATGTGGTTCTCCCAACTCCAACTCATCTATATAAATTGTAAATAATTGTGGTCCCAACACCGATCCCTGAGGCACACAACTACTCACTGATTGCCAGCCAAACTGGCACTCATTTACCCCCACTGTTTGCTTCCTGTCTCATTGCATAGAACCAGATCTAGGATAGCTTGCTCCTTCATTGGTTCCATTACATGCTGTTCAAGAAAACTATCACGGATACACTCAACGAACTCCTCTTCAATGCCAACCTGACTGGGCTGGTTCGACCATTCTACATGCAGAATACAATGCCCCATAATAGTTTTACCTTTTTTGCAGGCATTAATTATTTCCTTGTGTATTGCCCACTCCAATGTGAAGTTATTATTTGGTGGCCTATAGACTACCCTATCAGTGACTTTTGGAGTCATAGAGATGTACAGCATGGAAAAAGATCCTTCGGTCCAACCTGTCCATGCCGACTAGATATCCCAACCGAATCTAGTCCCGCTTGCCAGCACCCGGCCCATATCCCAACAAATCCTTCCTATTCATATACCCATCCAGATGCCTTTTAAATGTTGCAATTGTACCAGCCTCTACCAGTTCCTCTGGCAGCTCATTCCACACACGCACCACTCTCCGCGTGAAAAGGTTGCCTCTTCGGTCTCTTTTATATTTTTCCCCTCTCGCCCTAAACCTATGTCCTCTAGGACTGGACTCCCCGACCCCGGGAAAAGACTTTGCCTATTTATCCTATCCATGCCCCTCATAATTTTGTAAACCTCTAAGATCACCCCTCAGCCTCCGACACTCCAGGGAAAACAGCCCCAGCCTGTTCAGCCTCTCCCTATAACTCAAAGCCTCCTACCCTGGCAACATCCTTGTAAATCTTTTCTGAAACCTTCCAAGTTTCACAACATCCTTCTGATAGAAGGGAGACCAGAATTGCATGTAATATTCCAACAGAAGCCGAAACAACATGACCTCCCAACTCCTGTACTCAATACTCTGACCAATAAAGGAAAGCATACCAAATGCCTTTTTCACTATCCTATCTACCTGCGACTCCACTTTCAAGGAGCTATAAACCTGCACTCCAAGGTCTCTTTGTTCAGCAACACTCCATAAGACCTTACCATTAAGGTGTATATGTCCTGCTAAGATTTGCTTTCCCAAAATGCAGCACATCACATTTATCTGAATTAAACTCCATCTGCCACTTCTCAGCCCATTGGCCCATCTGGTCAAGATCCTGTTGTAAACTGAGGCATCCTTCTTCGCTGGATTCCTGAAGAAGGGCTCATGCCCGAAACGTCGATTCTCCTGCTCCTTGGATGCTGACTGACCTGCTGCGCTTTTCCAGCAACACATTTTCAGCATCCTTCTTCGCTGTCCACTACACCTCCAATTTTGGTGTCATCTGCAAACTTACTCACTGTACCTCTTAAGCTTGCATCCACATCATCTATGTAATGACAAAAAGTAGAGGACCCAGCACCGATCCTTGTGGCACTCCACTGGTCACAGGCCTCCAGTCTGAAAAACAACCCTCCACCACCCTCTGTCTTCTACCTTTGAGCCAGTTCTGTATCTAAATGGCTAGTTCTCCCTGTATTCCGTGAGATCTATCTTGCTAACCAGTCTCCCATGGGGAACCTTGTCGAATGCTTTACTGAAGTCTACATAGATCACATCTGCAGCTCTGCCCTCATCAATCCTCTTTCTTACTTCTTCAAAAGACTCAATCAAGTTTGAGAGACATGATTTCCCAGGCACAAAGCCACGTTGACTATCCCTAATCAGTTCTTGTTTTTCCAAATACATGTACATCCTGTCCCTCAGGATTCCCTCCAACAACTTGTCCACCACCGACATCAGGCTCACTGGTCTATAGTTCCCTGGCTTGTCCTTACCACCCTTCTTAAACAGTGGCACCACGTGAGCCAACCTCCAGTTTTCCAGCACCTCACCTGTGACTATCGATGATACAAATATCTCAGCAAGAGGCCCAGCAATCACTTCCCTACCTTCCCACAGAGTTCTAGGGTACACCTGATCAGGTCCTGGGGATTTATCCACATTTATGCATTTCAAGACATCCAGCACTCCCTACTCTGTAACATGGACATTTTGCAAGGTGTCTCTATCTATTTTCCTACATTCTATATCTTCCATGTACTTTTCCACAGTAAATACTGATACAAAATATTCGTTTGGTATCTTCTCCATTTTCTGCAGCCTTACTGAACTTTAAGGGCTATAAATGTGTTGCTGGAAAAGCACAGCAGGTCAGGCAGCATCCAAGGAGCAGGAGAATTGACGTTTCGGGCAAGAGTCCTTCTTCAGGAACTTTAAGGGGCCCTATTCTCTCCCTGGTTACCCTTTTGTCCTTAATATATTTGTAAAAACCCTTTTGATTCTCCTTAATTCTATTTGCCAAAGCTATCTCTTGTCCCCTTTTTACCTTCCTGATTTCCCTCTTAAGTATACTCCTACTGCCTTTGTACTCTAAGGATTCACTCGAACTATCCTGTCTATACCTTACATATGCTTCCTTCTTTTTCTTAACCAAACCTTCAATTTCTTTAGTCTTCCAGCATTCCCTATACATACCAGCCTTTCCTTTCACCCTAACAGGAATATACTTTCTCTGAATTCTTGTTATCTCATTTCTGAAGGCTTCCCATTTTCCAGAAAATCCCTTTAGCTGCGAACATCTGCCCCCAATCAGCTTTTGAAAGTTTTTGCCTAACACCATCAAAATTGGCCTTTCTCCAATTTAGAACTTCAACTTTTAGATCTGGTCTATCCTTTTGCATCACTATTTTAAATCTAATAGAATTATGGTCACTGGCCCCAAAGTGCTCCCCCACTGACATCTCAGTCACCTGCCCTGCCTTATTTCCCAAGAGTAGGTCAAGTTCTGCCCCTTCTCTAGTAGGTACACCTACATACTGAGTCAGAAAAGTTTCTTGTACACACTTAAGAAATTCCTCTCCATCTAAACCCTTAACACTTTGACAGTCCCAATCGATGTTTGGAAAGTTAAAAGCCCCTACCATAACCACTGTATTATTCTTACAGATAGCTTAGATCGCCTTACAAATTTGTTTCTCAATTTCCCTCTGACTATTAGGGGGTCCATAATACAATCCCAATAAGGTGATCATCCCTTTCTTATTTCTCAGTTCCACCCAAATAACTTCCATGGATGTACTGCCAGGAATATCCTCCCTCAGTACAGCTGTAATGCTATCCCTTATTAAAAACGCCACTGCCCCTCCTTTCTTGCCTCTCTTTCTATCCTTCCTGTAGCATTTGCATCCTGGAACATTAAGCTGCCAGTCCTGTCCATCCCTGAGCCATGTTTCTGTAATTCCTATGATATCCCAGTCCCATGCTCCTAATCATGCCCTGAATTCATCTGCCTTCCCTGTTAGGCCCCTTGCATTGAAATAAATGCAGTTTGATTTATTAGTCCTACCTTGTCCCTGCCTGCCCTGACTGTTTGACTCGCTTCTGTTCTCAACTGTACCAGTCTCAGATTGATCTCTTTCCTCACTGTCTCCCTGGGTCCCACACCCCCACCTTATTAGTTTAAATCCTCCCAAGCAGCTCTAGCAAATCTCCCTGCCAGTATATTAGTCCCCTTCCAATTTAGGTGCAATCCGTCTTTCTTGTACAGGTCACTTCTACCCCAAAAGAGATTCCAATGATCCAAAAATGTGAATCCTTCTTCCATACACCACCTCCGCATCCATCTGCTCTATCCTCCTATTCCTGCCCTCACTAGCTCGTAGCACTGGGAGTAATCCAGATATCACTGCTCTCAAGGACCTCCTTTTTAAATTCTTGCCTAACTCTCTAATCTCCCTTCAGAATCTCAAACTTTTCCCTTCCTATGTCATTGGTTCCAATATGGACAATGATCTCTTGCTGGCCCCTCTCCCCCTTGAGAACGTTCTGCACCCTCCCGGAGACATCCTTGATCCTGGCACCAGGGAAGCAACACATCATTCTGATTTTTCGCTGCTGGACACAAACGTCTGTCTGTACCTCGGACTACAGAGTCCCGTAACACAACTGATCTCTTGGAACCAGACATACCCCTCGTCGCATTAGAGCCAGTCTCAATACCAGAAACTTGGCTGTTCATGCTACGTTCCCCTGTGAATCCATCACCCCCTACATTTTCCAAAACAACATAGCTGTTTGAAATGGTGATCGCCACAGAAGACTCCTGCACTAGCTGCCTACCTCTTTTACTCTTCCTGGAGTTAACCCATCTATGTGACTGTATCTGAGATTTCTACCCCCTTCCTATAACTGCCATCCTTCACATACTGTTGCGGTCGCAAATTCCTCATTGCCTCTAACTGTCCCTCCAAGCGATCCATTCAGTCTGACAGGATTCGCAGCTAACAGCATTTATTGCAGATATAATCCGCAGTAACCCTTAAACTCTCTTTAAACTCCCACATCTGACAAGAAGCGCATATTACTCTAGTAAAGGCCATTTTTGCTCCTTCACAATCTAGACACAGAAAATAATACCGTCTTAGTCCTCTACAAAACACTGCCCCAGGTTAAATAGTTATGACTTATATTTTAAGTTTAATCGAAAGACATTTCTCAAAAAACATATAGTCAAGAATGAACCCATTCTACTCACTACTGCAGACTTTCTGTAGGCCACACTTAAAACAATTCACGTACCTGTTTCTGTGCTGTGAACTTCGCCAAAAGAGTTCCTCCAAGATCAGTTTCCTTCCTTGGAATTCCTAATTTCCACACAACTACATGCTCCATAGAACCTGTATCATCTCTCAGCACAGCGCTGATGTCACCCTTGAATATCAGAGTGCCACCACCCCCCCCCCCACCCCCTTGCATTCCTGTCTGTCCTTCTGAATAGTCTAGTACCCCGAATATTTAATTCCCAGTCATGACCACTTTACAGCCACGTCTCAGTGATGGCTACCAAGTCATATGCATTCACGATAATTTGTGCCGTTAACTCACCAACCTTGTTACGAATGCTATGAGCATTCAGGTCAAGTGCATTTATGCAAGCTTTCTTACCGTCGTGATTCACAACATCTCTAATATCCCCTGAGTTATCCTTCATTTTTGCTTCTTTCATAGTCTGCCTTGAACTTAAACCCTCCTGCACACATGCGAATCTGCTGCTTACCTTTTCATTTATCACCGTACTTCCTGTTGCTTTCCCTTTCCGTTGAACTGTGTTTGCAAAGATTCCAGACACAACTGTCTATGTTGGGTAACACCTGTCTGCACAGGCCAGAATGTCAGGCCAAGGCCATCTGAATATTTCAAACCTTACTGTTGCCTTTAACAGCTAGCCATCAAAAAAAAGTTCTTGAAAAATGAGAGAGAAAAAGCGGGTGTGCGTGCGAGTGTGCACACGTGTGTATACATGAGTGAATGAGTCAGTGAGAGAGAGATAGTTATTTGGAGAGGTAAACATTTATGATATTTTATTATAAATTGTTTACGGTAACCAGTTCTGCATCATCACAGGTAAGTTCTTTTTAATAATAAAATCAATAATTTTCAAAGTCTTAAAAAGAAACCTGGCTACTGGATCTTTTTAATCCAAATTAAAATGGAGCAATCATTCAATTGCCTGCATTTGGAACTAGAAAAAAAAATTAAAATTTGTGAACAGTGGGACTAAACAAAGACAACGTCCTCCACCAGTCTCAGTCGTAAAAGCCTAAAGAAGCGAATAAACTTTTACACTTATCAACGACAGCTGTCACTGCCACCATTACTCAAGCAATCTTGTATTCCAGGTATTTTCCCCCCATTAAACTTAAATTCCACCACCTACTATGGTGGAATCTGAATTGATGCGCCAAGGGCATTTGGCTTGAGACTCTGGATTACTAGTTCAGAAACATTACCAATATGCCACTATCATCCCAATGGAATTTAATAACCTCAGTATCATTGAATCCTCCCAATATCCACAACCTATGGTTTACCACTGACTAGAACTAAACTAGACAAGACATCCAAATTCTGTCACCTTAACAATAGATTAGAGACTAGGAATCCTATAGCAACTAACTCTCCTCCTGTCTCTCCAATACCTGCCCACCATCTACAATGAACAATTCAGGAGTGTGCTTCCCACTTGCCTACATAAGTGCAGCTCCAAAAACACCCAAAAATCCTTGACATCATCCAGGACAAAGCAACCTGCTTTAAATCAGTATCCATTCACCATCTTAAACATTCACTCTCTTCACCACTGTTGCATAGTAGCAGCAGTGTGGATCAACTAATGGAAGCAGTCCATCAACTCACCAAATCTGCTTTGCCAACACCTTCCAAACCCATGTCCTCTATCACCTACATGGTTAAACACAACAAACATGTTGGAAACCATCACCTGCAAACTCCTCTCAAAGTCACAGACCATCACAACTACGGACTATCACTGTCACAAATAAAACTCTGGATTTCTCTTTCAACAACATTATGAGTGTACCAAATGATGAACACTTCAACTTCCCTCTCCCACTCCATCAAGAACATGCAGGTCTTGGGCCTCCCCCACCGCCACCAACCCATTACCACCTGATGCCTGGACGACCACCATGTCATATTTTGCCTTGGGACCCTGCAACCACATGGGATAAATGCGGATTCAACAGCTCCTCATTTCCCCTCTTCCCACAATATCCCAGTCCCAAGCCTCCAACTCGACACAGCCCTCCAGACCAGTCCATCACTGCCCCCTTTGACATATCACCTTCTCCCTCATCCAAGCTATCTCCCCCAACCCCACCCCCTTCCCATTTACCTCTTAGCCTGACCCACAACCCACATTCCTGATAAAGGGCTTATGCCCAAAACATTGACTCTCCTGCTCCTTGGATGCTGCCTGACTGGCTGTGCTTTTTCAGCAACACACTCTCAACTCTGATCTCCAGCATCTGCAGTCCTCACTTTCTCCTACCAAACGGATTGCAATAGTTCAAGTAGGTTCACCACAATTTCCTCAACAGCAATTAGGGATGAGTAACAAATTCTGGCATTGACAGTGACACTCATGACATCAATGAGAAAAGAAAAAGCTTTTAAGTACATCAATGATCAGGGAAGACAAAAGACCACAAACAGAAACTTAATGGTGAAGTGATAACACTCACTTAGAAACCATTGGTTGTTTGTACTTAACCACATATCTCCCCCTTACCCTAAAATTGCTTTTTACCATTAATGCATAAGTAACAGTGAAAACAATTAACCTTACTATTATTTTGAAAACAAAATTTTGGCCTCAATGATGATGATTTAAACTGACACAACTGAAAATAAATGACACAACATTCCACAAGAAATCTTACTTGCAAGTAGGAAAAACACTAAAATCCACTGTATTTAAAAAGCTAAGAAATATACAGTAAGAGAAAATATACCCTTACAAAATATATGTATAATGCTTCTATTTAAATAATCATTAGATGTCCTCTTGAATGCCTCAACTGAATCTACTTCCTCCACATTTCTTGACCTTAACTAATTGCTTTAGTGAAAGAAAATTCTCTTTTCATATTTGTTTCTCCTCAGAACATTTTAAAACTCTGATCTCTCAAATCATTTTCTCCCAATCCATTCTTTCTACTTTGCTCATGATTCTGGAAATGCCTGTCAAATCTCCTTGTAGTCTTCTCTCCAAGGAAAACAGTTCCAATTTCTCCAATATTTCCTCTTAACTAAAGTTTCCTGCATCTGGAAGCACTATCATAAACCACTTCTACACTGTCTCTAATATTCACATGCTTCCTATAACTTGGCACCCATAACTGTAAACAATACTCCAGGTGAGGTCAAAATAACATCGTGTTCATCTTAACATCCCAGCTCTTGCCCCTATTAATGAATCCTAGAATGCAAATACAGTTTATTAATAGCTCTGTCTGCCAATGTTCCCTCTCGACTGCACACATGCACAGCCATTCCAGGTCTCCGCATACAGCAATTAGTGTTGACACACCAATCATGTCATTGGCTTCCAGTTGTGGAAGCTGCTACCATCCACACAGGTCAGAAATCCATGTAGTTTCTGTACCACATTCAATGAGTAACGCACATATGACTTTTGTACATACATACCCAGATGTCTCTGCTCCTGCATATCCTTTAGAATAGCCCTCTTTTTATTGTTGCCCCATGTTCTTTGGACCAAAGTAAATATTTCCCCATTGAACTTGATCTGCCCCCAACCCACCAATACGTAAATATCCTTCTGAAGTTCTACACTGTCATTCTCTCAGTTTACAATTCTCCCTAGATTTGTGTCATTTGCCAACTTGATAATTGGAAATTTACATACCAAGATCTGGAACAGTTTCAAAATGCCTTTTGGAAGTCATCAACTGGTCTTGCCTTCATTAACCCTCTCTGTTACCTCTTCAAAAAACTCCAGCCTGTTAGTTAGTCACAATTTTCCCTTAAATACATGCTGACCCTTACAGGTGAAGCAAACCTCCATACTATTTACAATCCACCTGACAAGTTTATTTCAAAGAGGATCAATTATCAACTAAACAGAAAACTCTATCCTGAATTTGCAAATCACTACAATGTTGTTGCTCACTCAGCACCAGGTTTGTAAGGCACTCTCACTCAGCTCAATGTTGCACACAAAAGATTCAGCCTGTCCTCAAATGTCACCAAAATAAAACTCACATCAACCACACCCAGTCAACTAAATATACATGTTGAAGAAAGAATCTTTGGAATAAGTTGAGAACTTCCTATTCTTTGGCAGCCCCCTCTTACAAAAGGCCACCATTAATAATTTGTCATTTATATAATGATTTGGATAAGAGTAAGTGGAATGGTTAGTACATTTGTGAATGACACCAAAACTGGACAGTGAAGGTGGTTATCTAAGATTACAAAGGGATCTTGATCAATTGGGCCGATGGGCTGAGGATTGGCAGATAGAGTTTAATTTAGATAAACTTGAGGTGTTGCATTTTGCTAAGACGAACAAGACTTGCACAGTTAATGGGGAGTGTTGATGAACAGAAACATCTAGGGATTCAAGTACATAGTTTTTCTGAAAGTTGCATCACAGGTAGACAGGGTGGTTAAAAAGTCAAAAAGTGTGGCGTGGCAAAAGCAGAGCCGGTCAGGCAGCATTCAAGGAGCAGAAGAGTTAATGTTAAGCATAAGCTCTTCATTAGGAAGAGCTTATGCTCGCAATGTCCTCACTTCCACCCAGGGTGGTTAAAAAGGTGTATAGCATGGTTGCCATCATTGCTCAGACCATTGAATATAGGAGTTGGGTTATCACACTAAAGTTGCACAGGACATTGGTAAGGCCACTTTTAGAGTACTGTGTACAGTTCTGGTCTCCCTGCTATAGAAAGATATTATTAGATTGGAGGGGGTGTAAAATGATTTACAAGGATGTTGTTGAGACAGGAGGGTTTGAGTTACAAGACGAGGCTGGATAGGCTGGGACTTCTTTCATTGGAGTGTAGGGGCAACCTTATAGAGGTTTATAAAATCATGAGCAGCATGGATAGTGTGTATATCAGAAGTCTTTTCCCTAGGGTGTGGAGATCAAAACCAGAGGGCATAATTTTAAGATGAGAGGAGAAATGGGACCTAAGGGACAACGTTTTCACACAAAGGGTGGTTCATATGTAGAATGAAGTGTTAGAGGAATTAGTAGATGCAGGTACAGTTACATTTAAAAGACATTTGGGGAGGTACACAAATAGAATATGGACCAAATGCAAGCAAGTGGGACTGGTTTAGTTTGGGAAACTTGGTTGGCCTGGACGAACTGGACTGAAGAGTCTGTTTCCATGCTGTATGATGCTATGGAGATCTACATTAGCTAAGTCTTTTATAAGCTATGGCAACAAGTGTCGGTAACCAAGATCTCCAGAAGCCTTAACATACAGAGCAGTTGTCAGCACTGTACTCCTGAACTGCAGCACGACCTGGACTGCGTAGCAGGAGCTTGCAAGAATGAGAGAGAAACTCCACCAGCTGTGCTTTTGCCACGTTCTCGATATTCAATGAGAAGACAGTCAGACAAATATCAGCATTCTTCACAACACATTCAGGCCAACCTCCTACAAAAACTAATTCAACAGACTGCACATTGCACCCTTTAATCTTTCATGACTTATAGATGCACTGGTAAGACATGAATTTGTAGCCCAAAATCATTATAGCTCTGATTGCCCAAGAATGGAATTTCTCACTGAACCTTTTTAGTACATAATTAAAAGTCACCCATATTGTTTTGGGTCTGGTGTTACCTACATGTGACTCAAGAGAAGAGGGCAGATTTCACTCTGTAAAGAATGTTTGTAAATCTGGTGAATATTTACAATAATCAATTAATGGTTCAATTCTAGATGTATTGCAAATTCAATTATGATAGGAAATGAAGCCATGTCCTCAGGGCACAAGCTTGACTATCTGAATTACCAGGCCAGTGATATGAACATGATGCCATTTCCAATAAATGTTTCCATGTTCAAAAGGTTTTGCTGCCAGTTTCTGTTCTCTCAACTATGGAATTATCAGCATTAAAGGGGAGAAAAAAAAGCACTTCAAAGACATTTGAAAGCTCTCTCTGAATATCAAGACAGACAGTAAGAGCTTCTTTAAATATATCAAAAAAGGAAGAGAGAAGCTAAAGTGAACATGGACCCCTTGGAGAACAAGGCTGGGGAAATAATAAATAGTAAACCTAGAAATGGCAGTGCAGTCGATGAACAGCTTGCATCAATATACACAATAGAAGACACTAATAGCATTCCAAAGTTACTAAATATTCAATGGGCAAAAAGGAGGAGAGGAAATAAAGACAGTAACTATCATTACAGAGAAAGTGCCTGAGAAACTGATGGGGCTAAAGAATGATAAGTCCCCTGGACCTGATGGGATGCATCCTGAGATGCTAAACAAATGAGCTGCAGAGATAATGGATGCACTAAAGAATCCTTGGAATATAGAAAAGTCCCAGAGCATTATAAAACTTAAGAAGAAAAGAACTGGGAAGAAGAAAAAGATAATCACAAGCTAGTTGTTAGCTTAAATAGCTATCATTGGGAACATTTAGTCTATTATAAAGAATGTAATAGCAGAGCTTTTAGAAATACATAACATGATCAAGCAGATTCAGCATGGTTTCCAGAAATGGGTGGGATGCAATCAAGTGGATTGCTTTGTCCTGGACGGTATTGAGCTTAGAGTGTTGTTGAAGCTGCACTCATCCAGACACGTGAACAGTATTCTATTACACTCCTGGCTTGTGCCTTCTGGTCAGTGGATAGAATTTGGGGAGGTAGAAGGTGATTGAATCTTGTTAGAATTCCCATCCGCTGAACTTCCTTTGTGGTCACAACACTCATCTGGTTTGATCTAGTTCAGTTTATGGTCAATAGCATTCCCGAGGGTTTCAAAGTGGTCTCCAACCAAAGGAAAATTTCCCCTTTCGATTCCTATTTATTTCAATTTCTCAAGGGCTTCTTGATGAGATGCTTAGACAAATGCTGCCTTGATATAAAACCAGTGACTTATGCCTTCCCTCTGGAATTCAGTACTTTTGTCCATAAAGCCATACAAATATAGGTGCAGAAGTAGGTCTTCCAACCCATCAAGTCTGCTCCACCAATGAGATCATGTCTGATATTATCCTTTACTCCACTTTCCTGCCTTATCCCCAATTCCCTTCCTGATTAAAAATCAATCTTTGACATTTAACTCATCTTTGAATATTCTTAACAACTCAGCCTCAAGCCCTCAGTCGTAAAGAATTCCACAAATTCACCAAACTCGGCAGAATTCCTCCTCATCTGTGTCTTAAAAGGACAACCCCTATTTCTGCCATTATGCCCTCTAGTTCCAGACTCTCCACAAGGGGAAACAACCTTTCCACATCTAACCTGTCAAATCCCCCAAGAATCTTAAGTTTCAATAAATTTGCTTCTGATTCTTCTAAACTCCAATGAGGCCAACCTACTAAACCTCTCATATGATCATACCTGGACACAGCCTAGTGAGTCTTCTCTAAACAGCATCCAATACCAATACATCTTTCTTGAATAAGTGTCCCAAAACTATTTACTGTATGCCAGGGGTCTAGTTTTAGCAAAACTTCCCTATTTTTACACTCCATTCTCTTTGGGGGTGGAAAAAAAAAGGCAATCATTCCATGTACTTCACTATTACCGGTTGAACTTGGATGTTATCTTTGTGACTCCCAAACTTCTCTATGCTGTCACTTTCTGTCTGTTTTCTCCATTTAAATAATATTCAGCTGGTCTATTCTTCCTAGTAGACAAGCAGGAGGCTGGAAGAACACAGCAAGCCAGGCAGCATCAGGAAATAGAGAAGTCAATGTTTCAGGTGTAACCCTTCTTCAGTCCTGAGGAAGAGTTACAGCCAAAATGTTGACTTCTCCACCTACTGATGCTGCCTGGCTTGCTGCATTCTTCTAGCCTCCTGCTTGTCTACCTTGGATTCCAGCATCTATGGTTTTTTTGGCTCTATTCTTCCTGTCAAAGTACATAACCTCACATTTTCCCACATATTCCTTCTGCAAAGCTTTCTACTCACTCACTTAACCTATCTATATCCTTCTACATATTCTTTGTATCATACTCACCACTAGCTTTCCCATCTATTTTACTCATCAGCAAATGTGGCTATTGTGCAATTACTTTCCTCATCCAAGTCGTGAACATATATTGAAAATAATTGGGACCCTGATGCCTGTGGCACTTCATTAGTTAATGTTTGGACCAAGACTGCAATGAGATCAGGAGCTGAGTGGTTCTGGAAGAGCCCAAACTGAATCTTACCTCGGCCCAGATGAAAATTGAATAAACTCAGAAGAGAGAGGTGATTTCTTTGAAGCATTCTTAGGGTACTTTATACTTTAGATGCTTGAAAGAGGTCTGACTGGGGAGTCTGGAACTAGAGAGTCACAGTTTCAGAAAAAACAACTTGATCAATAAAGGCAGAGACGAGAACAAATTTCTCCTAACTTAGAAGTATAACAGACCTTTGGAACACTATTCTGGAAGCTATGGCACATCAGTGGTATTTTGGTACTAAGGGAATAGCTCATTTTTTAATAATTTGCTCACTGCATGTTGATATAATCGCTGACTGGACAAGCATTTATTGCCTGCCCTAGAGAAGGTGGTAGTGAGCTGCTTTCTTGAACTGCTGCATTCCTTTTTTTCTGTTAGAGGTATATCCACACTACTGTTGGGAACTTAGTCCCAAGATTTTTACCCAGTGGTTATGAAGTATTGGTGATACTGATTAAAATCAGGACAGTGTACAGCTTAGACAGAAACCTACAAGTTAATGATATTGCCAAAGGACTCAATGTAAGAAGTTTTGAAACATAAAATGGATTTCTGTGCTGTTAAAAATGAATTGCAACTTTATTTACCAAAAATTACTGTGTGGTTAAGAAACACAGACAGCAATAAACCCATGAACTGAGTATGATGCAATAAATTTCGGCATAGAAAAGTTGCAGAGTGTGAGACCAGACCAGCCTTCATTTTTGTTCGTTATACTTCATAAAAATTTTCATTTTGTGAGGTAGCCTGTAGGCCCCAATTAATAGGAACTGCTCATAAACTAGACACTGTGTCACTATTAGATCAAGACTGGGGTCAGAGTGAAGGTCTCTAGGACCTACACCTTATTCTATCTTCTGCTTGTTCTTTTTTCTCCTGGTCCTTTACCCCATAAAGAATACCGTTGCTAAGTGATTTTAAAAGTAAGATCAGGAATTTGCTTTGAGTTAAATCACACTTAGACTACTTTATTCTCAGAAAAAAAATTCAAACATTTTGAAAGGCCAATTCGTATTCATTCTGCAAAGAATGTAATTTTTCAAAAAAATGGTTTTCATAGATTTACAGCAATCCCACAGGTGTTTGTTTTGGGCAAGTTCTTGTACATAATTTAATGTTAGTATCTTTTTTCTTGCCCTTCCTCAGTTGTCACTGCTTTTGAATAATATTTGGCCAATGTGTTCACCATTTTTAATTTTCATCGTTCCCTCAAATCCACCTTCTGTAGCTTTCTGCAGTCTCTGTCCATTTAAAAATATTTAACTCCTCTATTCTTCCTACCAAAGTACATACTCTCTCATATTTTCCCACATTATATTTCATCTGCCAAGATATTGTCCCCTTACTGGACCTTAGTCTGCGAAGGCACATACAGTCTTTCTCACCACTTGCCCTCCCACCTATTTTTGTGTCTTCTGCAAAACTGGCTATTGTATGTTCATTTTCATCATCCAAGTAATCAACAAATATTGTAAATAACTTTGGCCCCAGCACTGATCCCTGTGGCACTCTCAAGAGTTACAGATTGCCATCTTGAAAATGCTCCTTTTATCCCTACTCTCTGTATTAATCAGCCAATCTTCTATCTATGCAAATATATTACTTCCAATGCTATGGGTTCTTATCATATTAAGTTGCCTAATGTATAGCTAGAGAAGAATAAAATGGGAAAGTCACATTTGTGGGACTTAAATATATTGAAATAGATATTAAGCAAAGTAGGTTTAATTTGAAATCAATTCTATTCAGGGAGTGTTACAACCATCCCAGTTAATTGTACTACATCACAGAAAGATGACATTATACTGAAAGAGATAGAGCAACTAAGAAGCTTGGTTGGTCAATTGAACTGGCTGTGCACAATGACCAGGCTGGACGCTTGTTTTAGTGATGTTTAGTTCCTCACTAAAATATAGTTAAGTAGACGTTTTAAGGACAAACAAAACATTTTAAAAATTAAATCCAGAGAAATGTATATTTAAGTTCCCATCCTTAGGTGACCAAAAGGAGCATGAAGCTCATCATTTTTAGCAGTGATTTAAATATTAATCTTCATGAGTATTCTTGTACATTATACGGATGAAAGTATGAAATGTCCTTTAGTTTGTGAGGCTGATTAAGAGTCGTTAAAATCACTCTCACTGCTAGAGCACAAGATCTCATGGAGCCACAGGATATGGGATTCTATTTGCCAAATATTTTTGAGACATTCTGGGAAAATGGGTCTTACTTACAATAGTTTACACATCAAACATAATGCAGATAACTTTTCTTTGTAGAAGAATATCCAGCTATAACAAATGAGAGTCAGAAAGGTGGCATGGTCACTCTGTGGTTAACACTGCTGTTTCATAGCACCAGGGGCCAGGGTTCGATTCCAGCCTCAGGCAACTGTGTAGGTTATGTGCATTAGTCAAAGGCAAATGTAGAGTAATGGGGAATGGGTTAGGGTCGGATACTCTGAGGGTCAGTGTGGACTTGCTGGGCTAAAGGGCCTGTTTCCACACTGTAGGAATTCTATGATTCAAAACCTGGAATCATCACAACTCTGGGACATCTCTGCAAGAGTTCTTCAAGGTAATGTCCTGACCACAATCATCTTCAAATGTTTCAATGGCATCTCCTCCATCATAATGTCAGAAGTGGAGATATTCACTGATGACCTACACAATATTCAGCACCACAGACAACTGTTCAGATACTGAAGCAACCCATACCAAAATACAGTAAGACCTCAACAATATTCAAGTTTGAACTGATATGTCAAATAACATTCACCCTACACAAGTGCTAGGCAATGACCATCTCAAATGAGATAATTTATCCACATTTAATGGCATCACCTCACTGAATCCCTCATCATTAACAGCCTGGGGGTAGCACTGACTAGAAACTAAACTGGACTAGTCATTAGTACACACTCCTGCTGTTCATATCTACAAGATACACTGCAGAAATTCAAAGATTTCTTACACAATACCTTACAAATACAACCATTGCCATCGAAGGGAGTAGATACATGGGGACACCACCAATAAGTGCTTCTTTAAGTAAATGCACCATCCAGGAAATATACCACTGCTCCTGCGGTACCTCCAGTCACAATTCAGGAACTTGCAGCTCAACAATATTGAGTGTCTACCAACAGTAAATAGACTGCAGTGGACCAAGAAGGCAACTCACTACCACTTTCTCAAGGGAAACTGGGGTCGGCAATAAGCGAGTCTTGCTCACATCCCAAGAATGAATGAATTAAATAAAATATAATTAAGAGGTAAAGATATCCCAAAGCTCATTTTCTTTCATTGTTTTTCTATTCCTGCAGCGCTGTCTGCCAACCAGAGACTCTCAATGTGGGAAACAGCACAGCAAGTTGCAAAGCTCTGAAGACTGGTGTTCAAGTGTTATAGTGCTTGGGATCGTAGTCCTGCTTTAAACATTTTTTTTAAACAGTTAATTTTGCACCAAATATAGAAAATTATGTATTTTATACTGTGAAAGCAATTCGTGAATGATTTCAATGCCAGAGAACTTGAAACGGTGAAAACAGCAATAATTAAACATGTAGAAGTTTCATTAATTGTTCCACTAAGTTTCCTTACTTGATGGATGTGTGCTTCTACCAACTGATCTTTATCCAATAGGTATTTTGCATTGCTGTGAAAATCTGAGCTGATTTCAGCAGCAATCTTATAAATTCCATAGGACGTAACCATTTCAAAACCAACACTCCCTAGGACCTTACCATTAAGTGCATAAGTCCTGCTAAGATTTGCTTTCCCAAAATGCACCACCTCGCATTTATCTGAATTAAACTCCATCTGCCCATTGGCCCACCAGTTGTAATCTGAGGTAACCTTCTTTGCTGTCCACTACACCTCCAATTTTGGTGTCATCTGCAAACTTACTAACTATATCTCTTATGCTCACATCCAAATCATTTATATAAATGAAGAAAAGTAGAGGATCCAGCACCGATCCTTGTGGCACTCCACTGGTCACAGGCCTCCAGTCTGAAAAACAACCTTCCACCACCACCCTCTGTCTTCTACCTTTGAGCCAGTTTTGTATCCAAATGGCCAGTTCTCCCTGTATTCCAGACTCTAAAACCATTTACTTTACCACCACCCACCCAGAGATCTTTTCAACCTATTTCTGAAAAAAACATTTTTCACGTCATCAACTCAGACAAACATCAGGAAATATGTTTCCTGACCCACCAGAGACCCACACATCTTTGACCATTGCTACACAATCAAGACACTTAATGCTCCATCCCCTGCCCGCATTTTGGAAAAATCAAACCACAAGGCTGAGCTCCTCGCCCAGCTTACAAGCAGAAACGGAAGCAAGAGGATCCAGAATAGAAAGTCATACAGTGTTGGTCTAAAGTAATGTATGACCTCCTACGTGACTGCATATTCAAGAACTCAGCAGCCAACCTAAATGAGTATGCCACTACTGACACAGGCTTCAAAAGCAAGTGCACAGAGGATTCTGCTCCAAAGAAATTAATCAGAGTGTTTCCCAACCAGAAGATCCACTCCCTACTGAATTCCAAGTCTGAAGCGTACAACTCAAGTGACCCTGACCTAAACAGGAAATCTAGATACGACCTTTGCAAAGTTATCAGGGACACCAAGAGACAATATCACATGTCATCTGTAGCAAGGTTGACATGCTACATAAAACATGCTACAAAGCAAAGTCAAGCAGAATCTCTGAAAACAATGCATCCCTCCCCATTGAGCTCAATATATTTGCTGCTCATTTTAACAGAAGTTCAGTGAAATAATGTTACCTGCTCTGACAGCTTCAGGTGCAGCTGTATCTGCAGTCACCACCACTGACATCAAATTGGCCTTCTTGAGACTGAACCCACAGAAAACAATTGGCCCGGATGGAATCCACGGCTGTGCACCCAAATCCCACGGGAGCCAGCTGGAGGGAATATTTGCAGACATCTTTAACCTCTCCTTAAGCCAATGAGTTTCTCACCTGCTGCAAGACCATCACCATCCTGATGCCAAAGAAAAATCAGGCAGCATACCTTAAGGACTACAGCCTAGTGGCTCCGACATCCATTATGAAGTGTTTCAAGACATCAGTAATGGCATACATCAACTCCAGCCTCCCAGACTGCCTTGATCCACTACAATTCACCTACCGTCACAACCCACACAGACTCAAATTCAGGGCAGATGCAGATTATAAGTAGAAGAGATGGCACACCCGTCTGTATCAATGGACTGATGTCCTCCCGTTTTCCCCCTCTCAGTCGAAGCAAAACGTTTCATCTTTATCCTAGGCCTGGGATGGAGAGAGAACAGCCGCCCATGTGCACAGAAACATGAGTTCAGTCTTCTCTGGAATAGCAGTTTCTCAATGAATTATATAGTCATTTTACAGGAAGGAGCGTCCAGATAAGGCAACATATGTATTACTTGGGTGACCATTACAATCAAGGAGTATCAATAGCAGAGACCAAGCCCTTTACTGTTATACAATGAATGCTCTTAACCTTGTTAACTGGATGCATACAATGGATACTCTTCCCCTTGTTAGCTGACCTTGCATACTGAATGCTTCCAATATTGTTAAATGGCTCGACATAATGACTGCTTTTTCACCTTATTAACTCATTACCCTTGCCTCCAGCACCCAATTGTTAACTGTAAATTCTTATCTGATCTGAGTCATGCTCAGCTGAATTTCTTGTTTCACAAAACTCAGAACTTCACTCTTTCCCTGCCCTGCTTATACCCTAGACACATTCTCACTGAGGTGGAGATGGTCGAGAGCTTCAGTTTCTTAAGAGTAAATATCACCAACAAGCTGTCCTGGTCCATATACATCAACGCTACGGTCAAGAAAGTGTACCAATGCTTCCACTTCCTCAGAAGGTTAAGGAAATTTAGCATGTCCACAATAACCCTTACCAATCTTTATCAGTCCACCACAGAAAGCATGCTATCCGGATATATCACAGTTTGGCATAGCAACTGCTTGCCCAAAACTGCATGAAATTATTGGGAGTTGCGTACGTAATCCAGTCCATCACACAAACTAACCTTCCATTCATTGACTTACTTCATACTGCCTTGGAAAAGCAGCCAACATAATCAAATACCCCTCCCACCAGTTTTTATCCTCGTCCACCTTCCTGTTAGGCGGAGGATATAGAAGGTATAAAACACAACAACAGATTAAAGAACAGCTTCTTCACCACATCAGATTTTTGATCAGATCTCCCATATTAAAGTTGATCGTTCTCTGCACCTTGTCTGTAGCTATAAAACTATATTCTGCATTCAGTTCTAAATATCCTGATATACTTCTGATTTGCCTGGATAGCACACAAATCTTTTCACTGTATCGTGGTACAATAAAATCAAATCATTAGACATCCAGAATATCTTATTTTTGTAATCCAAATAACAATGGCAATAGCACACATTTTACTTTCTATTCATTTTTGCAAAAATCTAAGTGAACTGGCCTATTATTCAATGTCCAGTAAATATAATCGACACGTCATGTGTAGACTACACCAGTTTGAATAAATTCCCCAAAGACATCAGTGAACCAGCTACTTCACGCAGTTCCACGCTCACTTTTGCTCATGCTAGCCCACAAATCACCTAAGTTATTTGATTCGATTCAATTCTTCAAATTACTAAGCTGAAATCAGAAACAGTTCTAATGCTAGATCATAACTACATGTTTAAGTATTTAGTCCATTCAGAACTTTAAGCAATTAAGATGCACAATGCATACTCTCTAAGGCATCTGCCCAATACAGGTAGTGACATTTCTACTTCAGATTGTTCCACAATCCAAGCAGCATTCATCCAAATAGATACTGCGCTCCTTTCAAAGAACAGAGAACACAGAAAATTTACAGCCCAGGAACAGGCACTTCGGCCGATCCAAATCCACTGTCCAAACCTATTACCCAATTCCTAAGCATCTGTATCCCTCTACTCCCCACCTACTCATGTATCTGACCAGACACATCTTAAATGAATCTACCGTGCCTGCCTCTGCTGGCAATGTGTTCCAGGCACCTACCACCCCATGTAAAGTATATCCCCCTCAAACTTTCCACCCCTCACCTTGAACACGTGACCTCTCGTTATTGAATCTTTCACCCTGGGAAAAAGTTTATCTCTATCTACCCTGCCTATACCCTTTATGATTTTGTAGACCTCAATCAGGTTTCCCCCCCTCCAAATCTCCTTTTGTCGAATGAAAATAATCCTAACCTACTCAACCTCTCTTCATAGCTAACATCTTCCATACCAGGTAACATCCTCGTAAACCTTCTTTGCACCCTCTCCAAAGTCTTTTGGCAATGTGGCAGCCAGAACTCTACACAGTATTCTAAATGTGGCCAAACCAAAGTCTTGTATAATTTTAACGTGACCTGCCAGCTTTTATAGTCGACACCCCATCTGATGAAGACAAGCATACCATATGCGTTCTTGACCAGTCTATCCACCTGTGCAGCCACCTTAAGGGTACAATGGACCCTTTCCATTCCCTTATTTAAGTCAATTTTGTGACTAGTTATGCTGTCACAATAAACAACTGGAATTAAAGAAGCATTGGGTACTGTCTACATGGCAATATCATTATCACAATGTTTTCTTTCCACGCTGGTAACCAGTTTGGCATGTCTGTGCCAGCTCTTGCAACACCAACCCGACTAGTTCTTCTCTGTTGCCTTTTCCCTGTAAATGTGTACATTTTCTTTCTTCAGAGAATTTCCTTTGAAAGACAGAAGTAAATCAGCCTCCATCATACTGTCAAGCACAGTACATTACAGGTCCTAATCACTGTCTGAATAAAATACTTATTCCTTGGATCACCACTCCATTTACCAGAGTCCTCGTGTTCCTTCTACCAATAGGAACAGTTTCTTAATATCTACATTGTCTAGACCCCTTATGACGTGGAACATCTCTATCAAATTTCAGCTCAAGCTTCTCTTCTCGAAGATTTGAGAAGCTGAGGCTGTTCTCCCACCTACATAACTGAAGTCCTCCATCCCTGTGAATGTTTTCTGCACACTCCCTTCACATTATTTCTAATAAGTGACTGAGAACTGGAAGTAATACTCCAATTGAGACTGAACCAGTATTTTACAAAAATGATCATAACTTCCTTATTTTTGAAATCTATACCACTACTTATGAAAGCTGAGGATCCCATATGTTTAATTAAATTACTATCTTAATTTGGTCTTTCACGTTCAATGATTTATAGACATATATCCACAGGTCCCTCTGCTCCTGCATTCCAAGTATTACAGCACTGTTTTAGATCACTTCCTCTCATTCAAATGAAATAAATAATTTCACACTTGTGTCAAATTTCACCTGCCAGTTGTCCACCCTTCCCAACAAACTATGCTTTTGAAAATTAACATTGTCCTCAATGTAGTTGTTAGTGCATCTTCCAATGACAACAATACACCCTCTCATAACTACTAACTTGCAATCATTGGCTCAACAACCACTTTTCTAATAAGGAATATTTGTATTTACATTAATAAAAAGTCAGCTAGCAAATCACTGAGTATATGAAAATGAATACAGCTGTGTACATTAAAGTGAAGTAATAAAACAAGGATTGAAAAATCCAAAGAAACAGATGTGGTAAAAGGAGCACCCTGTTTCATATATAGCATAATTCAAGGCGTACATCACCTAAATAAGTAGAACAGAGAACATGGTGAAACATAAGAGAACAAGTTTAAAATCTAAAATAAAAGCAAACGTTAATTAGACTTTCCCTAAGTCTCCATAAACAAAAAGGTTGAATTTTGAGACACTAAAGTATAAGCTGCTTCAGTGTCTCAAAATTCAACTCTTTTGCTTATAGAGACCTAGGAAAAGTGTAATTAATGTTTGCTTTTGTTTTAGATTTTAAACTTGTTCTCTTTTGCTGCAGCTTATCCTTTAGTCAGCTAGAAAGTTTAGTTCTTCCCTCCAGTAGTTTGTAAGCTCTCAGTAGCATCAAAGAAATTAGGTTTCCTCCACTCTTGCCAAAGTTAACTGAGAGCAGGAATAGAGCAAGACAATGTGGATATCAAATAAAAGACATCCTCAGACACAGTGAAAGGATGAATGTGGCACACAAAAAAAACTTTATCTATTTATGAAGTTGTTTTCTGGAAAACAGTAGAATACCCAGACAACAAAAGCCGTGTTGTCAAATTGTTCCATCCATCCCAGCCAGATGTTATAGACTGAGCGCTCTCGCCGGTCTGATGTGCAGGCTCAGCCTCGGCAGCGGTGAATCCTGAGGGCTGGGAGATCTCCACGGTGCTTTCCTCACGACCTCCACCCAACCAACCCTTCCTCAATTAAATGCCTTTGCTCACAGTGCACACTTACCACCCAAGTCAAGCCTCCGGACTCTCCGTCTCCTTTGGACATCTTTGCGAAGGTTCCCGTTCCCCCCTACCCCGGGGGATTCACTTAGCTTGCTGCGGCTCGGGGATCTGGCGGTTGTGGTCTTCACAAGGGTATCGTCACTCTCCGGGAGGGGGCTCGGCGACTCCTCCAAACCGTCGGTGCTTCCGAGGCCTTCGGCCGTTACATGGATCCCGTCCTGCCACCCGTTTCTCGACGGCTCCGGGAGGGCCCCCTCGGTTTAAAAGGCCGAGTTATTTAAAAATCCTGGAGGAAGAGAAAGGATGGCGGCGACGGCTCCTCCCGCACAAGGAGAGGCCTCCCGTCTGTCTGCCTGCGCCGGCTCTCCTGGTCCTCAGTGGTTTGCACTCCCACCTCGGGCCGGCCGGTGACTCCGAGCAGGACGGCGAGGAAGCGGCTCCGCTTTCTTCTCGCTCCGAGCTCTTCGTCGTCGTCTTCCAGGCCGAGGTCTTGCAAACACGTAAACAAAATGCCCGTATTGAGATCCTACTGCCGCTACCGCCTCCTCACACTGAAACGAAGCATCGTTAAGCGCGGCGTTTTGTTTCGAAACCCCACGAACCTCCGGAGCGAGACAGCCGTTGACTTTCAATATTGAGACGGTTTGGGCTCGCAGTCTCCCGCCGCCGCCCCCCACCGCGCGCTCGCTCGCGCACCGGCCACAAACAATAGGAGAGCGAGGAAACTGCCACCGACTGACAACCGGCCGCCCCCCCGCCGTCCTCCAATCACCTCCCCCCGTCTTCACTGCCCGACACGTCCACCAATCGGCGGGGCCGTTCCGGCCTGACGTCGCCCTCTTCGCTTTCAAAAATGATCCGGAGTCGGAGAGTGACGGCATTCATCGCTCGATGCTGCGGAGGAAACCGAAGGTTAGGGTTTTCGCCACCTTTCTTCCCAGGAACCCCTCTCAGAGCGTATTAGAATCTCAGGGAGGGAGGGAGAGAGAGAGGCGCTCGGGATGTTCAATTCGTGAGAACTTAATCGGCCCGTCGTCCACTTTGTATGTGAGCAACTGGGTCACCTTTTCTCCCAGATGATCATCCAGCTCCTTTTTGAATGCTACAATTGAATCTGTTTACACCACACAGTCAGACAGTTCTTTGTGAACCCTAACCACTTGGAAATTTTACCTCCTGTCAGTTTTTTTTTAAACTTCTAATTGTCCTGTATCCGAGTCCTTTACCACCTGGAACAGTTTCTTCCTGCCTATTCTACTGAAATGATTTTGTACACCTCCTTTGAACTATCTCTTAAAAAGTAACTACTCCAATCCAAGTAACCAAAATCCCTCAGCCATGGAGGCATTCTCATACAGTCATAGAATTATACAGCATGGAAACAGACCCTTCAATCCAACTCATCCATACCAACCAGGTATCTAGTCCATATTGCCAGCATTTGACCCATATCCCTCTATACCCTTCATATTCATGTACACATCCAGCTGCCTTTTAAATGGTGTAATTGTACCAACCGCCACCACTCCCTCTGGCAGCTCATTCCATACACGAAACACCTGCTGCATGAAAAAGTTACCCTTAAGCCCCTTTTAAATCTTTCCCCTCTCACCTTAAACCTATGTCCACTAGTTTTGGACTCTTCTATTCTGGGAAAATAGGCTATAAACCTTATATGCACCTTATGATTTTATAAACCTCTTTAAAGTCACCCCTCAGCCTCTGATACTCTAGGGAAAACAGCCCCAGCCTATTCAGCCTCTCCCTCAGCTCAAACCCTCTAAGCCTCACAACACCCTTGTAAATCTTTTCTGAACTCTCAAAGTTTCACAACCTCCTTCCAATAGGAAGGGGACTAGAATTGCACACAATATTCCAAAATCAGTATTCTATATAGCCACAACATGACATCCCAACTCCTATAGTCAATGCACATACCAACAAAGACAAGCATACCTAACACCTTTTTCACTATTCTATCTACCAGCAACTCCACTTTTAAGGAACTGTGAACTTGCACCCCGAGATCTCTTTGTTCAGCAACACTTGCCAGGACCTTATAATTAAGTGTAAAAGTCCTGCCCTGATTTGCCCTACCAAAATACAGCATCTCACGTTTGTCTAAATTAAACTACATCTGCCTATTGGGCCCATCTGATCAAGGTCCTGTTGTACTGTAATATAACCTGTCCACTACATCACCAATTTTGGTGTTATCTGCAAGCTAACTAACCTTACCTCCTCTATTCACATCCAAAGCATTTATATAAAATGATGAAAAGCAGTGGAACCAACATCAATCCTTACAGCACTGCTGGTCACGCCTCCAGTCAATCTTTTCTATATCCTCGTTAAAGATTTCACATTCTTCTTAATGAATAATGACCAGAATTGGACATAGCACTGTGTAAAGATTCAGTTTAACTTGTTGTCTTTAAAAAGACAAGTTTTAAGGCAAAGTATCCTGTGCATTTCTGCACTATCTGAACATTTGAGTACATAACCCCAATCTCTCTTGCAGCTCCTTTAGAATTTTACCCATTATGTTTTCTCCCCTTGATCTTTCAGCAAAATGTAGAACTTCACCTTTCATTAAATTTCAACTGCTACAACCAACCATTTGTTTTTCCAACATCCTTTTGAAGTTTTATCACAGTTCACAATTTTCCCTTGTGTTGATTTTGCTTTTATTTTATCACATGTACTGAGATAGTGAAAAGTCTTATTCTGCGTGCTATCCAGACAAATCATACCATAAGTGCATCAGGGTAATAGAAAAAAAATGCAGAATATAGTGACTTCAAATGTTCAAAATATGCCTTTCACACCCATATCAAGAATAGCACTGTTGTGAGAGTATCTATATCTGAGGGACACTACTAGATAAGGTTCTCCAGTTCTAAACAACCATATATCACAACTCTCGTTCATATAATTCCCTCAGAGTCAAGGATAACTTGCTTCTGCTCCTATTTGAGGGATTCAGAAACGGCTGATAAGTCCAATATATGATCTGCAGACTATGTTATGTACTTAGTAAGTAAGTGACGATTGAATGGTTAGGCAGTTGGGTTGTTTGGTGATTAGTATACTGCTTTGTTTATCTCTGCAAATTCTGGACAAATTTTTTTGATGTGCTCGGTGTCTTGCTGAATGAGTCTTCTTCACTTTGGTTGATCACAAACCAAGATCTGCTATAAATTCTTAAGTCTGTTTCACTGCTTCAGGAATACTTTGAGAACATCCCCACGGTGTTCTGTCTTCTTGAGAGTCTCCTGCTGTTATTAAGTAGAGTTCCAGGTAGAGCAGATGCTTTGATGAAAATTCTGTTGGCAGAATTAGTTTTGAATGATTTGCAGTTTGATCCTAGTTAAGTCAGAGGCATACACCATGGAAACAGGTCCTGTGGTTCAACTCGTCCATATCAACCAGGTTTTTTTGAACTGAACTAGTCCCATTTGCCTGTGTTTGGTCCATATCCCTCTAAACATTTTCTATTATGTAGCTGTTTTAATTAAATCCAGCTGCTTGGGAGTGTGGCCTTTATATCCTGAGGTAGAACTTGAACTCAGATTTTCAGGCTCAGAGGTAGGGATGTTACATGGCACTGTCATGAGACCTTTTCCTAAGTCCCTTCATTTGAATTCATCAATCATAACACCAGCTAACTGAAATTTGAACTTGGATCTTCTAGTCCAAAAGGGAAGATCATTACCACTGAGGCACAAGAGCCCTCTAGTGGTGATGGTGAATGTGTTCTGATCTGGTCTTACAATTAAGCCAGGCAGCAAATGCATTATTTCAAGGAGAAAATGCATTCAGGACTACACAGCAAAGACAGCCTTGCCAGCGCCATCAACATAGCAGGGAGAAGGAACATGAAAGTGAAATAACTCCAAAGAGGCCAGTTTTCCATCACCAAGATGCCTTTTATTTACATGTGAAAAGTCCTTGACTCGAGTACTGCCTCTTCAGAGTCAGCATCTCACACTCTTATTTTATTAAGCAATTACAAAACAGTTTACAAAGAAAAAGTCAACATTTACAGCTGCATACAATAGCAATTTTACAAGGGAAAGGAGCAGCAAAGCTAGGCCCCAAACCCTACCGTTCAGCCAGTTTACAGAGAAATGAGGACAAACCCCAAATCCCAGTTTCAAATATGAAAAGACAGTAACAATGACTTGTACACAAGAAAAATCCTGTTACATAAAAATTGCAGGCAATATAGACCCAGCAAGCCCCCATCCCTCCCACCTTCCGGCCACTCTAAGGCAGCCCACCCCTATACACCTTCCAGCTCTCTTTCCATCCCATGCCCTTTCCAGTTCTCAGTCCGCCCTGACACACCTTTCGACCACCTCTAGGACAGCCCACCCCAGTACCCGCCTGGGGTGACAGCAGTCAGGACGGCCCACCCACATTCCGGCATCACTAACCACCCTCAGCACCTTTCAACCACCTCTAGGACAGCCCGCCCCAGAACCTGCCTGGAGCAACAGCGCAGAGGACGGCTACCCGCCTTCTGCTCTCACCCACCCAGATGCGTCATCCGGCCAGTGGGCTACCCTGACACACCTTCTGGCCACCTCTAGGAAAGCCTGTCCCCTTCCCCAGGGACGACAGCATGCAGGGTAGCCCACAAGCCTTCTGGATCTCAGCCTGCCCCTACGCGCCTTCTGGCTCTCAGCTGCTCTGACACACCTTCCGACCACCTCTTCTCAGGACGACAGCGCTCAGAACAGCCTAACCACCTTCTGGCTCTTGGGGCAACTGGCATCAGGGTGGCCTACCCACCCCTTGGCTTTCAGGACAGCCTACCAACCTTCAGGTTCACAGGATAGCCTACCCACCCTCCGGCTCTCGGGGGTGACAGCTTTTAGGACAACACATGAGCTTCCCAGCTCACAGTAAGACCTGACAGACTCAAGACAGTGCAGGTGATAGACCCAACAAACAACACAATACAGTTAATTACCAAACAACAACAAAAAAAAAAGTCCTTTCTGGTACACAGTCCAAATAGAGTCTTCAAAATATAGAGTCCATTCCCAGGCATGGAGTCCACTCCAGTTTTTGAGGTGCATTGTCCAAAATGGAGTCCACACCAAACTGCAGAGTTTGGCAGCAGATGCCCAGCCTCCATAGACTCCTGGCCTAGCCTTGGAAAGCCAGGCCCACTCACAGGAACACAGTACATTGTTCAGGTGCAGTTAATTCACAGGGGTTTGATCCACTCCCAAAGGCAAGGTCTTCGCCCAAACTCCAGGATACAGCAAGTGCTCACCTCCCAGCACACACACAGGTGTTCAATCTTCAGAGGCCCAGTCCCAGGGCTAGGCCTCCCCACAGGAACAGCTCCTCTGATAAAATGTATGTCTTCCTCAAGGACTCAGTCCAAACACCAAAACCAGATGAGAACACATATATAAAACAAAGGAAACTAGAGTCCAAGGGCTAAGCCCTACCACAAATTAACATTGTCCTTTTCTCAAAAGGTAAAAAGAGTAACACACAGGCTATAACCAGCCAGTGAAACAACAATCTCCTAATGAGAACTGAGTTACACCTGAAACACATTATGTGCACCAGGAGTTTAACATTCAGTCCTCACGAAAAGGAATGCCAGTTAACAAACTGGCTAAATAATTCAGCCAGTTCAGGAATCCGGTTCCCCCCTCCAAAAAAGAAGGGGAGCAGAAACTCACAGTAACACACTGACTAGAACACCAGCCAGCACAGAGTCAGTCCTCTAAACTGAGGAGACGCTGAATCTCCTTTTTTTCCCTGTTTTTTTATTTAATTAAACAAATTACAAAACAGTTTACCAAAAACAGTTAACATTTACAGATGTATACAACAGCAATTTTACAAGGAAGAGCAGCAGCAAAACCAGGCCCCAAACCCTACCGTTCAGCCAGTTTACAGGGAAATGAGGACAAACCCCAAATCTCAGATTCACATATGACAAGACAGCAAAAATGACATTTGTACATAAAAAGCTAATCCAGTTACATAAACAGTGCATACAATACAGACCCAGCATGACCCCGTCCCTCCCACCTTCCGACCACTCTAAGGCAGCCCGCCCCTATACACCTCCCAGCTCTGTCCACCCCTTGCCCCTTCCAGTTCTCGGTCCATCCTGACACACCTTTCAACCACCTCTAGGACAGCCCGCCCCGGTACCTGCCCGGGGTGACAGCGCTGAGGACAGCTACCCACCTTCTGGCTCTCGGTCTGCCCCTACATACCATTGAGTTCTCACCCACCCTGATGCACCGTCTGGCCAGTGGGCTATCCTGGCACACCTTCCGGCCACCTCTAGGCTAGCCCATCCCCTTCCCTGGGACGACAGCGTGCAGTGTAGCCCACAAGCCTTCCGGACCTCAGCCTGCCCTTACGCACCTTCTGGTGCTCAGCTGCTCTGACACCTTTCGACCACCTCGACGACAGCCCGTCCCGATTACCTCTTCTCAGGACGACAGCGCTCAGAACAGCCTACCCACCATCTGGCTCTCGGGATGACTGGCATCAGGTTAGCCTACCAACCTTCAGGTTCACAGGATGGCCTACCCACCCTCCGGCTCTCGGGGTGACAGCTTTCAGGACAACCCATGAGCTCCCCAGCTCACAGCAAGGCCTGCCAGATCCAGGGATACGCAAGACAGTGCAAGTGATAGACCCAACAAACACCATAATACGGTTAATTATCAAAAAACACACAGAGTCCTTTCTGGTACACACAGAGTCCAGTTATAGAGTCTTCAAAAATATAGAGTCCATTCTCAGGAACAGAGTCCACTCCAGTTTACGGCATGCATCGTCAGAAGTGGAGTCCACTCCCAAAGGCAGCAGATGCCCAGCATACAGGTGTTCAGTCTCCATGGAGTCCTGGCCCAGCCTTGGAAAGCCAGGCCCACTCAAAGGAACACAGTACATTGTACAGGTACAGTTAACTCACAGGGGTTTGATCCACTCCTGAAGGTAAGGTCTTCACCCAAACTCCAGGATACAGCAAGTGCTCAACTCCCAGGTGCTCAACAGGTATTCAATCTTCAGAGGCCCAGTCCCAGGGCTAGGCCTCCCCACAGGAACAGCTCCTCTGGTAAAATGTATGTCTTCCACAGGGCTCAGTCAAAACACCAATAAAAAGTGAAGACATATACAAAAAAAAAGATGTCCAAGGGCTAAGCCCTACCATAAAATTAACATTATCCTTTTCACAAAAAAAGGAGAGAAAAGAGTAACACACAGGCTATAACCAGCCAATGAAACAACAGTCCCCTAATGAGAACTGAATTACACCTGAAACACATTATGTGCATCAGGAGTTTAACAATCATCAGTCCTCACTAAAAGGAATGCCAGTTAACAAACTGGCTAAATAATTCAGCCAGTTCAGTAATCAGGTTTCCCCCTCCAAAAAAGGGAAGCAGAAACTCACAGTAACATACTGACTGTAACACCAGCCTACACAGAGTCAGTCCCTTAAACTGAGAAGACTCTGAATCTCCTCTTTATCTGTCAGCCAGGGCTCCCTGGTTGGACCACATTAACAGCCCCAACCAGGGAACCTATTCTATGATATCCAGCTGGCTGACCTTGTTACAGTTGCTACATGCCTCCTTGTCTGAATCTGAGGATATAGACTCATAGCTGGTCCTTTTTCTTGGAGACCTTCCTGTGGCATTTTAGCGCCGGGTCAGTTTCCTCTGACTTGTTGTCTGATATGGACGGCGTGTAATGCACAGGAGCTTGCCTATTACGCCAGGAATGCCTCATTAGAATTTCACTCTCCTCGTCCAGCTGCAAAGGTATCAAGGCAGCTACATACTTTATGTCCATCTTTGATTCAGAGGACTTGTCAACGCTTGATAGAAAGGGTGAACCCACAGGATTTGGCAGACTTTCCAACTGTTCAGATGGGCAAGGGACATTTTACTCCTGCACTACTAGTGAATTTGTGACTTTCATATGTTCTACATGCTTGTTCAGGACAGTTGCATCTACCTGAGGTTTATATGATACTAGTCCTGACCTTACGTCAATCATGCCTCTTACCCATATGGCTGAAAATGTGTTGCTGGAAAAGCGCAGCAGGTCAGGCAGCATCCAAGGAACAGGAGAATCGACGTTTCGGGCATAAGCCCTTCTTCAGTAAAGCCCTCCTGAAGAAGGGTTTATGCCCGAAACATCGATTCTCCTGCTCCTTGGATGCTGCCTGACCTGCTGCGCTTTTCCAGCAACACATTTTCAGCTCTGATCTCCAGCATCTGCAGCCCTCACTTTCTCCTCTTACCCTTATGGGGCCATTTCTGTGATTCTTACACCAAACTTCATCCCCTGTATCAAACTGTCTCTCTCTCTCTCTCTCTCACACACACACTTGGTGGAGTCTTGTGTCTGGCATTGGCATCCCGATGCATCCCCAGATCCGGGAGGAACATTCTTAACCTGGTGTGAAACCTTCCAACCATTAGCAACTCTACCAGTGCTTTGCCTGTAGTTGCATGTGAGGTGGTTCCATATTCAAATAAGAACAGCTTAGAATCCAGTGAGACTGGAGGCTGTTTCTTCAGACCATCCTTCAAAGTTTAGACTGTTCTTTCTACCAGGCCACTGGATGGTAGATGATATGGAGCTGTTCTTATATGTCAAATCCCATTCGAATTTGGGAAATACCCAAATTCACTTCTGAAAGACAATAGCCCCCTATTTGTGACCAACTCTTCTGGGTTCTGTGTATTGAAAAGGATGTATGCAGTTTCCCTATGGTCATCCCCGTGTTTGTCAATTGGACTCTATGCACGTCCAGCCACTTTGAGAGGGCATCCACAATTTTGACTAAGAACATTGAGCCCATGAAAGGACCTGCATAGTTGATGGTGCAACCAAGTACAAGATTTGCCTGGCCATTTCCACAGATGTGGGGGAGCTGTTGGCAGTAATTTTTGTCCTTGTTGGCACTCTGGGCACTGCCCCACCAACATGGTTATTGTCTCCATCCAGATCTAGCCACCAGACATACCTTCTCACCAACATCTGCCCTGAAGACGTTTGGAAGGCCCTGATAAAGTTCAGGCAGTATTTACTGCAACCCTTGCTCAGACAATCCTTCTTGCTCCCCAAAACAGTATGCCGTCCTCTATTGTGACCTGGTCTCTCTGGGTCCAAAAAGTTTCAGTTTTAGTTGTGGTGGCCCTTTGGTTTCTCCATTCACCACCAGATGTTTCAGTTTTGACTGGACTGGATCTTTCTGCTTCCAAAGTCTGATATGGTCAGCCGTGACTGGGAGTGTGTGCAGAAAATATAATACCATTACAGGGAGGTACTGCTGGTGGTGCATCTGCTAATAGGAGACAGCTCTCAATGTATCTGCTTTCACTACTCAGCTTCCTGGACTGTCTTTACATATTAGAGCCCACCGCTGAATGCGGCCCAAAGCTTTGGGCCGCACTGCCTTATCCTCTTTAAGCTGACCAAGAAGGAGTTTGTGGTCCATTATTAACACACCTTTTCATCTATAAAGGTATAGGTGGAATTCCTGACTCCAAACATGACTGCCTATTCTTTCTCTATTCTGGCCATATTACACTCTGCATTAGCCAAAGTCCTGGATGCAAATGCTATTGGGCATTCCTCTCCATTAGGCCACCTATGAGCTAATACTACCCAAAGTTGACTTGGGAGAGAACGCTGCTAATTTTTTTTTAAACCCCCACACTACTGCCTAACTGTGGTAGTGCTTATTTTTTCCCCAGCACCCATGTGTGTGTGCAGGTGTGAGACACAGTGAGAGACACAAGGTGTACGAATCTTTATTCAATTTCCACCACCAGGAAGAAAGAAAACACCCGAGTGAAAATGCTGCTATTTTACCAACTTTACTGCCACTGGATTGGATGATCTTGCTAAGTGATCAGCAGTGGTACTTCTCCAAGTCATGTTCCGTTAGTTAAATAACCCAAAAAGTGTTTGGAGTTTGAGATACGCTCATGGGACATCTGCAGTTCCTTGCTTGGTTATTCTTGACTGTGGCAGTCCGTTAGCTATTCATAACAGCATAAAAAGTAGGAACAATGCTAGGGATTTCAGCCCCTTGACTCTGCTCCACCATTCAATACGATCTAACTACATCTGAAACTGCACTATATAACTGTAAACCTCACAGAAGCCTAAAGTGTTCTAAAACCCGGACCTCCAGCTGCTTTAGCTGATAACGCTTCCTGGGCGCATGGTTGTTCAGGACATCAGAAACATCCCGGAGATCCCACATGGAACAGGATATGCACTCCATGGGATTGAGATGGCCTGCTATTCATCTATTTATTTGACTAAATTTAGCAGAACTACAAAAAAAATTACTGAATACTTACCCTAAAGCACCAGATACCCAACAATCAGCACGGTCCCTTGCTTTAACATCATACTTCAATTTTGTAACGTCACTCCTGATGTTCTTCTGACTGTACTGTCCTCAGATACTTTTACATCTGCACTCTTACTTTGACTTCTCGAAAAGAAATCACCTCTGCTGCGTTGGTGCAAGCAGCTGGGGCCAAATGGCCGCATTCTGCACGATTACAATTCTGTGATCTGTAATGACCCGCCATGATGTTTTTCTTTTGTTGATTTGTTTTCAGTATTCTGTCACTACCACTGTCTCATTGCCACTAGGTTTACCTGTTGGTCTCTGATACTGTTTCACCTCAGATTCTCTCCCTCTCAAATCAGCTACCGCTTAATGTACACAAAATGAAGTATGTTATTTGTGTCAGTACATAACTGTCATTTGTCTCATCATCCTCCCCAGCTGTCACCTGAAACTTCTGCTTTATTCTAACCCAAGTTTCCTGTATCTTTTTTTTAAATTTCAAAAACATACTTTATTCATAAAATATTTTGATGATCTGTACAATTGGTCATGCCATACATCTGTAAACATTCCATTTCTTTGCATACAGAGACAGAGTAATCATTCATATACACAGGTCTGTACGATTACTATCCACATAGTTAGCTGGGGGGGTCAGCGGAGCCCCCTTACTGCATCGGCCCCCTGTGCTTAGGCAGGCAGACATTACACGGTGGTCTTTCCCCACCGAGCTTTTGCGGCAGCTGCCCCAAGCTTCAGTGTGTCCCTCAACACGTAGTCCTGGACCTTGGAACGTGCCAGTCTGCAACACTCAGTCGGGGTCAACTCCTTCAGCTGGAAGATCAACAGGTTTCAGACCGCCCAGAGAGCGTCCTTCACCGAGCTGATGATCCTCTAGGCACAGTTGATGTTCGTCTCGGTGTGCGTCCCGGGGAACAGGCCGTAGAGCACGGAGTCCCGCATCACGGCGCTGCTTGGGACGAACCTCGACAAACACCACTGCATTGCTCTCCAAACTTCTTCTGCGTAGGCACATTCCAGAAGGAGGTGTGTGACAGTCTCGTCCCCCCGCAGCCACTTTGAGGGCAGGGTGCAGTGCGGCTGAGAGTCCGGGTGTGCATAAAGGATCTCACAGGCAGAGCCCTTCTCACCACCAGCCAAGCCATGTCTTGGTGCTTGTTGGAAAGTTCTGGCGATGAGGCATTCTGCCAAATGGCTTTGACAGTCTGCTCAGGGAACTGCTCGATAGGATCTGCCCTCTCCTTTTACCGAAGGGTGTCAAGGATACTACGTGCTGACCACTTCCTGATGGACTTGTGGTCAAAGGTTTTTTTCTTCATAAACTTCTCCACGAAGGACAGGTGAAATGGAACGGTCCAACTACTCAGAGCGTTCCGCTGCAGCGAGGCCAGGCCCATCCTTCGCAACACCGGGGACAGGTAGAACCTCAGTACGTAGTGACACTTGATGTTTGCGTATCGGGGATCCACGCACAGCTTGATGCAGCCACACACAAAGGTGGCCATCAGGGCGAGGGTGGCATTGGGTGTATTTTTTCCCCCATTGCCCAGACCTTTATACAGCAAGTCCCTTCGGACCCGGTCCATCTTTGACCTCCATATAAACTGGAAGATGGCCCGGGTGACTGCAGCAGCACAGGTTCTGGGAATAGGCCAGACCTGTGCCACGTATAACAGCAATGACAGTGCCTCACACCTGATGACCAGGTTTTTTCCTGCGATGGAGAGTGACCGTAGCTTCCATCTGCCCAGTTGCTGCCTCACTTTGCTGATACGATCCTCCCAAGACCTGGCGCACGCCCCAGCCCCCGCCCCGAACCAAATACTCAGCACCTTCAGGTGGTCAGTCCTGATGGTGAAGGGGATCGGCCCAATTCCCGAAGAGCATAGCCTAGATCTTGACTCGGTTTACCTTGGCCCACGAGGCCCGTTCGAACTGGTCACATATGCACATCAGTCTGCGCATGGACAGCGGATCCGAGCAGAAAACGGCGACGTTATCCATGTATAGGGAGGCCTTGACCTGCAGGCCCCCACTGCCAGGAATAGTCGCCCCTCTCAGGCTCGCATCCTTCCTGATGTACTTGGCAAATGGGTCTATGCAGCACACAAACAAGGCAGGAGAGAGAGGGCATCCCTGCCTGACTCCAGATCTGACTGGGAAGCTATCTGATTCCCACCCATTGATTGAGACTGCACTGATAATGTTGGTGTGGAGCAGTCTGATCCAATTGCAGATTCCCTTCCCAAAGCCCATTTTGGAGAGAACATCTCTCATATACGTGTGTGATATCCTGTCAAAGGCTTTCTCCTGGTCCAAGCTGATCAGGCAGGTGTCCAACCCCCTGTCCTGCACGTAGGCGATCGTATCCCTGAGGAGTGCGAGACTCTCAGTGATCTTCCTGCCCGGCACAGCAAAGGTTTGATCAGGGTGAATCACTGACCCCAGAGCAGACCTGACGCGGTTGGCTTTTGTAATCCGCATTCAACAGTGAGATTGGTCTCCAATTTCTGATGTCTTCTCTCTCCCCCTTCCGCTTGTAGATGAGGGTGATGATGTCTTTCCTCATGGATTCACTCATGGTACCTGCCCGAGGCATACTGACATACACCTCCAGCAGGTCCTGGCCAATCAAGTCCCACAAAGCAGAATAGAGCTTGACAGGTAAGCCATCGCTTCAGAGAGTTTTATTCTTTTCGAAGGACTCAAGGGCCTTGGTCAGCTCGTCCAGAGATAGAACACGGGACAGGCTAGACCAGCCACTGTCGTCTAAGACCTCCGTGATGGAGGACAGGAATGACTGGGAGGCCGCGCTGTCGGTTGGCTTTGCGTCATACAGACTGGCGTAGAAGGATTTGCTGATCCTCATGACGTCAGCCTGAGATGACATTATTGAGCCATCTTCTTCCTTCAGGCTGCTGAGCACGGAGCTCTTTTTGTACACCTTCTGGAAGAAGAAACGTGAGCACGTCTCGTCCTGCTCCACCGAGCGGACCCTGGACCGGAAGATTATCTTGGAGGCCTCAGAGGCAAAGAGCGAGGCTTGCTGGCCCTTCACCTCCTTGAGGTCCTCCGTGACATCGACCCCCATCGTCTGCAGCAGGAGCAGGTTCTGCATACTTTCCTGGAGCTGGGACAGTTTTCCCTGCCTCTCTCTTGCCTCCTGAACACCTTTGAGGATGAAGAACCTCTTGATGTTCCCTTTTACTGTTTCCCACCAGTCCGCTGGGGACTCAAAGAGGGGTTTCACGGTTCTCCAACCTGCGTAGTCCCTCTTGAGCTCCTCAATGTTTCTCGGGGTCATCAGCTTTGTGGTCAGCTTCCACATTCCCTTACCAGCCCGCTGCTCATCCTGTAGGTGACAGTCGGCCAGCAGGAGGCAGTGGTCAGAGAAGAACACCGGCTTGACATCAGTGGATCTGACCAAGAGTGTTCAGGACACAAACAGGTAATCTGTCCTTGAGCGGATAGACCCATCTGCCCGTGACCAGGTGTATCTATGCTGCGCTCCGTCTGCAGGGGTGCTGAAGACGTCGTGCAGCTTGGTATCTTACCGTGTCCATCAGGGCTCTGGACGTGGCGTCCAGTTTACTGTCCCCCCCGCCGGATCGTCCATCTGCATCAATGATACAGTTGAAGTCTCCCGCCAGAATGACCGGTCTGGACGTATCCAGCAACAGTGGAAACTGCTGCAGGACGGCCAACCATTCACTCTTACCCACTGGGGTGTACACATTAAATCAGTCTCAGGGGAGCATTCCTGTACATGATGTCGGTGACAAGGAGGTGCCCGTCCACCACCTCCTTAACCTCGGAGATGGTGAAGTTGCCTCCTCGCAACAGGATACCCAGGCCGGAGGCGCGGCTATCGTTGCCCCCCCGACCAAACCGACTGCCCATGGGCCCACAAGCTCGACCATCTCCTGTAGCTGCTGAGGTGCAGAAACAGGACGTCGGCTTTAACATTGGCCAGGAAGGTCATCGTAGAAACACATCGCCTAGCCGATTTGATGCTACGCACATTGATGCTGGCAACTCTTATCCCATTTTAACAGTTTATGAGGTTACAAGTGTCCATTTGCTGCTGGTCTTGCCTCTCTGGGGTAGCTGTGTGCATCCCTGTGGTGACGGCAAACTGCTGGACCCTCCCCAGGGCTGAGGTAGCTGTCTGGCTCCACGCTGAGGTCATTTCCCCGCTCGGATGTCTTCGGGTCAGGCCCAGGGTCCACACAGTCCAGTTCTCCATCTGACAGCGGCGCTGTCATAGGACCGTTGCTCCCAGTTACCTGGAGCTGTGGGGCGGTGGGTACCTCTTGGTTCTCACCGGGTGGGGAGAGGTCTTTACCCATCCCCTCAGATGGATCATCTTTTCCTGTTTGGATGGTGCTGCCCTCCTTTCTCCCCACGGCACTCTGTCTCTTCCTCTGGTGAGGAACCTCCTTGTGCCCGTCCTCACCGTCGGAAGAGCTGCCTGTATCCTCGTCGTGTAGGTGTCGCTTCCCCCTTCGCTGGGTGGCTTTGGGGGCCTGGTGAGGTTTCCTCTTCCTGCTTTTGACAGTAATCCAATCCTCTGCCTCCTTTGTTCCCTCTTCTTCCATTTCCTCCGTCTGTCTTGAAGGAGCTTGGATCGGCTGCTGCATCTCCCCGCTGTCTGCACACTGCTCCGCTACAGCAGCCCTTCCTTCTGGGTGCCTCCAGATACCGTTCCTGTGCTGTTTTGTGGTACCTTGCTGGTCTTAGGCAGTCCAAGGCTCATGTTGCCACCTCCGGCCATCTGTGCATAGGTGGCGGCCCCTCGTCTTGGGCAGGCCTTGTACATGTGGCCCATCTAGTACAGATTACAGTTCTTGGCCTCTTCACATTCCTTGGTCAGGTGGCCTTCTTGCAGTTTCGACAGACAGCCACATTATAATCCGCCACCCTGTGGCCTGACCTCCTGCAGGTTCGGCACACTTTCGGCTGCCCTGCATGTCAGGTAACCTCTGCTTCCTCCGATGGCAAAGCTGGAGGGTGGGTGGAGGATGTTCCCACTGGCATTGACCCTCAGGGTTACCCTGACCCGTCGTTTGCTGGTGCTGATCCCAAAAGGATCGACCACATCGGTGCTTTCTCCCTCGACCTGGACGTATCTTCTCAGGAAGGTCAGGACATCCGCTGCTGGGACGTGGGGGTTGTACATATGGATTGTTACAACCCGACTCCTCTGCATAGGAAGCACACACAACGGGACCGCTGACAAGATGGAGAACAGAGGTTCCCCTTCCTTCTCCTTGAAGACCTTCAGGAGTTGTGGTCAAAGGTGTTTTTCTTCCTTGATGCTTGTTCACAACTCAGACTCCAGCTTATCAACTCGGAGCCAAAATTCTTTGAGCAGCCAACACTTGTTAGATGTGTTCACCATGAATCACACCTGTGTCCACCAGTTGCCACATACTTTAGCTGCAAAATATCACCAGCCAAGCTATCTAAAACTAGCTGATTTACTAATTTAGATGTTAAATATTTTTAAAATGTATCTCTTAACTGCAGTCTTCAGCTGTAATAACATTTCCAGATTTAAGCCTCTTGGCTAATCAAAAGACACATTGCAGCAATACCCACCAATCACCTCCATGTTTTCATGTGATGTCACACTTCAGCTCTGACAGGTAGAAATAGATTAACAAGCTCCATACGGCTGGTTCTTCTTTCCCGCTGCTAACTGCTCTTTTCTCTGTGGTCTGCTGTCTTTTTCTGTTTCACAAATGTGCTGTGAATCTATTCCAGTCTGCTTCACAGTGATGCTGACCTGCTGCACACTCCTCCCAGTCCAAAACATAACTTGTGCCTTTGTACTCCATGCTCCAATTTACAAAGCCTACGAATCCAAATACTTTATTAACTGCACTCTTTAACTATCCTGTCAATTTACAATGATTTGTGCACAGATTTCTGTATTCCCAAACACACTTTAAGATTTTACTCTATATTCTATATCCTCATTCTGCTAACCAAAACAAATCACTTCACACATTTGTCTATATTTAACCACCTATCCCATTCCATATTGTCTTTGTCTTCTTGAAGTTTAACACTATCTTCCTCAAAATTTACAATACTTAAGTTTTGTATTATCCATAAATTTTGAAATGATGCATCACAGAGTCAAGTCTGCATCATTAACACATGTCAGGAAAAGCAGGGATCCAAACACTGATACCTGGATAATCTCATTTCAAACGTTCTTTCAGACTAAAAACTGTTCATCATCATATTCTATTTTCTGTAACTCAGCCAATTTTGTATCCACGCCACTACTGACTATTTTATTCTATGAGTTCTAACTTTATCATTAGCCTCTTATGTGGCTACTACTTTATGAAGTCCACCACATCAATTACATTGTCCTGATCACCTGCCACATCAACATGAACCTCTAACAAAGCCTTTCAGGCCTTCTTCAATACATATTTACCCAAGTGAGTGTTAATTTTTTTCCGAACTATTGTTAGAAAAACCTCCCCAGGTGACTTGGCCTATAGTTGCTGGCTTATTTAAGCCCTTTTGGAATAAGGTTACGATATTTGCAATTCTGAAGTCATCTGACACCACCCTGATATCTAAGGATAATTGGAAAGTATTGGCCAGTGCCTGTTACAGTTTCCGTCCTCAATTCAGTATCCTTGAATGTTTCTCATCTAGGTCCAGTTTAACCTATCAAAGTTAACTACAACCAGCCTATCCAATGCTTATTACTCTTTAACAATTTTTTGCCTGTGAAGTATCTCGACCATATCCTTCTTCACACTACTTAGGCTGCATCATCTTCCCTGTTAAAGACAGATGGTCTTTAATACTTCAGCTATGTGCTTGACTTAATTGCATAAATCCTTTTTTATGTTCCCAATAGCCCCATTTCACCTTTTACTATTGCTTTACAATTTAGATACCTACAAAATATTTTTAAAATCCATTTTTGTTAGCTGCTAGTCTCTATCATTATTATCTCTTTGCTTCTCATATTTATTTATTTCACTTCCCCTTTTATTCTTCAATATTAAGCCATGTTCATAATTGTATTATTTATGTGACACTTATCATCCAAGGAGCTCTGGACTTGTTTGGCCAACCTATCCCCCTCATGGTAACGTGCTTTGACCATAGCTGAATTATTCTTTTAAAAGGTAGCCTGTTCTTCTGCTACCTATTTGCTTGCCAATTGTGATTCCATTGTGTCTTTTCTAGATTAATTTGCAACCCACCCTCAATTAATTCTTATTCTAAATCGACCTGTATCCTTTTCCAAGCCAATCTAAACTTTTTGGCACATTAGTTATTGTTCATTAAATGTTCTTTTGCTGATACTTGATCCTCGACCCACTTCTCAATGTCTCATTTGTTATTGCACTGCAAACCTACTGATGAAGAAAATTCTTCTGAGCGTACTTTCAAAACTCTTTCCCTTTGCATGATTTTCATCTTGTGTCTAGAATTATTCTATAATTCTTGTACTTCTCTAATTTAATTGCAAATATGTTCCTCTATAACTTTCTCACTAGTTGCTGGCCTATAAGATATACCCAGCAATATAATTGTACTTAGGTTGTTTCTTAGCTTTAACAAAATAGATTCAGCCCTTAATCCCTTTTGAACATCCTGTTTCTCCAGCACTATAATGTTATCCATAATGAATACTGTTTACTCCTTTCATCCCTTGTATCCAGGAATAGTTAGTCACCAGTACTCGATTTCTTTGAGACATGTCTATTATTACCACAGTATCATATTTCTGTGTAGCCATCTGTCTCCTGATTCCCACACCTCTGCCAAGTTAATTTAAATTATAGTCTTCTTTCTTGGACATGTAATCTCAGCTCACAGAATATACGTATGTACTTTTAATCTTTTGTATGCTTGTTCATAAAATGGAGAGATTAGCAGAGTATACAAATATTTTTGATCGTTGAATGTGCTCGTTCCTTGCTTTCTGCTTACTTATTAACTGCAAAATGCTGTGCAAGATGGGTGAAAGCACCAGTAACATTACATGGAGTGGTGAGTTGTGATTATGATCAGCTCAACTAATCTGGCTAATCGCTATAATACCAGTAGCAAAAAAGTCTCCCTAATAATAAGTAGCTGCTGCAGGATATTCATGGGAAACATTAAGCAGCACCGGGTCAGTATTGATTAAGGGCAAAGCTGAAGAATTGCTTTGGTACAAAAAAACAGAAATAATGGAATTTCTTTCAAAATATTTACGTTGCTTGATGCAGCAGTGGAGATTAGGGAAGCATTGCTTAATGAATAGAACAGTTGTTGAAAATGAAGAATTCACTTTAGCCTTTTTGCGCAATGTGGCTTGCTGAGCATATGACAGATAATTCGCAAATAATTATTCTGAAATTAACAGAAAATTTACAATGATTCAAAGAATGGTATGGCATTTTTCAACTGGAATCAATATCCAATTAGCATAAAAAGTTCTAAAGTACTTTCTGTGGCTATAAACCTGCTTGAATTCTCATCCAGAAAGGATGGAGGAGTGATGAAGAGAAGGACAATATACTGGATAACTACCACCTGAAAACTACATGCTGCAGAAATTTAAAAAGTAATTGATCCATCTATATTTTTAGCATTTGCTGGATCTTTTTGACAGAATCAAATCTCAGCTAAAAGCTAAACTAAATGATTCCCTTGCATTTTCGTTTGCACAGAATGAATCCTGCAGCTCAGCAGTTAGTGTTCTGGTTATTATTTATAAAATATAATCAGGAGGGAGTTTCCCTTGGAGGCCTCAACATTGACTCTGGACCCCATGAAGTATCATGGCATCAGGTCAAAGATGGGCAGCTGATGAATCAGTATTCCTCCATGTTGAACATTATTTGGAGGAAAAAAACAGGGTGGCAAGAGTACAGAATGTATGTTGGCTGGGCGACTTTGATGTCCAACATCAAGGCAGGCAGCACAACTGATTGAACTCGCTGAGTCCTAAAGTACATTGCTACCCGACTGGGTCTGCAGCATGTGGTGAGAGAAACAACAAGGGAGGAAAACATACTTGAACTGATTATCATTAGTCTACTTGCTGCAGATGTATTTGTTCATGAGAGCATTAGCAAGAGTGAGCAGACAGTCCTTGTATATCAGTATCCCCACTCAATCCTGACCATCAAGGTAGAGTGATCAACCCTGGTTCAATGGAGAATGCAGAAGGACATGCTAGAAGAAGCACTAGACTCACCCAAAAATGATGTGTTAACTGGCTGAAGCTTCATAACGGGACAACTTCCAATCCAAAGAGCATAAACAGTGAGTGAGAGACAGAGCTGTGATTCCACAACAAATGGATCAGATCTAATCTCTGTAGTCCTGCCACACCCAGTTGTAAATGGCAGTGGACAATTAAACAACTCAATTTAAGTAGGGGTTCCATAAATATTCCTGCATCCTTAATGAAGCATTTGCAACAATCTTCATCCAGAAGTGCTGAGTGCATGATCCATCTCGACCTCTTCCAGCAGTTCCCAAAATTCAGTTTTCAGCAAATTTAATTCACTCCATGTCATGTCATGACATAACTGGAAATACTGGATACTTCAAAGCTATGGGCTCTGACACCATTCTGACAATAATGCTGAAGATATGCCCCAGGACATGCTACACCCTGAGCCACGTTGTTCCATTACAGTTACAACACTGGCATCTACCTGTCCAGATATATCCTGTACACAAAAAGCAGGACAAATCCAACCCAGCCAATTGGTACCTTATCATTCTACTCTCTATTATCAGTGAAGTAATGGAATATGTCATCAACAGTGCATTCAAGCAGCATTTACATCACAGTAACATGCTAACTGATACCCAGTTAATTCCACCAGGGCCACTCAGCTCCTGACCTCATTAAAGCCTTTGTTCAAACATGGACCAAAGAGCTGAATTCCAGACATAAGATGAGAGTGACAGTCCTTGAAATTAAGGCTGCATTTGACTGAGTGTAGTATCAAGGAGCCCTAATAAAACTGGAATCAATGTGAATCAGTTGAAAACTCTCCACTTGTTAAAGTCATACAAAGGAAAGTAGTTGTGAATCTTGGAGGTCAGTCATCTCAACTCAAGGACACTTTTGCATGAGTTCCTCAGTGTCCTTGGTACAACCAATTTCAGTTGCTTCATCAGCCACCTTCTCTCATTATAAAGTCAGAAGTGGGGATGCTCACTGATGATCGCACAATGTTCAACAGCATTTTGTGGCTCCTCAGATAATGAAGCAGCCCATGTCCAAATGTAGTAAGACCTAGACAATATTGCGGCTTGGGCTAAGACGTGGCAAATAACATTTATGCCATGCAAGTGCTGGGCATTGAATATCTCCAAAAAGAGAGAATCTATCTATCTATCATTCCTTGACATTCAGTGGTATTACCTTCACTGAATCCCAATTTCTACTATCAACATTCTGGGGGCTACCATTGACCAGAAACTGAACTGCACTAGCCATATAATAAATAAAAGTAGCTACAAGAATAGGTCAGACGCTAGAAGTCCTGCGCAGAGTACAAAACTAATGTAAAGTACAAGTCAAGAATGTGATGGAATACTCCCCAATAGCCAGGATGAGTGCAGCTCCAACCACACACAAGAAGCTTGAAACCATCCAGGACAAAGGAGTCGGTTTGATTAGCACAAACATCAAATCCCTCCACTATTGATTACCTGTGGCAGCAATGTGTACCATCTACAAGATGGACAGAAGAAATTCATCAAGACTCCTTAGACAGCATCTTCCAAGTCTATTCCACCATTCAATGAGATCATAGCTGATCTGATAATCCTGAACTTCACTTGCTGCCTTTCCCCACAGCCCTTGATTCCCTGACTGATTAAAAATCTGTCTATCTCAGCCTTCAATATATTCAACAACCCAGCCTCTACTGCTGTCTATGATAAAGACATCCAGAAATTCACTACCCTCAGAAGAAATTTCTGCTGATCTGTTTTCAAATGGCGATTCCTTATTCTGAGATTATGTCCTCTGGTCCTAGACTCTCCCATAACAAGAAACCAACTTCATGAATTTAACCTTTTAAGTCCTCGAAGAATCCAGTAAGGCTCATTATTCTTCTAAACTCCTACTCAAGCTGTCCGCATAAGACAATCCCTCCATATGTGGTAGCAGCCTAGTGAGCTTTCTTCTATTAGACTGCCTCTAAAAATCATGGCTTACATAAGCGACCCAAACCTGATCGCTATATTACAGTTGTGATCTGTCTAGAGCCTTGTATAGTTTAAGTAAGACTTCCCTATTTTTATACTCAATTCCCTTGAAGTAAAGGCCAATATTCCATTTGCCTTCCCTATTACCTGCTGAACTTGCATGCTATATATTTGAGATTTATGCATGAGAATCCACAAATCTCTCTGTTCTGTAACTTTCTGCAGTCTTTCACCATTTAAATAATATTTGGCTCCTTTATTCTTTCTGTCAAAGTGCAGAATTTAAATTTTGCCAAATAATATTTCATTTGCCAGGTTTTGCCCAGGTGCTTAACCTATTTATATCCCTCTGCAGACATTTCCTACCATCCTCACCACTTGCCTTTTCATTTATTTTTATCATCTGCAAATGTGGCTATAGAGCATTCACTTAATATTCATGAATTGATATGTAATTTATTGTGACCTTAGCACTGATCCTCGTGACTGTCCACTAGTTACAGGATTGCCATCCTGAAAATGCCGACTTTATTCCAACTGTCTGTCATCTATGGTATAGCCAGTCCATGCCAATAAACTACCTCCAACACCATGGGCTCTTATCTTATTAAGAAGTTAATGTCTAAAGTGTTAGTAACATGGCTTCTGAAAATCCAAATTTATAACAAGCACTGCTCCCTTATAACTATCCTGCTTGGTACCTCCTGAAAGAATTGTTGTAAATTTGTCAGGCATGATTTTCAATTTGTGAAGCCATACTAACTGCTTCATCATATTATGTACTTCCAGATGCTCTTCTGTCAGCTCCTTTATAATAGATTCTAACATTTTCCCAAAATAGACATTAAGCTAACTGGCTTAAAGTTACCTATTTTTTGTCTTCATCCCCTTTTGTAAAAAATTATGCTACATTGGCAGCTTGATAATTATCTGGGACTTATCCACAATTTAAGGTACTTGGAATATTACTACTAGCACATCCATTATCTCTGCAGCTACTTTGTTTCACATCCAAGGATGTATTCCATCAGGTCCAGGGGACTTACCTGTCTTTAGCCTCATTAGTTTCCAGATTGCATTTTTTCTATTGATAGTTATTGCATTTAATTCCTTTTGCCCTTCATTTAGTAATTTTGGAATGCTAATAGTGTGTTTTACTGTGAGGACTTATGCAAGTTATTTATTCAACTCCTTTGCCATTTCCTGGTTCCCCATTATTATTTCCACAAACTTGTTCTATAAGATGCTGAAATAACTCCACAGAGGTTGTTAATGCATCACCAAGTCACCCTTTATTTAGATATGAACAGTTTTTGACTTTAGTCAGTATCTCTGAAACTCCCCTATTTATCCGTCAGCTAGGGCTCTGATTGGATCAGGTTAACATCCCAGTCTGGGAAATCATATTCTATGAGATCCAGCTGGCTGATCTCGTCAGAATCACTATATCCTTCCCCCTCTCAGTTCAAGTATAGTCCTTTTCTTTGGAGGCTAGTTATTTTGATTGGAGAGCTTCCTGGGATGTTTTAGCACTGGTCAGGTTCCTCCGACTTGGTGCTTGATATGAGTAGTGTACAATGCACGGGAGCTTGCCTTTTGTGCCACAGGAGCATTTCAGAAGAATTTCATCCTCTTCTTCTGGTGGCAAAGGTGTCAAGGTGGCTACATCCATCATGTCCATCTCTGATTCTGAGGACTTGTCAATGCTTGACAGAGAGAGTGAGCTCATGTGTGCTAGCAGCCTTTCCGACTGTTCCAAGGGGCAGAGTACATTTTTCCCTCAAAACCATTTGTGAATTTGCAGGTTTCATATGGCCTATGTGCTTATTCAGGACCATCACACCTGCCTAAACTTTCAACGTCAGTGTTCCTGGCCCATACTTCGACCATGCCTCTTAACCCAGAGGGTCATTCTCATAGTTCCTATAGTAAACTTCATATCTGTATCAAACTGCCTCTCTCGCTTGGTGGAGGTTTGTGTCTGGCATTGGCATTCCTGATGGCGTTTCACACTTTCCCTCCAGTTAAGATCAAACTTAACTGGTGTGGAGTCTTTTACCCATTAGCAACTTTGTCGATGCAATCCCCCAGTTGCATGTAGGGAGGTCCTATAATCAAATAAGAACTGTGACAGCTTGGTATCTCATGAGGCTGTAGGCTGTTTCTTCAGGTCAGCCTTCAAAGTTTGGATAACTGGGTATGCCAGGCCATTGAATGATGGGTGGTGTGGAGCTTATATGTCGAATCCCATTTGACTTTAGGAAATAGTTATATTCCCTGCTGGTAAGTAATGGTGTGTTATCATGGATGTGGGGAAGCTGCTGATGGTCATTTCTGTCCTTGTTGGCACTCTGGGCACTGCCTCAGCAATAAATAAATATGTCTACATTCATGCCTGGCACTAGACATATCAAATTATCAACATCTTCATTGTAGAGACTCTGATGGCTGTGGTAGAGTTCAGCCAGTATTTGGCAGTGACCTTTGCTCGGGACAATCACTCTGGTTCGCTGTAACAATACACCATCCTCTACTGTAGGCTGAGCTGGTCTTTCTAGGTTCAAAAAGGTTTCAGTTGTTGTGTCACGGCCTTTGGTTCCCCCCATCACCTCCAATCATTTCAGTTTTGAAAAGACTGGATCTTTCTGCGTCCAAAGTCTGATATTGTCAGCTGTGAGTGTATCCAGAAAATTTAATTTCATTATAGGCTCTTCCACTGAAGGTACCACCGCTGGTGTATCTGCTAATGGGAGGTGGCTCAATGCATCTGCATTCACCACTCGGCCTCCTGACAGAGTTTTCATGTGTATTTGTAAACATGTGGTATTAAAGCCCATGCTGATGGTGGTTGAAGCCATGGGCAACACACCTTATCCCCTTTAAGCAGACCAAGTAGGGGTTTGTGGTCAGTGATTATCTCAAATTTTCATTCATAAAGGTATTGGTGGAATTTCCTAACTCCAAATATGATAGCCTATCTGGGCATATTTACACTCTGAATTAGCCAAAATATTGTATACATACACTGTTGGGCATATCTCTCCATTGGGCCATCTATTGCCAATACGAGGAGACCAGGATAGAAGCCACATTATGTATGAACTTTTCAGAATAATTCACCAGCCCAAAAAATGACCTGAGCTCCTGGACAGATGTGAGAGCCATGCCATCTTTGATCGCCCTCACTTTATCTTCCAATGGGTGTAATTTAGTCTTGTCAACTTGGAGTGACGGAAAACACTTTTTTCCCTTCTTAGACCTATATGCACATTGGAAAATGCCTTAGGATTATATCCAAGTTCTCTAAGTGTTCCTTATCAGTTATTCCTGTTATTGCAACATCATCTAGCTTAATGGCGACCTGAGGTAGACCTTGCAAAATGTTCTCCATCGTCTGCTGAAAAATTGAACATGCTGATGATACCCACATGGCAGTCTCATATCAGTACAAGCCCTTATGGGTATTACTGGTAGCATACGTGTGGGAACACTCATCTAAATGCAATTGCTAGTAAGCGTGGCTCATGTCCAGCTTCACAAAGGACAGACACCCCCTTCCCCCACCCCCAAAACCAGCTTTGCATACAAATCCTCCATCCAAGGGAGTGGGTATTTATCCAGTTGCAAACAGTGGTTTACCATTTGTTTTAACATTCTCACAAACGTTAACTGATCCATTAGGCTTCAAAATCAGTACGACCGGTACTACCCGATCCACAAATTAGATTGGTTTGATGATTTATTTACTTTCCAGTCTTCTTATTTCTGCCTGTACTTTGCCCATAAGGTAAATAGCTCAGGGCAGGCCTTGCTGAATTGTGGAATTGCTTCCTGGTTCACATGCAAGGTGGCCTTTGCTCCTTTGACAGTCCCGAGACCTTCCTGAGGACTTCAGATATTTAATTAGGACTTCACTCTGGCAGCCATTTTAAACTGAAAAATGTTGAGCCAATCTAGGTGAACCTCTCACCACCAATTTCATCCCATCAAGCTTGGGCCCGAGCCTTTTACTACAATCACTGGTAACCGAACCAGCTGTTTTTCGTAAGAGGCTGGAACCAAATTTGTACCCTTACTCTGTAAAAGTTCCCCAGTATAGGTTCTCAGCCTAGCTGAGGTCTTATGCAAACTTAGAGTCCAGAGCGAATTTTGTTAAAAACTAGTCCTGTGATCACTGATACAACTGCACTGATATTGACCTTCATTAGAACCGGATGACCATTTATCCAGATGTTTATATTGATTGGTTCTGATTTTGATATTGCTAAGCAATTTAACTCCTCCAAACCAGATGTAGGTTTCCAGGGTATGGACTCTCCTGGATATCCTCCCAGATACCAATCTATGAGTTCTCTTACTCTGATCAAGATATGTCCTGATTGAGGCTGTGCAATTGCCTAACTCAGGTGGTATTCCCCAAGCTCAGTCAGACTGGCAAGGGTGTCCAGTTCCAACAGAATACCCTACAATTCAGATGCTCCACTTGCCGCATTTTTCCAATGATAAAGCTGGTTGTAGTGTCTGTTTGAAATCCATTTGGGCTTCAGTTAGTAGGCCTTTTTGTATAGTTACATAATTAATGCCACATACCAAATGATCTCTAAGCATTTCATTTAGGGTTAAATCAAAATCACAGGCATCTGCCAGTCTTAATCTAGTAAAAAAATCCCAATATGGATTCCCTGGTTCTTGAACTGCCGAGTTAAAATGATTGTATCCCAGAATTAGAGGAGACTTGGGGCCATAATATTCCTTAACTATGTCCATCAATTCTTGAAATGTTTTAGTATTTGGTGCCTCAGGGAAAGTTAGGCTCCTAATAATAGAAAAAGCTGCAGCTCTACAATTGGTCAGGAGAATTACTTGTTGCTTTTTGTCTGCCACAATGTCATTTGGTCGGAAAGAAATGCATCTTTCCACATACTAGACCCAGTCCTTGATGGCTGAGTCGAACAAGTCAAGTTTCCAAAACTTGACTTAAGAAACATGATTTAAGGAATGCTTACCACAGCTCAAAGATGACTGTTGTGAATGAGTTTCTTCAGGAACATGCTTTACTCTCATCACCACAGATGCTGGTATCATATCACCAAGTCACTTTATTTACACATAAACAGTACTTGATTTTAGTACTGCCTCATTCAGAATCAAGTATCAGGGTGTCAGTATCCCTGACACTCCCCTTTTTATCTGTCAACAGGTCATTTTGATTGGACCAGATTAACAGCCCCAATCAGGAACTCATATTCTATGAGGTCCAGCTGGCTGACCTCATTACAATCACTACACCGGCCTGTTCACTTGGGACTATCTCTTTTTTTACATATACTTAAAGATGCTCTTGCTGTCTATCTTGATATTACTTGCAAGTTTACCCTCAAAGTTTATCTTCTCCCTCATTGTTAATGTTTTGTTTGCCCCACTAATATTTGTCACATTGAAAGAAAAAAAAGTTTCTTGCTAGCTTTAACTTCCTTTGTAAACAATGGTTGGCTTATCTCCTTCATAGATTCTTTCTTTCTCATTGGGATATATTTTTGCTGTGAGCCATGAATTATTTTCTTAAATGTGTGCCATTTTTCCTCAACTGTCTTTGCTGGTAAACTGCTTTCCAAGTTAACGCCAACTAGTTTTGCTCTGAACCCTGTGTAATTATCCTTATTTAACATAGTTGTTCCTACACAAGCACCTGTCTCTTAAACTGATAGTCCAACAGGTTTATTTGGAGGCACTAGCCTTTGAAGCGCTGCTTCTTCTTCAGGTGGTTGTGAAGCAGGACCATAAGACACAGAATTTATAGCAAAAGATTACAGTGTCATGCAGCCTAAATGATAAACCTTTAACAGATCATTGTTCACAGCAAACTGCCCAGCCTTCAGGACAACATCGAACACAACACCGTATAACCCTGTCATGGCAACCGCTGCAAGACGTGTCAGAGTGTCGACATGGATACTACTATTATACATGGGGACACCTCCCACCATGTACGTGGCAGGTACTCATGTGACTTGGCCAACATTGTCTATCTCACATGCTGCAGGCAAGGATGCCCTGAGGCATGGTATATTGGCAAGACCAAGCAAACACTATGACAATGGATGAATGGACACTGTACAACAATCACCAGGCAGGGGTGCTCCCTCCCAGTCAGGCATCATTTCAGCGGTGCAGGACATTTGGCTTTGGACCTTCCAGTAACCATCCTTCAAGGTACAGGCAACAACGCAAAGTGGCTGAGCAGAGGCTGATAACCAAATTTGGTACCCATGGGGATGGCCTCAACCGGGACCTTGGGTTCATGTCACACTACAGGTGATCCCACCGCACTACACACACACTTACATACTCACGCAGACCCTCTCTCATACACAAGCTCTTTCCCATACATTCACACCCTCTCAGAAGCTTATACCCCACCACACAAACACATACTTTACCAAGCTTACACACACGCAAACACACACTCTATCGCATGTACTCACACCCATACGCCCAAACTCACTCTGTTCCTCCTGCACGCATGCACATATAAGTTTATGTGGTGAATTTGTAACTGCAGAATTATATTTGCAGGTACATTCTATTTTGCTCACAAAATGCATAACCTACAGTCAATCCATGTAATATCTGTAAATCCCACTTGAGAAATAGAACCAGTCTGACTTAAGGTTGGGACAGAGACAGACTTTAACCTCACACCTTTAATGCATTGTCTGAGCTGAGATGGCACCTTTTAGAAAACCTGAAGTTATCTTGCAAATGTGACTTAAAATAAGTTCTAGGATTTACATATTAAAGAACTGAAATGAGTAAACCCATTTTAAAAGGTGAAAGATTTAATCTAGATTTATCATTTCAGCTGCATGCATGACTCCTTTTGCTATAAATTGTGTCTCATGATCCTGCTTCACAACCACCTGAAGAAGGAGCAGCACTTTGAAAGCTAGTGCTTCCAAATAAACCTGTTGGACTATAACCTGGTGTTGTGTGATTTTTAACTTTGAACACTCCAGTCCAACACTGGCTTCTCCAAATCATAATTCTACAATTTCATGGTCATTGTTTCCTTGGGTATCTTTTACTCTGACATCATTTATTAAAGCAGTCTCATGACACATCACCAGGTCCAAAATCGCCTGGTCCCTGGTTAGATGCACAACATATTATTTTAGGAATCTGTCCCGAACACACACACACACACACTGAATTCTTCCTCATGGCTACCTCTGCCAATCTGGCTGTCCCAATCTACATGAAGATTAAAGTCATCCAAGATTGATATACTGCCTTTTTTAATATGATCTCATTCTCTCTTGATTTATTGTCAATCCTACAGAATAGCTGCTGTTAGTGGGCCTATAAACTCTCGAACCAGTGTATTCTGATTCTTCCTTTTTGATATATAGTTCAGACTACTTATACTCTACAAATACTTTGTACTAGATGATCAAGTTTACCTCCAAGCCACTCACCTTCTTGTCTTTGAAATATATTGCTGGGTCATAATCCTGGAACTCCCTCACTAACACCATTATATGCCTACCTATGGCACATGGACTGCAGCTGTTCAAGAAGGCAGCTCACCACTGCTCTCTAAGGGCAACTAACGATGGGGAATAAATGCTGGCTCAGCTAGCAACACCTACATTCCTGAATGAATTTTTTAAAAACAGGCTTAAAACTCCTGCTCCTAATTCATATACTTCAATGGTTAGAAATGAATCTATGTGTTTATTCTTACTTTTTAAAATGACATTATTAACTTAAAACTTTATATTAATTCATGTATTTATCCGTACCCATAGATGCTAAAAATTAGATGTTTTTAATCACAGGATATGGGCCTCACTGCCTTGTCCAACATTTATTGCCTGTCCCAGGTTCTCCATTGAGGAGTGGTGATATGCTGACTTCTTGAACTGCTGCAGCCCATTTAATGTATTTATTCAATAATTTCTGAGGATTGGAAGATAGCAGACAAAACCTGAATATTTATATATGAGGGATAGAGGAAACAAGGTACCAAAGGCGAGTTAGGCTGACATCAGAAGTAGGCAAAATGCTATATTTTATTATTAACATCATGACACACAAAATTATCCTGATCAGGAGGGTCGGAAGACTCTCTACTTCCTCCTTAAAAAGAGATCTGCACAGTCTCCAACCACCACCACGCTCCTTCACATGCCTGAACTGGTCTTCACTTTGAACAACATTTCCTTGAACTCATCTCATTTTCTCCAAGTCAAATGTGGCTCTATAGACACCTGCAGAGGTTCCAACTATACCTATCTCTTTGTGGGGTATGTGGAATATTCCTTGGTCCAGTCCTACTTGAACCCCACCCACAGGTCTTTCCCCGAAACATCAATGATGTCTTTGGTGCTACTTCCCGCCCTCATCTGGAGTTGGAAAAAATAATTACAAAAGTATCGAGGCATTTTTTATGATGAAATTAATAGGATGAATAAGAGGAAACCAGTCAATGTTGGATTTTCAAAAAGCATTTGACACAGTGCCACAGAAGAGATTATTACATAAAATGAGGGAACATGGGATCAAGATTAATATGTTAACATGGATTGAGGATTTGAGTTAATGAACAGAATGTGATATGATGAGAGGCCCCTTTCAGTCATGGCTGACCATGGGTTGCATCCTCATTGTTCTGGCTTTCTGCTTTCCTGAAGCAACGTCGCTTGTGACTGAAGAGACCAATGCTGGAGTGACAGTCCTGGTCGCAGAGGTTACATCTGTATATGGTCATTGATCTGCTAGAGCTGCTGCACTCCTTTCTTCATGCCTGCTTGTCTGCTGCAGCACTCATTAGCTTCTTTTCTCCTGTTTTGAGCTGTTGGTTCAGGGTACTTCTCCATCTCTTACAGTCAGCTGCAAGCTGTTCCCAGGACATCAAGGGCCTTCATGTCCTCATGCAGATGTCCTTGTAGCGCAGCATGGGATCCCCTGTGGGTCTGTTCCCGGATGCAAACTCTCCATAGAGGATATCCTTTGGGAAGTGGCCATCCTCCATGCCCAGCCAGAGCAGTGTCCTCTGCCTGAGCAGAGTGTACATGCTGGGAAGGCCAGTGTGAGATAGGACCGCTGCATTGGACACGGTCTTGCTGGGATATACCCAGGATACGGCAGATACTCAAGTGGAAGTTGTTCAGTCTTCTCTCCTGTCTTGCATATGTAGTCCACATTTCACTGCAGTACAGCAGTGAGCTTATGATGCAGGCATTATAGACTGGCATTTTTGTCTTCACTGTCAGGTTGGGATTTGTCCATACTCAAGTCATGAGGCAAGCAAGAGTTGAGGCTGACCTGAATGTAATACATTTATTGATACTCTCCATTCTGTTCATTCAATTTAGCCTCAATGAACAGAATAGAGCATAACAATAAATGTATTGCATTCAGGTCAGCAGGCTATAACAAATAAAATATTTAGGCCTAAAGTATATACAATCTATGTTAATGACGAATGAGAGGACAAATGTCAAGTATCCAAGTTTGCTTATGTTATAACATTAGATGGGAAAATAAGCAGGAAGATAACAAATAGGCTGCAAATGAGCACTGACAAGTTGGGTCTGGGATGGATTTAAAAAGGACTTGACAAGTAACTTTTTCATGCAGAGGGTGAGGTGTGTCTGGAACAAGCTGCCAGAGGAAGTGGTGGTGGTGAGTACAATTATGTTTAAAAGGCATCTGGATGGATATATGGGTCAAATGCTGGAAATGGGACTAGGTCAGATTGAAATGGCTGATCAGCGTGGATGAGTTGAACCAAAGGGTCTGCTTCTGTGCTGTTTGACTCTGTGGGGGATTTGGAATACCATGTGAAAGGAATGACATTAATCACTTTGGTAAAAAATTGATGCTATTTTGACATTGTACCAATAATATTTTTGACTCACTCATAGGAAGTAAGCAATACTGGCTGGACCAGCATTTATTGCCAGTCCCTAATTGGCCTTTGAGAAGGTGGTGGTGGAGCTACCTTCTTGACCACTACAATGCATTTGGTGTAGTCCATCCTCAATGCCATTAAAGAAGCGAGTCCAGGATTTTTATCTCACACCACTGAAAGATTGATGGCATATTTCTAAGTTGGAATAGTGAATTGTTTCAAGGCAAACTTTCAGATGGTGATGTTCCCATATATTTACTACTCTTGTCCTTCTCAATGATAGTAGTCATGGGTTTGCAAGATAGTATCGAACCTTGATGAATTTCTGCAGTTCATGTTGTAGATGGTACACAACACTGTTGGAAACAGAACATCAGTGGTAGAGTGAATGTTCTTTGGCATGGTGCCAAGTTCCTTGAGCATTGTTGAAGCTGCACTCATCCAAGCAAGTCGTGAATGTTTCATCACACACCTGACTTGTGCCTTGCAGATAGACTACAGGCCTTATGGAGCTAGGAGGTGAATCACTCATTCCAGCATTCCTAGCTTCTGACCTGCTCTTGTGCCATAGCATTTATATGACTAGTCCAGTTCAGTTTCTGATGTAACCACACAGGGACAGCAAGCAAAAATCAATCAGCCTCACCATCACTGGATTTGCAATATAGTGAAATTAAGCTATACAATGACTATTAAAAAATACCCTTTTTTTCAAACCAGACTTTGAGAACAGATATCAAACACCAAGTCTATAACTTAAATAGAAATTAATGACCGAAATTATAAATTTAGCACAGCAAAGCTAAACAACAGGGTAATCTAATTAATGTCTATGATTTTAACCCAAACTTCTTTGATCGCAAGCACCAAATCTCACACACAGATAGATACACAGTTAAGGGATAAATTAGAAAAGGAAACAAAAAGTTGCAATTTGCCAGTTTGACAACTGTTTTAACAATGAGTACTAGATCTTTATGGAATCCTGAACAACGAGTTGTAGTAAAGGCTCATAGGACTGTATTTTGCTTCAATTCTGAAGTCACTAATCAATGCATAAGGCTTCCAGCTGGCTCAAAGGAAGGTGCACTTAATTGTTCTCAAAACATTCAACAATTCTTTAACAGCATATGAGAGAGAAGAAAATTCAACAGCCAGGTTCTGGAAGATTCTCAAAGCAACACTCTTTTTGCCTAAAAGTCCAGGCACAATCCAAGTTCAATTACTGCTTCTCTTTAGGACCAAAGAACCATAGAAATGATACAGCATAGAAGAGGGCCATTTGACCCACCCTGTCCATGCCACCTCAAACACACTAGATGTCCTTTCTAATCCCATCTTCCCGCTCACAGCCCATTGCGCTGCAGCTTACAGCACTAACGTTGAAGATCCAGATAAACTTTTTTTAAAAAAAGAAAGATATTTTCCATCAGCACCAGCTCAGGCAGTGAATTTGAGACACCTACCACCTTCTGCATAAGGAAGTTTTTTCTTACAACCCCTCTAATCCTTATGTTAGTTAGCTTGAATCTATGACCCTGGTTTCTGAACTCTGTCAAGGGAAACAGAGTTGTAAATATCTCTACCCCTCAATTATATTATTCCTCAGCCTTCTCTGTTCAAATGAAAACCCCCACCTCTCCAATCTCTCCTTATAGCTACAATTCTTAGTTCTGGCAACATTCCAATAAATCTTCTCTCCACTCTGCAAAGCAATTATGTCCTGCCTATATGATGATCAGAACTGCACACAACACTCCAGTTGTGAGTTTACAGCTATCCTCTATACTATCGACTGCCTGGCCAATTTTTGTCAGCTGCAAGTTTTCCAATTGTGCCTTCCAAGTTCAAGTACAAACTGTTAATGTAGAAGACAAACAGCAAAGGTCTCAACACAGAGTCCAGCAGAACACCACTTGAAACAGCTTTCCACTCAAGGACACCCACTGACCATTACCCTTTGTTTCCAGCTATTAAACCAACCTTGGATCCATTCGACATGGGCTCGTATTTTTTGGACCAGTCTGCCAGTGGGACCTTTTAAAATGCCTTATAAAGTCCATGCAAACAACAAAAAAATTCAATCAAATTTGTAAGACATGACCTTTCCTTAACAAAGCCATACTATCCCCGACAAATCCATACCTTCGTAAGTGACAAGTTTATCTAATCTCAGGATTGATTCTAACAGTTTGCCCACCACTGAACACAGACTTGATGGCCTATAATTGTTTGGCATTTCCTTTGCATCCTTTTTAAACAACAGAACACTTGCAAACCTCACTTCTCCAGCACCTCACCTGTGTCTAGTAAAGATTGGAAAATAATCCTCAGAGCATCTGCTATTTTCTCCGACCTCTATCAAGAACCTAGGGAACAATCCATCCGGCCTTTTTATTTCTAACATTGTCTCAGTGGTTGGCTGGCTAACATGGGCCTCCCCAGTGCAACATCCAATCAGCTGCCAGTCTTAAGCATAACACTTTCTGATGCTGAAACATCTGCAGCATTGTCAAAACAATAACTAACCTGCAATTATCTTTCCAAGCCAATTCCCAAATATAAACGTTTGTTCTCCTTCTTAAAATCAACAAGCTGTTTAAGTTAGATTCTCAACTTCAGCTCACAGTTCCAAACCAAAACTGAGAAACAAAAACCGAGATAGTCTCAACACTGTTCAATGGTAGCCCTCAGGACGCTGATAGTGGGGTATTCAGTAATAGTTAGTGATTGAATGTTAAGGGACAATCATCATTTTCTGACACTTGCGTGCTGCTGGTGTTACTTACCACTTGTCAGTCCAAACCTGGATATTATGGTGAACTTTGTACGTTAGCAAACCCCCCTACCTCTGATCTTATAATTGAGAGGAGATAATTGATGTATCAGCTGCAGATGGTTGGGTCAAGGACACTGTCCTAAAGAACAAAAAAGGTTCCTGTAGTGCAGTTGTAGTGCCCCTGCATCTGGACCAGGAATCGTTAGGTATATCAAATCATAACCTGCTCCTGAGGTAGAACATAACATCCCTGAACATGTTGATTGGAAATTATCTATCATGGAGAACTCCTGCAAAAACGTCCAGGAGCCGAGGTGACTAACTTTCTCCAACCACAACTGTCTTGTTATGAGCCAAATATGACTAATGAACAGGAAGCTTTTTGCAACCCACCTTTCTCTGCATCTATCCACAACACCTTAAATAGCAGTGTTTGTTCACAGTATATTTAATAGCTCATATTTAGTTTATGTTAATTTTTTTTAACTTTTCTAATCTTATGTAGTGATGTTTATTTTGTTTGTGCAAAACCCTAGAATTGCAGTTTTATTCTCTTACACAGTATCCGAGGTTTCAAACTTTATCCACTTTAAATAATCAGCCCTAACCAAATCATAACAAATTTAGTGATCTTGTCAGTGGTGAGCAAAACAGGAAGGATATTGATTTAATATTTCAGGAATGAATGCAGCTCAAAAGAATGTCAACTGTGAATGGGGGAAGCAGCACTTGCACAATTCAAAGTCAAGGAAAGCTGTATAATATTATCAATATGCCATAATAATGGAATGCAATAATAATAATAGAAAATTTCTGTACGCCTCTATGTGTCAATTCAAATTACCTAGGTAACAGGTGGTTAAAGATACAGTCAAGGCCATATGATTATTTTTTCTCCACTAAGAATGAATAGGAGTTGTTGAATCTTTATGAAAAGAAATCCAGGAGAGATCCCAAAATACTCATTATTAATATATATATATATATATATATATATTTGACTAACATAGGTTAATATTATGGTGTGTAATAGTAATTTAAAATGTAATACTAAAATAAAACCCTGTATTTCTATATTGCCTCATCATGTTCTGAAGATAGCTAACCAAAGTCAATATCTAATTACTTTCTTTTAAGGTGTGGTCACACAAATATATGGAGAAGCTAATCTGTGCTGCAACATTTTTAATTTGAGAGGCCATTAGATACTTCATCAACACTTAGAATGGTACAAAATACAAGTTATCAAGTTTTATTCACCACATAGTACAAGTATTTTTCTACAGGTGATCCCATCACAAGTTCTAATAAAGAATCAGAAAGTCTCAACAACATCCAAGAGTACGGTCATAAAAATATTGTTTTAGTGCAAATGCTTCTATTGAATAATATAAAAAATACATGGTTTGAGTAATTTGAAAACTATGCTAATGATAATTCACACAGTCGAAATATCCTTAAAAGTTATAATGATTTCCATGGGATATTCCTGATGATCAGTCAAACTTTGCCTGAAGAGTTGGGTGTGCTGCCATGCAACATCGCCTTCTCCACCACTTAGCTCTGCCTCCAAAATTAATTCAGTCGATCCATCAAAATCAGGAAATGAATATGTATTTTCATCTAATTTCAAGAAAGATATGTAAAAATTAAGAACTTGTTACTGTACTGCATTTTAAAAAAATAAATTGTCAAACTCAATAATAGTGCAATACAGACCTCCATTTAGGTCTACGCTGACCAAATTTGAACTTAGATGCCATTGAACATTTCCAGTTTGAAATGTCTGGCTTCTGGATCGAATTGAGACATTGTCAATCCTTAGACCCACTGAACCACATTCAATCTTCCAACTGACTTTGGCACATGATGACCCCTCTGTGCGAGCTAAGTACACCTGGGCAAGACAAAGAAATATACTGCATTAAGTAGTACACAGTAAAAGCTTTTACAACAAGTCGGATTATGCTTATATTACAGAAGGAGTCATGTTCAGCTATAGCAGTGATAAGCAACTGAATGACCAAATAATTCAAAAACCTTTTCACCAATCTATACCATTGACCTGTGTCTGTAAATAAAGAGGTCAATTTCCATTAACTACCATTTAAACTTTGATACTACTTTGGTAAAGCTGAATTATTTAGTAATTAATTATTTAAGAGTAGGTGGTGGCTACTTGGCCATTCAAGTCTGATCCACCATTCAAAACCTAGTGAATGGGAGCCATTAACTGATCTGGTAGTAGTCTCAAATTCAACTTTGTGCCTGCACCTCCACCCATGACCCTTAAATCCTTTGTCTATCAATAGTCTATCTAATTTAAACACACCTCCATTCCTTTCTGAGGAAGAAAATTTCACAGAATAACAATGCTTGGAGAGGAGAAAAATTATTTCCATCTTAAAAAGGAGAGGGTTCCATACACGTGCCACCCTCTTAATATTATTAAAACAGCATCACCTAGGTAAGTATGTAAGGGGATAGAGGCACCAGGTGGGTGATAGGGTACAGTTGCCAATTAAGTAAGTTGGAAGACTTACTTAAGATTTTGAGGAAGAGGTAGGGGATGGGAGTTAGATTGGTGATGGCAGAAGAGTCAATCTTATGGTTGGCCAGGAATCAAAGCAGGCTTTAATCCCTACAACCTTTCCTGGCTAGCTAATAATAGTCAGGACTCTCCAAAGTCTGTACTGCTAACTCAAGCATTTGGGATTTTTTGGAAGTGTAACAGATGCTGGGAATTGCCCAGAGGTTTCCCAAAGAGTCAACGGTGTCAGGACATGCGACATGGGACCCATCTACTTTGCTGCAACTATCTTTTCATGATAAGATCTGAGCCAATGAATCCTTACAATAATGAGTTGCAGCCAGACTCATATGAGGAACTTTCATTTTGTTCACACACACTCCACAACACTATTCCAATCAGACAAATCGATTTGCTTCAAAGAGAATTAATCAGAAAACACAAATACCCTTTCAGACATCCTGATGCAAAAATGCTCAGAATAAAGTTTATCATCAGAGACTCTAATCTGCTTCATCCACTGAGCTTAACTTTGGAATAGAATTCAAAATTTATCAGAATTTCCATTGAATCTACAAAGATATACTCAAATGAAAAAAACACTGTTGCAAGCCCATACCATTTTCCAGTCTTCTTCCACTTTCCGAATCACAGAATCCATTTTCCATACACCTTTTTCCCAGTCATTAATGATTTCATTATTGTTGGAAATCCGAATATAATAATTTTCTACTACATTGTACTTAAGATGAAAAGACTTTGCTGATTTTTCTTTCTCAGTAGCAACGAAAGTGAATCCAGTATTCTGTTCAGAAAAAAAAGTGGTGAAAAACCATGCCTGATACAGAGTCATAGAGATGTACAGCATGGAAACAGACCCTTCGGTCCAACCTGTCCATGTCAACCAGATATCCCAACCCAATCCAGTGCCACCTGCCAGCACCCAGCCCATATCCCTCCAAACCCTTCCTATTCATATACTCATCCAAATGCCTCTTAAATGTTGCAACTGTACCAGCTTCCACCACTTCCTCTGGCAGCTCATTCCATACACGTGCCACCCTCTACGTGAAAAAGTTGCCCCTTAGGTCTCTTTTATATGTTTCTCCTCTCACCCTAAACCTATGCCCTCTAGTTCTGGACTCTCCGATCCCAGGAAAAAGACTTTGTCTATTTATCCTACCCATGCCCTTCATAATTTTGTAAACCTCTATAAGGTCACCCCTCAGCCTCCGACGCTCCAGGGAAATCAACCCCGGCCTGTTCAGACTCTCCCGATAGCTCAAATCCTCCAACCCTGGCAACATCCTTGTAAATTTTGTCTGAACCCTTCAAGTTTCACAACATCTTTCCGATAGGAAGGAGACCAGAACTGCACACAATATTCCAACAGTGGCCTAACCAATGTCCTGTACAGCTGCAACTCCTGTACTCAATACTCTGACCAATAAAGGAAAGCATACCAAACGCCATCTTCACTATCCTGTCTACCTGCGACTCCACTTTCAAGGAGCTATGAACCTGCACTGCAAGGTCTCTTTGTTCAGCAACACTCCCTAGGACCTTACCATTAAGTCCTGCTAAGATTTGTTGTAGTCCACATGAAATTAGCAAGATTTTGAAAATGCTTAACATGGTAGACTAAAGGCTACGGGAATCCAAGGCAATGTGAAACCAAGATCAAAAATTGGTTCAGCGGCAGCAAGTGTAATGGGCAAAAGATGTTTGTGTGACTGGAAGGCCATTTTCAGTGGAGTTCCATGGTATTGGATCCCTATCGGTTTGTGTCATGTCATTTATTTTAAACAGAGGTAGCATCTTTTAAAAATTTATAAAATGTATGAAAATGACTCGCGTCATTGATACTGAAGAAAAAAATTGTGGAATGCAAGAAAATATCAATAGACAGCCTATTCAGGTGGCCAAAAATGACATTCAATCCAGAGAGATGTGTGGGAATACATTTGAACAGATTAATTAAGAGAAGGAAATACACAATAAATAGGATATTGAGAAAGGTACAAAGACAGAGATTTCAGAGTTCATGTCCACGGATCCCAAAGGATTTCAGGACAGGTAGATAAAAGTGATCAAGATAAATAGGACATTATTTCTTCTATGGATTACCCAAAATTCACAAACCAGGAGCCCCCCCCTCAGACCCATAGTCTCGCTACCTGGAACACCAACTTACAGATTAGCCAAGGAGTTACACACCAAAGACAAACACTTCGAAGACTCATGCAACTCCATCCACTCCACCCAAGAATTCCTGAAGACCAAAGACACCAAAATAGAAGAGGATGAAATAATGGTCTCCTTGAACACAACAGCCTTGTTCACATCCATTAACATCAACCTGGCCAAGGAAACACTGACTATGCTATTAGAAGAAGCAAAGACACATACACCAAACACCACCAACTTCATCGGCAAGGACAATCGGCAAGCTAGTGGACCTAAGGCCTTTCCACCCACTTCACCTTCAACAAAACCTACAAACAAACCAACAGAACACCCACGGGATCTCCAATATCAGGGTTCTTAGCACAGGCAGAAATGCAGAAACCTGAACAAACAGCTCTGCCAACCATCCAACCCAAACTTTGGGTCCGCTACGTGGACATCACCTTTGTCATCACTAAATGAAACAAATTAAAAGAAACCTTCAAGACCATTAATAATACCCTTACTGACATAAAATTCACTAAAGAGGAGGAAAACAACAACAAACTGCCATTCTCAGGTATCACAGTAGAGCGAACAGCCGATGGGGAACTTCAAGCCAGCATCTACAGGAAAACAACACATATGGACCAAATACTGAACGACAGAAGCTATCATCCCAACATCCACAAACAAAGCTCCATTAGAACATTATTTCAATGAGCCAGCACTGCAGCACAGAGGAATTATGAAGAGCTGAGGAAAATCACCTATAAATTATTCCAGTGTATTAAAAAAGAACGGGTACCCAACGAACACAGTCCGCCGAATTCTCAGCAACAAACCCAAACAAGCAGACAAAACATGTCCAGAAACTCTAGCCACCCACCTTGATGTCAAAGACACCTCAGAAATGACTGCCAGACTACTCAGATCTCTTGGCATCATGTAGCCCACAAACCCACCAACACACTAAAACAGCAGCTAATGAACTTGAAGGACCCAATACAGACAACAAGCAAAACCAATGTCATTTACAAAATACCTTGCAAGAATTGTAACAAACACTACACTGGACAAACAGGCAGAAAACTAGCCATTAGGATACATGAACTAACCACAAAAAGACATGACCCATTCTCACTAGTATCTTTACATACAGATGAGGAAGGACACCACTTCGATTAGGACAACACATCCATCCTAGGACAAGACAAACATAGACACGCACAAGAATTCCTAGAAGCGTGGCATTCCAACGAGATGTCTATCAACAAACACATTGACTTAGATTCCATTTACCACCCACTGAGAAAAAGAACAGGAAATGATGTCACCACAGGAAATGACATCACCAAAGGAAATGCAGTCACCAACCTAAGGAAATCTAAACACAAATAATAAGCGGGCCATACCACCAGTGCTTCATCCGGAGGCTCACTGATGTTACCTGGTATGGTGACAAAAGGTCTGTAACTGAACCTTGCAGTTCAGCGAGCAAACCTACATCCAGAACCTCAACCTGAGCTACAAATCTTCTCAAAACTTGCTAAGATTTAAAAGTAGTTGGTAGAGAGACTAAAGCTGAATTAGAAAATGAAAACAATTCATCCATAGGGTGGTCAGCATCTGGAAGTCAACTTCTAAAAGGGTGATAGAAGCAGAATCCCCAAATGTATTTAAGGAGTATTTGAAAAACACTTGAAATGCTGTAATCTACAGGTCTGTGAATCAAGATTGACAGCATTGACATGAGTGAGATGGCTTGGCCCAATTAAATTTGTAGTTGGGGAGAACAAAAATCAAGACAAGGAGCTAGTTTATATTTCTGTGTTCCTATGTGTGAGAGAAGCACATATCTTAATACAACTGCTATTTTTCATCCACACTCCCAGCTAAGGAGGCTAGCATCTAGTCAGAAGAACAAACACAAAGATTAAGTAGATTTTGTTCAACTGATATCCTCACAGGTAGACCACAACAGCAACCAAAAACAGTAACCCTTTTTTTTCCTGACTCCACAGCCAAGGCATACAGACTTTTAAATCAAAATGTACAGCTTTTAATAGGGCAGCACTGCTGTCCCACAGCTTTTTTCTACCCTCGCCCGACTATCTGTATGTAGTGTGCACATTCTCCCCTGGTCTGCACAGTCCAAAGATGTGCAGGTTAGGTGAATTGGCCTAAATTATCCATAGCATCCAGGCTGTGCAGGGTAGGAAGGTTAGCCATGGTAAATGCAGGGTCACATGGATGAGGTAAGGAGTTGGATTTGGGTGGGATGAGCTTTGGAGGGTTAGTGCAGACTCAAAGAGCCAAAAAGAGGGTTTAGATCAGAGTGGTACTGGAAAAGCACAGCAGGTCAGGCAGCATCCGAGCAGGAAAATTGGCGTTTCGGGCAAAAGCCCTTCATCAGGAATAGACACTTTTGCCTCAAAGAGCCAAAAAGCCTCTTTCTGTACTGTAGAGTTTCTATGATTCTAATAATCTGAATACAATGCCTTGAATTAGAAGTTGAGCTTAAGCAGCAACTTAAATCATTACCAACCTGAACAAGGGCTCCAGTTTCTCCTCTGGCTACTCTCCAAAGTACAGAGCCTGATGTCCTCCCACCAAGTTCTCCTGGTTTTGGGGTCTTTGGTGAAATGAATTCTACAAGTTCAACAATCTGCCTTTCTAAAAGCTCCTGTTTCCTGTCTTGTGGAAGGAAGTGTTTTCTCTGAAATTATAAAACAATGTATATGGAACCAAGTTTCAACTTAATCAAACAGATTAGTGGTGTTTTCCAAACTGTTTCATTCATTTTATATGACAAATTTTATTAAATAAATCCCACTCAACAAATATCTTACTGATTAGGTCTAATGCAGGAACAGCAAGTAATTAGGAATGCAAACAGAACATTAGCTTAATTGCAAGGGGGTCAGAGTAGGAATAAAGAAGTCAGAGATGTACAGCACGGTAAAGACTATTAAGTGCAACTGGTCCATGCCGACCAGATATCCCAACCTAATCTAATCCCATTTGCCAGCACTAGGCCCTTATCCCTCTAAACCCTTCCTATTTAAATACCCATCCAGATGCCTTTCAAATGTTGCAATTGTACCAGCCTCCTCCACTTTCTCTGGCAGCTCATTCCATTTCACGCACCAACCTCTGCATGAAAAAATTGTCCTTTGGGTCCCTTTTATATCTTTTGCCCCCCACCCTAAATCTACGCCCTCTAGTTTCGGACTCCCCCACTCTAGGGAAAAGACTTTGTCTATCCATGTCCCTCATGATTTTATAAACCTCTACATGGTCACTCCTCATCCTCCGACGCTCCACGGAAAATAGCCCCAGCTTATTCAGCCTCTCCCTATAGCTCAAATCCTCCAAATGATCCAATTATGGGCTTTTGAAGTTAGTTTGATCTTTTTACTTAAGAACGGAAATATTTGTCTTAAAGGAAGTGCAACTGAAGTTCACTGGACTGATCCCAAGGATCGGAGGACTGGCCTCAGAGAGAAGTTAAAATTTAATTGTCTTCTATTCTCTGGTGTTCAGAAGAATCATAGGGGGATCTCATTGAAATTTTGTCAGGAAATAAAAGAAGGGTCCTGACAGGGCAGATGCTGAGAGGTTGGTTCCACAAGATGGAACATGGTGTTGGCTATTTAGCATACAGATCTGGAGAAAATTTGTCACTCAAAGCATTGCAAATCTTTAGAATTTTCAATACTATGGGGCTATGAATGCTGAGTCGATGAGTATTCCAATCTCCGTTCTGAATAAATTTTTGGGCACTAAGGGAATTGGGGCTTATTAGGATAGGAAAGTGCTGTTGAGGCAGGACTGAAGTTGATTCCTGACCATTTCCTGTTTATACAGAAGGCCGAATTTGAGAGATTTAAGAATGCATCTGTAAGAGACCTGGTTTGAGAGCAGGAAAGGAAAGATGTATCATAAATAATTGAACTATTAGTAACATTACATTTACATATTCTTAAGACATTGAATCAGTTTCAGTTGATTCAAACTGATTTTAATAAACAACGCTGTAACTTATATTAAGCAATACAAACAGCAAATTGGAAAATAAATGCTCAAAAGTTCAAAGTCAGTTAATTGCAAGAATTGACTTTGAATCAAGAGTTCATTGTATATATTACTTGTAGGAACCGGTGGCTTGTTACCTTTTGCATAGACAATTTGTATATCATTTCTTAAGAAAAAAAAATCATGAATACACATGTGCATTCACACATAGCATTCAAACTAGCATACAAAAAAAGTGAGACACTGACCTCAGAATTTAACTTATTAATAGTTTCTCGCAGTAATCCCTCGTGGAGTTTGGTTCTGCGAGTCAGAAGCTCTTTATGTTTGCAGGAGTATCTCCAGGTAACATCAACCAACTGAAATGATATAAGGAGCTGCATTGTCAAAGAGGAAAGTTTTATTGAGAGACTTAAAGGAGAGAGAAGCTTTGGGAGGGAATTCTAGAATCCTGGGTCTGGATAGATGAGATCTGGCCACCAAATAGTAATGGTAAAGAAAGATGGGTTGCACAAAGGTCCAGAGTTCAAAAGAATAAAGAGTATTCTTGGAGGTCTGTAGGGCTGGTAACAGTTACAGAAACAGACAAGGGCAAGGCCACAATTGAACTGAAATTAATTTGCACATGAAGATGAGAAGTTTAAATTTGAAACATGGTTGGACTGGCAGACATGACAAGGTGGTTGAAGACAGTAAAGTTTTCAATAAGCTCAAGTTTATGCAGGGGAAAAAAAAGATGTGAGAATGACCAGCAAAGCATTGGAACAGTTGAATCTAGAGGTGCCAACATAGATCGTAGCTTCAGTGGTAGATAAGTTTAGACAAGATTCAAACTCAGCAATTTAAGTCATGGAGGTCATGGAGATGGAGGAGATAAAGATGTAGAAGTCACAAATGACTGCAGATTGCAAACAGTCTATGGCTTCAGACATTGCGAGTATGGTCAGGGTTGAGTATGTAATGAGTGAGACAGAACAGAATTTGCAGTGTGGTCAGAGCTTCCCAATATTGAAAAGGAGGAAACCATAGCTCATCCAAGTTTCGATGTTAAATACACAGGCAGTAGAAAAGTTGAAAATTGGAATTGTTGAGGGTGAGTCAAGTGTTACGAGTTACACTTGGAATCTTGCATCATATCTTGGCTGATGGTATGTAGCAGCATGTAACTTACAACTAGTAGAGAGGCAAGAATAGATCTTTGGGTAAGGGGAACGTATATAGGATCAGTATGAGAAACTGTGGCATTAAGACATTCTGGCTATGATTGAAATGTGAAGAATGAAACTAGTCAAAGTCATCTGAAAATCAAAGAGACATTAAACAATTATGAAGTAATTGACCATATCAAATTCAGAGAGGTGGAGAAGGACAAACAAAACGTACCACAGTCACAGTCATATTATGACATACATAAAGGTGGCATCAGTGCTGAAAACAAGCTCTTAAACTGGATTACAGACTTTATGGATTTGTGAAAAGATAGTAATGGACTTAAGAGGCAAAAACACACATGGATTTTTCAAGGAAAGGCAAGTTGGAGACAAGGTGTAATGGATTTTTTCAGAAAAAGCTGGTGTCAGCAGATTTAAAACGGAAGGAGAATAGGAAGTAGATCTAATGGACAAGATGGGTTTGAAAGGGCAGATAGGATGCAAATACAGAAATACACAATTCGAGGGCTAGAAACAGTGATGCAGCAGAACAGATAATTTTAGTCTCAGTGTCAAACTTGTGTCGTTAGAGATGCGAGTGGAAGGAAAAAGAATTTTGTAACATATGTAAGATAAGAAGAAACTAATAATTAACTGAGTATTTCAGGATAACCCGAGAACACTGAGCAATTTGGTAGAAGAGTCCTTGGCCTGGTAATTCTTGACATGGCATAGATGGCTAATTGATTCTGTGCTATAAACTTTGAGGTCTGCGAAACTTTACCTTCAGAAACTGAAATTGAGATTGCAGCAAGACATTATGAGAGTAAATATTTGACAAGAGTCAGAGATATGTACAGTGCAGAAGCAGACCATTAAGTCCAACTTGTTCATGTTGACCAGATATCCCAACCTAATCTCGTCCCACTTGCCAGTCCTTGGCCCATATCCCTCTAAACCCTTCCTATTCATATACCCAATCCAGATGCCTGTTAAATATTGTAATTGTACCAGTCTCCACCACTTCCTCTGGCACCTTATTCCATACACGTACCACCCTCTGCTTGAAAATGTTGCCCCTTAGGTCCCTTTTAAATTTTTCACCCTCTCACCCTAAACCTATGCTCTTCAGTTCTGGACTCCCTCACCCCAGGGAAAAGACCTTGTCTATTTACCCTATCCATGCCCCTCATGATTTTATAAACCTCTAGAAAGTCACCCCTCAGCGTCCGACACTCCACAGAAAACAGACCCAGCCTATTCAGCCTCTCCCTATAGCTCAAATACATCAACCCTGGTAATATCCTTGTAAATCTTTTCTGAACCCTTTCCAATTTCACAACATCCTTCCCATAGGAGGGAGACCAGAATTGCACACGGTTCTCCAAAAGTGGCCTAACTGATGTACTGTACAGCCGCAACATGACCTCCCAACTCCTGTGCGCAATGCTCTGACCAGTAAAGGAAAGCATACCAAACGCCTTCTTCACTATCCTATCTACCTGCGACTCCACTTTCAAGGAGCTATGAACTTGCACTCCAAGGTCTCTTTGTTCAGCAACACTCCCCAGCATTAAATGTATAAGCCCTGCTCGGATTTGCCTTTCCAAAATACAGCACCTCACATTTAGCTAAATTAAATTCCATCTGCCACTCCTCAGCCCAGTGGCCCATCTGATCAAGATTCCATTGTATTCTGAAGTAACCTTCTTCACTGACCACTACACATCCAATTTTGGTGTCATCTGCAAACTTACTAAATATGCCTCCTATGTTCACATCCATATCATTTATATAAATGACGAAAAACAGCGGACCCAGCACTGATCCTTGTGGCACACCACTGGTCACAGGCCTCCAATCTGAAAAGCAACTCTCCACCACCACCCTGTCTTCTACATTCGAGCCCGTTCTGTATCCAAATAGCTAGTTCTCCCTGTAATTCCATGTGACGTAACCTTGCTAATCAGTCTACTATGAGGACCCTTGTCGAATGCCTGACTGAAGTCCATATAGATCAAATTCTCCACTCTGCCCTCATCAATCCTCTTTGTTACTTCTTCAAAGATCTCAGTCAAGTTCGTGAGATATGATTTCCCATGCACAAAGCCACGTTGACTATCCCTAATAAGTCCTTACATTTCCAAACACATGCAAATCCTGTCCCTCAGGATTCCATTCAACAACCTGCCTATCACCGATGTCAGGCTCACCAGTAGTTCCCTGGCTTTTCCTTACCACCTTTCTTAAATAGTGGTACCACAGTAGCCAACTTCCAGTCTTCTGACACCTCACCTGTGACTATTGATGATACAAATATCTCAGTAACAGGCCTAGCAATCACTTCTCTGGCTTCCCACAGAGTTCTCGGGTACACCTGATCAAGTCCTGGGGATTTATCCACCTTTGAGTTTCAAGATATCCAGCACTTCCCTCCTCTGTAACATGGACATTTTTCAAGATGACACCATCTATTTCCCCACATTCTATAATCTTCCATGTCCTTCTCCACAGTAAACACTCTTGCAAAATACTAGTTTAATATCTCCCCCATCTTGTGCTGTTCCAAGGCTGCCTTGCTGATCTTTCAGCGGCCCTATTCTCTCCCTAGTTATCCCTTTGTCCTTAATGAACAGATCTTAAAGCAAATTTCCCAACAATTATTTGATTACAGCGACGCTATTCGACTAATTTTGAGAGCTGTTTGAAGCTGTATAAGAGAAAAAAAAGTCCTAATTGATACAGCGACCCTGGATATGCATTAGTGCATCAGAATTGAGATGGCTACAAAATGACGTTGTAGTGAAAGTTTGAAATTAAGTAACCCTTACACAATAACTTTGATGAAGTCTATGCCTCAGCAAAATGGTTCACAGTAATGCAGAATATCCTTAATGATTGACTCATTTATGAAAATTGGAGGGATAGATCAGTTGAATGGCACTAGGATGGTTCAAACAGATCTTCAGATAAAACAAAGTCCGTGCTATTCTACTCCAGAGGTGTATCATAACATGTTTGAACGGGTTGTTTAAAAATATCTTTGTTGAACTGACAAAAACTACACTTGAGGCAAATAGAAATTGGTTGTGTGCTTTGCTGAGTTGCCATAATCCTCGTGTCAATGCTGTCCTCACAATGGTGATAGTTTGGGAAATCCTGGGATGGAGGAATGTTAATTTATATTAAATCAGGTTAGGGCATGGCTTGGAGATGAGGTGTTTCCACAATATCAAAGTTCTTGTCTTACTAGAAGTCAAAATGTAGGACCGTGACGAAGTGGTTACATTGAATACTCTAGACGATTCATTAAACTTTGTGTCCAGTAGCAGTGATTGAAGGTTATAGATATTAGTCAAATGACAAAGGCACCAATGAGTTACCCTACTTGGAACGGTTTTTGAAATGGTGCAGTTAAACCCACTCAGGAAATAACCAGTAGTCCACCACATTCCTGAATTGAGCCTTGTATATGATCAAGAGCCCTTGTGGTGAAATTAGACACTTGCTGAAGCTTTTACCCTCCTTTTGGTAGTTATATTGATATGATTGGTACAATCAGGTCCTTGTCAGTTGGACCATCAAGGTGCTAGTGGTGACAATTTTGGACACCATGGTGCTATTGAATTTCAGGGAGATAAGTGAGCTTCCCTTTGTTAGAGCAGGTTACCTGTCATTCATGATATGAGCTTATCCCTCACTATATTGCTAAATGCGATAGCTAATAAATAGTTTAACATGTTTCCATATTCTCATAGTCTGATTGGGAAAGTCAACCAAGACTACACTTCCAGATACAATAAATGAAAAAATTTAGATGTAGGGTCAGGACAGAACAGATTTAAAATGTGAACATAAATAAAGATAGATAAATAAAGTCATGGAGTCATAGAGATGTACAGCATGGAAAAAGACCCTTCGGTCATCCTGTCCATGCCGACCAGATATCCCAACCCAATCTAGTCCCACCTGCCAGCACCCGGCCTATATCCCTCCAAACCCCTCCTATTCATATACCCATCCAAATGCCTTTTCAATGTTGCAATTGTACCAGCCTCCACCACATCCTCTGGCAGCTCATTCCATACACATACCGCCCTCTGCGTGAAAACGTTGCCCCTTATGTCTCCTTTATATCTTTCCCTTCTCACCCTAAACCTATGCCCTCTAGTTCTGGACTCCCAGACCCCAGGGAAAAGACTTTGTCTATTTATCCTATCCATGCCTCTCAATTTTGTAAACCTCTATAAGGTCACCCTTCAGCCTCCGACACTCCAGAGAAAACAGCCCCAGCCTGTTCAGCCTCTCCCTATAGCTCAAATCCTCCAACCCTGGCAACATCCTTGTAAATCTTTTCTGAACCCTTTCAAGTTTCACAACATCTTTATGATAGGAAGACCAGAATTGCACACGATATTCTAGATAAAGTCACATTGTGAATATCAAGTACGTTATTTATTTAACTGCTAAATAAGATTTTAATCCACCGATGAAAAAGTAAACAACTGATTCAAATAGTATTTATTAGTACTTTGCTACTACCATGTCTCCCCTTATTTCCAGAACCTGCATCATGTTAAAGACCAGAGGAACACAATTCACAAATCCTTTAAAGTCATTGTTATCAAGCAATAGATTCAAGGGATTGTCATCTAATCAGGATTTATTTAAGCACAAACTTACCTCATCCTTCGAAAATGCAAAAACATAAGACAGTTTTTTTCCCCATCCAACTTCATACAGGAGTGGTTTATCACAGACATTTTCACAGGGATCACAATGCAACCACCTCTTCTGGGAGTTTGAGTATACCTCAGTCCATACATGATCTGAAAAGACAACGAATATCGAGTTACATTATCAAAACTAGCCTTCTGCTTATAGCTGCAATAACGAACTGAACTAGGTGAAAGGACTGGTTTTCTTACTTCACATGTCCAATATTGTGGATGACCCCACCTCTGCAGTTCATTCAGAACAATGCCAAAAAGAACCTATCAACTATACCTGATTGAATTTAAATTGCAGTTAAAGCAGATAGCTGTTGAGCAATTATTTTACATTATCAGATTTTGGTTAATTTTACAAAAGGCTGATGCCAGGGATTCGAGTGCATTAGAATTTGCAAGTATTGTGTAGTTTTCATTCTCAATGTCTTTAAAAATATGTAATTAACATGGCCGTGAATTAAACACAGTTTTAACTCAGAGGCAAACATGCTGAGTCAAAATTGAATGGACATAAAAAAAACCCACAACCAAATAAAGAATAAAACAATTGGTATTAGACATTTATGCATAGGACATTTGTTTTTTTAGGAATGGTATCAGCTAAATCCAAAGGCAAGTCTATGAATAGAAGAAAGTGTGACAACATTACACATTATGGGAAAGAAGGGTGATTAGCAAAAAAAAAAATCCATTTTCTTGGCACAGACTACAGCAAGGTTAAGAAATGAGGAAAGTAGTGATTATGTTACAAGTCCATTTATTGGAAAGGTTAGAAATTAATTTTGGAGGGTGTGGCTTAATTGTAACAATGTTATAATTAACTCTACATTAGCATAAATGATAACAGATGTTTGAGCTCTCTCTTTATTTTAGCAAGTAAATGTATATTTTTCAGCAAAATATGTATACATCAAAAGCTTTAAATTGCATGATGTTATGCAGAAATGTGAAACATTATGTTTATCCTGTTCTGCCATAAATTAACTGTCTGAATGTTAGAAAACCACTGCTCAGTTATTTTGATAATTTTTTGAAATTAGTACAAAATAGCTGTCATTTTGAAAAGTAAATACCATCTTCACTATTAAATTTGCACTTTACAAATACACAGTATTTTACCTGTTGTACACCAAACATATCTGGCTTCAAATCCTATGGCTCTGCAGCAAAGTGTGAAACAGTTAGCCCACTCTCCACAACGTCCCCTCCTGGTTTCCAATAACTTCTCAGCATGATTATATCTACATATTTGAGAGCATAAAAGACAAAGTTAACGTACTGTCAAACTTGTGTAAACAAATTTGACCGAGAATAACTTTCAAAAAAATATTTTCACGTACACAAAAGCAGATTACAGAGGAACCTCGTTATCTAAAGGACACTGGCAGGGAATATTTTGTTTAGTTAATTGAATACTGGATAACCAAATGCCAGATAACATAGTTTAGTCCATCACCGGGACCTTGTGATCTTGCCGGATAATCTGATATTCAGATAATCACATGCCAGATAATTGAGGTTCCCCTGGATAACAAAAGTGAACGGTTAGAATTATTTCAACTTCCTGAAAATGGAGGCACATTGTGTCTAAATTATTAGAGTGATCCAACATCAGTACAGTCAACGTAAATCAACATTCAATTTACTATGTGGGAAAAGCACAAGTAGTAAAATCAAAATCAACATGTAGCATGAGCAACTAATCTTCTGCAAATATTCTCTTTTTATGTACATTGTTCTGCTGTCCTTCCTGATCCTGCCCCTTCCTAGAAAACTTCCTTGCCGCTGTTCATGGCTCCATCTTTAGCCTTACTATTTTACAGTCTTGATTCCTAATTACAAGGAGGCCAATTCTAGTCATTTTCATACATCCATCCATTATTTCATTTCACATTTCAAACCCTGAATAAAATCCCTCCAAGTCATTAACTTCCAACTATCTTGCCTTTGGTTAGGCCAGTTTTGGAATATTGTCTGCAATTCTGGTCTCCCTCCTATCAGAAGGATGTTATGAAACTTGGAAGGGTTCAGAAAAGACTACAAGAATGTTGCTAGGGTTGGAGGATTTGAGCTATAGGGAGAGGCCAAATAGGCTGGGGCTCTTTTCCCTGGAGCATTGGAAGCTGAGGGTGACCTTATAAAATCATGAAAGGCATGGATATGGTAAGTAGGCAAGGTCTTTTCCCTGGAGTGGGGGAGGCAAAGAGAAGGGAATTCAGAACTTGAGGACATAGGTTTAGGGCGAGAGGGGAAAGATTTAAAAGGGATCCAAGGGGCAGCTTTTTCATGCAGAGGGTGGTGAATGTCTGAAATGAGCTGCCAGAGGAAGTAATGGAGGCTGCTACAATTGCAACATTTGAAAGACATCTGGATGGGTATATGAATAGGAAGGATTTAAAGGATACGGGCCAAATGTTTCTGTATTGTACATCTTTATAACTCTAGTTCCTCTATTAGGAATGATACTCCTGGAGTTGATGTATTCTCATTTGCTTCCTTGCCTACTCCATTAATCCTATCACTCTCCTTTACCAGTGCCAATGATACTCTTTGCTCAAGAAAATTTCTGGTTAGCCATTCAAGCTCAAGGGTTGCAGATTTCAATTTATCTTGCACACATCGAGTTTGATCATTCATTGAGAGATCTGTCTAGGCCATATCATGCGCTAGAGTTCCGTTGCCATCACCAAAAGCTAAGCACCATATATCATGGTGAAGTGTAAACATCCACCTGACTTTTCTCCACCAGTAACAACTGTCCTCTTAAACCCATCGCTCCCTGCCCTTTTAACAAATAGAACTTAGATTTCTTTGTAACTAAGATCAAGATCATCTACTCAGCTGCCTTCAGCACAATCAACCTTCCCATTACCAACAAAGCTTAATTTTCTATAGATCCCCATCCTGAACATGTCCATCATTAGTTTTTCTCCAGTCCATCAACAAACACATCGACCTGGACTCAATATACCGGCCACTACAGCGGACAGCTGAAATGGACAACCGGAAGCGGCAGGGACAGGCCACTATAAATGCCAGAGGAAACACCACAGAAGCGCTTCACAGGAGGCTCCCAAGCACTGAGGATGTCACCTAGACAGGGGACAAAACGTTTGCAACAAAAATTTCCAGCTCGGCGAACTGAACCACAACAACGAGCACCCGAGCTACAAATCTTCACCCAAACTTTCCCCAGTCTTCCTTAGCATCTTTTGGAGAGTACTGCCTTTCTGTGGAATCCACCCGACGCTCTCCTGAATTGGGGACCATTCCTGAATTTAAATAGCCAACAGCATAAACAGTCTGCTCACCTTTAACAGCATCACCTTCCTACACATTGCTATTATTGTCACCTCTTCCTCAAAAAAAAGTTAGTCCTCAGTTCATGTAAATTAGATGGAAGAAGGTTTGAGTGAAGCACAAATGGTGACATGTACTAGTTAGTGAAGTGGTGAGTTTCTGTGCTGGTAAACAATTCTACGTATTCCTATTCCAGCATCCCTCTCCCACTGTGCATTTTATGGGATGGAGTTTTCTCTGCTTTGTTCAATTCAAACTTATTTAATCATAATTACAACACCTCATGTGGTAATTCAACTCCAACTCCATTATTCCTGAACCCTCCAAGATCAATTTCTCATATACAGCCAATTCTTGCAACAGGCCCCAATAAAAATTCTAATGCCTCATTACTTTGAGCTGAATAAAACTATTACCAATCTCAACATCCTCTTTGACTCAGAGCTGAGCTTCTGATTACATATTTTCTTCAGCACGAGGACTGCTGAGTTATCCAGTTATTTCCACTGCTGCTGCAACACTCATCCATTGTTCTGATCACTTCCAAACTTGACAACTGCAAGCCTTGTCTCGTTGAACTCCCAAATTCCACCTTCCATAAAACTACATTTCATTCATAATTATACTACGAGTATAATAAGCTGCATCAAGTTCCTCTTCCACATCTCCCCTAGGCTTGCTGACCTATCAACACCTCAACTCCAAAATGATTACGTTCAAATCCATTCAAGGATTTCTGGTATCTCAGCCCATGACATTGCTTTCTTTTCACCTGCATGGACTTTATTTTCTATCTTCCACTTCATGGATTAACAATCTCGTTAACAGCCTAGAATGTAGATAACAAGCTACGGGTGCTTATTGATAAGTTCACAATGAAGTAGCTTTGGAAGTGGAAGTCAAAATTTAGAAATTCTATAGTAGACGCACTGGAATTGTGGTTCATTTTTGCATTTTATTTTGATACGAACAATCCTGTAGTTAACTACAAGCTAATTTAATTGGGAAAATAGAGCAACTGCTGTTGGAAACAATGATGTTTAACCCAATTAAATGCCAATTGCTTAGAAGCAGTTAATTCTTGGCCCACTTTAAAGGCACTGAGAACAGGACAGAATAAAAACAAAAATCAAAACTACAGCACAGGAACAGGCCCTTCGGCCCTCCAAGCCTGCGCCAATCCAGATCCTCTCTTTAAACCTGTTGCCTATTTCTAAAGGATTTGTATCCCTCTGCTCCCTGCCTATTCATGTCAATGTTTAGAGACATCTTAAATGACACTATCATGCCTGCATCTACCACCTCTGCTGGTAGAAGTTTTGGGCACCCACCATTCTTTGCATAAAGAACTTTCTTTGCACATCTTCCTTAAACTTTTCCCCTCTCATCTTGAACCTGTGACGTCTAGTAATTGAGTCCCCCACTCTGGGGAAAAGCTTCTTGCTATCCACCCTGTCTACACTGCTCATGATTGTGTAGACCCCAACCAGGTTCCCCACCCCCCCAACCTCTGTATTTCTAAGGAAAATAATCCTAATCTACTCAATCTCTCTCGATAGCTAATGCCCTTCATACCAGGCAACATCCTGGTGAACCGCCTCTGCACCCTCTCCAAAGCATCCACATCCTTTTGGTAATGTGGTGACCAGAACAGTACACAGTATTCCAAATGTGGCTGAACCAAAGTCCTCTACAACTGTAACATGACCTGCCAACTCATACTCAATACCCGATGAAGTAAAGCATTAGTAATATCATTTAAATTTGACTGCTTATATACAGTCCTAAAACAACAGTGCAAATACAATCAGAAACATAATATTCAATTCAATGTTGTGAAATAATACTCTTTGAAGCAAGAGTTTTAAAAAATTTCTTCATGGGATATGCGTGCTGCCGATTAAGCCAACATTTATTGCCTATTCTTAGTTGCCCTGGAGAAGGTGATGTGAGTTCTCCTTTTGAATCTCTGCAGTCCATTTGCTGTGGGGAGACTAAGTGTTTTTAGGGAAGGAATTCCAATATTTTGACAACTTGGCAGCATGGTGGCTCAGTGGTTAGCACTGCTACTTCACAGTGCTAGGGACCAGTGTTTGATTCCAACCTGGGGCGACTGTCTGTGTAGAGTTTACACATTCTCCCAGTGTCTGCATGGGTTTCCTCTGGGTGCTCTGGTTTCCTCCCACAATCCAAAGATGTGCAGGTTAGGTGAATTGGCCAAGCTAAATAGCCATAGTATTCTGGAATGTGTAGGTTAGGTGCAATAGTCAGGGGTAAACATAGGGTAGGGTATTGGTCTAGGCGGGTTACTGAGGGTTGATGTGGACTTGTTGGGCCGAAGGGCCTGTTTCTACACTGTAGGGATTCTAAGTTCTATTCAGACTTAACTTCTAACACTGAAGGAATTATGATATTTCCAAGGCAGAATGGTGAGTGGCTTGAAAGAGAACTTGCAGGCAGTAGTGATTTCATATCTGCTGCCTTTGTCCTTGTAGACGTTAGTGGTCATGAATTTGGCAGGTACTAAGGAATGCTGATGAATTTCTGCAATGCCTCTTGTAGATACTACACAGTACTGCTACTTAGCTCAGTATTGGAGGGAGTGACTGGCACTGTATCCACAAACATTCAATCAGATTGCTGGGTCTTGGATAGCACATTAAAAACCCAGAAAAGGAAGTGGGCATCAGGAACAAGATGATTAGGCCAAGAAGACAAGGGACAGTAAAGTTTGTAACCATCAGACTCAACAGAGGGCAGTCTCAGACAACGGCAACAGTAGATGATAGTTTCTCTGAAAAATGTTTGCCTTTTTCAATGTCAAACAAACAAACAAACAAACATGAATAAAACAATATCTTGAGCAACTAACAAGTAATGAGGCTATTTTGGATCTAGCTTTGTGGAAGAGACCACATAATAAGTAATTTCACTGGTAACAATTCCTTAGTAAAGAATGATTGACGTGGTGAATTTCATAGAATTTTAGTATGATGTGGTTGAGACAAAAATTAAAGGTCTGAGATTCAAACAAAGCCAATTACAGAGGAACGAGGGCAAACTGGGCAATATAGATTTGGAAACTGGATTAAAAGATAATGACATTTAAACAGTAAATAAATCATTCATAATTTTTAAACAAACATATTCATTTAATGGAAGAAAAAATCCATGGGCAAAAAGTGGTACAATCAGGACCAGCTAGGAGAAGAGTAGTTTTAGTTTAAATGAGCCTTACAATATTGTTACAAAAAGTGCAATAAATTTGAAGACTGCAAATTTTAACAAAAACAGCATGTTCAACAAACAGAGGAAACAGATTGAAAGCAAATTATACAGTATTTTGAAAAGATCATGAGTTTTTACAATATAGAAAAGATTAGCGAAAATGTGGGTTCCTTATAGACAAATACTGGAAGTATTTATAACAGGAAGTAAATGGTAGACATTAAGTATTTTATATCCTTTTACATACCAGAAGACTCAAAGACATAATCAAGGGTACAGTGCCAGGAATGCATTCTGTAAACTGTTACGAGTTTTTTGAGAATAAATGGGATAAAAGCTGATAAATCATTATAGACTGACAGCCTACATTCCATAGTTTTAAAAGCAACGACTTCAGTTTTAATGAATACATTGGTCCTAATCTTGAATTGCCTAGATTCTAAAACAGGTTCACGAGATGGGAAGATAGCAAAACAGCTGACAAAGATTACAGAAGTTCAAAAACATAGGTGACCACACCTTCAAGGATAAAAGGGACAGGAAATAAATGCTAGCTTTGTCAGCGATGGCCACATCCTGTGAACAAAAATTTAATCTCACTACTTAGGTCATCAGCTGTAGGAAATTTGTGTAAATACAGCAAACCTTGTTTTAACCAGCACTCAAGGAACCAGCAAAAATTATCTACCTGGAATACCGGACATTTACTACATGATGATGATCCAAGTAGTCAGTTCATGGTCCGAATGAGAAGGATTTCTGCTGATAAGTTTTATTTAAATGTTTTATACTGTAAAAGTGTGTATACTGATGTGTATACCCCCTGCATTACCCTTTTCTTAGTGTGTTTAAATGGACCTTTTGATCAAGTGGAATATTCAATCAACTAGTAAACTTCTGGTCCCATAGATGCCAGTTAATAAAAAGCTTATCATAATTTGTTAGGGACAGTCCCAAGCCCAATAAGGCAAGATCTCATTTCTGAACTAACTACCTGTTGCCAGACCTGTTGAGTATTTTCAGAAGTTTCTGCTTTTATTTCAGATTCCCAGATGTTGTGTTGTAATGAAATTGCTGGTGGGTGAAACTCCAAGATAGTAATTATTTCAAAGACAAACCTACTTAAAAGCAGTGTGCAATACAGTGGAAAACGTTTGTGTGTCTTATTTCTGAAACTACTGGGACTTATTTATATTCTATCAAACAATCAAAGAATACAATAGATTCAGGAAGGGTAGCAAACTGCTTTTATTGTGAAAACAATCCATTCAAAAAAAGGTTCTTATTCCTCTCCCTAATATAAATAAGAACAAATGGAAACTGATAAATACTTGAAGCCAAATTTACATTTAAGAATTATTACATGCTGCACTTTTTAGCTGAAGATTTGAATGGCGAGGAAGGCATTTTATAAAATTAATATCCAATGTGCCCTAAACAAAGTACACAGTGAATCAGTCAGCTAAATGATTATAGTACACAAATCAGAAAGTGAATTCTGCTGGTTAAATTATGTTATTCTTCTACACAAACCTTACTTTATAGAGATGTGTACCTTGGAAATCGATTGGAGGTGTGACATTTATTGCAAAGATGATTTTCAACTCTTTGAGCACCCCATCTTAGATCTTCACTGGATGGTGAAAGTGAACCTGATGCCTGTGTTGCTCCTCCACAATTGTTACAGGGCAAAGCATCTACCCATTGGAAAAAGTCCTGTTTAAACCACTGCAGAAGCTCCAATAACAGAAAATCTTCCAGCTTTACTGTGGCCCCTAGGCAATAATAGATATTAAATTTATATAGGTTCTTTTGTAACCTCAATATTTTACAAGATAGCTCTACAGCAAGAATCAAGATCGGCTACAGGAGACTCGAGGAAGAGGGCTCCCTGCAAAGTAAATCAGAGTTATGGCAGAAGGCAGAATTACCACAGTGCTCCTCTTGCTGGTCCATGACAAATCAAGAAAACAACAATACCAAGTAGATAGCCAAATTTAATCCATGCAATTGCTTATCACACAGACGGGTAGATTCCTGGAAACAATGCCTTCGAAAAAAATTCATAAAAAACAACACCTAGGTTAAGGTACACTTTCACGATACCTTTCTTTTCCTCTCAGGCTATGACTGAGCTAGAATAATTAGCTTCTCTATTTCATTTAAGAAATTAGATAAGATTAAAAGTCCTTGGAAATGATATAGTGCCAATATTGGCATAAATTTGTCAATATTTCATAGATTTTCTACGCTATCACACTTTGGTGTGGCGAGAAGGTGCGCACTCTCATGACTCTGAAAGTGAAGCTAGTAACAGCATAAATTCTAGATACGACCATCCAAACTACATAGGACCAAAAGTAGAAACCTGGAGAAAATCAGTTTACCACTCTACCATTAGGGGGTTGAGATTCAGGCTAATGATATGTAGAAGGATTTTTTTTTAAAAAGCACCTCTTCCTACTGAAACATATTGGAAACAAGTTGTGTCTGTTACAGACTTACAAATATGATCAACTGCAGAATATCAACATTAAATGCGGCAAAATCATACTGTTTCTCTGAAATATCATGCCTTTAGAGAGACAGCAGTGGAAAAATGAAAAGAAAAAATGATTATCAAAATTGAAGGCCAGGCAACTAATGCTGCAGTAGCAGCTTTGATCTGAAATTGGTTAAGACCAAAAGAGTAACGGTGAGCATGGAAAAAGTATACAATGATGTCCACCAGGGGCAGCAACTGGATCACTTCTTAACAAATTATCTACAGTTAGGCAAATAGGTCTGAATTTAAAACATCACATATGGCACAATGCTCAAAAATATAGCAAATAGTAGAAGGGGGAGAGCAAGAGATTCCAACAAGCTAGGCAGAATAACGTAATGAGGAGAAACATGACTGAAGTGGCCTCACAGGCCACAAATTACACTCAGAAAAGTGGCTCTCCAACACACAAGGTCAATTAGGGACAGAAAACATATGCTGACTTAACTATGCATGCTGTCATCCAAAGAATGAATTATAAAAAGTAAAGTAACAGACAGCAGAAATAAGACACTCACCTTGTGGAAAAAACCCCACATTTTACTGAGCAAAACGAAAAGGCAGAATAAGCTCAACTGTATAATTTTAACATTAAAAGAGCAAAAATACCTGGTTTGTATGTTTTCTATCTTCAAAGATTAGTGCAACTTGAGAAGGATGGTTTTAAAAAGCCTATAGATCTTGCCTTTAATACCAAAACAAACAGTACAAAAAGCAAACATTTTATGCTCAATCTTAATGAAACATTGCTCAGGCTCAACAGACACCCAGAATAGAGGGTGGGGTGTTTTATTGTACAAGGAGAGGTTGGATAGTTGCAGGCTGCATCCTTTGGAATTTCAAAGAACAACAGGTGATCATATTTAAGCACATAAAACCCAAGAGGACTCGAGGGGGTTGATACTGAAAGGATGTGACCCCTTGTGGGAGAAAAAGGGAGGTAAATTTTATTCTATTAAGTGTCCCATTAAAGATGGAGATCAGGAGGAACCCTCTGAGGGTTGGGCGTTTTGGAACTTGCTTCCCCGGAGAGCTGAGGTAGGGTCATTGAATACTTTTAAAGCACAGGTAGCCAAATTCCTGGTTAACACTGGAGTCAAAGACATGCAAGCACTCCCAAGGGTGTACCATCAGCACACCAAGCACAGCACTGACTTCTGGTTCCAGATGTTCCTGCCATACATAGGCCTCAAACACAAAAAAAAGAGGGAGGATACTGCTCCTGCTCCTAATTCATATGTTTAGATTTAATCTAATTCTTATTATTGACACCTTAGACGGGGGTGCAGAGGAGATTTCCTAAAATGCTACAGGGGATAAAGGACTTTGGTTAAGTGGACAGAGTAAAGCAGGTAAGGTTGCTCTAAATAGAGCAGAAATGTTATGTTTAAGAGATTATTAAATAAATGAAGAGTTCTGATAGTGTAAACAAAGAGAGACTGTATCCAGTGATAGATGGATTAAAATATCTAATTAAACAGATTTAAAATAATTGGTACAAATATTATAAACTTTCTTAAAAAAAAACAAATTTGGGATACCCTATCATATGGAAGCAAATTTACTTATAACCTTCAAAATGTAAAAGTATAAATTTGCAGAGCTACGAGGAGAGAGTACTAATTGGATAGCTATTTCAAAGAGGTGACATAGATAAATTGGGCCAGATGGCCTCCACCTGTGTTGGATTATAAATCTCAATTCAGATAAATGAGTTTAACGCCAAAATAATAGATTGGTCTTGAATATATTATAAAATATGCATCCCAGTGCCAATAAATGAGCACATTCCATCATTTTGGTTCGTAAAATCATACACTAATGAATTAAATACACATTCAGGAATGGGAAAGCGACTTCTCTGAAATGTTTTGTAAAATTGGTTGTATTTAACAGAGAAACAAGACAGAGATTGTACAATCAAATACCTTAAATTCACTTGCCCATTTGGAAACCTTGGGATAGAAAACTGACATCCCAAGTGGCTGAATATCCCAGGGATGTTAAAAAGTGGCAGCAATGGAAACAGTGGATGTGTACTTTGTCAACTTCCAAACTTCTGGAGATTTTGGATGTCCCAGCAGGTTGGAGGGTGGCAAATATAACTTGACATTTAAAAAAAAGGAAGAAAACCAGGAATTGTAAGTAGGTTAGCCTAACCTCAGTGTAAGGGAAAATGCTGGAGTATTATAACAGTGATACTTAGAAAATATCGACAGGATTACACAAAGTCAACAGGGTTTATAAAATGGAAATCAGGTTTGACAAGAGTTGCTTAAGGATGTAACTAGAAGTCGATGCAAGGGGAGACCACAACAAATAGGAAAAGGAGGCGGCTATTCATCTGTTCAAGTTCACTTTGCCATTCAATAGGAGCATGGCTGATCTGACTTTCCTCATTGTCACTTTCCTACATTTTCCCTATTACCCTTGGTCCCCTTGTTGAACAAGAATCTATCACAGTGTTAAATATACAGAAGGACTCTGGCCCCAAGATGTTTTAGAGTTATACAGCACAGAAGTAGACCCTGTGGTCCAATTTGTCGGTGTTGCCCAGACATCTCAATCTGACCTAGTCCGATTTGCCAGCATTTGACCCATATCCTCTTAACCCCTCCTATTCATCTACTCATCAAGATGCCCTTTAAATATTGTAATTGTACCAGCCTCCGCCACTTCCTCTGGCAGCTCATTCCATACATGCACCACTCTCTGCATTATCCCTTAGGTTTAAGGTGAAAAAGGAAAAGATTTTAAAAAGGACTTATGTCCTCTAGTTTTGGAATCCCCCACCCAAGAAAAATAAAGACCTCGTCTATTCCTACCAATGTTCTTCATGATTTGAAAAATCTCTATAAAGGTCACCCCTCAGCCTCCGACACTCCAGGGGAAAATACAACCCACCCTACTCAGCCTCTACCTATAACTCAAACCCTCCAGTCCCAGCAATATCTTGGTAAATCCTTTCTGCACCCTTCCATGTTTAACAACATCCTTCCTATAGAAGGGCGGTCAGAATTGAAAGCAGTATTCCCAAAGTGGCCTCACCAATTTCCTGTACAACTGCAACATGACACCCCAACACTTATATCAAAGTGTTCTGACCAATGAAGGCAAGTGTGCCAATTGCTTTCTTCCCCATCCAATCTGTGACTCCATGTTCAAGAAACTATACACCTGCACCCCTAGGTCTCTTTGTTCGGCAACACAGTCCTGTTTGCCATTCCAAAATCTAACAGCTCACATTTATCTAAGTTAAACTAAATTTGCCACTCTGTGGCCCATTGGTCCCTCTGATCAAGGTCCCATTGTAATCTGAGAATCTTCTTCACTATCCACAACACCACCTATTTTGGTGTTACCTGCAAATTTACTAACCACACCTCCCATATTTACATCCAAATCATTAATATAAATGATGAAAAGCAGTGGACGCAGCACCAAGCGTTGTGGCACACTGCTGGTCATAGTCCTCCAGTCCGAAAAACAAACCTCTACTATCATGCTAGTTTTGTACACAATTGATTATCTCCAAGAATCCCACGTGAACTACATGCTTTGATACAGTCCATAGAGACAAGATCTCCTGGCCTGCCTTCAATTTTTTTTGTCACCTCTTCAAACAAAAACTGAGACATGATTTCACACACACAAAGCCATGCTGACATCCCTAATATATCCTTGCCTTTCCAAATGCACTTAAATCCTGCCACTCAGAACACCTCTAACAAAGTTTGTGCGAAGATTTGTAGCTCGGGTGCTCGTTGTTGTGGTTCTGTTCGCCGAGCTGGAAGTTTTTGTTGCAAACTTTTCGTCCCCTGGCTAGGCGACATCATCAGTGCTTGGGAGCCTCCTGCGAAGCGCTTCTTTGATGTTTCCTCCGGTGTTTATAGTGGTCTGTCTCTGCCGCTTCCGGTTGTCAGTTTCAGCTGTCCGCTGTAGAGGTTGGTATATTGGGTCCAGCTCGATGTGTTTGTTGATGGAGTTTGTGGATGAATGCCATGCCTCTAGGAATTCCCTGGCTGTTCTCTGTCTGGCTTGCCCTATGATAGTAGTGTTGTCCCAGTCGAATTCATATTGCTTGTTGTCTGCGTGTGTGGCTACTAAGGATAGCTGGTCGTGTCGTTTCGTGGCTAGTTGATGTTCATGTATGCGGATTGTTAGCTGTCTTCCTGTTTGTCCTATATAGTGTTTTGTGCAGTCCTTGCATGGTATTTTGTACACTACATTAGTTTTGCTCATGTTGGGTATCGGGTCCTTCATTCTGGTGAGTTGTTGTCTGAGCGTGGCTGTTGGTTTGTGTGCCGTTATGAGTCCTAGGGGTCGCAGTAGTCTGGCTGTCAGTTCTGAGATGCTCCTGATGTATGGTCGTGTGGCTAGTCCTTTTGGTTGTGGTATGTCCTCGTTCCGTGGTCTTTCTCTTAGGCATCTGTTGATGAAGTTGCGCGGGTATCAGTTTTTGGCGAATACCTTGTATAGGTGTTCCTCTTCTTCTTTTTGCAGTTCTGGTGTACTGCAGTGTGTTGTGGCCCTTTTGAATAGTGTCCTGATGCAGCTTCGTTTGTGTGTGTTGGGGTGGTTACTTTCATGGTTTAGGACTTGGTCTGTGTGTGTGGCTTTCCTGTATACAGAACAAACAGTCCTACCACAAATTCAACCCAAACTCTGGGTCAGATATGTCGATGACACGTTTGTAATAATTAAAAACACGGAAATAGAAAAAACACACCGGATCATCAACACCACACTCACAGGAATCCGATTCACGAGAGAAGAAGAAAAGGATAGCCAACTCCCATTCCTAGACGTGATGGTACAGAGAACACCGAACGGAGAATTCACTACAAGGGTATACAGGAAAGCCACACACACAGACCAAGTCCTAAACTATGAAAGTAACCACCCCAACACACACAAACAAAGCTGCATCAGGACACTATTCAAAAGGGCCACAACACACTGCAGTACACCAGAACTGCAAAAAGAAGAGGAGGAACACCTATACAAGGTATTCGCCAAAAACGGATACCCGCGCAACTTCATCAACAGATGCCTAAGAGAAAGACCACGGAACGAGGACATACCACAACCAAAAGGACTAGCCACACGACCATACATCAGGAGCATCTCAGAACTGACAGCCAGACTACTGCGACCCCTAGGACTCATAACGGCACACAAACCAACAGCCACGCTCAGACAACAACTCAACAGAATGAAGGACCCGATACCCATCATGAGCAAAACTAATGTAGTGTACAAAATACCATGCAAGGACTGCACAAAACACTATATAAGACAAACAGGAAGACAGCTAACAATCCGCATACATGAACATCAACTAGCCACGAAATGACACGACCAGCTATCCTTAGTAGCCACACACGCAGACAACAAGCAACATGAATTCGACTGGGACAACACTACTATCATAGGGCAAGCCAGACAGAGAACAGCCAGGGGAATTCCTAAAGGCATGACATTCATCCACAAACTCCATCAACAAACACATCGACCTGGACCCAATATACCAACCACTACAGCGGACAGCTGAAACTGACAACCGGAAGCGGCAGAGACAGACCACTATAAACACCGGAGGAAACATCAAAGAAGCGCTTCGCAGGAGGCTCCCAAGCACTGATGATGTCGCCTAGTCAGGGGACGAAAAGTTTGCAACAAAAACTTCCAGCTCGGCGAACAGAACCACAACACCTCTAACAGTTTACCCACCATTGACTCAAGGCTCACCAGTCTATAGATCCCTGGCTTTTCTGTGGCAAAGAATTCCAAAGAGACTCAACCTTCGGAGAAGAAATTCCTCCTCATCTCCGTCTTACATTGACAGCCCTTTGATCCTAGACTCTCTATGACAGGAAACATTCTCAGCATTAACCATTTCAAGCCCCTTAAGGTTCAATGCTATATGCTTCAATGAGATCACCTCTCGTTCTTCAAAACTCCAGTGGGTACAGTTCCAATCTGTGTAGCCTTCACTCATAGACAATCCCTTCATTCAAAAGGATCATTCTAGTAATTTTATCGACAGATTGCCTCCAGTGAAATAATGTCTTTCCTTAAAAAAGGGAACCAAAACTGCTCAGAGCTCCACATTTGGTCTCACAAACACCTTGTGTAGTTCCAGTAAAATCTCTCTACTTATATTCCAACTTCCCCGGAAATAAGGACCAGCATTCCATTAGCTTTCTCTGCTTTCAGCACAAGTATTCCCAAGTCCCTTTGTTTTTCACCTTTTCACAGATTTGCTCCATTTAAATGGCACCGTTCTTTTGTTCTCGCTTCTAAAATGAACAATTTCACATTTTCGTACATTATGCGCCATTTACCAAGTTTTTGCCCACATAACTTACCAACTGCTAGTATCCCTCTTGTAATATGTCTTTCTATCCGTTTTTTTGTTGTTGTCAGCAAATTTGGCTATAGTACATTCACTTCCTTCCTCCAAGTCATTAATATTGTAAACAGATGCATTCCTAGCACTGATGCCTGTGCAGCCCCACTGGTATAGGTCGAAAACCTGGAAAAGAACCTCTTATTTCCACTTGCTGTTTCCTGCCCATTAACCAATATGCTATCTCTAACACCATAGGCTCTTACAACTTATCTTTTTGTGAAGTATCTTGTTGAACGGCTTTTGGAATTAAAAATACAACACATCTACTAGTTCTCCTCTAACCATTCTGGTTGAGAGACTCAAAAAATAAAGGTTAATAAATTAAACATACACTATTTCCTTTTCATGAAGCCACCTGGCTCTGCTTGTGTTATGATTTTCCAAATGCTGTATTACTCCCTTAATAGTTGAGTCCAATACTTTCCAATAATCAGCAAACAGATGCCTGCTTTTTGCCTGCCTCTCTCCCTTTTGAATATCGGTGGCACATTGGCAGTTTTCCAATTCTCTGGTAGTTCCCCAGAATCCAATGATTTTTCAACACCAATGCATCCTCAACGCCATAACTACCACTTCTACATCCTAGGATGCAAATCATCAGCGCCACTAGATTTATCTGCCTTTACTCCCTTAGAAGGTAGAGGCAGTACAATGTGGATAAATAGTACGAAAATCAATTGCAGAATATTATTTAAATCATGACAGATTGGCAAAGGTAAATATCTAAAGCCGCCTGAATGTCCTGTATAAAAAATCACTGAAAGCAAGCATATAAAAAAAAGGTACAGCGAACAACTAGGAAAGCACATGCATCTATTCCAAGAGGGTTTAAGTACAGAAGCAATGACAACTTACTTCCACTGTACAGGGTTTTGGTGAGACAACACTTGTCTATGTGTAGTTTTGGTCTCCGCATCTATTAGTGGGTGGCACGGTGGCACAGTGGTTAGCACTGCTGCCTCACAGCGCCTGAGACCCGGGTTCAATTCCCGCCTCAGGCGACTGACTGTGTGGAGTTTGCATGTTCTCCACGTGTCTGCGTGGGTTTCCTCCGGGTGCTCCGGTTTCCTCCCACAGTCCAAAGATGTGCAGGTCAGGTGAATTGGCCATGCTAAATTGTCCGTAGTGTTAGGTAAGGGGTAAATGTAGGGGTATGGGTGGGTTGCGCTTCGGCGGGTCGGTGTGGACTTGTTGGGCCGAAGGGCCTGTTTCCACACTGTAATGTAATCTAATCTAATCTAATCTAAAATATATACTTGCCATTGTGGAAGAGCAGTGAAGATTCACCAAACTGATAACTGGGAAGGCATTTTATCACATGCAGAGAGATTGGATCGACAGGGACAGTATTCACCGGAATTTTAAATTAAAATACTAACAGGGCTCAACAGTTTGGATGCAGGGATGATGTTACCACAGGTTAGGGAAGGCAGAACAAGGAGTCACCGTCTCAGTGTATACAGTAGATCACTTTGAACGAAGGAGGAGGAGAAATTGCTACACTCACTGTCGTGAGCTCATGAAATTTTCTACTCCAGAAGTATGTGGTAACCAAGTCACTGAATTCATTTAAGTAGATTGATTTTGGAAACTAGAAATCTCAAGGGGTGAGAGTAGAGAGTGACAATATGACAGTGAGATACAGGATCATCATATTGATCGGTAGAGTTAGCCCCTATTTTCTATGTTTCTTTCACAATACAGAAAAAATTTATAGTAATCACCTCAGAATGGATTAATTCATTTACATATGGCTCAAAAGTAAAAACAGACATAACTTGGTGATTGATACACTTAGGGCAAGCAGTAAAATGGTCACACAGATGATGCATGCTGGACTGTTAAAACACTGCATACTGCAACAGTAACATTTGATTGTGAAAACTCCCAAAGTGTAGAGTTTTAATCTTTTCATCAAGACAGAAGAATGGTATGTAGTAGCTAATTCAGCCCTCAAGTCTCCTCCACCACTCTAATATCATAGTTGATCCAATTCTGGCCTCAATTCCACTTTGTCTGTCTCCATAAACCCCTACCCAACAAGCATGAAAATATTTACTGACCCAGTCCCCATTCTTTGCAGAAAATAATTCTACAAAATATGCATCAGTGAGCACTTTGCAATTAAGATTAAACAGTGTTTATTTGAGACTGCCATTTTTCAATCAATTGTTACAGTCAGTTTTAAAATATGAAATCTTGTCATGCTTTGACCTATAAACTCAGAGTTCTAAACTCCTATTTTAAAAAGTTATAAAGACTCTACTGGAATTGTAATGGTCATTTTCACATATCTTTTCCAATGTAGAGATACATTTGCAGAAGTAGGCTCCCAAACACTTCCTTCTAGCTCAAAGAGTGCGGCACGGTACAGGAGTCATTCTTTCACTCAACCATAAGAAGAAAAAAAGGATAAAGTGCACTTTATTTTAAAACAGAACATACCTGAATCCAATTTTATGGCATGCAACAGCTTTTCATTAGCTCTTTTCCTCAGTTCCTGAGAAGGAATACAGGCCAGGGCTTTTCTTTGCAATGTAGTGTCCTCATACATTAAGACGTCCTGAAAATGTGTTTGTAAAGTTGCCAAGAAACTCCTTGATGATGGCTTTAGGGATACAAGTAACGTTTTTTAAAAATTCATCTTGTATTCAAAATGCTATCAAACATGCAAATTAACTAATTTTAAATTACTTTGTACACATTTTTCACTTTTTTATTTTGAGTTTTGTCAAACACCCATCTTTTCAGACTTGCCATAATCATTGAGATAGCACTGATGTCACAAATGGCATCCTCTACAGCGGAGTATAGTATACTATTCTTCCATCCCTTTCTCTCTATAACTTTTGATAACCATCTTTCAAGAGATATCAGTCACCACAGCAATGGGGTGCACTGACTTAAGAGGTCTAGATCAATAGTCACTAAGAAAATACATAATGAAAGTGAATACATAATGAAAGTGAGACTTAGCAGAGCAATTTCATAGATTTTACTTTACAGATTATTTACAAAGCATTCAGTTTTGCTAAATGACTCCTCAACTAGTGATTTTAAGTTATTCCATTAGTTTGTTCTAAACTATTCTAGCCATGTTTAATAATTTTGTTTAAAAATCTTACCACAGTCACTGGCCTCAATAGCTGAGTAGGAATTTCATTAAAAAATGGCACAGCACGGAAGGAGGCTCCAGGCTCTCTCAGCTGGGCTTGGGCAGCTGCAGAAAGTGGTTGCGATATAGATTTATCGACAGTTGTCCTACGATTTCTTTCAGCAGCAATTAAGTCTCTTACTTTTTGCAGCTTTTCCACTGAACCATTTTTAGGAAAGACAAGATGGGTTTCCTCCTGCAGATTGAAAGATCATAAATAAATTTAATTTATAGCATGTTTCATAAGAATTCATTTTTTTGTTAAATGACAAATATTGTCATATACTAACTTACACAATTTGGATATTTATTCAAACCAATTAAGAATACACAAGCACATAAAACAGTTCCCCACTTCCCCTTGAAGATTATCCCTAACGAAAACAAATATCAGTCAATGTATTGGACAGTAACTAATTACGGATTTTAAAAACTTGCAATTTCAAAGTCATTCTCATTCCTTACAAAAATCTTCTATCACATTAATATATTTATTCTGAATAAAAGAACATTATATTCAAAAGCACAATGCATAACGTATTTATGTTTTTGTCTTCTGTTAGAGTTTTGCAGTCTATTCCTGTCAGTTCACTTGCTACTGGGACTATACCATGACTAGTCCAATTTAAGTCACTTTCAAATTCAAGTTTCAAATGCTTTGTTCAGAACTGTACAAAGACTGATGCAGAAAGATCATGTGAAGAAGCCTCAGACATGCTGTACTCTGTCCTTCGTTACCATTTGTTAATGTGCGAGTAGGTCTAGACCAAAATGCAAATAAAGTCAGAGCTGTACAGCACAGAAACCAACCCTTCGATCGGACTCATCAAAGCCAACCAGACGTCCTAAATTAATCTAGCCTTACTTGCCAACATTTGCCCTCTTAAACCTTCCTACTCATGTATCCATCCAGATGCTTTGTATTGTGTTGTATTACAATTATATTGTAATTGTACCAGCCTCCACCACTTCCTTTGACAGCTCATCCTGCATGAACCACCCTCTTAAAAAGTTGCCCCACAGGTCCCTTTTAAATCTTTCCCCTCACCTTAAACCTATGCCCTCTAGTTTTAGATTCCCTTACTCTGGGAAAAAGACCTTGGCTAATCACCCTATCCGTGCCCCTCATTTTATAAACCTCCATAAGATCACCTCTCAGCCTCAGGCACTCCAGAGAGAATTGCTGCAGCCTATCCCACCTTTCCTTGTAGCTCAAACCCACCAACCCTGGCAACATCTCTGTATATCTTTTCTGAACCCTTTCAAGTTTCACAACATCTTTCCTGATGAAGGGCTTTTGCCCGAAACGTCGATTTTGCCTGTCCTCGGATGCTGCCTGAATTGCTGTGCTCTTCCAGCACCACTGATCCAGAATCTTTCCTATAGCAGGGACACCAGAACTGCATGCAGTATTCCAAAATTGGCCTAACCAATGTCCTTGTTATAGAGAATGAAAAATTGAAATCACAGGTGCAATCTGAAATAACTCCACAGCAGCTGGTATGCTGCCACCAAGTCACCCTTTATTAACATGAGAAAAGTCCTTGACAGTGAGCCAGCTCCCTCAGTGACAGAATGTCTGATAATCCTCTTTATCTGTCAGCTAGGGATTCCCGACTGCGGCTGCTAATCTGGTCCAATCAGGAAGCTTATTCTAGGAGGTCCACCTGGCTGACTTTGTTACAATCACTACATCCCTCCCCAAGTTAGGGGACACTGGCCCAGTTCTTTTTTTTTGTAGCTCCTGCTGGGGCTTTTACGCAATAAGTCAGGTTCCTCTGACACGGGCGGCATGTAATGCATAATCAGTCACCTCCACACCCACAGCATCTCAGAAATTCATTCTCTTCTTCAGGCTGCAAAAGGCAATGGAAAGGGAGTACCCACTGGTTCCGCCAGCTTTTGAATGTTCCGAGGAGCTCGGCATGTTTTGCTCCTGCTTTGTTTGCAGCTTTCATGTGGTCCACATGCTTTTTCAGGATCACCACACCTACGTCACTGGACCAGACCTCACATCAACAATGCCTCCACCATGCAGGGCCATTCCCGTGGTTCCCTTACCAAACGTCATCCCCTGAAGAAAACTCATTCTCTCGCTTACCAGTGTCTTGTGTCTGGCATTGACACTCCTGTATTGCATAAGATTTGTCTTTCAATGTTTGACAAGTGAACTCTATGCACGTCCAGCCACTTTGAGTGAGCATCCACAATGACTAAGAACATTGAGCCCATGAGAGGACCTACAGAGTCCAGGGTTTACCTGACCATTTCCACCAATGTGGAGGAGCTGCTGGTAGTAATTTTTAAATCTTTGTTGGCACTCTGGACACTGCATCATCAACATAGCTATAATGGAGTCCAACTGAGGCCACAAGATAACTTCTCGCCAACATCTTACTTTGGAAAACCTTTGATGACCCTGATGGAGCTCAGCCAATATTTGGCAGTGTCCTTTGCTCAGGGCAATCAGTCTTGCTTCCCATAATAACATGGCACCGTCAATTGTGATCTGGTCTCTCTGGGTCCAAAAACACTTCAATTCTGGTTGTAATGGTCTTTTGGTTACCTCCATCACCACCAGTTGATTCAGTTTTACCATGACAAGATCTTTCTGCATCCAAAGTCTGATATTGTCAGCTGTGACTGGAAAGGTGTCCAGAAAATGTAAAACCATTACGGACTCTTTTGGTGGCAGTACCACTGATGTATCTGGTAGCAGGAGGCAGCCAAATACGTTCGCTTTGTTACTTGGCCCCCTGGACAGCATTCCAACTTGTAATTGTACGTGCTTAGTGTTAGAGCCCATTGCTGAATTTGGCCTGAAGCTATGAGCAATGAGCAGGACTGCATTCTCCTCTTTAGAGTCAGAGATATAAAACATGGAAACAGACCCCTCAGAACAACTCTTCCATTTCAACCAGTTGTCCTATGTAAATCTAGTTCCATTTGGCCCATATCTCTCTAAGGCCTTCCTAATCATATATCCATTCAGATGGGCAAGTAGACATGGAAGGGGTTTGTGGTCCATTATTATTACAAGTTTACACCCACAAAGGTATTGGTGGAACTTCCTAACTCTATATACGATCACCAAATCTTCCATCTCTACCTGAGCGTATTTATGCTCTGTATTAGTCAAAATCCAGAATGGATACGCTATTTGGCGTTCCTCTCCATTAGACCACCTATGAGCTAATGCTACCTCTATGTCATTCAAGGAGGCATTGCATGTCAAAACTAGATCTTGCTTGCAATCATAGAGTGCCAACATCTTAGAGGATGCAAGCTGTTTATTTACTACCCTGAAAGTGATGTAACCATTTCCAAGACTGACCTTTATTTTTAAAGAATTGATACAAAGGTGCAGGACGAAGGCCAGGTTATGTATAACCTTTGTAATAATTCACTAATCCAAGGAAAGACCTAAGCTCTGGTACAAACGTGGGAGCCAGGACATCTTTGATCACCCTCACTATCTTCCAATGGATATAACCCAGTTTTGTCGACTCTGCAGCCCAAATAGGTCACTTGGGGTGCCTGGAACAAACTTTTTCCTTCTCAGTCACACACCCACCTGGGAGAAACATCGAAGGGCTATGTCCAAGTTCTCCTTATTGGTATTCCCTGCTATTAGCTTGTCATCCAGATAACTGGTGACCTGTGGTAGTCCTTGTAAAATGTTCTCCATCTGTTGAAATATTGCACAGGCTGACAATATCCCAAATGGCTGACTCATATTGGTACAAACTCTTATGGGTATTAATTGTAACATGCTTCTGGGAATCCTCATCTGACCACAATTGCAACACGCATGGTTCATGCTGAGCTTCGTGAAGGACAGCCTCGCACGAGCTCTGCATATAAATCCTCTACTTAAGGAATTGCGCATTTATCCCATCACAAAAAGCAAATTACCATTTGTTTAAAATTCCCACAAAGGCAAATTGGTACCAGCAGTGCTGCTCATTCTGCAAACAGAACTAGATTCCTAACACCTTCACTTTCTAGCTTTCTGATTTCTGTCAGTACCTTACCCAAAAGGCAAATGGCACTGAATGGGCCTTACAGAATCATGGAATTATTTCCTGGTCAAAATACAAGGTGGCCTTGGCTCCTTTGATAGTCCCTAGACCTTCTTGAAAAACTTTCGGATATTCAACTAAGACTTCACTCCAGCAGCCATTTTCTAATCGAAAAACGCTGAGCCAATGAAGATTAATCTTTCTCAACCAATTTCACCTCATCAAGCTTGGACCCGAGCCTTTTATTACAGTGGTAACAGAACCAGTTGTTTCTCAGAGACCAGTTGTAAAGGTTTCCCGGTACAGATTATTAGTCTAGCTAAAATTTTGCTCAAACTAAATGGTTGGAATCCAGAGTGAGTTTTGTTAAAGACTGGTTCTGCAATCACTGAAACAGCCCTACCAGTATCGACCTCCATTAGAACTAGGTGACCATTTAACCAGATGTTTATTGTGACTGGTTCTGACTTGGATGTTACTCAACAATTTAATTGTTCTAAATCAGATGTATGTGCACTTTCCAGGGTATGCACTCTCCTGGATACAAGTCTACAAGTTCTCTATCTCATTTTAGGTCTCTTGGAGCTTTTTAGCTGCCTCGAGCCCACATACTAGCAGCAACTACAATGGCTTATAGCCCAGATCCTGAAGAAAATTTTAAAATATTCCACATCTCAGTTACATCATCTTGACCTACTCCTGCTAGCTTAGTGTACTGCATCCTTAATAATACCTTTTATTTAAGAAATTATTAGCTTTAATTAAAAAGTATTACCGCACCTCTTGAAATCCCATTTCAAAGAGACACTCAACAGCTCCCTTAACGGGAAGCAGTCTGTTTGAAAAAGTTTGATTCCCAATCTTAATTGATTTGTACTTGTCTTCATTCGGGTTCCTGTTAAAGAGAGAGAGTATCATGTGACAAGCTACAGGAAGTATTGAATATGTACATTCCTAATTTGAATAATGAATTATTTTTCCAAAGTGATCAAATATCACTTATTCTCCTTTTGTGGAGAATGTTCCATGGCATTTGGTGCCAGAATGTGTCATATTTATCCAATAACCAGCTTCCTTTTAAAGGCTACTGCTCAGGTCCAGTATTCCCTGTGGGAATATTACCAATGTCTTAGCTCAGAAATGGTTATCATTTATTTTGACAATTTCTCTAGACTGATAGTAGTCTGCCTTCTTTTGGCAAGAGTATCTCCCCCACCCCCTCCCCGTAGAAGGGGGCAGCAGGAATCAATTTCTGCATTGTCTTGCATTTGTTTTCAAGTCTTGTGTCAACTGTGATTCCTTGACGTTTTATGAAAGTACATCATTTGGAATGTGGTGGATGCAACAAACTGGCTCTTTTGTGGTGTGGCTCACTGTAAACTGGATAATATGCTGTTTGAAAAAATGCCTTGAAATGCATAATGCATTTGATAATTCATAAGAAAGACAAAATATCTAATGGGAAGGGAGACTTTTAGCAATTTGGTTTCACTTGCTCTCTCAAATTGGCCAGAAAAACTGTAATGAGCCTTCAAGGCAGAGATATGTTAGGTACTAACCAAGCGGCTTCCTATAAAGATGAAAGATGGGGCATCTAAAGTTATTGCTATCTGGATGATAAAAGAAATAGTGGTTAAAAGGGAAAGGTTTATGACAAATGCCAGCTAGGAAATAAAATTAAAATGAGATGAATACGGGCAGTAGAAGGGAAAAATCAAAAAAATCTAAGAATGGCAAAATAGATGAAAAGGTTAGCAATTAACAAATTAAATTTTAAAAAATTGTATCAACATACTACTATGATCCTAGCTGAAGGTTATACTGGATAAAACAGATCCAAGAATGAAATTTGGCTTGAAAGATCAAAAGGTTTATTTTTGCAGTATATTACCATGGCGCAGTCACTTGAACATATTCACTCAAAGCCGTCAAGGTTCTTTTAATAAAAGAACTCAAACTTATTAAAACAAAATACCTATGTAACAACTGATTTTAAAAGTTAACATAAACAGCAAAACAACATTTCAAAGTTTGCCAGCTATTATTTACAGATATTAACCGTTTAATATAACCCCTAGCCTAACTAATTTCTTAGCTAACTCACTCCCTCCAGTTCTGATGGCCTAGGGGCTTCCCTCCAGCTTCAATGGTAATACAGCTTGGAGACTTCACAAAATAAAAATCAATCATTCTGCTGTGATGAAACTGAAATCGGATACTTCTGAACTCAACTCAAACCCAAGCACTAGTTCTTCCGGATCAATTGTTTTTCTGCATATCATAAACTCATCAGTGTAGACACCTCAAAAAGTAACATTACTGGTATCGGGCTTGGCACTTACTAAGCCAGATGCTTCCTTAAAAATTCTACTTGGATCACTTTTGCAAATGACTTTGACTTCTCAAAAAAAAACCCAGAACTGAAACCCAAATCCATTTGCCTCTACTTTAGGAATTCAAATTTCCAAATGGTAAATGTGCACAATATTTTTTTTAAAAAGCCAGTTGAAGAAATTATGAATTGGTTAAGGAGGGATAAAGTTGAAATGAGGCACACTCAAAAGAAAGGGATAACATTAAACTCGGAGTGAGAGGGCAGTCGAGATGCTGAATTAAGAAAACAAAAAGCTAAATAAGTTGGCAAAGTTACGGAGACAACAAAAGCTCTGATCACAATCAATTCCTCTTTGGATATGAAAGTACTGGCAGAAGGTTTAAATGTTATGACTGTCACCTCTTGGTTCAACAACATTTGGAGAGAAACCTAGTTATTGCGTCCGTGGTAGGAAAGCTAATTGAGGCAATTCTCAAGACAAAATCAAAGCTAACTAAACTGGACTGAGTTACTTGACGAACTAACAAAGGACTGATGAAGCTGATGTGACATATGAACTTTCAAAAAGGCATTTGATAAAGAATTATCTAATAGACCTGCTTGAAAAATATAACTACATGGAATAAAGGGACAATGAATAGAGGTTTGCTCATTGAGCTAGAAGGTTCATTTCCAGATTTTTGTCTCCCTACTAGGTAACACCTTCAGTTGGCGTCCAGGCGAAGCACTGTTGATAATTCCTTCTTTCTATTTATATGTTTGAGTTTCTTTGGGGCGATGTCATTTCCTGTGGTGATGCCATTTCCTGTTCTTTTTCTCAGGGGGTGGGAGATGGGGTCTAACTCGATGTTTTTGTTGATAGAGTTCCAGTTGGAATGTCATGCTTCTAGGAATTCTCGTGTATGTCTTTGTTTGGCTCGTCCTAAGATGCATGTGTTGTCCCAGTCGAAGTGGTGTCCTTCCTCATCCGTATGTAAGGAAACTAGTGGATAAGTGACTAGTTGATGTTCATGTACCCTGGTGGTTAGTTTTCTGCCTGTTTGTACAATGTAACGTTTGTTACCGTCTTTGCATGGTATTTTGTATGAACATCAACTAGCCACAAAACTACATGACCCTCTCTCACTAGTATCCTTACATACAGATAAGGAAGGACACCACTTCGATTGGGACAACACATCCATCCTAGGACAAGCCAAACAGAGACACGCACGAGAATTCCTCGAAGCATGGCATTTCAACCGGAACTCTATCAACAAACACATAAGAGTCAAACCCTATCTACCACCCCATGAGAAAAAGAACAGGAAATAACATCACCACAGGAAATGAAGTCACCACAAGAAGTGACATCACCAACCCAAAGAAACCCAAACATCTAAATAGAAAGCAGGAATTAACAACAGAGCTTCGCCCACTGATGGTGTTACCCAGTATGGTGACAAAACATCTGGAAATGAACCTTCCAGCTCAGTGAGCAAACCTACATCCAGAATTTCAAACTGAGCTACAAATCTTCTCAAAACTCACAAACGGGACAATGATAACTTGGATATGAAATTGGTTAAGAGATAGCAGGCAAAGACTGAGTTACTTTTCTGATCGAAGGAACCATGCAGGAGGGCACCCAACCACTCACCTCTCCACACTAGGGTCAGTATTAGGACTGCCACTTTTTTGCGATTTGCATAAATAACAATTTTGATGTTTGCAATTGCTATATATGTGTCAGTGCAATATACAGTAAACAGTAGAGCCAGATTTTATGGGGACATTGACTGATGAAATGATCTCACCCAACTTAAAACCAGTAGGATGCACTTTGGCAGAAATGACCTGGACAGGTAGCATGATATAAATGATACGATTCTAAAGGATGCAGAAATTAGGATCTGCAGGTTCTCGGTGGCAGGAAAGGTCAATTAGGTAAATAAAGCATGGATGTTTGTTTTAATGAATAGTGAAAACGAATACAAAACTGAGGGAGGTTACTCTCAACCTTTACAAGTCTACAATTAGACCTCAGCTGCAGCACCACAAACTATTCCGGGAAATACACCTTAGGAAGAATGTCACAATCTTGGAGAGCCTCGCTCACAGGACGATTTCCACACTGTGGTCTCGACGATACGCAGGAATGCGAAGGCAAAATATCGGGGCGGCGGGGGTGGGGGTGTCTCCAAGCAGTCCTGGGCAGGAGGGATTTGAGCTGATTCCTGAGGAGACATCCCTTGGAACCCTCTCTAGAGTGTCCCCCCCTCGGTGTGCACGGCATAATGGGGGGCTTTCCGAGTTCTGATTACCGCCGCAGAAATGAACAAGCCTCCGAAACCAGAAGCGTGGGTCGAAAGACAGCCGAAATCTCCCACGTATTCAGCCCAGGACACAACATCCGAAACGCTTCATTCGAACCAGGAGGAATTTAGCAAAATCGGGGAGTGCATTGACCCACCCGGGGTTTGGGGGGGGGGGGGGGATCAGCTATTTTACCCTCGAACCCAACTTTCCCATCGCCGAGGGCGATCTGAACGCCGTGACCTTTAGCTTTCCCCGCCCTTACCTCAGGATGTTATCAGCATATTTCAGCAGCAGCTCCGAAGCGTCCAGGAAGATGTGCTCGGGGTTCTGGCTGAGCTCGCTCACAGCCACCGACACCGACACCGACACCATGGCGCCCGCACCGAGGCCGGCCCAGGCTCCCAGCCGAGCCGGGCGCCTTCACTACTCCTCTTCCTCACGTATACTCACGACAGCGGACAACCCACAGCTCAAAAAAAAAACAAAAGACCGCCTCTCAGCAAAGGACCTCAAACAACCCGCACGTCGATTCGGACGCGACAAAATGATGACGCCGCAGTTCCCTTCCCCAGCGCCGCTCTTGCCCTCTGGGCGTTGACGCTCTTTGGTGTTGGCGGGCGGGGAAGGACCTCCAGCCCCACCCACTCCCTAACGTTCACGGCGCAGCGGCAGGTGGGTCACGCCTGCGCGTCAGGGAGCCGGCGGGTGAGTCTGTCTCCTCAAGTGTAATGTTACCTCCGCTTCTCTGTTCATGAGTCCTGCTTCTGAATGTTTCCAGTGTTTTGTTTTAGGGTGTTTATGTTTCCTTGAAAGGACGGTTGCCTCCCAGCCTTTCTTATTTTAGTAACTAAGAATGTTGGTGCTGACCCAACTCCGAGGAGATTGGGGGCCCAAGTGTTTCTGCTGTTTCCAGGTTTCTGCTGTTTCCAGGTTTCTGCTGTTTCCAGGTTTCTGCTGTTTCCAGGTTTCTGCTGTTGTTAATTTGAAATCCACCATCTTACCTGGTTTTGACAACAGGTCACTGAGCGCTTTTTCTCTCCACGCGAGAAGATGCTGACTTGCTGAGCTTTTCCAATACTCCTGGGTCCTTTTGGAGCTTCCAATATTCTCCAATATATTGGTGGTCTTCCAAAAAAGTTCTCAGACTTCTTGTGAGCTTCTCTTTCCTGTTTAACAAGGATCATAGCAACACCTACCTGAGATCTGTTTCGGGTATAGAAAAGGAACAATTTACCGAGCAAATTAATTAATAAAATAATATATTGATTGTTTAAAAGTGTGCAATTCATAAAATGACCATTTAAACACTGCCTAGAAGATAAATAAGCCTTTTTTTTTGCCTTTTCACTTCACTTCAGAAGCAGAGCTAGAGAGAGATAGGCATGGTTCCAAATCCTGACCAATGAGGAAGGGAAGGAGACAGGGGATGACATTGGGACTTGTCATAGAGATGTACAGCATAGAAACAGACCATTTGATCCAACTCATTCATGCTGACCAGATATCCTAAATTAATCTAGTCACATTTGCCAACATTAGACCCATATTCATGTACCCATCCAGATGCCTTTTAAATGTAATTTTAGCAGCTTCCACCACTCCCTCAGTAGACAAACAAGAGGCTGGAAGAACACAGCAAGCTGGGCAGCATCAGGAGGTGGAGAAGTCAATTATACCTGAAACGTTGATTTCTCCCCTTCCTGATACTACCTAGCTTACTGTGTTCTTCCAGCCTCCTACTTTTCTACCTTGGATTCCATCATCTGCAGTTTTTTTGTCTCCACCAGTTCCTCTGACAGTTCATTCCATACATGCACCACCCTTTGCATGAAAATGTTATCCCTTAAGTTACTTTTAAATCTTTCCTCTCTCACATTAAACCTGTGCCCTCTCTGATTTTGAGTTGATCTTGGGTGGCATGCACTCCAGACTAACTTTGGTGGAATTCATAGGAAAGTGTGTTGGAAGTGGTTTGTCTTTTATCCTGTCCTGGTTTGGAGATGTGGTGTTGGACTGGAGTGTACGAAGTTTAAAAATCACACAAAACCAGGTTATAATCCAACAGATTTATTTGGAAGCACTATTTTTCGGAGCCCTGCTGCTTCATCAGGTGGTTATCAACCACCTGATGAAGGAGCAGTGCTCTGAAAGCTAGTGCTTCCAAATAAACCTGTTGGACTATAACCTGGTGTTGTGTGATTTTTAACTTTGCAATCCTCTCCTGGTTTATTGTGTAAATAGACATTTGTGGAGTGAGGCTGAGGTTGGGTGTATGTGTCTGCAACGCGTATCCTCTGTCTTGTGTGTGTCTGGGCCACTCCCAGCCTCCAGTATTTTCTCTCTCTCTCATTCTCACGCACTTGCTGTCACTTTCTCACATACACCCGTCCCTCACTTGGACTTGGCGGGGGCGGGCAAAGCATTGCACTGCTCTGATTTCTGATTGGGGACAAAGTCACACATGGAAGCAACTGGAAATAAAGCATCACACTGAACCATCTGAGGCAAAGTGTCTCACAAATTGTGATGACTGCAGGGAAAATCACCCTGGGTATATAAATTCAGATCCGAATTCAAACTGACGCTGCTCCTGCACAATAAATGGGAAAGGTGAAGGCTGGGATATTTGAACTATTTGAGGAAACTGTCTGGTCACCCTATTGATAGGCTCATGATGGTATCTCATGCATGGTATCTTCTCCCTCTCCTAGGTCTGTGCACATCTGGGAGTTGGTGTCTAATATTTCTGGTCTACAGCAGTGGCCACCTTATTGTGTAGTCAAACTGATGGGAGCAAATTTAAGAATACTTTACAGCTTGGTTACAAATTCACAACATAGATAATGATTCCTTAGTTGTAATTTTGCATTCAAGAAACACAATTAAAAGGTGAAATAACAAATCACATTCTTACTATCAGCCTGTAGCTACTAAGTGGACAATTTGCTGCAAAGATTAGTTTTAATGAATAAATTTGAATAATCATTACATTTTGTTTAACTGAATCAGGATCAACCCTAAATAGCCATTCTGAATAATATCTATACCTATATTGTATTAAAATGTATTTTATTTATTTATATTACCAATCTAGTTAAAACTTTGTGTAAACTTTCCTCATTATAAATTCCTATATCCTTGTTTATTAATGAGAATTATTTTTGTAAATGTGTCATATTTAAATTATACCTTTCATACAATAGTGGCATTGTGGCCTCTCCATCATAAGAGTCATAGAGACGTACAGCATGGAAACAGACCCTTCGGTCCAACCCGTCTATGCCGACCAGATATCTCAATTCAATCTAGTCCCACCTGCCAGCACCCGGCCCATATCCCTCCAAACCCTTCCTATTCATATACCCATCCAAATGCCTCTTAAATGTTGCAATTGTACCAACCTCCACCACATCCTCTGGCAGCTCATTCCATACACGTACCACCCTCTGCGTGAAAAGGTTGCCCCTTAGGTCTCTTTTATGTCTTTCCCCTCTCACCCTAAACCTATGCCCTCTAGTTCTGGACTCTCCGAACCCAGGGAAAAGGCTTTGTCTATTTATCCTATCCATGCCCCTCATAATTTTGTAAACCTCTATAAGGTCACCCCTCAGCCTCCGACGCTCCAGGGAAAACAGCCCCAGCCTGTTCAGCCTCTCCCTGTAGCTCAGATCCTCCAACCCTGGCAACATCCTTGTAAATCTTTTCTGAACCCTTTCAAGTTTCACAACATCTTTCCGATAAGAAGGAGACCAGAATTGCACGCAATGTTCCAACAGTGGCCTAACCAATGTCCTGCACAGCTGCAACATAACCTCCCAATTCCTGTACTCAATACTCTGACCAATAAAGGAAAGCATACGAAACGCCTCCTTCACTATCCTATCTACCTGCGACTCTACTTTCAAGGAGCTATGAACCTGCACTCCAAGGTCTCTTTGTTCAGCAACACTCCCTGGGACCTTATCATTAAGTGTATAAGTCCTGCTAAGACTTGCTTTCCCAAAATGCAGCAACTCGCATTTATCTGAATTAAACTCCATCTGCCAATTCTCAGCCCATTGGCCAATCTGGTTCAGATCCTGTTGTAATCTGAGGTAACCTTCTTTGCTGTCCACTATACCTCCAATTTTGGTGTCATCTGCAAATTTACTAACTGTACCTCTTCTGCTCGCATCCAAATCATTTATGTAGAGGACAAAAAGTAGAGGAACCAGCACTGATCCTTGTGGCTCTCCACAGGTCACAGGTCTCCAGTCTGAAAAACAACCCTCCACCACCACCACCATCTGTCTTCTACCTTTGAGCCAGTTCTGTATCCAAATGGCTAGTTCTCCCTGTATTCTATGAGATCTAACCTTGCTAATCAGTCTCCCATGAGGAACCTTGTTGAACGCCTTACTGAAGTCCATATAGATCACATCTACTGCTCTGCCCTCGTCAATCTTCTTTGTTACTTCTTCAAAAAACTCAAACAAGTTTGTGAGACATGATTTCCCACGCACAAAGCCATGTTGACTATCCCAAATCAGTCCTTGCCTTTCCAAATACATGTACATCCTGTCCCTCAGGATTCCCTCCAACAACTTGCCCACCACCGAGGTCAGGCTCACCGGTCTATAGTTCCCTGGCTTGTCTTTACCGCCCTTCTTAAACAGTGGCACCACTTTTGCCAACCTTCAGTCTTCTGGCACCTCACCTGTGACTATCGATGATACAAGTATCTCAGCAAGAGGCCCAGCAATCACTTCTCTCGCTTCCCACAGAGTTCTCGGGTACACCTGATCAGGTCCTGGGGATTTATCCACCTTTATGCGTTTCAAGACATCCAAGCACTTCCTCCTCTGTAATCTGGACATTTTGCAAGACGTCACCATCTATTTCCCTACAGTCTATATCTTCCATATCCTTTTCCACAGTAAATACTGATGCAAAATACTCGTTTAGTATCTCCCCCATTTTCTGTGGCTCCACACAAAGGCCGCCTTGCTGATCTTTGAGGGGCCCTATTCTCTCCCGAGTTACCCTTTTGTCCTTAATATATTTGTAAAAACCCTTTGGATTCTCCTTAATTCTATTTGCCAAAGCTATCTCATGTCCCCGTTTTGCCCTCCTGATTTCCCTCTTAAGTATACTCCTACTTTCTTTCTACTCTAAGGATTCACTCGATCTATCTTGTCTCTACCTGACATATACTTCCTTCTTTTTCTTAACCAAACCCTCAATTTCTTTAGGCATCCAGCATTTCCTGTACTGACCAGCCTTCCCTTTCACCCTGACAGGAATATACTTTTTCTGGATTCTTGTTATCTCATTTCTGAAGGCTTCCCATTTTCCAGCCGTCCCTTTACCTGCGAACATCTGCCCCCAATCAGCTTTCAAAAGTTCAAGCTAATACCGTCAAAATTGGCCTTTCTCCAATTTAGAACTTCATCTTTTAGATCTGCTCTATCCTTTTCCATCACTATTTTAAAACAAATAGAATTATGGTCGCTGGCCCCAAAGTGCTCCCCACTGACACCTCAGTCACTTGCCCTGTCTTATTTCCCAAGAATAGGTTAAGTTTTGCACCTTCTCGAATAGGTACATCCACATACTGAATCAGAAAATTGTCTTGTACACACTTAACAAATTCCTCTCCTTCTAAACCCTTAACACTATGGCAGTCCCAGACTATGTTTGGAAAGTTAAAATCCCCTCCCATAACTACCCTATTATTCTTACAGATAGCTGAGATCTCCTTACAAGTTTGTTTCTCAATTTCCCTCTGACTATTGGGGGGTCTATAATACAATCCCAATAAGGTGATAATCCCTTTCTTATTTCTCAGTTCCACCCAAATAACTTCCCTGGATGTATTTCCGGGAATACCCTCCCTCAGCACAGCTGTAATGCTATCCCTTATCAAAAATGCCACTCCCCCTCCTCTCTTGCCTCCCTTTCTATCCTTCCTGTAGCATTTGTATCCTGGAACATTAAGCTGCCAGTCCTGCCCGTCCCTGAGCCATGTTTCTGTAATTGCTATGATATCCCAGTCCTATGTTCCTAACCATGCCCTGAGTTCATCTGCCTTCCTGTTAGGCTCCTCGCATTGAAATAAATGCGGTTTACTTTATTAATTCTATCTTGTCCCTGCCTGCCCTGATTGTTTGACTCACTTCTGTTCTCAGCTGTACCCATCTCAGGTCGATCTCTTTCCTCACAATCTCCCTGGGTCCCAACCACCCTAACTTACTAGTTTAAATTCTCCCAAGTAGTTTGAGCAAATTTCCTTGCCAGTATATTAGTCCCCTTCCAATTTAGGTGCAATCCGTCCTTCTTGTACAGGTCACTTCAACCCCAAAAGAGATTCCAATGATCCAAAATAACACACCATTCTGCTTTTTCTCTGCTGGCCACAGAACTGTCTGTCTGTACCTCATGACTACAGAATCCCCTAACTCAATTGATCTCTTGGAAGCCAACGCACCCCTCGTTGCATTAGAGCCAGTCTCAATACCAGAAACTTGACTGTTAGTGCTACGTTCCCCTCAGAATCCATCACCCCCTATATTTTCCAAAACAGCATACCTGTTTAAAATGGGTATATCCACAAAAGACTCCTGCACTAGCTGCCTACCTCTCTTACCCTTCCTGGAGTTAACCCATCTATGTGACTGTATCTGAGACTTTCCCCCCTTCCTATAACTGCCATCCATCACATACTGTTGCAAATTCCTCATCGCTTCTATCTGTCTCTCCAACCGATCCACTCGATCTGATAAGATTCGCATCCAACAGCATTTATGGCAGATACAATCCGCAGTAACCCTTAAAATCTGACAAGAAGTACATATCACTGCAAAGGCCACTTTTGCTCCTTCACAATCTACTGACCCAGAAAATAACACCGTCTTATTCCTCTACAAACACTGCCCCAGGTTAAATTAATAGCTATGGCTTATATTTTAAGTTTAATCAAGAGACTTATCTCCAAAAACACATAATCAAGAAAGAATCCACTATACTGACTACTGCAGCCTTTCTGTTAGACCGACTTAAAACAACAATTAACTTATCTGATTCTGTGTTGTGAACTTCGCCCAACATTTCCTCCAAGATTAGTTGTGAATTTCTCTTTGTTAATTTTCCCAGATACACTCCAATGTCCAGCGATACACAAATTCAAACAGCAAAGGCAGTAACTGTGCAGGTTCTCTCTCTCTCTCTCTCTCTCTCTCTCTCTCTCTCCCTCTTTCCTGCACTATCCTCACCATGTGCTTCCTTTGTCTGCTCTTCTCCCTTTTAAGCTGCTGTTTTGACTTTTTCTGTCACCAAGCTCAGGTTTTATGCCAGAGTAATATCACTGCAGCAACTAACTCTGCCTGTCTGCTTTGAGATTTGTCATAACAATCATGAATAATATAAACTCTCAGTATACAAAATAAAAACATAGCATTTGACTTTGTGAGAACTAGGCTATGTCTATGCCCCAGTTTAATTTCCCTCAATAATATTATTTGACCAATTATTACACCTTTAGATATCCAAAATAAGATTTTAAAATGCAGAATCACTTATTTTTGCATTCATGGGATTAATTTAAACATCGTCTGGGAAATTCAGTCTCATAGAGCTGAGAATGGGTGACAGATGAGGATGTATTGGTCAATAGTACTGAACAACGTGAAAAATCCAATGATAAACCATATCTACCACAGTCACGTAGAACTAAGATCGTTTGTGATATTGGCCAATATTCTCTTGTTGACTTTTGCCACACTGCAGGAATTCACATAGAAATTCCAAGAGAGTTGTAAGGTAGTGGCATGTTTGACAACCTTAGAAACTTTAAAATTGGGCTAGTTTTGATAGTATCAAACATTGTATGACATTTGCATGTCAGAAAATGTAATGAATTAGAAGGGGCAGTTGAAGATGGAGGAATTAGATTTTTCATGAAATCAACATTCTAAGTGGAGAGGTGAAACAGAAACCACAGTATTAATAAGGATTTCAAATGGGGTGAGGAGTAACTGGCACAGCGATGTTGAGTAGTGCCAGCATTTTAGATGTTTGAATCCCATATACTTCTTGCATTCGATTGAAGTGAGCGCAGATGAGCAGTGGAATAAAGATATGATTTGTGATGGGCAAAGGCTGAGGGTTGTCATGTCTTCCAAGATGACCTTATCATTTTTTTTTTCCTTATTCTTTCATGGAATATGGGTGTCACTGACGAGATAGTTAAGAGTCAACCACATTGCTGTTGGTCTGGAGTCACATGTAGGCCAAAGCAGTTGGGGATAGCGGATTTTCTGATCTAAATTACATTAGCGAACCAGGTAGGTTTTTATGACAATCATTTTCGCTAAGAATAGCTTTCAATTCTAGATTTTTATTAGTTGCATTTGAATTACACCAGCTGTTATGAAATTTATCTGAGAGTCTCCAGACCATGAGCACGTGTCTCTGGATTACTCTGACATTATCACTCTGCCACCATCTTCATGAAGTATGAATATTTGGCTGAGGAGATTGGGATAGATGTTCAATCAGCATTGTGCTATGTTCCCAATTGTGACTGATTTGCTTAAACAGAAAGAAAATTAAATATGGGGTCATAAATATTAAACATTATCCTGTATCTGTCAACAACAAGATATTAGGAGAAAATGAGGACTGCAGACACTGGAGATCAGAGTCGAAAGTAATAGTGATGGAAAAGTACAGCTGATCAGGCAGCATCTGAGGAGCAGGAGAGTTGACGTTTCGAGCATAGCAACAGATGAAGACCTTCTGCTCGAAGCGTTGACGCTCCTGCTCCTTGGATGCTGCCTGACTGGCTGTGCTTTTCCAGCACCACACTTTTCGACATCAGTAAGATACTAAATGGTATGGGTATATCACAACCCCCCCCAATTGATATGGCCAAGCAGGTGGAACATTGAAACGTACTGATCCCTTTTTCTTTAAATTACATTTTTGCAATATATTTGTTGAAAAAATGATTTATAAATCATATCATTGGAACCTAGGAGAAAGTGAGGACTGCAGATGCTGAAGATCAGAGCTGAAAAATGTGTTGCTGGAAAAGCGCAGCAGGTCAGGCAGCATCTAAGAAGCAGGAGAATCAACGTTTCAGGCATAAGCTGAATGCTGCCTGATGCTGCCTGAGCTGCTGCGCTTTTCCAGCAACACATTTTTCATATCATTGGAACCTACCTGATACATTTATCCTGAAAAATATGCTTAAGGTGCTGTGACTTCAGAATTAATAGTTGGGATTTTAATTCACTTAAAATTAGAGCGGCATGGTGGCTCAGTGGTTAGCACTGCTGCCTCACAGCACCAGGATCCCGGGTTCAATTCCAACCTCGAATGACTGTGTGAGTTTGCACATTCTCTCTGTGTCTGCGTGAGTTTCCTCTGGGTGCTCTGGTTTCCTCCCACAGTCACAAAGATGTGCAGGTTAGGTGAATTGGCCATGCTTAAATTGTCAATTAGGTGCATTAGTCAGAGGGAAAAGGGATTTGGGTGGGTTACTCTTCGGAGTTTTGGTGTGGACCTGTTGGGCCGAAGGGCCAGTTTCCACACTGTAGAGAATCTAATCTAATCTAATCTATTCAAAATTCCTTCACTCGCATCATTAAAATCTGACCCAAAGTGATAAGGCAAGCTAGCCTTGGGCAGACTGTACTATATGTTTCTAACAAATTATTTCAAAATGTTAATTTGCTTTAATAGTCTTTTTTTGCAGATTATAACAATACATAAGTATTTTAGACTAAACTGTATTCAAGTAAGAGAGCCTTTTATGCATTCTGTCCTTGAATAATAAGACACAACACAACACCATAATCTGTTAGGACAGATACTGAACACAGTTTAGGGTGTGGTCCACATATTCTCAATGTTAAATTAAAAGGTAAATTAATCAGCTGCCTGCCTCCTCCCACCACTACCATCACCTTAAAAAAACTTGTTTTAAGGCAGCATTGAGGGAGGTAGAGGACTACATTTGAGTGCTCCCTAGTTTTTGTCAGGAATGGTGATCTTGGGGGGATAAAAAAAAGAGTTGCATAAAAAATAAACACAACAAAATAAATACAGAAAAATGAGAAGCAATATAACATTCAAGGGTGACTTTATTTCAATGTTACTTCGAATTGAACTTGAGCTCTTATTAAATGTTCAATCACAGTTTAAAATGGAACAAGTTACTGCAGTTTGTAATTAAACATTATCGTCCAAAGTATGCATTCTGTCCACCAGAAAACTTCGTGCAAAGATTTGAAATGTAATCTTTTACAATGACTACTTATCTCTTTTAAAATAATGTTTCTGTGCATCTTTACTGTTTACAGTGAAATCAAGTGTATTTTCTTTGCAGAGTTGTGGATAAGTTGTGGTTAAAAGCTGTCAGATATGTTGCTGCAAAGCAACAAGCTGTTCATGAAGGTTTTCTGGTATCAGCTATTGACTCTCAAGAATACAAGACCAGAATTGAATACACGATGTTTCACAAGCACTAACCATCCAAAACGTCGAAGGCGAGTTGTGATTACTGGGGTTGGCCTAGTGTCTCCACTTGGAGTTGGCACTCAACTAACATGGAGCCGCATCCTGAAAGGAGAGAGTGGTATTATTTCTTTGGATAAGTCACAATATAAAGACTTGCCTTGCACTATAGCTGCTTGTGTGCCTCGTGGTGACAGGGAGGGAGAGTTCAATGAAGAAATGTTTGTTTCAAAATCTGAAGGAAAGTCTATGTCAACTGCTACAGTAATGGCAATAGGAGCAGCAAGTCTTGCACTTGAAGATTCTGACTGGTATCCTCGGTCTGAACAGGACCAGCTCAACACTGGAGTTGCTGTTGGTATGGGTATGGTCCCGCTTGATGAAATTAGCAATACAGCTGTGACATTAGCAACCAAAGGTTATAAAAGAGTGAGTCCCTTTTTTGTTCCCAGGATTCTTCCCAACATGGCAGCTGGACATATCAGTATTAAATATAAACTTAAAGGTCCAAATCATGCAGTATCGACTGCATGTACCACAGGAACTCATGCTATTGGGGATGCTTCAAGATTAATTCTCCACGGGGATGCAGATGTGATGCTAGCTGGTGGAACCGAGGCCTGCATTAACCCATTATCTATCACGGGCTTTGCAAGAGCACATGCTCTCTGCACCAGCTTCAATGCTACCCCCAAATTGGCTTCACGTCCATTCCACCCTGATAGAGAGGGTTTTGTAATGGGAGAAGGGGCATCAGTGCTGCTACTGGAGGAGTATACACATGCTACAATGAGAGGAGCACGAATCTATGCAGAGATACTTGGTTACGGACTCTCCGGGGATGCCAATCATATAACCTCTCCCAGCGATGGAGGAGATGGAGCAAGCAGGTAAATTTTAATGTTCTGATGAAGAATATGGACACATCAGGATCAGAATTGGAGGTACTAAACTGCAGGTTTGGAAACTGAAGATTTTAAATATTCTAAATTCCTCAAAAATTGATGTTTAGATCATATGGCTATAAAATCAAAAAGATTGATTTATGGAATCAATAGAATTAAGGAAATTGATTCTCATAAAACTGGTAAATATTCCTGAATTCATTTAACCAAAAAAAAACTCAAAAAAAAGTTCCTTTCAATTAGCAAATTAAAATATTGGGTGTAAATTTCTGAGCAGATTCTTCTGCTTCCATGGATGTCCCCAGACTCGATCATTAAGTATGATGAAGACCAAGATCAATAGATTTCTAGTAATTTATGACATCAAAAGATATGTGGCAAAATCGCATTGAGGCAGCTGATCAGTCATTATCTAGTTGAATGGCGAAACAAGCTTGAGAATTACCCTGCTCCTATTTCCAGCGCTAAAATATTTCTGTGATACCACACTGGCCAAAGAAAATTATATAATTGCTAATAAACAATAAATAAACAAATAAATTATAAAATTGCACTGCGTTTCCATGGCTGTTGTGCTAGAATTACAGAGGAGGATCGGGAGGACATAATGGAAAATCCTCCCATCCCCCCCCCCTCCACCAACCCTGCCCCCACTCCCAGTCCTTTAAATGTTTGTAGAACAAACTTCATGTACTTAAATGTAGTCTTCTAGGATAATTTCAGAAGCTTGAATTATTAGGAAAGACTGGAGAAACCTGGAACTTTCAGCTTGAAATTTTATAGAAGTCTACAATATCGAAACTTCAACCTAGTTTGTGATATGAAGGCAAGTGAATCCAAGTTCAAAGTTGTAAAGAGGAATGTTGGCAGAGAGGAAAAAAAACTCTGGATTGGGCAGTGGCATGGAGTGGGGGTGGTAGTGGTAACAGTTGGTAACCATAACAGCTAACTGTAGGATCTTTCCAGGCAGACAAATTAAGATGTTACTTTGTCTTGCTAGCTGATGTGAATTTTGGTGTACCTTCCATTTTCATGCAGCAAAATGTCTGAAGACACTAGAAGGAAAGCAGAAAATTTAGGTGTGAATTATGGCATGATCATAGAAGTAAATTGTAAGGATGCAGTCGAAGGTGGGGAAAGATGTAGCTGATTAGAAGTAAGTTTATAAAGGCAATTCCAGCAGAATAGGAGATGACAGTTCTCTTATCTATATCAATGAGAAACTGGAATATATTGAGTCATTTGTAACTTGATGTGAGAAAGCACAGCAATAAAAAAGCATGTTAGAGAGGTAGAGTTGTGTGTAATCAGTGAACATATGGCAAATGTTCATTAACTGTGATGATGGTTTCTGCTTATGGTCCTGTTCAGACTTTTAGCAGGTTTTCAAGACTGGCATATGACCTACTGGTTTTCTTTTAACCATTAGCTAGGCTCCATTAGTTATATATGGCATGGATGTTCTATTTATTACCTTGATGTTCCAACATGGTGTGATGCTATATATGTGAACACTGTACTATGTGAAACATCCATGGTTCCCCTTACTCCTGGTCTGAGGATAGAGAAGGAAGTTGGCAGCAGAGAAAGTCTATGGATTGGCGCAGTGGCCCAGTGGTTAGCACTGCTGTCTCACAGCGCCAGGGACCTGGGTTCAATTCCAGCCTCGGTTGACTTTCTTGTGGAGTTTACACATTCTCCCTATGTCTGCGTGGGTTTTCTCCAGGTGCTCTGGTTTCATCCCACAGTCTGAAGATGTGTGGTTAAGGTAGATTGGCCATGCTAAATTGCCCGTAACATTAGGTGCATTAGTCAGGGGTAAATATAGAAATGAATCTGGAAGGGTTATTCTTCAGAGAGTCGGTGTGGACTTGTTGGGCCGAAGGGCCTGTTTCCACAATGTAGGGAATCTAATCTAATCCTTCCTTGAAGCTGGAGTGCCACTCTGGATTCTCTGAGTTCAGCTAATAGAAAAAAAAACTTAACAATCTCTTACGCCAGTTTTGCTACTAAACCAGTTGTCCTCTAAGTTGCAGTAAAAATAAATATCAATACTGCAAGAAGCGGTGATTTCTACTTTATGATTAATCACTGATCTGCTTGTGACAGTATTGTGACCCAGGGCTCGTGAGCAAACTTAACTAGCTTTGATCCCTCCTACATTTTCCACATGCTGAGGGTTAAAATTGACCTCAATGATTTAATTAATTCAAATGAGGTGCTATGACTATGAAGAGCTTGACATTGTCATTATGAAATAAACAACCTGTTCAGACTGCCCTAATGTAGAAGCACACAGGCTGCTGTCAAGTTCACACACTAATTATGCATATCCATCTGCTTAAATGTGTTGCCAGCCCAACGTAGCAAGCAGAATTTTTAACTACCCAGTGAGTGGTTACATATGAGGACAAATATTGCCATTCTAGCCAGCTTGAAAATCCTGCGACAGTGCAAGCCTCTTCTCTCTGGAACAGATGATCTGGCAGAGGTACAACACCGGCATGATGATGATAAATCTGAAACATTCCAGGATTTCTGTTTACAATCTCTCATTCTCAGCATCTGCAGTATTTTTCTTTGGTACTGTGCTAGATCGTTCATGCAAAGTTCCCTGAGTATAACTCATTACTTGAGTTTGAAGGGCAAGTCAGGGAATCAGCATGCAGCGGACATAACTGCTGAGATGCCATGTTTCATTTATTTCCTCAGACTTCCCTCCCCCTGTAATTAAGACAGCCAGCTCCATGTAGCAACTGACGCTGTGCTGACTACAAATTTTCATATTAGTCAGCACAGCCTTCTCCTTAAAAAAACAGATGTTGTCAGTATAATGATATAACATGAAATGCATCCCACAGACTGGCCAATATTTCATTTGGTGTACAGTGTACAGTGCACAACAGAGACTGTGCGCCCAATATCTTCATTTTCATTTCAGTAATCACAGTTTGATTTAGCTAAATAATTGGGATCTAAGAAAACAGTGAGAAGATTTGGTTCTGAATTCATATTATATTTCTTTGTCTGGTATTTTAGAGGGCAGTATCTATTGTATTGTGATACTAATTGCATCAGGTAAAGGAATTCAAGCACATTAAGCATTCATATGCTTAACTTTACACATTATGAATTCAAGATCTTTGAACACGATGAATGTAATTTACACACACAGAGGACAGGGCCACAGAAGGTGTTCGGAATTTCCATGCTGGCTCTTGATCTTGTTTACTCATGCAGGGGATGTGAGCATCATTGGCATGGTCACCATTTATTGCCGATCCCAAATTACTCTTGTGAATTACAGTGGTGTGTTCCTTGCTTGAACCACTGCAATTTATGTGCTCCAGATATGCCTTCAGTTTTTGTAGGTAGGGATCTTGATCCAGTAATGATGAAGGAATGGCAATCTATTTCCAACTAAAGGTCGTTTACCACTTGGAGGGGAACTGAGAAGTAGCGGTGTTTCCATTCACCTGCTGCCCTTGTACTTCTAAATAGTGGAGACAATAGGTTATTGAGGTGTTGTCTGAGAAACCTTGGTAAGTTACTGCAGTTTACCTTCTAGATCATACACATGGCTGCCACTTTGTAGCATTGGTGGAGGTGATGAATATTTAAGGTGGTGAATGGATTTTAACCAAGCAAGCTGCTATTATGGTCCGATGGATGATAATGAGCTTCTTGAGTGCCGTTGGTGTCACAGTCATCCATGAGAGTATTCCTTCATGTTCCTTGTATGCTCTTTCCATATCCAGCCTGTCGGATCCCCAAAGAATCTTGTATGTCTCAATAAGATCACCTCTCTCTCTTCTAAATCCCAGTGAGTACTGGTCTAACCTACTCAACCTATTCTTGTAAGACAGTCTCTCCAAACCCTGTATCAGCCCAGTGAACTTTCTCTAGACTGCCTCAAATGCCAGCATTTCTTTGCTTAGATTAAGGGCCCAGGACTGTTCACAATATTCCAGCTGTGGTCTGACTAGAGCCTTGTATAGTTTTAACAATACCCCCCAACTTTTAAACTCCACTTCCTTAAAATTAAGGGCCAACACTTTATTTATTTTCCATATTAACTGCTGAATATCCAGCTCCTCTATTCTTCCTGCCAAAGTGCATAACCTCACATTTTTTCCACAATATATTCCATCTGTCATATTTTTGCCCACTTGCTTAATCCCTCTGCAAACTCAGTCACCCTGAGCACTTGTGTTTCCATGTATTTTGATGTCATCCACACTTTTGGCTATAGTGCATTCACTTTCCTGATGCATGTCATCAATATATATTGTAAATAATGGTGGTCCCAGCACTGATCCATGAGGCATTCCATGAGTTAGAAGTTATCATGCTGAAAATGACCCCCTTTTATCCCAACTCTGTGTTCTGTTAGTTAACCTGTCCTCTATCCATTGTAATACATTACCTCCAATACCTTGGGCTCTTAATAAGTAGCTTAAAATGCCTTCTGAAATTCCAATATATTACACCCAGAGATTCCCTTTTATTTATCCTGCCATTAATGTCTCTCTAACCTTGTTCTTTCAGGGGCCTACATTCACTTTGGCTCCTCTCTTCCTCTTTATAAATTTAAAGAAGCACTTGTTTTCCATCTTAATATTACTGGAAGTTTATCCTCAAGTTTACCTTCTCCCTCTTGAATAATTTTTTCATTGTCTTTTGCTGGTTTTCAAAACCTCCCCAATCCTTTGACTTATCACTAATCTTTGTACATTTTGTATTTTCTTTCCATTTAATACTAGCACAAACTTCCCTGATTAGCCCTTCGTCGCCAGGATATGTCTTTGCTGTAAGCCCCAAACTATTTTTTAAACGTCTGCCATTGTTCTTCAACTATCTTTGCTACTAAATTCCTTTCCAAGTCCACACCCAAGCAGCTCTGCTCTCATTCCTTTATAATGACTTTTATTTAAGCTTAGCAGGGTTGTTTCTGACCCAAGTTCCTCCATCTCAAACTGAATGGTAATTCCTATCGTGGCAGGGTCACAGTTTTCTAAGAAATCTTTCACTCTGACATTATTTATTAAAACTGTCTCATTATATATCACCAGGTCTAAAGTAACCTGTTCCATGGTTAAATCCACAGCTTATCATTTTAGGAGACTGTCCTGAGTATACTCTATGAATTCTTCCTTGTGACTACCTCTGCCAATCTAACTATTTCCAATCAGCATCTATTTACACCAAACCACTGAAATTCAGCTCTTTGTGTACATTTGAATCAAGTGTGGTGATGTCTCTGATTAAGTGGCTGAATCCTGCCATCACTTTGATTATGAGCACCCTTGGGAACGGTAATTGGCCCAATTGGATTTGTGCTTTTTGTTTATTTTTCATGACATGTTAGGTATCCCTGGCAGGGTTTGTTTTTCCACCCGAATTGCCCTTGAAATGAATGGCTTACTAGGCCATTTACAGAGGGCAGTTCAGAGTGAACAACATTCCTGCAGTTCTGGATTCTCACAGTTAGCGAGACTGGCTAAATATGGAAAATTTCCATGCCTGAAGGATATTCGTGAGCCAGATGAGTTCCTACAGCAATCAACAATGATTTTGTAGTTACCATTACCGAAACTAGTTTTCAATTCCAGGTTTATAAAAGTTGAATTTAACTTGTACCAGCTGCCATGCTGGCATTTGAACATGTCCTCAGAACATTAGCCTGGGTTTCTGGATTATTGTCAAAAAGTATGGCAGTGGAAAAGCACAGCTGGTCAGGCAGGATCCGAGGAGCAGGAGAGTTGACGTTTCAAGCATAAGCTCTGCGTCAGGAATGTTAGTGGGGGGTGGGGGTGTGGCAGGGGGTGCTGAGAGATAAATGGGAAGGGTGTGGGCTACGGGGAAGGTATCTAGGAATGCGATTGGTAGATGAAGGTGGAGAGTGATGGTGATAGGTCAGAACTGAGGGTGTAGCGGATAGTTGGGAAGGAAGATGGACAGGTAGGACAGCTCAAGAGGGCAGTGCTGAGTTGGAGAGATGGGTCTGGGATAAGATCAGGTAAGATAAGGGGAGATCAGGAAACTGGTGAAATGGATTATTGGTCCAGTGGAAGTACCTTTAATGATATTACATCCTCACAAAAATAGGTCACTACCTTTCACCAGAGAGGATCCACGTTACATCAAGCGTGACTCACCAGGAAACCTTTCTCATAGAATCCCTACAGTGTGGAAACAGGCCCTTTGACCCAACAAGTCCACACTGGCCCTCCGAAGAGTAACCCAGCCAGACCCATTCCCTTACCCTATTATCCTATATTTAATCCTGACTAATGCACCTAACCGACACATCCCTGAACACTCTGGGCAATTTAGCACGACCAATCCACCTAACGTGCACTTCTTCGGATTGTGGGACGAAACCCATGCAGACGTGGGGAGAATGTGCAAACTCCACACAGCCAGTTGCCTGAGGCTGGAATCAAACCCGGGTGCCTGGCACTGTGAGGCAGCAGTGCTAATCACTCAGCCACCGCACCCCTCTTGCCATTTACCACAGAAGGATTTACAAGTTGTTAATAGAGCTCTTTAACCATGTTATCAATACACATTCCGTGGTCATCAAGTCCTGGAGGAGGACTTGAACCTATAGTTTCTGGCTTAGAAATAGGGATACCATCACTGTGCAATCAGACTTAGAAATTTTTGTACTTATGCTTCAGTCTAGCTCTCATTACAACTAATTAATTAATGCAGTACCATCTGCCTTTGCTTGGAATCTGTTCAGTATATTCATTAGTTTGAGCAGAGGAAAAAAAAACTCAATTTTCTCCAGTATTTATACTTTGGTATATTATGTAGTTGAGCATAGAGTTCATAGATTAGAGAAATTGAAAACAGCCGAGTGACAACATGTAAAAAGAACTCATGATTAATATTTGAAGAGGAATGATTTCATTATTGGAATTTAGATTCCCTGTTATCATATGGAGCCATCCAGTCTGAGAGCATAGCATCTTACAAACAAGAAAACTGTCCAGATGTCTTCAAGTATGATTCAATAGCACAGATCCCGAATGATTTAAACGGTCAGTGTATCGGGTTCTCTCTTTATAGTATGAGCTTTTGGGAGTGGGACAGCTAATGACATTTTTAAATTGGCTACTGCTTGGTGAGATCAACCTATCTAGACATTTTTAATCAACCTGTTCAGATGTGTTGTGGCTTTAACCCAGGTCTTCTGGCTCAAAGGTAGGGACAATACCGCTGTGCCACAAAAGTGCTTAAAGATCAGCCGTTGTATTTGAATATGCAGACTAATCAGCTCTGTTCAAGTAGACTGTTATAATTAGTGTCAAATACAAAATTGACTTTGAGGTAGATAAGTATTGGTTACTCCAGTTGTTGCTTAGTGAAACTGCTTCCTCAGGCATTTGAATAAGCTGAGATGAGAAACTGAATTATCATGGTTCAATGATAATGTTTTTCTTAAATATGTCTTCAGAATTTTAAGATTCTTACAACAACAGTGTATTTATGTAATATTTTAAAGCAGTATAAAAGTCCCAAATCTCTTCATGGAAAAATGACCAAACAGAATATAAAGGGCATTAGGACGGATATGCATGTAACATGTTTTACTATGTTACAGACACTATATAAAAGTAAATTATTGTTGTAGGTCTGGAAGAGAGAACTGATGCATGTAGCCCAGGAGATTTGTAAACTGTCTGTTTGATCTTAGAATCATAGAATCCCTACAGTGCAGAAAGAGGCCATTTGGTCCATTGAGTCCCCACCAACCCCTTGAAGAACATCCCAGCCCCCTACCCTATTCCTGCTAATCCACCAAGCCCATACATCACTGGACACTATGGATAATTTAGCATGGCCTATCCACCCAACCTGCACATCTTTGGACTGGGAGGAAACCTACAAATTTGAAGAAGCAGACTCCACATAGACAGTCGCCCGAAGCTGAAATTGAACCCGGGTCCCTGATGCTGTGAGGCATCAGTGTTAATCACTGAGCCACCATGCCACCCTACTACGTTATTTAAAGCCTGAGATGTTCACTTTGCCAAGTTATTATTTAAGAACATAAGAAATATAAGAAAGAGTAGGCCACATGATCCAGTGAACGTGATCTGGTATGCAGTGTGAACATGGGTGACACTAATCAGCTTCACTACTCAGTGCTTAGAATGCTTGAGTTCATTTGGGGAGACATTTCCAACATTTTATACCCTACCAGGGAAGAATTGCCTCCTCATTTCAATCTACCTTTTCTCTGGATTCTGCAGCTTGGAGAATCAGCCTCTCGGCTATCATGTGAAATATTTCAATTAAATATCCAAAATTCAAATCATATAACAATTCAGATTGGGTTTCAGACTCCTGTTTTCTCTGGACTTTATCCCACATGATCAGAGCTGATGAATAAGTCTGTTAATCAGAGATGTTATGAGGCATGTTATAGCATTGTAATTTATCAACCGTGTAATAACTTAATTGTTTATCCTGAAATACAATAGGATACTAATCTGTGGGGATCAGTGGCTGTTAGGAGTAGTCCTTTGTGCTGGATGTGGGGAAAATTGTCTGGTAACATCCCAAGCTGGAGTACCATTAACAGTTTATAAAATCATTTGTCGTGCCAAATAACTTTTTCAATATAGGCAGCTTATGTAAAATCTGGCTACCCGGAAACTGGAGCTGTCAGAAATCTGGACAGTTTTGGTCTCAATTCTAATTCAGTAAAAGTATTTTTTTTAAATTCACTTGAATAGTTCAATGAGGTGCTGTGTTTGGATTCAGACTCATTATTCAGTTTGTGCACTGTTCTATCCTGTGCTGTAAGCCAGTTTTTTAAAGCCAGTTGACCAGAGTACAGGAGATTAGCATGTTCCTGTGAGGATGAAAGATAAGGATGTCAAGATCTCAGATCCATGGGTGATGAGAGATGTTGTAAGTTTAGTTATAAACAAAAAGGAGACAATGTAAGATTTAGGAAGGAGAAATCAAACAAGGTCCTTGAGCAGTATAAAGGAAGCAGAGAAAAGGAATTAGGTGGGTTTAAAGGGGCCATGAAATGTTCTTAGCTAGTAGGATTAAGGAGAATCTCAAGGCATTTTATACAAATATAAGGAGCAAGAAGCTAACTAGGGAAATCGTAAGTCTGCTCAAGGACAAAAGATGGAATTTATGCGTGGAACCAGGGAAAGTGGGTGAGGTCCTTGATGAGTACTTTGCATTGGTATTCATCAAGGAGAAAGACATGGATGATGGTACGTTTAGAGAGGTGTTAGTCGGTACTCTAAGGTATGTCAATATGAAGAAGGAAGTGGTATTGGGTGTCTTGAAAAACATTACGTTAGGGCCTGATTGGATCTATCTACTGAGGGAGGCAAAGGAGGAAATTGCTGGGGCCTTGAAAGATCTTTGTATCCAGTTTAGCCATGGACAAGGTCCCCAAAGACTAGACAATAGATACCAAGTTCCTTTGCTCAAGAAAGCAACAGGGATAATCTGACTGGTTTATAGACTGGTAAGCCTTACATGAGTGGTAGGGAAATCATTGGAGAACATTCTTAGGAACAAATTTACTTGGATTGGAGAAGAATCAACTTAATCGGGATAATCAGCATTGCTTTTTGCAGGCAAAGTCTTGTCTCACAAACTTGATGAAGTTTTTTGAGGAAGTGACGAAGACTGAGGATGAGGCACTGTAAATTGACTATGTAGACTTTACTAGAGCATTTGACAAGGTTCTTCGTAGTGGGCTGGTCCAGAAGATCAAAGCACATGGAATCTAAATTGGCTTGGCCAGAAAAGATAGAGGGTAGGTGTGAAGGGATGTTTTTCTGACTGGAGGGCTATGATCATTGGTGTTCTACAAGGATCACTGCTGGATTCCCTGTCGTTTGTAATGTATCTAAATGATTTGCACGAAGATGTAAGTGGTCTGATTAGTAAGTTTCCAGATGAGATGAAAATTGGTGAGTTGTGGATAGTTCGGAAGGATATCAAAGGATATGGATCAGCTAGAAAGTCAGGCAGAGAAATGGCAAATGGAGTTTAATTCTGACAAGTCCAAGTTGGTGCATTTTGGGATGTCAAATGCAAGAGGAAAGTAGACTGTAAATGGTTGGACCTCTGGAAGCATTGATAGACAGAGAAATCATCAGGTTCAATTCCATAGTTCCCTGAAAGTGGCAACACAAGTGGATAAGGTGGTAAATAAGGCATACGGCATGCTTGCCTTCATTGGTCAGGCCATTGAATACAAAAGTTGGCAAGTCATACTGATTAAGGATAGTCAACATGGCTTTGTGCATGGGAAATCATGTCCCACAAACTTGATTGAGTTTTTTGAATAAGTAACAAACTAGGATTGATGAGGGCAGAGAGGTAGACTTGATCTATATGGACTTCAGTAAGGCATTCAACAAGGTTCCTCATGGGAGACTGGTGAGCAAGGTTAGATCTAATGGAATACAGGGAGAACTAGCCATTTAGATACAAAACTGGCTCAAAGGTAGAAGTCAGAGGGTGTGGTGGAGGGTTGTTTTTCAGATTGGCGGCCTGTGACAAGGATCGGTGCTAGGTCCACTACTTTTCATTTATATAGATTATTTGGATGTGAGCATAAGAGGTACAGTTAGTAAGTTTGCAGATGACACCAAAATTGGAGGTGTAGTGGACAGCAAAGAAGGTTGCCTCAGATTACAACAGGATCTTGATCAGATGGGCCAATGAGCTGAGGAGTGGCAGGTGGAGTTTAATTTAGATAAATGTGAGGTGTTGCATTTTGGGAAAGCAAATCTTAGCAGGACTTTTACACCTTAACGGTAAGGTCTGAGGGAGAATTGCTGAACAAAGAGACCCTTCATAGCTCCTTGAAAGTGGAGTCGCAGGTAGATAGGATTGTGAAGAAGGCGTTTGGTATGCTTTCTTTTCTTAGTCAGAGTATTGAGTACAGGAGTTGGGAGGTCATGTTGCAGCTGTACAGGACATTGGTTAGGCCACTGTTAGAATATTGTGTGCAATTCTGCTTTCCTTCCTATTGGAAGGATGTTGTGAAACTTGAAAGGGTTCAGAAAAGATTTATAAGGATGTTGCCAGGATTGGAGGATTTGGGGCTGTTTTCCCTGGAGTGTCGGAGGCTGAGGGGTGACCTTCTAGAGGTTTACAAAATCATGAGGGGCATGGATAAGACAAATAGACAAAGTGTCTTCCCTGGGGTGGGGGAGTCCAGAAGTAGTGGGCATAGGTTTAGGGTGAGAGGGAAAAGATATAAAAAAGACCTAAGGGGAAACGTTTTCACACAGTGGATGGTGCATGTGTGGAATGGATTGCCAGAGGAAGTGGTTGAGGCTAGTACAATTGCAACATTTAAAAGGCATTTGGATGTGTATATGAATAGGAAGGGTTTGGAGGGATGTGGGCTGGGAGCTAGCAGGTGGGACTAGATTGGGTTGGGATATCTAGTTGGCATGGACGGGTTGGACCGAAGGGTCTGTTTCCCTGCTGTACATCTCTATGACTCTATGCTACAGGTATATGAGACTTTGATCAGGCCACATTTGGAGTATAGTAGGCAGTTCACCACCCGGCGCCTGGAGGAAGAATGCCTCATCTTCCGCCTCGGAACACTTCAACCCCGTGGCATCAATGTGGATTCCACCAGTTTCCTCATTTACCCCTCCCCCACCTCACCCCAGCTCCCTGCCTACTTTCCTTTCCACCTATCCTCTCTGACCTATCACCTTCATCCCCCACCCCCATTGTACTCTATGCTACTTTCTCTCTCTCTTTCCCCCTCTCCCCCCCCCCCCCCATCCTGCAATTTATCTCTCCACTCTGCAGGCACCTGCCTGTATTCCTAATGAAGGGCTTTTGCCCGAAACGTTGATTTTCCACTCTAATCTAGGTTCTGGTCACCATACTATTGGAAGGATGTGGAGGCTTTGGAGAGGGTGCAGAAGATGTTTACTGGGACATTGACTGGATTGGAGTGTATGAACTATAATGAGAGGTTGGGCAAACTTGGATTGTTTTCAATTGTGAGTGTGGTGCTGGAAAAGCACAGCAGGTCAGGCAGCATCTGAGGAGCAGGAGACGCGACATTTCTGGCAGAAATCCTTTATCAGGAATGAGGCTGTGAGCCGAGGTGGTGGCGAGATAAATGGGAGACGGGGGTGTGGCTGGGGGAAAAGTAGCTGAGAGTGCAAAAGGTGGATGAAGGTGGGGCTGATGGTGATAAATCAGAGGAGAGGGTGGAGTGGATAGGTGGAAAGGAAGATGGATGAATAGGACAGGTCATGAGGGTGGTGCTGAGTTGGTAGCTTGGATCTGTGATAAGGTGGGGAGAGGGGAAATGAGGAAACTGGTGAAATCCACTTTGCTACCATGGGGTTGGAGGATCATGAGGCGGAAGATAAGGCGTCCTTCCTTCAGCCGTCGGATGGTTACAGATTGGTGATGGAGGAGGTCCAGGACCTGCATGTCCTTGGCAGAGTGGGAGGGGAAGTTGAAGTGTTTGGCCACAGGGTGGTGGGGTTGGTTGGTGTTGGTGTCCTAAGGATGTCCTCTGAAGCACTCTGTGAGTAGGTGACCTGTCTCCCCAATGTAGAGGAGACTGCATCAGGAGCAAAGGATACAGTAAATGATGTGTAGAAGTGCAGGTGAAGGTTTGCTGGTTGTGGAAGACTCATTTGGGACCTTGGACAGAGATGAGGGGATCGATGTGGGCGCAGGTTTTGCAATTCCTGTAGTTCGGGCGAAAGTGCTGAGAGGAGAAGGTAGGTTGTTGGGGGGCATACACCTGACAAGGGAGTTGCGGAGGGAATGGTCTTTCGAAAAAGAGGATGGGGGGTGGAGGGAAATATATCCTTGGTGGTGGGGTCCGTTTGTAGGTGGCGGAAATGGTGGAGAATGATGCGATATATATGGATGTTGGTGGGGTGGAAGGTGAGGATTGGGGGATTCTGTCCTTGTTGCGGTTGGAGGGGTGCGGGATGTGGATGAGATGCGCTGGAGGGCATCATAACCACATGGGAGAGGAAATTGCAGTCTTTAAAGAAGGAGGCCATCCGGTGTGTTCTGTGGTGGAAGTGGTCCTCCTGGGAGCAGATGTGGCGGAGGCGGAGGAACTGGGAATAAGGGATAGAATTTTTGCAGGAGGCAGGATGGGAGGAGGTGTAGTCTGGGTAGCTGTGGAAGCCTGTGGGTTTGTAGAAGATGTCAATGTTGAGTCAGTCCCCGTTGATGGAGATGGAGAGGTCCAGGAAGGGGAGGGAGGTGTGTAGAAGATGTCACTTGTTTTCACTAGAGCGTCAGAGGCTGACTTGATAGATGTTTATAAATTGAGAAGAGTGAATAGGGTAGATAGTCAGAGTTTCTTTCCCAGGATGGAAATGTCAACCACTAAGGGGCATAGGTTTAAGGTGGGGTCAAGTTAAGTTTACAGGAGATGTGCAAAGGAAGTAATTTTTACACACTTGGTAATAGGTACCCGGAATATGCTGCTGGGGATTTAGTCGAAGCAGATATGATAGCAAAGTTTAAGGGCATTTAGACAGATACAAGAACATGTAGAGAATAGAGAGATGTGGACTATGAGCAAGTAGATGGGATTAGTGGGCCAAAGGGCCTTTTCCTGTGTTGTACTGTCTATGTTCTTAACTCTTGACCCAATGTGCCTTGAACTGCACCACCCGCAACTCAATCACCCAAATGGAAATCTGAAAATATCTAAAATCTGGGAAGGCCTCGATCCTGAGGGTGCCAGATTTGAGGTGACCTACCTGTACAGTTTTAAGATATTAAAGTATAATATATTAGCTTGTCCCATAATTTGTTACCTAGATATTTTTAATCAATCTGTTCAGAGATCATCTAACACATCTCTGGAACAGATGGGTCTTGAACCCAGGTCTCCTGGCCGAGAGGTAAGGATATTACCACTGCATCACAAGAGCCCTAAGAATTTGTAACCTACATTAAACTGTTTAATGATAAATTAAAAGTATACCTATTGGGAAAATATAGCAGGTCAAGCATTTTGTAGAGAAACAAAACAGAGTAGCTTTCCAATAATGAGTCTTAATTTAGTGCATACAATTACATGCATTTCCTTGTAGGTTAATATTTTTAGTTTAACCTTATTTGAGGCTTGTGTGAATATAATTTGGTATTAACTCTGACTTTCCTCAGATGTATGTCAGCCGCAATGAATGATGCTGGAATAACACCAGAGGATGTTACATACATCAATGCCCATGCCACCTCCACACCACTAGGGGACGCAGCTGAAAACCAAGCCATCAAGAGATTGTTTAAAGAGCATTCACGTTCCCTTGCTGTGTCTTCCACTAAAGGAGCCACTGGTCATCTCCTAGGGGCAGCTGGAGCAATAGAAACTGCATTTACAGCCCTGGCCTGCTTTCATGGGATCGTTCCTCCAACATTGAATCTTGATAAGACTGACCCTGATTTTGATTTGAATTATGTTCCTATAACAGCCCAAGAATGGATAACTTCAAAAAGGCGTATTGCACTGACTAATTCATTTGGATTTGGAGGCACTAATGCAACACTCTGCTTGGGGAGCGTCTAATCAAGTTTTATATTAACAAATAATGGAAAGCTGTATTGTCTGGCTGTACATTTCAGAAAGTTCGGAACATCTGAAAAAGCCGTGAAACGTTGGTCCAGGAATATCTATCACTGGGACTCCATCATCATAACAAGGACATAGAGTCAAATGTTAACAACAATGAGTGACAATGCTATTCTGGATAACTTCGTTCATTTTTTTCCAATTGGCAACTGTAGACATCTTCATCCATGAATCAAAAGAACAAAAATGGAGTTCCATGCTTTGTGTTTATTATTATGGCACTTTTGTTAAACCCAGTGAGTGAAATTTGTAACTTAAACATGTTTTGCTGCTAAAGCTTGAAAAAATACATTACAAAATATTTCAATTTGAATGTTATAAAAAGTGCTATAGAATTAAACTACCTTTGATACAGCATGTTCCAGTCTGAGCTGTCTCAATAAAATTTCAAAGCCTTTGTTGTTCACAATCTACCTTCCATGTCAGACCCATAGCCCCGGAGGTGTTCTACAGCTTCCAGAACCTCAGTGTACTATGGTGAAAGCCCTAGACAGAATTTTTGCAGTCACTGTCCCGCGCCTGAACCATGAAATGTGTGAGTCTGCAACCCTTTGTTGAGGACAATACATTGGAAGACAAGCAAGTCTTGGGCAGAACACAAATTATGTTTGGACAGTTTGATGGATCTCCAGGCACAGTTATGCGTATCTTTGTGTGTCCCAGGAACAGCCAGTTCAGCGTTCACCCTTGCCTCAATTTATCTTGGCTCCCAAGGCCTGTTTGAACTGGACTCAGATGGTTGTCAGTCAGCAGAAAATGGTAATATCTTCCAGATACAGAGACTTTGACCTGCATGCCTCTACTGCCTGGATACATTACCCTTTTGATTGTCTCGATAAAAGGTACTGTGGAGCATATGAACAGGACAGTGAATGTGGGCAACCCTGCCTGACTCCAGATTTGATTAGACTGTTTTCTGATATACACTAAATAGAGTCATAAAGATGTACTGCATGGAAACAGACCCTACAGTCCAACCTGTCCAGGCTGACCAGATACCCCAACCCAATCTAGTCCCACCTGACAGCATCCGGCCCATATCCCTCCAAACCCTTCCTATTCACATACCCATCCAAATGCCTCTTAAATGTTGTAATTGTACCAGTCTCCACCACATCCTCTGGCAGCTCATTCCATACACGTACCACCCTCTGCGTGAAAAAGTTGCCCCTTAGGTCTCTTTTTATATCTTTCCCCTCTCACCCTAAACCTATGCCTTCTAGTTCTGAACTCCCCAACACCAGGGAAAAGACTTTGTCTATTTATCCTATCCATGCCCCTCATAATTTTGTAAACCTCTATAAGATCACCCCTCAGCCTCCGACGCTCCAGGGAAAACAGCCCCAGTCTGTTCAGCCTCTCCCTGGAGCTCAAATCCTTCAACCCTGGCAACACCCTTGTAAATCTTTTCTGAACCCTTTCAAGTTTCACAACATCTTTCCGATAGAAAGGAGACCAGAATTGCACGCAATATTATAACAGTGGCCTAACCAATGTCCTGTACAGCCGCAACATGACCTCCCAACCCCTGTACTCAATATTCTGTCCAATAAAGGAAAGCACACCAAATGCCGCCTTCACTATCCTATCACCCTGCGACTCCAATTTCAAGGAGCTATGAACCTGCACTCCAAGGTCTCTTTGTTCAGCAACACTCCCTATGACCTTACCATTAAGTGCTGCTAAGATTTGCTTACCCAAAATGCAGCACCTCTCATTTATCTGAATTAAACTCCATCTGCCACTTCTCAGCCCATTGGCCCATCTGGTTCAGATCCTGTTGTAATCTGAGGTAACCCTCTTCGCTGTCCACTACACCTCCAATTTTGGTGTCATCTGCAAACTTACTAACTGTACCTCTTGTGCTCGCATCCAAATCATTTATGTAAATGACAAAAAGTAGAGGACCCAGCACCGATCCTTGTGGCACTCCACTGGTCACAGGCCTCCAGTCTGAAAAACAACCCTCCACCATCACCTTCTGTCTTCTACCTTTGAGCCAGTTCTGTATCCAAATGTCTAGTTCTCCCTGTATTCCATGAGATCTAACCTTGCTAACCAGTCTCCCATGGGTAATTGAAGCTATGCCTTTGATACCTGTGCAGAGCAGTTGGATCTAAAAATGAGGTCCCTCTTCAAACTAAATCTTAGAAAGTACATCTGTTATGTAGATGTGGGAGATTCTATAAAAAGCCTTACCTTGGTCCAAGTTCATGAGCCAGGTGTCCAAACCACTGGCCCTTACAAAGCTGCAGACTGTCAGAAATCTACCTGTCTGGTACAGTGGGTCAGGGTCATTCATCTGTTCCAGAGTAGGCATGACCCAGCTGGCTGAAAACATGTTGCTGGAACAGCGCAGCAGGTCAGGCACCATCCAAGGAGCAGGAGAATCGACGTTTCGGGCATGAGCTCTTCTTCAGGAATGAGGAAAATGTGCCAAGCAGGGTAAGATAAAAGGTAGGGAGGAGGGACTTGGGGGAGGGGCATTGGAAATGCGATAGGTGGAAGGAGGTTAAGGTGAGGGTGATAGGCCGGAGTGTGGGTGGGGGCGGGGGTGGAGAGGTCAGGAAGAAGATTGCAGGTTAGGAAGGTGGTGCTGAGTTCGAGGGTTGGGACTGAGACAGAGTGGGGGGAGGGGAAATGAGGAAACTGGAGAAATCTGAGTTCATCCCTTGTGGTTGGAGGGTTCCTAGGCAGAAGATGAAGTGCTCTTCCTCCAGCCGTCGTGTTGCTATGGTCTGGCGATGGAGGAGTCCAAGGACCTGCATGTCCTTGGTGGAGTGGGAGGGGGAGTTGAAGTGTTGAGCCACAGGTTGGTTGGTCCGGATGTCCCAGAGGTGTTCTCTGAAACGTTCCGCAAGTAGGCGGCCTGTCTCCCCAATATAGAGGAGGCCACATTGGGTGCAGCAGATGCAGTAAATGATGTGTGTGGAGGTGCAGGTGAATTTGTGGCGGATATGGAAGGATCACTTGGGGCCTTGGAAGGATGTAAGGGGTGAGGTGTGGTGCAAGTTTTGCATTTCTTGCGGTTGCAGGGGAAGGTGCCGGGAGTGGAGGTTGGGTTGGTGGGGGGTGTGGACCTGACGAGGGAGTCACAGAGGGAGTGGTCTTTTCGGAACGCTGATAGTGGGGGGAGGGAAATATATCCCTGCTAGTGGGGTCCGTTTGGAGGTGGCGGAAATGACGACGGATGATACGATGTATATGGAGGTTGGTGGGGTGGTAGGTGAGGACCAGTGGGGTTCTGTCCTGGTGGCAATTGGGGGGGGCAGGGCTCAAGGGCGGAGAAGCGGGAAGTGGAGGAGATGCGGTGGAGAGCATCGTCGATCATGTCTCGGGGGAAATTGCAGTCTTTGAAGAAGGAGGCTGTCTGGGACTGGTCCTCCTGGGAGCAAATGTGGCGGAGACGAAGGAATTGGGAATATGGGATGGTGTTTTTACAGGGGGCAGGTTGGAAGGAGGTGTAAACTAGGTAGCTGTGGGAGTCAATCGGTTTATAGTAAATGTCCGTGTTGTTTCGGTCGCCCGAGATAGAAATGGAGAGGTCTAGGAAGGGGAGGGAGGAGACTGAGATGGTCCAGGTAAATTTGAGGTCGGGGTGGAAGGTGTTGGTAAAGTGGATGAACTGTTCAACCTCCTCGTGAGAGCACGAGGCAGTGCCGATACAGTCATCGATGTAGCGGAGGTAAAGGTGGGGGGTGGTGCCAGTGTAGCTGCGGAAGATGGACTGTTCCACATATCCTACGAAGAGGCAGGCATAGCTGGGGCCCATGCGGGTGCCCGTGGCTACTCCTTTGGTTTGGAGGAAGTGGGAGGATTGGAAAGAGAAGTTGTTCAGAGTGAGGACCAGTTCAATCAGTCGAAGGAGGGTGTCAGTGGAAGGGTACTGGTTGGTACGGCGGGAAAGGAAGAAGCGGAGGGGCTTTGAGTCCTTCGTGATGGGGGGTGGAGGTGTACAGGGATTGGACGTCCATGGTGAAGATAAGGCGTTGGGGACCGGGGAAGTGAAAATCATGGAGGAGGTGGAGGGCATGGGTGGTGTCCCGAACGTAGGTGGGGAGTTCTTGGACTAAGGGGGACAGGACCGTGTTGAGGTATGCAGTGATGAGTTCGGTGGGGCAGGAGTAGGCTGAGACAATGGGTTGGCCGGGGCAGTCATGTTTGTGGATTTTGGGCAGGAGGTAGAAACAAGCGGTGCGGGGTTGTGGGACGGTGGATGGGAGATCCCCTGAGGTGATGAGGTTCTGGATGGTCTGGGAGATGATGGTATGGTGGTGGGAGGTGGGGTCATGGTCAAGGGGGCAGTAGAATGAGGTGTCCACGAGATGGCGTTTAGCCTCAGCGGTGTAAAGGTCAGTGCGCCAAACTACTACCGTGCCTCCCTTGTCTGCCGGTTTGATCGTGAGGTTGGGGTTGGAACAGAGGGAGTGGAGGGCTGCACGCTCCGAGGGTGAGAGGGGTGGAGATGTTGAGGCGGTTAATGTCGTGGCAGCAGTTGGCTATGAAGAGATTGAGGACAGGTAAGAGGCCAGCACGGGGTGTCCAGGTGGATGGGGTGTGTTGGAGGTGGGAGAAGGGGTCATCAGAGGGTGGGTGAAAATCCTGGTTGAAGAAGTAGGCGCAGAGGCGAAGGCGGCGGAAGAATTGTTCGATGTCTCACCGCGTGTTGAACTCGTTAATCCGAGAGCGTAGGGGAATGAAGGTGAGGCCTCTGCCGAGGACTGATCTTTCATCCTCAGAGAGGGGTAGTTCTGGAGGGATGGTGAAAACATGGCAATGCTGGGAGCTAGGACCTGGTGTGGGGCTGGAGCTGGGAGTGGGGGCGGGGTTAGACATGGGGGCGGGAACGGAGATTGGGGCAGGGGTGGGGTTCGGCGTGCGAACGGAGATCGGCGTGGGGGCGAGGTTAGGCGTGGTGATGGAGATCGGCGTGAGGGCGGAGACGCATGCAGCGTGGTCATTGTGCAGGTGAGTGATGTCACTGGGGGCGGAAGTGGCTGCGGCGACGGCAGAAACGGTGTTGTTCCTTATAGCCGTGCACCCCGCGGAGGCCGCGAATCTGTCGGCGATGGTCTTCCTGGCGATCGTGGAGGCGGTTGTCTGGGCGGCGATCGCAGAGGCTGCAAGGACGGTGGGGGCGGAAGTGATGTCATGGTTTGCGGTGGCGGTTATAGCCGCGGGCGCTGCAGCGGCCTCGTGGTTAATGGTGCCCGAGTGATTTCGGAGGCCGATGGAAGATTCTGGAACGGTTGAGGAACCCAGAGTGTGGGGGTAAGTACATGAAAGTTTTTGGTACTTACTGTCTTTAATTTCCGATATGGCTAGGAAGAACTGTTTGTTTAATGTATGGATTCTTCTGTGGATGAAGAACAGTAGAGGTCCTTTGCAGGTCTGTGAGAGTGTTGTCCTGAGCTGGGGTAGGGCTGACTGTAGGGAATGTAGGTAGCGGCGCATGGCTGCAAGCGTGGAGCGGAGGGTCCGGAGGGAGGTCTGTTGCTGGAGGCTTCGGATTTGTTGTAGGTACAGGTTGTTCTCTTTGGGTCCAAATTTTGTTGGTCTGAACATAGTTCGGAGTCCGTGCGGGGTCAGTCGGTTCCGTAGGCAGGTGCTGAGGAAGGAGATGTGGCTGTGGTCGCGAGTCTGTTTGAGAACGTGCCTGAAGAACGTACTCCGGAGTCCGTGCGGGGTCACCTAACTGGCAGTGATTTTGCATAGAATTTTCTATTGCTTGTTCAGTAGTGAAATGGGCTGCTGATTTTTATTTTCCTCCCATTCTCCCTTACAATTGTAGCTGGGATGTTGATGCCTTTCCTCCTGGATTCTGACATAATGCCAGCCAGAAATGAGCAGGTCTGTAGCTGACCTAGGCTTATCTGGACTCAGAGAGCCAAAACTTAGCAGGTGAGGTGTTATTCTTGGGAGTTTTGCTTTTCACAAAGGACTGGAGGATCATCTCGTGCAAAATTTGTGGTTCACCCAGACTCTTCAATATTCAGTTATCCAAGAAATTTATGGTAGAGGACAGGCATGACTGAGAAACTCTCGTTCGTGTCATATAGATCAGCATGAATAGATTTGCAGATCCTCAAAATGTCAATCGGTGATGATGTCACTGATCAGAGAGTTCTCTGTGTGAACCTTCTGAAAGGAAATGCAAGCATCTTTCATCTTGCTCTGTGGAACAACCACTAGATTGGAAGACCCTTGATTATTTTGTCTCTCTCTCTCGCTCATATCTTTTTTTTTAATAAAGCCCTTGCTGTCCATTTTTATCTTGCTAGTTTGTTCTCAGTTTATTTTTTCCCTGTTTTTATTTTTGTTGGCCATTTTTCCAAATCCTGTGATTTACTACTAATCTTTATCACCATTCCGAGACGGAACAGAACGTTAACAGAGAGCTTCAAACCACTGTCTACAGAAAAACAACAAACATAGACCAAATATTTCAGAAGTAATCATCCCAACACCCATAAACGGAGCTGCATCAAGACATTGTTTTAATGAGCTACTTCACACTGCAGAACCCAAGAACTACAAAGAGAAGGAAAATACATATATGTTTTCAAGAAAACTGGGTACCCAATCAACATAATCTGTCGATTCCTCAGAAACAAACTCAAACAAGCAGACACTATGCAACCAAAAACTATACCCACGTTATCTTACATTAAAGACATATCAAACATTACTTCCAGACTACTCCGACCCCTTGGCATCATGGTAGCCCACAAACCTACCAACACACTAAAACAGCAACTAATGAACCTAAAGGATCCATTAGATACTACCAGCAAAACTAATGCCATTTACAAGATACCATACAAGAATTGTAAAAAAACACTACATCAGACAAGCAAGCAGGAAACTTGCCACCAGGATATATGAACACCAACTAGCCATTAAAAGACACAACTTCCTCTCACTAGTTTCCATACGAACAAAGAAGGACACCACTTTGGGACAACATACACATCCTATGACAGGCGAAACAAAGACACACGAGAATTCCTAGTGGCATAGCATTCTAACTGGAATTCCATCAATAAACACATTGATTTAGGCACCATCTACCCTTGAAAAAAAAACAGAAATAACATCACCCACCTTAAGAAACCAAGGCTTATAAATAGAGAGGTAGGACATACTACCAGCGTTTCACCGGAGACTCTCACTGACGATGTTACCTAGTTATTGGTGATGAAATATCTGAAAACAAACCTTCCAGTTCAGCGAGCTAACATACACACATATCATCAACCTGAGCTGCAAATCTTCTCAAAAATCACTAATCTTTATCACTTTGTATGGTTTTTCTTTCAATTTGATACTGTCCTTAAGCTCCCAGCTAACCGCGGTCAGTGTCTGCCTTTCCAAGAACTCTTCTACCTTACTTGGGTATACTTTTGCTATGAATCATGACCTTTTATTCTTAAACATCTGCCATTGCTCATCAAAAGGCTTTTCTCCAAATCCACCCCACCATCTTTCTTCCCTACCTGTGCTTTTGAATGGTTATGTATCTGTAATATTTAGTTCTGAGCTTTGGTTTTGTAAGCATGTCTCCATAATGGATATAAGATTATACGCATTAACCTTTACTTTTGCCATTTATTCATTTATTTTGTTTCAAATACTATGTGCACTCAAGTAAAAACTCATTCATTTTGTCTTTTTACCTATTATGCCCCCTTTTCTACTGTTTCTTCAAGCTTGTATACTCTGTCCCTTCTAGTCCCATTCTGGGTATCATTGTCAAAATAGTTGTTCGTAAATGCTGCCATATCTTTTTGCCTTGCGAGCTGAGTTTTATCACTGCCTCTCCTGCCCTGCCAATTATTTTAAGACCTTCTGTAAAGCACTAGTTTTTCAATTTGCCAAGACACCTGTCCTTGAAAGCTTCAAGTGAACCCCATCCAGTTACGACAGCTCCCTTCTACCCTAGCACTGGCGCCTGGGTCTCTTTCTTCCCATCCCAGTCTTTCAGCATACAATTAACTCCTTTTATTCGTCATTTGCCAGTGGCTCAGGAAGTAATATGAGATTATTACCTTGGAGTTTCTGCATTTTATTTTAGCTCCTAACTTCAAAATCTTTCGGCAGAATTTCCTTTCTAGTACTTTCAATGTTGTTAATGCTAAGTAGATGACTACTGGATCCCTCTCCCTCCTGCTCCAAGTTCCTCTCCAGCTGTGAGAGAATGTCCTTTACCCAATCACCAGACAGGCAGTCCTCCCCTCCTCTCCCCCCCCCCCCCCCCCCCCTCCCCCCCCCCCCCCCCCCTCCCACCCTTGGTTATCAGCAGCTCCCAGAGACTGCAGCTGCATGCAATTGTCCAACCTGCCATCTCTATCGTATTTAATTATTAATTAAAATCACTCTCGTGTCCCTGCTCTTCACACTTCACTGTATTATTCCCCTTTTTAATGTATTTGTATTAATTTTATACTTAACAAGCTTTTTTTTAGAAAAAGAAAATAAACTGGAGATCTGAACACAAACTGAAAACATTGCTTTCACTTTATAGACTGGAAATACTCACCAATCAGCTATTTTGTTTCAGCAAAAGTCAAACAAATGCCTCTCGCCTTCCTCTGTTAAACTCCTTGAGACATTTAACTCAAGTGCTCTGAGACACGGTTGGCCACTTAAATATGTTCTCAATGCAGAGGGCCTCGCTCAGTCAGTAAATGAGGATCAAGTTTCAGTTGGGAGGTTTGCTTTGATGGCTTCCCACCAAAGCATTGCGGACTCATAGAGGATTTTCATGGTTCTCCAGCTTTCATAATTGTTGGTTTCTAGCTTTTTAAAAATTTATCGTTGAATTTTGTTGTGGTGTGAGTTAGAGTATCTGAACAATGGAATGGCGCACGTCTTAACTCAAATATCAAGTGTGCGGCACGGTAGCACAGTGGTTAGCACTGCTGCCTCGCAGCGCCAGAGACCCGGGTTCAATTCCCGCCTCAGGCGACTGACTGTGTGGAGTTTGCACGTTCTCCCCGTGTCTGCGTGGGTTTCCTCCGGGTGCTCCGGTTTCCTCCCACAGTCACAAAGATGTGCAGGGTCAGGTGAATTGGCCATACTAAATTGCCCGTAGTGTTAGGTAAGGGGTAAATGTAGGGATATGGGTGGATTTCGCTTTGGCGGGTCGGTGTGGACTTGTTGGGCCGAAGGGCCTGTTTCCACACTGTAATCTAATCTAATCTACTTTCAAGTCAGACATATTGCTCATGTGGTAAAGCACCCAAGGTTCAGAAAAGATTTACAAGGATATTGCTGGGGTTGGAGGGTTTGAGCTCAAGGGAGAAGCTGAATAGAGTGGGACTATTTTCTCTGGAGGGTTGGAGGCTGAGGGAAAAGTTTATAGAGGTTTACAAAATCATGAGGGGCATGGATTGGGTAAATAGATAACTAAAACGAGAGGGCATAAGTTTATGGTGAGAGGGAAAATATTTTAAAAGTGACCTAAGGGGCAAACTTTTCACACAGAGGGTGGTGTGTGTATGGAATGAGCTCCCAGAGGAAGTGGTGGAAACTGGTTACAATTATGACATTTAAAAGGCACCTGGATGGGTATATGAATAGGGAGGGTTTAGAGGGATACGGACCAGGTGCTGGAAAATGGGACTAGATTAGTTGGGATATCTGGTCGGCATGGACAAGTTGGACCGAAGGGTCTGTTTCCATGTTGTACATCTCAATGACTCAATGATTCTGCTCTGTCTCACAATTTCCTGCTTCCTCCAACTCGCACGAAAGTTTTGCACGAAATCAGTACTTTCCAATTCCCCATCTACTATCATGTACATCATTCTTGAGGATTATCAATTTAGTACAGGAATTCATCCAATTACAGGTTTGTCTCTTATCTAAACTCATTTCACACTAGGTCCTTGAAGAGCTATCATTATTCATCTAAAGTGGTCACGAGGGAATATCCCAGCTTTGGGGGAAAAATACCCTGTTCAATACTCAGGCTTTAGGCTCTGATCTTAAAATAAAGGGACAAAAGTTTTTCAATTGCTCAGCTGAAACCAACCTCAGCCAACTGAGACATTGACCACTTTTTCGGTGCCATCAAACTGGCTAGGGAGGCAATGGCATCATCCAGTTAAATAACAGAATCCTTTGGAGGGCAGTTCACACATTGTACAATGTTCATAGAATCCCCACAGTGTGGAAGTATTTGGCCTATCTGGTCCATAACGACCCTCCTTAGAGCATCCCACCCAGACCAGCCTAATCCCTGTAACCCTGCATTCCCCATGGCTAATTCACCAATTCTTTGACTGTGGGAGGAAACCAGAGCACCTGGTGAACACTCACGCAAATACAAGGAGACTGTACAAACTCCATACAATTACTCGAAGGTGGACTCAAACCCATGTCCCTGGTGCTGAGCGGCAGCAATGCTAACCACTGAGCTATCATGTTGCCTCGATCAGACGTTCCCATTATCCCACAGTACAATGTAGACAAAGGACAGCAAACAATACAATTCAAACAAAGCTTCTGTGCAGGAAATCAATTGGGTAAACGTCTGTTTTCCTGGGCTGAGTCAAACAGCCAATGAAAAGAATAAATGTGGAGACGACATGTGGAACAAAAACAGAGAAAGGAAGAAATATGATGGCAGCCAGCTACAAGGTTGGGACTTCAGAGCAGCTCCCACCCTCTCTTTCTCTATAACTAGGACCAAAAGAAGTCCCCTCAAGTAATGAGTACACCCCAAGGACATTGATCAGAGAAGACATGGCAGGGTGAAGGTTTCGAAAGCAGGAAGTGCTGGAGAAAGTCAGCAGGTTTGGAACCATCTGTGAAGAGAGAAACAGAGTTAGTATTTCAAGTCCAATTACCTTCCAAGATCAATTGTGACCAGTAAGGCTGAATGAATCTCACACAATCGGAAATGCCCTACATTCCATAATCTAGAATCTGCCCAAAATTGGTTATGACGCTATTGAAAGTTTAAAATATCATGACGACATGTACACCACAGAGGGAGTGCACAGTTACCTTTGCCTGCTCATTTGCATTTCCCCATTGTTGCAGGTATTGTGAAAAGCCTGTGTAAGCAAATGAAGCATATGGAAATACGTGCACTCTGTAAGGAAATTTCTACTTCCATACTTCAGTGCAAAATAAAAAACAGTAAGAAACTTCAAATGAAAACAGAAATTGTGGGAAATGCTCAGCAGGTCAGACAGCATCTATGGAGAGAAAAACATTTAATATTTCAGGTTGATTATTTTTTGTCAGAAACTTAACCCTAAAATAGCTTCGCTGGCTGATTTATGCATATTTTTGTTCTATCTCATTCAATAAAGTTAACTCAGTGTCTGTGCCTATAGTGCTGTGGGACAGGAACATACCCGGAAGAACACAAATGTACAGACAAATTATCTCGCATTCAGTGAAAAGGATGAAATTTAAGAAACAATATCACAAAATATTGATAAGAGGTGGTGGCCAGAATTTTCTCAGATTGAATATTTCACAGTATAGGCAAAAGTGAGGACTGCAGATGCTGGAAACCAGAGTCTAGATTAGAGTGGTGCTGGAAAAGCACAGCAGGTCATGCAGCATCTGAAGAGCAGGAAAATCAACGTTTTGGGCAAAATCCCTTCATCAGGAAGGGCTTTTGCCTGAAATGTCAATTTTCCTGCTCCTCAGATGCTACTTGACTGCTGTGCTTTTCCAGCACCACTCTAATCCTGTCTCACAGTATAGCCCATTGGACTTGTTCCGATGCCTTTAAGCTCAAATGTATTTCTGGTCTGTACATTGTCAGCATTGTGTACTGTTAAAGGCATAGTCAGGACAACATGATATCTGGAAAGCTGGAAAAACACTGGAACAATAGGGTATCCCCTGAATGAGTTTAACAACTTAGGAAGTTAACAGCAGGATTGTGAAGAAGCAACAGAAACACTTGCATGTATATGTGAGTTTATATGACCAGCTGAACCAGAAACATTCCTCATCGCGATGGACATTTCAGCAGTCTACACCAGCATCCCCCACAATGACGGCATCGCGGTAACAACCTCAGTACTCAACACCAACAACTGCCAATTTACGAGCACCATCCTACAACTCACCCTCTTTATCCTCAACCACAATGTTTTCACCTTTGAAAACCAGTTCTTCATCCAGACACACGGAACAGCCATGGGGACCAAATTTGCACACCAATATACCAACATTTTCATGCACAGGTTCAAACAAGACTTCTTCTCTATGCAGGACCTCCAACCAACATTATATACCAGGTACATTGACATTTTCTTCCTCTAGACCCAGGGTGAGTCGTCATTGAAACAACTACACAGTGATATCAACCAGTTTCATCCCACCATCAAACTCACTATGGATTACTCTCTAGTATTTGTCTCATTCTTAGACACATGCATCTCCATCAAGGATGGGCACCTCAGCACCTCACTCTACCGCAAACCCATGGATAACCTCACAATGCTACACTTCTCCAGCTTCCACCCAAAACATATTAAAACAGCCATCCCCTATGGACAAGCCCTATGCAGGATCTGTTCAGATGAGGAGGAACGTGATAGAACTTGGAAATACTCAAGGATGCCCTCATAAGAACGGGGTACAATGCTCAACTCATTGACCTCCAGTTCTGACATGCCACAGCGAGAAATCATAATGACCTCCCTAGGAGACAGACATGAGCTGCAATTGATAGGGTACCCTTTGTTCTCCAATACTTCCTGGGAGTACTACGCCATGTTCTTCGCAGTCTGCAACACATTATCAATGAGGATGAACAACTTGCCAAGACCTTTCCCATACCTCCATTTCTCGCCTTTAAACAACCACCAAACCTCAAACAGATCATTGTTTAGTAGCAAACTGCCCGGCTTTCAGGACAACACCATACAACCTTGTTACGGTAGATGCTGCAAGACGTGTCAGAATGTGGACATGGATACCACCATTATGTGTGGGGACACCTCCCATTGTGTATGTGGCAGATGCTCATGTGACCCGGCCAACGTTGTCTATCTCATACGCTGCAGGCAAGGATGCCCTGAAGCATGGTACATTGGCGAGACCAAGCAGAGGTTACAGCAACGTATGAATGGGCACCGCACAACAATCAACAGACAGGAGTGTTCCCTCCCAGTTGGGGAACACCTCAGCGGTCCAGGACATTCGACCTCGGACCTTCGGGTGACCATCCTCCCAGGTGGACTTCGGGACAGGCAACAACAAAAAGTGGCCGAGCAGAGGTTGATAGCCAAGTTCGTTACCCATGGGGATGGCCTCAACTGGGACCTGGGATTCATGTTACACTATAGGTGACCCCATTGCACTATACACCCTCTCACACATACACACACATGTGGGCACATGCACACACACGCAGGCTCACACACACACACAAGCAGACTCTCTCTCTCACACACACACACACACACACACACAGACACTTCTACAGATGCGCACACACACTCCTACAGACACACACTCCTCCAGACCCATACACTCACACATACCCTCTCTCATACACAAGCATTCTCTCAAGCTCACATGTACACTCCCCCACTCACACGCACATGCACCCTCTCACAGACTTATACCCCTTTACACTCACACATATACACACAGACACACTTCTCACACTCATAGCCCCCCCTCCCCATCCCCCCTCCGCCCCACACAAACACACACACATAAGTTTGTGGGGTGAATTTATACTTGTAAAATTACATTTTATTTTGTTCAAAAGCTGCATGAATCCATGTAAGATTCTGTAAATCCATTTTTTAGATTCGAATCAGTCTGGACATTGGGGTACAGACAGCCTCGGGGCACCTCGCACAGGGCACCTCGCACCTTCAATGCATTATCTGGGCCAACATGGCACCAATTGTTAATGTTCACTTGAGAATGTAACTTTAAAAATTTTCTGGAAATTACGTATGTAAGGACTGAAACCAACATGTCCATTCTAAAAGATGAGAGACTTAACAAACAATCCAAGTCTTTTTCAATATATAATTTCAGTTACATCACACTGTAAACCTTTGCTATAAACTCTGCGTCTTCCGATTTTAAACTCCACAACCAAATGATGAAGGAGCAGTGCTCCAAAAGCTACTGCTTCCAAATAAACCTGTTGGACTATAACCTGGTGTTGTGTGATTTTAACTTTGCATTTATATTGTACTTTTCACAATCACAGAGGGCCATATAGCCAATAAAATATCTTCTTATGGAGGAAACAAGGCAGCCAGTTTGCAAAAAAGCAAGATCCCATGATCAGCCACGTTAAAATAAGCAGGTAATTTGTTTTTTGTTTTGTGTGATGATTGAGGGATAAATAGTGTTAAGGACACCAGAGATCACTTCTCATCCCTTCTTCAAAATAATTGAATCAGCTTTATTGTCTCTTGTACTCACTCATCTTAGGTACAGGGAGTCTAGGCATAAATTCATGAGTACACATCCTTGGGGGAAAAAAAAAGAAAAAATAAAGAAATAAGTCCAGCATTATGGAAATTCAAAAAGTACAAAATCATAGCAATAAATTAGAGGAAGGAAAAAAATAAAAAGTCCAGAATAACACTGCTTCCACCAGAACATAACGATGAAAAAAAAGTTTTAAAAATTTTATACTGGCATGTACTAACTTCTATCTGCACCCACAGACAGCGCAGCATTCTCACACTTCAGTGCAAGGGTGTCGATCTTGATGTTGTGCTTCTGTTTTGAAGGGTGAGTTAAATCCACAATCTTCTGACTCGAGGAAAGAGTGTTGCAGGATGAGCCACAACCAACACTACAAATTGCCTACGGAAGGAAATTAAGAGAAAGAAAGAAAGGTTAGACTAAGGGAGAAAAAAGACCGGAGAAGGAAGAATTTATTTTTAATATGTAGCATGTTAAATATATTCAACAATTTGTTACTTGTGGTTCATTTTAGAACTGAGCTCCACATTTTTAAATTATTTACCTGCTGGGCTTGAGAGCTTAATTCATGGTCATTAACAATTTTATGTCAGTAAAGTAATTCTTTGCTATTAGTTATTAGACTTAAACTTCTCTGGCGAGTTTAGCAAGCAATTATTCTGAAATCCACCAGTGAAACTTACAAGGGCATTAAATGTGAGACAGCATTTCTGAGGAACTGATGGTGGAATGGTGCACATCAGTAACTTGCAGAGATTCACAAATCATGGGATATCTGTCCTCCATGACAAGTCCCTATCTGATCTACATGTTGTTAGTTTTTAGACAAATCCAGTCAAATGGGTTCAACCCTCTGTTAGTATCAGGTATTAGCAGGCAGTTGCTATTGAGTAAATTGATCAGGTAATGTGTATTAAATAAACCATACTTAATTTTTCACAAGTTGTATTTTTATATATTACAGTAGCGCCTCAATATACGAACGATCCCGTTCGTGAACAAATCGGTTTACGAATAGGATTGTACATAAAATTTTGCTTCAACGTACGTACGAAATTCAAGGTACAAACAAAGGTATGAACGCAAAAAGCCTGTGGTTTCATTGTCATTGTTCTGCTTTGCTACGCGCACTTTGAATATCCGAACAATGGGAAAATTGATTCAGTTCGCGAACTTCTCGGTTCGCGAACCGGGTCCCAGAACGGATTAAGTTCGTAAGTCGAGGCGCTACTGTTCTTATAATTTGTTACAGCTATATTATTATGAATATTAAACTTATCTATTAGGAGTGTCGGCTATAGAGACATTAACTTCTCAATCCAAAGTGTACGCTTCCTTGAAATGATAGCAATCATAAAACCTTGCTATTATTTTATTTTGCTACTGTCAGGGACACTGAAACCTTTACAATTGTTCTGTCTGAGATCCACTAATTGAACAGAGATGAGAGACTCTCTCCGACTGTATTGCAGATCGCAAAATGCATTGCTAGAGCCAGCTTTGAACCTTGCAGGCACTTGTGCATAATTGCAATAATATTCAAAGAACAAAGAACAATACAGCAAAGGAACAGGCCCTTCAGCTTTCCAAGCCTGTGCTGACACATTTTGTCCTTACAAACTAAAACTGTCTTCATTTACAGGATCTGTAGCCCTCTATTCCCATCTGATCCATGTATTTATCCAGCTGCTTCTTGAATGCTGCTATTGTGTCTGTTTCCATCACCTCTTTTGGTAACATGTTCTAGGCACTCATCACCCTTTGTGTGAAAAACCTGCATCATGCATCTCTTTTACCACCTTCAGTGATCTGTGGACCTGCACACCCAGATCCCTCTGCATATTAATACTCCGAAGGGTTCTGCCATTCATTGTATAATTTCCACCTGTACTTGACCTTCGAAATGCATCACTTCACATTTGTCTGGATTAAACTCCATCTGCTGTATCCTCTGACAATCCTCCTCACTATGTGTAACTCCATCAATCTCTATATCGTCTGCAAACTTATTAATTAGACCAGCGACATTTTCCTCCAAATCATTTATGTAAACCATGAACTATAGATGTCCCTGCACTAATCCCTGTGGAAGACTGCTAGTCGCAACCCTCCATTCTGAAAAGCATCCTTCCACAGCTACCCTCTGCCTCCTATGACTAAGCCAGTTCTGTATCCATCTTCCCAGCTCACCCCTGATACCACGTGACTTCATCTTTTGTACCAGTCTGCCTTGAGGGACCTTTTCAAAGGCTTTATTGAAGTCCATGTAGACAACAGCAACCACTTTTCTGTCATCAATCACGGTGGCACAGTGGTTAGCACTGCTGCCTCACAGCGCCAGAGACCCGGGTTCAATTCCCACATCAGGCGACTGACTGTGTGGAATTTGCACGTTCTCCCCGTGTCTGCGTGGGTTTCCTCCGGGTGCTCCGGTTTCCTCCCACAGTCCAAAGATGTGCAGGTTAGGTGAATTGGCCATGCTAAATTGCCCATAATGTTAGGTAAGGGGTAAATGTAGGGGTATGGGTGGATTACGCTTTGGCTGGTTGGTGTGGACTTGTTGGGCCGAAGGGCCTGTTTCCACACTGTAATGTAATGTAATCTAATCTAATTTTGGTCACTGCCTCAAAAAACTTGATCAAGTTAGTGAGGCATGACCCCCCCTGCACAAACCATGCTATGTGGCATTAATAAGTGAATTTGCTTCTAAATGCATATCAATCTTGTCCCTGAAAATCTTTCCAATAATTTCCCTACCACCGACATGAGGCTCACAGGCCTATAATTTCCTGAATTATCACTGCTACCCTTCTTAAACAATGGGACAAAAGTGACTATTCTCCAATCCTTTGGGACCTCATCTGTGGCCAATGAGGATACAAAGATGTCTGTCAATTTAAAATAGACAACATCTCTTCCCTTTTAATAGCAACTTGGCTTATAAATTCAACACTCTTTTCCCTGAGATCATCCTCCACCAATTCCTTCTCTTTGGTGAATAGTGACACAAAGTATTCATTTAGGACCTCATCTGCCTCTTCTGGCTTCACATATGGATTTCCGCCTTTGTCCTTGAATAGCCAACCCTTTCCCTGACTACTCTCTTGCTTTTTATATATGTATAAAAAGCCTTGGGATTCTCCTTAATCATGTTTGCTAACGACTTTTCATGACCCATTTTAGCCCTTCTAATTCCCTGTTAAGTCCTTTCCTAGTTTCCTTAAATACTTCAAGGGCTTCGACTGTTCCCATCCTACCATCCTCCCCCAAAGTGAGTCTTACATATGGCATCAGTTAGTAATTTGTAATGCAGAATATTTAGATACAGTAAAGATTTAATGGCACAAAATAAAGAAATCAAGGCAATGCCATTTCTTCACAGGAACTGCTTTTTTCCATAGCAATTGCATTATTTAACATATGGATATTATTCCAGACATCTTAGAGCATTGTTATTAACAGCATATCGAACAGATAGGATACCACATGGGTGAATAACTGAGAATGGTCTAATGATATGAGACATAGTTTGTATTTGCCCACAAAGGCGCTTGTCATTGTCATGAAAGCCCTAGATGGGAAGTTGTAAGATACACTGTTGTGTTCCAAATCATTTGGGAAATGCCAACTGCAATGTGGCCAGTTGACAGATTTTAGGATCAGAGTCGAGAGTGTAGTGCTGGAAAAGCACAGCAGGTCAGGCAGCATCCGAGGAGCAGGTGAATCAACATTTTGGGCATTAACCCTTCATCAGTTTCCTGATTAAGGGCTTTTACCCTAAACATTGATTCTCCTGCTCCTTGGATGCTGCCTGATCTGCTGTGCTTTTCCAGCACCACACTCTTGACTCTAATCTCCAGCATCTGCAGTCCTCACTTTCATCTAGTTTATAGGATTAGTGATATCATGTTTTAGAAGAGCCTCTCTCCATTCTTCACTGGAGTGAGTCAATACAAAAAGTCCAATAAATCAAAAACAGTTGAACATATTGATATGAGTTTGTCCCTTTAAATGCATCCTGGTTTTAAATCTTCCATGAATTAATTTGTCTTCATCTTCCTCAATTCTGATCTCAAAGTTTTTCTAAACCTGGAAGGATATTCCCAAATACCATGAAACCACCCAGCATTCGGTTAATCAGCTGACATGAGGAATTACAACTATGTTGGTTCACAGTTATTGTAAACCGTGTGCCTGTGGCATTATACTTGCCAGTATTATATCAGAATAGACATCCAGCTTCAATCTGTGTTAAGCTCCATTCAGTTGGGCTCAATAGTATCAGAACAGAGGCTAGGAAGCCTCTTCTTCCTCAACACACAGGCCTCCACATGTTACAGTAGGTCTCCAACAACTGGGTGGGTTCGTACCATCAACCCCATATCTTTTTTTATTTCGCTCTTGCTGGACCCAATGAACTGCTGCAGCATCATCAGCCTTTCTGAGGAATCTGTTTCAACGGGGGGTCAAAAAGGATGTTTGAGTTTTTTTGTCCTGACGTTTTGTGTCATTTTTGCTGAGATAACTGATTGTCTTCTCTGATTAGAGAGATTAGAAACAGCTGAACAACAACACGAGAAAAGACAAGAACTCGCGATTAGTATTTAGCAGTGGTTTCATTATCGGAGTTTAGATTCCATGTTATCATATGGAGCCATCTACTCTGATAGTATAATGTTAATCAAACAAGCAAATTATCTAGATGGCTTCAAGTATGATTCAATAGCATAGGTCCTGAATGATTTACACGGCCAGTGTATCAGGTTATCTGTTTATAATATGAGCTTTTTGGAGCTTCTGACTTTTTTTTAACCATTTACTGGGATCAGCCTATGTTTATGAATATGCAAGCTTTCAATTCAGGAAAAGATGAATCACCTCTGTTCAGGTGAACCGTCAACAAAGTCCAGTGGGTTTGGGTAGTAGTATTGGCTACTTTTCATCATAGAAACTACATCACCAGGCATTTGAATGAGCCAAGTGGGGAATTCTTGGTGAATTTTCTCAGTCTATTTAAATTTATTTTCCTCTAATACACACCATCTATCTTGCCAGTAAGGAAGGAGGAAACAAGGAGAGCAATTTAAGAAGATTGTTTACCGTGGAGTAAAGAAATCAGGTGCCATCTTTACATTTTAGATCTGTAGATACTAATTGTGGGCTCTGGGATTAATCTTCAACGTGGTATCTGCTGGTAATATGAAATTTGCCTTTAAAAGCCGAATGACCATGAAACCATTGTTGATTGTTGTAAAACCCTATTTGGTTCATTAATGCTCCTTAGGGAAGGAAACTGCTATACGTATGGCCTACATGTGACTCCACACCCACAGCAATGTGGTTGACTCTTAACTGCCCTCAAAAATGATCCAATAAGTCTTTCAATTGTATCAAACTGCTAAAAAGTCTCAAACACAAGAATGAAACCAGATAGACCATGGTGTCAACCTAGGCATTGGAAATGACAGCATCAAACTGAGCCCTATTAACATTGCAAAATACTCCAAATCAACATCTTCGGACTAGAGCCAAAACTGGGAGAGCTGCCTCAGATCAGCCAATCGACAGCCTCATGTTGTCTGAGGAAGTACGTTTCTGTGATTATGACTATGCCTCAGACAGCATCTCTGGGTATGTCCTGTACCCTGAATAGGACAGACCCAGCAGTGGTGATGGCACATGGCATACAGTTGGGACAACTGGAAACTTCAGCTCAGCACCTGCTCCAAAGGACATCCATGTTCACTATCATCATGTCATAGCACAATCCATGGGCACAGACCTCATACAGTCACATCCACGGACATTGGTATTTGACATGTGCCAGCCTCTAAGAACTCTCAGAGCATATATCAAATCCACTTGCAGGATGCTTCTGCTCTTCAATACCACATCTTGGGCTGCATTGGAAATTATCATTGTAGTGCTGCTACAAGGACACTGTGCAGTCAGGGACACACACACCTAGCTCATTGACTGGACCAGGCTGCATCTCTGGGCTCTTTGCCTGGTCTCATAGTACTGACTTACTCACTCAGTCTGAGCCTACCTAGATGCTCACAACAACTCTGCTTTGCAATGCTTGTCTTGCCTTTTTGCATTTTTCCCCCTCAGCCAGAGATACAAGGTTCGCAGTACAGCTGTATTACTGTGCCATTTAGCACAATCACAAAGGAAGGAAGTCATTTGTGGTCATCAGCAGTCACCAGTTTCAAGTCAAGACGAATAGCCTTCACTCAGGGAATCCCTGCATAGCAATGCCAGGGCAGCATCTAATGCCAGTCCAGGGATCTGGCACAGTCAGTCAGCCACTCAGAACAGTCAGAATCAGGATGCTCACCATGTAAAGGGGGAGGAGCTGAAATTTGGACTGCCAACCACCTGTTTGGACTCTTTTTGCCCTAGTAACGGGCTGGTTTTGTCTTGAAGTGTGAAAGAGGCAATAAAGAAGATGAAAGTGGGTGACACAGCCTTTATCCAGTGCAAATAGTGATGTGCCCCAAGTAAGTGAGTGCACAGTGCAGAGGGCATGTAGGGTTAATGGTGTCAGGGTTGGGGTTGGTGATGACGAGCAAAGCAAAGTGTTGCAGGCAGTAGTGAAAGTGATAGAGCATGGGCCTTTGTGGGACGTGGGTGCAATAATCAAAATAGATACCGGGGGGAAAGTGCTGTCACATACTGGTGGAGAGGAGAAGGTCATTGGGCTTCTCCGACCTCGCTGTACATTCCTCCCGACAGCTGAGATTGCACTGACCTGCTGGCATGATCTGGTGATGTGGCCTCCACTGCTGATTCTGGGGAAAGATTTCATCCCACCTGTGCACCATCCTGCCCAGCAGAGCATCCAGGACTGTGCCCACAAAGTGGGATGGCCAGTTTCCTTTGTATACCAGGTCTGGGCAAATGTCATGAAGCATGCAGGGCAGCTCTGGACTGACAGCCCTTGTCCGGGGCACAACCGTGTTTTAAAGATAGCACCAGCATCAAGGTTGCCTGTCAATTCTGGGATATCCCAGTGATAGTGAGTCAGTCCAGGAATACTGCATAATAAAGTGGGGACAGAATCAGCCGAGAGGGATTCCATAGGGCTGGGCTGGATGGTTGTAATGATACGATTTAGTGTTTGATAAGATTTAGGCTCTTTTGCAGTAAACAAACCTCCAAAAAAAAACTCAATACAGTGGCACTTAATCAAAATAAAAGTAAGATGCTGTAATTTTTGTTAATTCAAGAAAGCCCTTAATTGGTTCCTTATATAACATAAGTTCATTTGAGTTTGGGAGAAAGGTATTTACAAAAGAAGAGTTCCTTTTTAAATTTGCCTTGCTATGAGTAAATGAATGGCAGGCCAATAACCATGTGGAGGCAGTTTGCACCTCGTCACCTGTGAATTTAGTATTTTGCGGCTTACCATTTGGTGTTTTGGGGAACTTAGCCTGGGGACGGGTTACACCAGCTGCAATTCTAAAGTAGCTGGACTTCACATTTTGGACAGAGCAGGGACAGGAAAGTCAGGGGTGGTTAGGCCACCTGCTGGATTTTACAAGCTCCCACATCTTTCAGACTCTGGGGGAAGAAGGTGTAGTGTGTGTGTTTCACTATAAAATCAGAAGTCACACGACACTGGGTCACTTCCCCTGACAAAGGAGCAGTGCTCTGAAAACTTGTGATTTTAAATAAGCCTGTTGGTCTATAACCTGGTGTCGTGTGAGTTCTGACTTTGTCCACCCCAGTCCAACACTGGCATCTCCACAACATCACTATAAAATGGTCAGACTTGACAGAATCAAAATTATTCTCTGACAGACATCGGTTCAATGGTTTGACAGTATTGAAAACATATCAAGAATAAATAAAAGTTTGAAATTTTCAACTCAAACCTTAATCAGCACTTTTCAGAATTAGAGAGCCTGCTGTGCTGCCGTTTATCACACTACAATGAGCAATCACAAGCTCTTTAATTACAATTCAATGTTCTGTGATTGATGAGGAATGTTATTAGTGCACTTTACTATGATCATTGGTAATTATTATTTCAGGTGTCTTTTCTTTTAATGAAACCACTGTGGGGGACCATCCCATGGGAATGTACAGCTACATTTTCATTAAATTAGATGCTAGGAAAGTTGTAAACTTGAAACAATATTTCACAGTTTCTGACTTGATGGATTTTTAATACCAATAATTAATTAATTAAGTATTTGCTGGCACAAACGGCAAATAGGCAATGTCTGCTGCCAATTCTTAAAGCCCACACTGTACAGCTTCTCACAATTTCTGTGTCCATTTTGGTTTACTTCCACCAGCAATGGCCATCCATTAACTCCAACTTATTGACTTTCTGAGGGATGTGAGTAACAGCATCAGGGGTGAGGCAATGGCCTAGTGGTATTATTGCTGACCTGTTAATCTGGAGACCAAGGTAATATTCTAGGGACCCAGGTTCAAATCCTGGGTGGAAGATGGTGAAATTTATAGAGTCATAGAGATGTACAGCATGGAAATGGACCCTTTGGTTCAACTCGTCCTTGCTGACCAGATATCCCATGCTAATCTAGTCCCACCTGCCAGCATCCAGCCCATATCCCTCCAAACCCTTCCTATTCATTTACCCATCCAGATGCCTTTTAAATGTTGCAATTGTACCAGACTCCACCACTTCCTCTGGCAGCTCATTCCATACACATACCACTCTCTGCATGAAAATGTTGCCCCTTAGGTCTCTTTTATATCCTTCCCCTCTCACCCTAAACCTATGCCCTCTAGTTCTGGACTCCCCCACCCCAGGGAAGAGACTTTGTCTATTTATCCTGGACATGCCCCTCATGATTTTATAAACCTCTATAAGGTCACCCCTCAGCCTCCGACGCTCCAGGGAAAACAGCCCCAGCCTATTCTGGTTCTCCCTACAGCTCAAACCCTTCAACCCTGGCAACATCCATGTAAATCTTTTCTGAACCCTTTCAAGTTTCACAACATTGAATTCAATAAAAAAAATCTGGAATTAGGAGTTTAACAATGATCATGATTCAATTGTCAGGAAAACCCCATCTGGTTCACTGATGTCTTTTAGGGAAAGAAACTTACTATCCTTACCTAGTCTGGCCTACATATGACTCCAAACCCACAGCAATGTGGTTGACTCTTCACTGTCCTCTGGGTAATTAGGGACGGCAATAAATAGTCAGCAATGTCCTCATTCCGGGAAACTGAGCAAGAATTTCAAAGTATCACTGTTAAATTGTAATGACTTTATAATACTTCACTCTGACATGCTGCAACCTTTAAATTGCATTTTCATGTTTCCGCAATATAAACCATAGTTTCTCACAGTATTTCATTATTTACCCTCCACATATTTTATAACCTTCCATTGGTTCTTAACCAGATGTCCACCTAACTTAGGGGTGGCACAGTGGCTCTGTGGTTTGCCCCTCAGCGTGCCAGGGACCCAAGTTTGATCCCACCCTCTGGTGACTGTCTGAGTGGAGTTTGCACATTTTCTCCGTTCTTCATGGATTTCCATCAGCTGCTCTGGTTCCTCCCACAGTGCAAAAACATGCAGGTTATGTGGATTGGTCATGCTAAATTGTCCATAGTGTCCAAGGATGTGCAGGCTAGGTGGGGTAGCCATGAGAAATGTGGAGTTACAGGAAGGTGGCGGGTGGGTCTGAGAGAGATACTCTTCAGACAATCAGTGTGGGTAGTCAATGGGCTGAATGGCCTGCTTCCATGCTGTAGGGATTCTATGATTCCTATTTATATTCTGCATTTATTTGTCCTATCTATGCCCCTCATGAATTTTAAACCTCCATAAGGTCACCCCTCAGCCTCTGGTGCTCCAGAGAAAACAGCCCCAGGCTATTCAGCCTCTGCAAAACAAATTAAAAACAATTATACTAATTTTTCTGTAGGGTCTCTGGGAAATGGTGTGAATGGCTGTTTTCACAGACGTGCGATGTTTTTATCTGCTGGCAAGCACAGATTCCAGGGATGTAAACCACATTGAAATGTACCATTATGCTAGTTGTATGGAATGACACCACTGCAAAAGATTGTGTGCAACGCTGGTGCATTTTGCCATCTCAGCACAAAAATGTCAGGGATGTGCAATTTAAGCTTACGAATACAGATTATCCAGAAATGCTGAGTGGGAATCCAAGCTGATCGTTCCTTACCTAACCCAGTGTCGCTGAGACTAACTGTCGTGCTCTGGCACTGTCTTAGTTAGAACAGTTAGAGTCATACAGTCTTAGAGATGTACAGCAGATATCCCAACCCAATCATGTCCCACCTGCCAGCACCTGGCCTATATCCCTCTAAACCCTTCCTATTCATATACCTATCCAGATGCCTTTTAAATGTTGTAATTGTACTAGTTAACTAAATACAAATCACAGATTGAAAATTGTGGGATCCAGGTGGCTCAGTACCACACTAGTGGATGTGTATACCTGTGGAACCTGTCTTAATATATCTATCCTCATATCTTTTTCTTTGGCTTCATGTCAGTTGTAATAGGAATAGGCATGAATCCTCCCATTTTGTTTTAAGATGACAAAAAATTAAGAAGGGTATTTCTCTGCTATTTTAGGAAGATTGAGAATTTTAAAAGCCTCCAAAACATTCAAAACAAAGATTCAAGAGCTTTACTGCACGATATTAAAAAAAAGTTAAAAGTTTGTCTGATTTTACAAGAAACATTTTGAAAGGCAGCATCAGGGAAAAAAAACAAGAGTTTTGTTTGGGTCAATACAAAGCAAAGGGGTAGTCAAAGGCACATTGTCAGAATGTCCACAAAATCCCCTTGTTTGAATTGAGTCACAGAAGAGCCCTTAAGTTAGTTTAAAATGTTCAAACAACATTCAGAGCTATTGTTTCGAGACTTTAAGATTTGCTTGGTAATTTGGAATAAAGATCTACACATATTTGATACATCAGGGTTAAGAGCTGAAGAACTTAAAGATCCCTGAAAGATATGGACTTCATTAGATGACCAATACAGAGTCATTTTAATATTTCATATTAATTGACTAGAAATCATGTAATTTACAAGTTCACAAACTCTATTGACTACTTTACAAGCTGATGCAGAGCTTTTTTTTTGAGTTTTCACATGAGTAACTAGCAAACATAATTCTGGAATTGGTGATCACATCAAACCAATAGAAGCTTTCTACAAAGATTTGCTCGACAAACTGAAGATTTATAGCATCGAAGACTGCTAAAGGATGGACAAAAATACAATGTAGCAGATAAGAACTGGTTTAACAGTAAGTGATGAATCTAATGAATAGCAAATAACTTCCTTTGTCTCTCCCCGGATGGCTGAGGGAATGAAGCTAGGAGCTGAGGTCGGCCCCGAATATCATGCCCAGTCCCAAGGTTTGACAATGATTCCTGCAAGTCCTCATTCAGACTGCAAACAATTGGAAGAAAGTGCTCATTCCTGCAATTGGGAACAGGAGACCTCCCGGACAGACAAAACCAGCCTGGGGAGAGGTTACTGGAAAAGTCAGAAGCCTTGAGGTCATCTAGTGTACCTGGTTGCCCTGCTTCAAAATGTTTAATGGCCTGTGTGTCACCATTCTAGGAATGAACACATATGGAAGGATTTGATGTGGGTCAATTATTGCTTAGTCTCGTGTGTTTCCAAAGTGTATAAGATAGCATAATACATAGGCAAGTTGGCACGTCAATAGGATTATGAAATTAAGAACAAGGGGGAGCTAACATATCTCATAACTGGTAAAGAACATTGAGAAAAGTTTACAACTGACAGAGCACAGAATGTCCAAGAGATTTGGCGGCCTTTTTGTAATACAGTATCATCATTTGTATTTCTTAATTGCAGGAGGAGAGGACAAATAGTGCAAGACAGAGCAACATCACCTATTCTGGAGTAGACAGTCCAGGAATGGAAGTGGGACCTATGGCCCCGAAGTTCCAGAGAGAAGGCAGGACAATGGCATGAAATGGATTGTTCATTCAGTGAAGTCATGATGGGCCAAATTACATCATATAAAGCTGTAAAAATTCTGTGCTTCTCTAGAGTAAAGGTCAAACGCCGATTCACATCTCCCGATAGTTCTAGTATTTGCACTGAGGAACATATCTCAGTAAATGCACCCATAAGGTTGAAGATGTCCTTCAGTCTTCGTTGTTTCCTCACAGACACGACATCAGCATCTGCAGGGAAAAGCTCTGTGGGATTTACATTAACCTCTGAGAGGAACAAGATGCTCACAAGATCCAAAAATGGCACATCCTTGCTCTGCACTAGCACAGATACATGCACCTCGGAGGGATTTGCAAGGGATACACATACACAAGTGACATGGGAGAAAATCCCTGCGCAACCAAAGTACAAGATGCCATAAGGAGTTTAATAAACAACAAGGCTGCTAGTCCTAATGGGATTCCTGCAGAGATCCTAAGGGAGAGTGGCCCACAGCATCATGAACACAGACATGCTTTGCTCTTGAAGATGTGGCTCAAAGAAGAACCTTCCTCGGAGCTTAGGGATGCACTGATTTTGACCATATTCAAAAAGGGTGATAAGGCTGACCGAGGGAATGACCAAGGCATCTCTCTTCTCTCAACCACTGGCAAAGTACTTGCACATGTCCTTGCTAATAAATATCTGCTAGTATCTGAGGAAAGACTTCCTGAATTGCAGTGTGGCTTCCACCTGCCCAGAGAAACAGCAGACATGATCTTCACAGCATATGATAAAAATGTCAGGAACAGAAACAACCACTTTACACGGCCTTCATTGACCTAATTAAGGCCTCGGACACAGTTAATGGCCACACTGTCTGGCAGATACTGTGACAATGCGGCTGTCCTGATAAGTTCATCAGGATGCTGAGGCTGCTGCATGGTGACATGTCTGCAACAGTGTTTAGCAATTGTGGATTGGTGTCTGGGTCTTTCACTGTGGAGATAGGAGTCAAGCAGGGCTGCATCATGGCACCCATCCTGTTCACCACCTTCATTGCCACCATCCTCCATCTCACTGGCCAGAACCTGCTCAAGGGAATTCAAACCATTTACTGTATGGATGGCAAGTTGTTCAACCTTAATAGGTTCAAGGCCAAGGGCTAGGTCTCCACCACCTCCATCTTTGAGCTCCAATATGCTGATGACAATGCCATCGTAATGCACTCTGGGGAAGATCTGCAGTGTATCTTGGATGGCGTTACCAAGGTTTATAAGCTCCTAAGCCTTGCCCTTAACCTAAAAAAGACTCTAATACTCCATCAATCATCATCCAACAGACCCTCCACAGCTTCTAAAACAAGAGTCAGCAACCATCCCCTTGAAAATGTGGATCACTTCCCATACCTCAGCAGCCTTCTCTCCTCCACAGCCAACATTGATACAATATTTTCTGAGCTGTGCCAGTGGAGCCTATGCCCAACTCAGAAGAAGGATGTTTGAAGACTAAACTTCTGGTCAATGAAACCGTTGTTTTCCCACACTGCTGAATGGAACTGACATGTTGACTACCTGCAGTCGGCACCTTAAAGCACTTGAACAACACCACCAGAGATCCCTGCAAAAGTCCTGCAGATCATCTGAGAAGATAAGCATACTAACGCCAGGATCTTGGAGGAGGCTAACATAGTTAGCAACATCACCACCATAATTCAACAACAAGTCCCATGGACCAACCATGTCATCCAAATGCCCAACTCACGCCTCCCAAAACAGATCATGATCCTATCAAATGAAGGAAGGTAAACGTGCACATGGTGGCCAATAGAAACACTTTAAAGATAACATCCGGACCAATCTCAAGAAATTCCATATCAACTTTGACAACTGGGAGGACCTAGTTCCAAAGCAGAATCACTGGGGAAATATCATCCAGCAGGGAGCTAGATACCACGAACATTATCTCTGCCACGCTCCTGAACAGAAACAACTCTTGTGCAAGGAGAGACAGAACATCAGGAAGGTCCACCCACCACCACCTCCAACCACCATTACACTCACCAATGCCACTGCAATCGAATCTGTGGATCCCAGATTGGCCTGTTCAGCCATCTCAAGACCCACAGATATACGCTCTTATGGAGGACAATCATACTCGACACAAGTGACCGCCAGTGGATTGGAATGCACTGCTAAAAACACATCACTGTCATGCACAAGCAAACTGAAATGGAGGAGTTTAGAGTGTGATGCTGGACAAGCGCAGCAAGTCAGGCAGCATCCGCGGAGCAGGAAAATCGACATTTTGGGCAAAAGCCCTTCATCAGGAATGAAATGGAGGAGGCTTCTGGCAATGGCATTCATTTTGATATTTTGTGTAACTTTGAAGGCTTTCCTTGTCTTATATTTGGATATTGTTGTGGTTCTGTTTGCCGAGCTGGAAATTTTTGTTGCAAACATTTCGTCCCCTGTCTAGGTGATATCCTCAGTGCTTGGGAGCCTCCTGTGAAGCGCTTCTGTGGTGTTTCCTCCGGCATTTATCATGGCCTGTCCCTGCCGCTTCCGGTTGTCAGTTTCAGCTGTCCGCTGTAGTGGTTGGTATATTGGGTCCAGGTCGATGTGTTTGTTGATGGAGTTTGTGGATGAGTGCCATGCTTCTAGGAATTCCCTGGTTGTTCTCTGTCTGGCTTGCCCTATAATGGTAGTGTTGTCCCAGTCGAATTCATGTTGCTTGTCGTCTGCGTGTGTGGCTACTAGGGATAGCTGGTCGTGTCGTTTCGTGGCTAGTTGATGTTCATGGATGCGGATCGTTAGCTGTCTTCCTGTTTGTCCTATATAGTGTTTTGTGGGGTCATGCAAAAAAGGCAGGAAATTAGCACTGAATCAGAGTGCTAGTGCAGACATAATACTGAATGGTCTCCTTCTGCACTGTACAATTCTGTAATTCTGTGGAGTTTTTTCAGGATTATTGTGATTATTGTAAAACACATGGAAATGACCAAAAGAAACAATCTGAGGCTTTGTTTTGCTTTTTCACTTTTAGATAGATTTACAATAAATATTGAAGTATAATTCACTTTGTCATGCTATATTGGCCGTATTTCTGTCATGCTTGTTATGATTATTTATCATATGTCTTTTAACTAACAGCATTATAGTTGTTTTCAACATTGACAACAAATATATTTGATGGTCTTACTGGTTTTGCTTTCTAAGATAGCTTTTGCATTCACTTATTCTTGCACAGAATGCCAATTAACTCAGGAGAAATTTTCTCTTTATAGAGAATGGAATCAGAATTGCACAAAGCTGCTAGCTAAAGAGTGTTATGTGCTGGAGACCCCAATTTAGCTATATGTTCGATGCAGGTTGGTGGAAAACACAGACAAGTTTCTGTACCTAACAAGAGCTATTGCAAATAAATAGATTCTAATCACAGGAAAACATTATGAATCGTAGATATATAACATAATTAGATGAATCACTAAGCTCCTTCTAAACACTCCCTACACACAAACAGACACACACACAAACTCTCTTGATGTTTGAATGGAAGGAAAACGTACTGGAGAAACAGTTCAATGGCACCAGTTCTCAGAATTCAATGGAGTGTTCCTTCTGTTTCCCAAGCCTTCTATTATCTAATCTTTACCTTCAGGTTCTTTCACTACATCAGAGAAGACATCGAGAAGACTTGTTCACAAATGCTAAAGTCTCTGACTTATTGGTTAAAAGTAACATCCTACTGTAAGAGATGAAAGAAAGCAATCGATTTTCTGTAACTTCACGTATTTTGTTGGAGAGAGAGAGACCTCTTTTCTGAGGTCTGAAGGCTCTTCATTCTATTGTTCACATCCACAAGCTGATCAGCTAATCAGGAGAGAATCAGAGAGTTGTGCCCAGGCTGATGACATTTGCATCCACAACTGATCACAATTTCACAAACCAATCAGCAACCTGTTGCTAGCTGAATATCACTTTGGACACATACCCCAAATGTTGTGCCATCTCCTTTCATATCTTTCCCCTCTGCTAGCAAAGCAACATGCAAACTTGTTTTTTTCCAGTTAGCTCAATTGGCTGGATGGCAGGGTTGCAATGCAGAGTGATGCAAATAGCAAAGATTCAACTCCTGTACCAGATGAGGGCACCATGAAGGTGCCACTTTCTCAACTTCACCTCTTACGTGAGGCATGATGGTTCTCAAGTTAAACCACCACCAGTCTTCTTGCTGTAGAGAGACAGCAGCCTCTGGGACTCCTACTATGTAACTTTTTTAAAAATGCAACAATTCTGTCCTTAGTCCTTTGGTGTAAAACTGTCATTTTCCAAATTTAGTCCTCAATCCAAAATAATGAAAAATTAAAAGATACAATCTTCAGAGCAGTGACCACTTAATCATTCTTGAGAAGTTAAAATGTAATAATTGTTTGTCTGCTGCAAAGGTTACGTTTAATGAGTTAGCCTCAGGTTATCTCTATTAATAGATTTTAATGATGCCAGAGTTCATTTCAGCTGATGGGTAGAGTTACCAATATAGTGGACTCTGATTTTTGTGCTCATTCCTGTGCTGAACATCTAGCTATGAAACTTGTAAATCCAACTTTGAATTTGCCCTCTGAAATTTTGTCAGGACCTAAAGGAATTTCTATCCCTTCAAATCGTATGTAACAATGGACAAAAAATTGCCAACTGAAATGATAGTGTCAAACAAAGCATTCAGAAAATGGACAGGATGAGCAGTCCACTTTATGTAATTCCCCACCCTTCTCCCCATAATCCTGCATTTTTGTCCTTTCCAAATTACACTCTAAATCCCCACCGAATGTCTAACTTGAACATGCTTCCTCCAAACAATGTATTCCAGCTCCAGTGACTCGCTGTATGAAAAGGCTTTTTCTCATATCGCAGATGCTTCTTTCTCCAATGACTTTACTTCTGTGTCGTCTCTCTTGAATGGAAGTGGTTTCTCCCTATATACTCTGTCCAAACTGCTCCTGATCTTGACTACCTCTACCAAGTCTCCTCTCTGCCTTCTCTTCTACAATGAAAATAATCCTAACTCCTCCAATCTATCTTTATAACTAGATGGGAAAAGCAATCATGGGGAGGAGGGGTAAGTTGGGAAATGAGGGAAGAAATTGCAAGGGAATAACCCGAGACAGCAGGTAAGCTGGAATGGCTTTGTTGGACAAGCAAACCTTTCCATCTCAATCTTTTCATATGCTTTTTATATTTATATGTATTCTTGAGTGCCACTATTTGTAAGCAGAGCTTAGCTATTTGCTCACCTTCCAAACCCGATGGAGAAATAGAGCACAATAGTAATTTATTGTTACGTCTGTTTCTGAAGTCCAGCAAAATCCAACACCATTTTAATTACATAAATTATAAAAACAAATAATTCACACAAAGTTAACACAAATTTCATTTTTTGTTTCATCCGTGGCTTCTTGATTTCTTAAGTGACTACAGATGCCGCCTCACTCCCCAGCAGCCAAACCATTCCCTGAGGCCACAACACCATGGAGGAAGCACGCTAAAGGACGCCTCCCCCGCTGACTGGACCCAGAACACTGCTTCTGCCAAAGCCACCTCATCGCCACCAACACTCCAACCACTGCCATAGCCAGGAGATTATCACAAGTCTCAAGGACTGGGGCCCATCTCAACTTCTGAGGATCTAGCTATCATTCACTCCACCGCCATTGCAGATTCTGCCAAAACACTAGAGGAAAAGAATGGACACCAATTCATCAATGCTGCAGCCCTTGCTCAAGCCACGACCACCATAGCCACGAGGAATGGACTGGATTCTCCGTTCAGCAGCTCCTGCCAACCTCTCTCCACCACCGCAACTGCGAAAGGAAGAAAAGATGGATTTGATTCAAAAGTTAAATGAAGAAAACAAAAAAAAGGATGTGGTAAGCCATGCAAGAGGGAGCAGATGGGCCTGGGAACGCTAACATCTCCTATCCTGCCGCCCCTACCATTTTCTGGCCAGGTATCCTGCAGGACTGTGGCTATTCTGATCAGATTGTTGATTTCTGTGTGTTGTGAAGACTCTCAAGTAGGCCAAAGGCACGCACTTTCAGATCTGAAAATTACCTGATTTACCTCAAATTACTGTGGAAGATGAAATATTTGAAACATTTGATCAAGAGGTTCAGGAAGCCATTTTGAGGTCCTGCTATGCAGTGTCTATATGAGTGGTAATTTTCACTAACAGGATTCTGCTGTCAGTTACCACACAATTTAACAATGACGTGTATGGATTTCTGTTTTGGTGTTAGGTCAGGTACTTAGACCTTACGCACAATGACTGCCTGACCATATCAAACAATATGTTCCTCTGGTTATTTGTAATAGGAAGAGTACATACAGCAATCAATCAGCCTGCACTTGCAAAATCTAAAATAAAACATTTACCATTAGATACAATTCCATGATTGGGAAGCATTCATAGAACAATTCTGAGTCTGCTGGTAGCTTCACTAACAACCAATTGAAGATGATCAGCTATTTAATAAGGAGATCATCTCATGTAGTTCAAGATGGAAATACTGCCTTAAAACTCATCATTTAGATTAGATTACTTACAGTGTGGAAACCGGCCCTTCGGCCCAACAAGTCCACACCGACCCTTCGAAGCATAACCCACCCAGACCCATTCCCCTACACCTAACACCACGGGCAATTTAGCATGGCCAATTTACCTAATCTGCACATTCTTGGATTGTGGGAGGAAACCGGAGCACCCGGAGGAAACCCACGCAGACACGGGGAGAATGTACAAACTCCACACAGAGTGTCACCTGAGGCAGGAATTGAACCTGGATCTCTGGCGCTGTGAGGCAGCAGTGCTGACCACTGTGCCACCGTGCTGCCCATAATTTAGAATGAGGTGGTTACATTTAGAATGTAACCACCTCATTTAAACCATAGTAAAACTTTGGCAACAAACAGATGTTCCATGATGAATTCAGTTGAGATCAAGTTTGAAATCAAATTTAAAACTGGTATCTTTGCTCTGCTACGGGAAGAGTATATCATAATCTAAAGATTTTGATAATGCCATCAACTACAAAAAAGAATGGCCACCTTTCTCCAGGTAATGTTATCCTACTTTGAAAATATTGCCTTTTTTATTGTTTTCAATATTTTATTGCATTTGCAGACGTTGTTATATACCTCTTGTGTATTTATGATCAGACAGACATGTACCTTTAGTGACGATATCAGTGTGATATCATGTCACGTGACCTCCTTGCAAAAAGATATTAACTCCAGCTCAGACTTCTTGACTATGTGATCCATTAGAGAAATCAGACAACTAGTCTATTAAGAGATGGAGCCTAGACTATGCCAATATCTGTGATAGAGTAGGAATGCATTACTTGCTCTGTAAATAAATTTTCTGGTGCTTGTTCTCAGTAAGAGTCCAGGTTCAATGTTTACGTTGAAAGAGTTAACATAATAGCAAAACCCAAAGAACATAGCAGAATTTCCAAGAGGAAATGTAAAGATTCATCTGTTGAGTTGAGAACTGATTTTAATGAACATATTGAAATCCATATATTGTATTACATCGCTGTACCCTGCAATCTTTTTTAATCACCGTGGCTAATCATGCTATTTGACATTCATGCAGGAATGCTAATGTCTTTGCTTGAAGTGTGAATATTCTGTTTGATTTGTCAAATGATAATGTTTTTGAAGTTGAGAATATTCAACAGATCACAGGAAGCAAAAAGCTTTCCAGTGCTTCTAATTCTGGCCTGCGTGACAGGACATCTACATTTGACTCAAAAATACCATTAATCATTTGGGTACCGTTTTTGTGGGTTGCTAATGAGCACAAATAAAATGAGAAACAGTCAGAATGCACTGCTCACCAGTTTACCCACGAATGTTATTCAGTGTGTTATGACCAGATTAATTAGCATCCTTCTTCATAAATCGTGTGGTTAGCTCCAACATAGATTTTAATACTTTTTAGCACACAGCTATATTACACTTGAATTAAATAATGCCTCACAAGCTCAAAATTAGAAAGCCAATCACAAGGTTTTATTGAGTGAAAGCATACTTTCTAATTAACTCTGAGAAAATAATGAGATACACACACAAGCTCAGGTGTAAAGTTGAAAAATGAGAGAGCATCTAGTATGAAAAGAAAGCTGTTTAAAAATGTAGTTTAACATCCTTAGAGATCTTGAAATATTAGGTTTGAAACTGAAACCATAGATATCTTATTGATGCCTTACATCCTCAGCAGCAGTGAAATTTGAGTATTCAATGAATGGATGTTTCTACAGTTTGCATTATCACTGGGTGTTGTCTTTCAAGAGGCTGAGAGAAAGCAGAGGGAGGGAGAGAGAGAGAGAAAGTTCCAGTTCTGCTGTTACAAATGAAAATCTCTAACACTCTACCAAAGCATATCAGGTTTTCATTGGGGCAGATTTTCTGCTGGCCTGACAGTTGTTATTCCAGTTGAGATGGCTGTTGTATATGGGAACCCTGTGGATCCTCTTTGAAGCACACTGAAGGAATTGCCCTGAAATTTAATTTTCCGTAGGGCAGTTTCTCTATGTCAAGATCCCTCTAATTATCTCCACTTCAACTGGAGACTTTAGATGGTTCTGATGAAATGGAGTAAAATAATTAGTTAGGGAAAGTTAGACGACGTAGTACATAGACTAACTTCTGAGTAACTATTAAAAGGATGCCATAATTATATCTCCCAAACATCCAATTACACTTCCCCCAGATTCTTTACGCACCACTAGCACCTAACATCTGACCCCACTTGCTGCTTCCACTAGATGCAGTTGGCACCCTACCCCTGCTCCAGCAAGCACTCTAACCTCACCCCATCCTTGTTAATTAGTGTATGATGTACACTTAAACACTACAGTCAAGAGGCTGCTGACACTGCATTCAGAAATGATATAATGAGCCATGCCATTGGTCATGTTATTCCTCAGCAGTTTCTATTATTGCTGGGAAGGACTCAAACCTGCATTTGAGAGTATTCCAATCACTTAATTGTGGCTATACTCTATGGACCACTACATTAAATGGGGCTTCTTTGTGGTTGCATTAGTATTGGCTTTGTATGAGAACCTGGGAAAGAGAAAATCAATTCTCCATGGTGAACTCACCAACTGAATGCATAAACTTTGCAGGTCTTGGACATTGCAGGGCACTGCTGTTAGATTATCAGCCAGCCTGCATAGTTAATATCATCTCAAGGGATAGATCTGTCAATGCAGATTTTGATTCACTTTAGTTGTCCACAGTGCCCTGCTTAGAAGCAAACAGATGTACTGATGAATGCCTTTATTTTAGCCAGTATAACTCCAAACATTTGAGCTGCCGTAGAATAATGTGTTGACAACCGAGTTTTGGACTTAGACAGCTGAAACATATCCCGACAGAGAGAATATGAGGATTCAGTGTTGGACAAGTAGAGTATCTATATTGTGTCCTCTAGTCAGCACCATGATTTGGTAATCCTTAATCACAGTGACAGCTTTCACAAATACAACATTCCCAATTCATCCAAAGAAAGAAAATTTGCTTTAAAGATGGTCAGACTGAATAGAATATCATCTAAGTGCTTAGATGTGCTTCGGGAAATAGCCCTTGTGATTCTGGGATTGGGATTCTTGTTGTTTACAGCATGTTTCAATGACTGGGAGATGTGTGAACGAATCCATTTATACTTGTTATTCCTGTAGATGGCACTGTGACACATCTTGCCAGTTGTAGATTTGCTATTTTATGCAGCAATTATACTCTGACATTCTCGAATTATTCACATTAACTTTTTATCCTTTTTTTAGATAGTTTTCAGATTGCCTTTAAATATGTTTCATGATTCTTCTTCCTTCTAGTCTCTCTGGTCCCATTTTTCTTTCAATGAGCATCTCCTCACATGTTCCCTACCTTCATCCCTTCATTCTGTTCTACATTCCCTCTCACCCAAAACCTCGAAACTAGATTTCCATTCTCTTTGAATTGCTTTCAGCTACACCTCAACTTTACCTTCTCAGGTTTCTAACCCCAGTGTTAAAATGACCATAAGCCCCAGTTTTGTGGGGACAGTCCCTGGATAAACCCTGAGCAAACAATAGTTAAATTTTAGCATGTGGTACCGAGTGTGTGTGTATGTGGGGGTGGGGGTGGGGGTGGGGGGGGGGGGGGTGGTGCTAGAATCTAGAAGTTTGCAGTACAGGTATTTCTCTTCCCCTTTAGCTCAGCCATGGCGTGAAAGGTGATAACCCATGCATATAAGAGGGAAGGAAAGTTAACCCTGAGACATAAATGGGCTGGCTGTACTGCATAATCCTCCATTTGAAGTGCACAAGACATGTATGTCATGTTTACCAGTTTTATTCATTTTTGCTTCTGCATTTAATGTAATTAAACAAGCCAAAGTATATCACAGGAGCAATGTAAAGCAGAATGGGTTGGATTGTATGCGGACAGAAGTGCATGTCAGCGTAAAGATCCGTGATAAACTAACCTTCGCTTTGCTGGCTTATCCTGCTGTAATTGTTTTTGGCTGACAGGCCTTCAATTGTTTTGGGTTTGGACTTTTGCCCATCTCCAGGAGGAGCTCCCTCCCTCTCCAACTGACAGCTCTGCACACCAGCACCACCACTGCTGGTAATATAGCTAGACCAAAGAAGAAGCATTCAGCATTGGACCTGGACCTCCAGGTAAGGTAGGTGAGATAGTAGTGTGTATGTGTGAAAAGGTGGATGTGAGGAGGGAAAACTGCACTGGTTGAGAGCCTTCAAATACCACCGTGGACCTGAAAAGGAAGCCACCTCTAGTTTACTTGACCAGAAGCTAGCAGGACCAGGCCTACATGTCTCTTGTGCCATTTGATCAATCTGAGCAGCAACAGGATGAAGCCCTGGATTGCGTTAGAAACTTCAAAGTTTAACAGGGTCATGGGCAGGCAGCCTACCTGATGCCTCTCCTATCACTCCTAACATCACTTCAAGGGTAGGTGTGGGAAGATAGGCATGGAACGTTTGTGACATGAAATTTAAATCTTGACATGGATCTAGTTCTTTGGGCAATCCATATCTTGTGAAAAGATTTGTCGAACATTATCATTTTCATTTTTGCTGTAATTTTCTTCAAAGGATCTGCCTCAGGAAATCTCGCAGAAATGCCCCACAATTGTTGAAAAATACTGATTCCCACTCCTGCTTTTAGTAGAGATCTGACACAATCTAGCAAGACTGTACGAAACAGTCAGGAAACAATCCAGGATGTTCCTCCGGTGACATCTTGATTTCTTTTATTTTAACTGTCGGTGAGGCCAATATTTTTAAACCAGCCAGCTCATTCCGAAATTAATATCAATCTCTTCTCTCGGATTTGTTGCACCACTACAACTACAACATCCCAATACCAAGCGACTTTATACTCCATAGAGTGGGACTGGTTTGTAATCTCCATTTAGATCTCCAATTCGTAGCTTTTCTTTTTCAGCCCCTATGGAAGACTGTCATATTATCATTCAGCATCAGTAATTGACTTGCTCCAGTATTGATTAATAACTTGGTTTACCTTCTTGTTTAGAAAAATAAGGAAAATGCCTCCCCCTTTGAGATAAACTGTTCAGAGCCTCTGATCGCCTGATGCTCTTTATCAATAACTGAAAAAGTCTTTGCTGGATTGGCCAGATCCAATTGCCCCTTCTTGGCAGGTTCTGAGGGAAGAAGCACCCCCTGTAATAATGTTGCTCGATAACTGCCCATTTCCCTCCACTGATATTCACTTTTTCTGAAGATTCCTCAGGGATTCCTACTTCGCCCATTTAACATCCAACATTAGGTTTTCTTTGTCCACTCTTACTACATCGAGAGCATATTCTTTTCTTTTTATCACTTTCAGATTCTAGACTTTCTCCTTTGTTATTTGGGCATCTCCTGTTTGCTTCCTGAAACTAATACCTTTTCTATTTCCAGATTCTCTGCTCCACCAAATGACCACTTCCTTGCATGTAATTAGATTAGATTAGATTTTTTTTTAGATTAGATTAGATTACTTACAGTGTGGAAACAGGCCCTTCGGCCCAACAAGTCCACACCGACCCGCCGAAGCGTAACCCACCCAAACCCATTCTCCTACATTTACCCCTTCACCTAACACTACGGGCAATTTAGCATGGCCAATTCACCTAACCCCTGCACATTTTTTTTTGGATTGTGGGAGGAAACCGGAGCACCCGGAGGAAACCCACGCAGACACGGGGAGAATGTGCAAACTCCACACAGAGAATCGCCTGAGGCGGGAATTGAACCCGGATCTCTGGCGCTGTGAAGCAGCAGTGCTAACCACTGTGCTACCGTGCCGCCCATATTGTCTGCGGGACGTATAGGGTTATCTGTCAGAAGACCTTGGAGTGCAGGTTCATAGCTCCTTGAAAGTGGAGTCACAGGTAGATAGGATAGTGAAGAAGGTGTTTGGTAGGCTTTCCTTTATTGGTCAGAGTTCCTTGATTGAGTACAGGAGTTGGGAGGTCATGTTGTGGCTGTACAGGACATTGGTTAGGCCACTGTTGGATTATTGCGTGCAAATCTGGTCTCCTTTCTATCAGAAAGATGTTGTGAAACTTGAAAAGGTTCAGAAAAGATTTAGAAGGATGTTGCCAGGGTTGGAGGATTTGAGCTATAGGGAGAGACTGAACAGGCTGGGGCTGTTTTCCCTGGAGCGTCGGAAGCTGAGGGGTGACCTTATAGAGGTTTACAAAATTATGAAGGACATGGATAGGGTAAATAGGCAAAGTCTTTTCCCTGGGGTCAGGGAGTCCAGAACTAGAGGGCATAGGTTTAGGGTGAGAGGGGAAAGATATAAAAGAGACCTAAGGGACAACTTTTTCACACAGTGGGTGGTACATGTATGGAATGAGCTGCCAGAGGAAGTGGTGGAGGTTGGTACAATTACAACATTTAAGAGGCATTTGGGTGGGTATATGAATAGGAAGGGTTTGGAGGGATATGAGCTGGGTGCTGGCAGGTGGGACTAGATTGGGTTGGGATATCTGGTCGGCATAGACGGGTTGGACTGAAGGGTCTGTTTCCATGCTGCCTTATGCTGCTTCTCAGGCTTTTGATCCTTGATGCCCATCTAAAGACATCCTAAGAATTGTTGGAATACCATTTTGGAATGCCCTGAAAATAATGGTATGCCTCCCATTATCAAAATGTTTCTCTAGCTTCAATGATCAAAACCACTAATCTCATGTCATTTCTTTCTCTTTTGCAAATACTACAAATGTCAGATTAGGATTCTTTCTTATTGTGCTAAACTTTAACAAATAAGCTTCAGGGACAAATTCACGAGGATTGAATATTGCTCTTTTAACAGTTCCATAGTCTGCAGATTATCCTTCTGACCAACTGGTTACACATTCACAGCTGTACCTGTCAAGATACTCTGTAACACAATATACAGAACATAAGATCTAAACATCTTTTGTCCACTTCATCTCCCTACTATTTTTCCAGATTACATGAAATATCTTTCGACTCCATCCTCTGCAAATTTAGGCACTAAACGCAAATTTCTGTGTTAAATCAGATCCCTCATTGGAATCATAATCATCCTCTGAGCTACTATTTCTTATTTCTTCTTTTACTTGAAAGCTTCTCTCTCAACCATGTTTTCTGAGTTCTTCCTCTCTTTGTAGGTGCTGATTTTTAAATGCCATTTCCTTTGTTCTTTTCTTCCTCCTCTCTTTCCTTTTCTCTTTGTTACTTTTTCCCCTCGTATTTCAATTCAAGCCTTATTTCCAGTTCTCTTTTAATTTCCTCTTTTTCACTTTCTATTTTTCTCCTTCTCATATATTCTCATTTCTTTTGCTTTCTTTTTTTCCTCTACTTCAGGTCTTCTAATTTTCTCTCTCTCTTTACATGATGTAACAGGCTACAAAGTGAAGTTGAGTAAAATCTCTGACAACAATGTATCCCTCCCCAATAAGCTCAATGGCCCATGTACCAAGAGGTACTCTCTGCTCGTTTTGAACCAAAGGTCAGTGAAATGTTGTCGCCCGCCCCGATAGCCTCAGGTGCACCTGTACCCTCAGTCACCGCCGCAGATGTCAGATTGGCCTTTAGGGTGTAGGTTTGCTCGCTGAGCTGTAGGTTTAATGTCCAGACATTTCATTACCTGGCTCGGTAACATCATCAGTGGCGACCTCCAAGTGAAGCGAAGCTGTTGTCTCCTGCTTTCTATTTATATGTTTGTCCTGGATGGGGTTTCTGGGGTTTGTGGTGATGTCATTTCCTGTTCGTTTTCTGAGGGGTTGATAGATGGTATCTAGATCTATGTGTTTGTTTATGGCGTTGTGGTTGGAGTGCCAGGCCTCTAGGAATTCTCTGGCATGTCTTTGCTTAGCCTGTCCCAGGATAGATGTGTGGTCCCAGTTGAAATGGTGGTTTTTTCCCTCCGTTGTAGGGCCACGAGGGAGAGAGGGTCCTGTCTTTTTGTGAGTCTTTTGGCCTTCTTGAGAGTGAACCCACAGAAAGGAACTGGCCCAGATGGAGTTCCTGGCAGTGCACTCACATCCAGCTGGCGGGAGTACTCGCAAACAACTTTAACCTCTCCTTCCTCCAATCTGAGGTTCCCACCTGCTTCAAGAAGATCACTATCATCCGGTGCCAAAGAAAAACCAGGCAGCATGCCTTAATGACTACTACCTGGTGGCTCCGACAGCCATCATTATGAAGTGCTTCGAGAGGTCATTGACTCCATCCTCCCAGATTGTCTTGAACCACTACAATTTACCCACCATGCCATTAGGTCCATTGCAGACACCATCTCATCCCCAGAACTTCTGGATAATAAGGATACCTATATCAGAATCCTATTTATTGAGTTTAGTTGCACCTTCAATACCAAACTCATCTCCAAACTCTAAGACCTAGGACACTGCTCCCTTCTGTCCAACTAGATCCTCAATTTCCTGACCCACAGACTGCAATCAACAATACCTCCTCCACAATAATCCTCAACACTAGTGCCCCACAAGGCTGCGTACCCAGCCCCTTATTATACTCCTTATACACTTCTCACTGAGTGGCTAAATTCTGCTCTAACTCTATTTACAAGTTTGTTGATGACACCACTGTAGTGAGTTGGATCTTAAACAACGATGAAACAGAATGTGGGAAAGAGGTGGAGCTGAAAATGTGTTGCTGGAAAAGCACAGCAGGTCAGGCAGCATCCAAGGAGCAGGAGAATCGACGTTTTGAGCCCTTCTTCAGGAAGGGAAAGAGGTAGAAAGCTTAGTGGCATGGTGTGAAGACAACAATCTCTCCCTCAATGTCAACGAAATGAAGGAGCTGATCATCGACTTCAGGAAGCAGAATGGAGGATGTGCCCCTGTTTATATCAATGGTACTGAGATGGAGGTGGTCAAATTCCTAGGAGTAAATATCACCAACAATCTGTGCTGGTCCATCCATGTTGACACTATGGTCAAGAAAGCACACCAACACATCTACTTCCTCAGAAGGCTAAGGAACTTTGGCATAGCCACATGACTGAAATCAATTTTTATTGATGCACCATAAGAAGAATCCTATCAGGATGCATCATAGCTTGGTATGGCAACTGCTGTGTCCAGGACTGCAAGAAATTATCGGGAGATGTGTACACAGCCCAGTCCATCATGTAAACCACCCTTCTAGTTGTTCAGTCTGTCTATACCTCTTGCTCCCTTGGGAAAGCAGCCAACATAATCAAAGACCCCTCTCACCCTGGATAAAATCTCTTCCACCCTCTTCCATTGGGCATAAGATACAAAAGTTTGAAAGTACATACCAACAGATTCAAGAACAGCTTCTTCCCTGCTGTTATCAGACTTTTGAATAGACCTCTCATATATTAGAGTTGATCTTTGTTTGCAGCTTCTCTGTAGCTGTAATACAATATTCTGCATTCTGTTCTATTACCCTGATGTAAGGTCTATAGCACGCAAAACAACACTTTTCACTGGATCTCGGTATATGTGACAATAATAAGTCAAATCAAATCAAGTCAAGGTTTGTCATTTCTAACTGAACTTTAGCTCATTCTAATAGTGGCACATCAAGTATTGGTTTCCTTCCTTTTAACTCTAAATGTTGAGTAATAACTTTAGCATCTCATCTCTATGAGATTCTGCTTTTATTTCCAGCTTCAATTTAAAGCTACTTCTCTCAGCATAGCCTAAGTCAAAGATTTCAGATAATCCCCTGTTATATTTTCTACTCCTAGAAATACTTAGCAGCAGTCAAAACCACACTGAAAGTTCAATTCATGTATGTTACTTCACAACAACACTTCTGCACGTATGTCCAATATTGTTACGTATTTGTTTTTTTAAGGATTCTCTGATCCCTATGAAATGCAATGGATTCCTATCAGGCCGAAAACCTGTCTATTTGTTATGATCCTAGTTGACAGTAATCAGTCAAAATTAAACCTGGCTTGATAGACCATATGGTTCATTTTTGCAATGTGGTTGTGAGTCACTGAACATATTCACATGCGGCTGTCAATATACTTTTAACAAAAGAACCCAAGTTTATTGCACATAAGAAAAAATAGTTACAAAATATTTTATAATAAACAGTGCAAAGAAAGTGTCAATGTTTTATTCTCAATAACATGCCTTTAAAACTTCAAATTTGTAAACACTTCAACAATTATTTCATCAGGCAGCTTATCTCCTCATTTGGCTGAAGTCAATCCTTCCTTACAAATGGTCTATTGAACTCCCTGCTCAAAATGGCTTTCTGACCCTTGTTTTCTCAAAGGTCACCTTCACAGAACTAAAACCAAAAAAAAATGCATTTCCCTCTACTTTAGAACCCGAGTTCCTAAATAATAATTAATAAATCTTTATCACGCACCACATAAACAAAATAAATACTGTAAAAACTAATCAAGGTTTTGTTGATTAACTCAGTTTAAAAACAGGTAAACAGTTAAAGACAAAGATTGAGAGTTGTAGAGACAAATGTAAATGAAGATGATCAAATATTTGATGGAATAGTGTGGCTCATGTGTGACTGAGATTCAGGAACTACTAGATCCAAAATATTTGGCCCTTCATATTGCAGCTGCCAAGGAATGAGTATTAGGTAAGTCCTCATACATTAGGCTCTGGCCTGTGCTGGCATCTCTTCAGCTGCCTTTTGAGGGGCGTTGATCTCAAGGGAAGGATATCAGGCAGATCTTATAACGGGGCCCATTTTATGGATGTTTATTTCTCACTCTCACCCAAGGTGACTTGACTGTTGACAATGATGGTAGACAGATGGTTAAAATAGCCTCAATGTTCCTACAGCCCTGGTGCTAATAGTCCATCTGTTCATCTGTTGATATGTCTGATTTGGCACTGGCCCATATTGCAAATCCTTGACTTGGGGTCATTAGCATATAAAAATAGGTCAATGTCTGTGCAATTTGCAGTGTTTCCTGAGTTTTCAGTCTACCCTCTTGGGGATAATGATTGAGGCCAGTCTTGGTGCACTGCACTGACCAAACAACATGTCTGTCCTCAACTGGTTTTAGGTGCTGTTTTTCAAGTGGGAATTGGCTCTTCTGAAATCAGTTCCTCTGCAGAAACAGCATTGTGAGCTGTACTTGTACCCATTATATTGCAGGTACCACAGACTGGTCAGAGATATGGTATTGGACACACAGGCGAAACTGATGGGATTCCTGTTGGGGATTAACATTCCACCAGTACTGTAATTTCTTTGACTGCGGGTTGTACATAAAAACCATTTGCTGCTCTGTCATGAATAATTTCTGTATTGGAAGAGAAAGAATCATAGCAGAAGGAATAAGGAAGGAAGTCGATTGTGCTTGCACCAGTCTATTGTATCGTCTGGCACTATTATCCAGGGCCATTCTTCTGCCTTTTCCCCATATCCCTGGACTCCATTATTAGCCAAAAAAATTCAATTCCCTATTGAATGTCTCAACTTTGGCCTGCCTCACTACATTTACAGGCAGTGCATTCCATACCTTAACAACCCGCTGTGTGGATCAGGTTTTCCTCACTTCATGCTTGCTTATTTTACACATCTCTTTAAATCTATGTCCTCTCAACCTTGTTTGTTTTACAAGCAGAAACAACTTCACCCTATCTAATCTGATTTTGAATTTGTAAACTGCTTCTGAGTTTGAAACCTTCAATCAGATCTCCTTTGAGCCTTCTTCTTTCTGTGGAAAAAGTCCAAACTACTTCATCTAGCCTCAGCATGGAATTTTCTCATCCCTGGAGCCATTCTTGTAAATCGCTCTGCACACTCTCTAATGAGCTCACAAACATCCATTAATGCAGTGTCAGAACTCTATGCAATAACCAGCTGAGATTACCTTCTTGCTCTTTACTCTATGCCCCTATTAATAAAGCCGAGAACACTGTATGTTTTATTTACTGCTCTCTCAACCTGTGCTGCCATCTTCAATGATCTATGCTCATATACCCCCAGATTTCCCCTGTTCCTGCACCCCCTTAGAACTGTACTCACTATTTTTTTATTGTCTTTCTATATTCTAACAACCAATATGCATCACATCACACTTCTCTTCATTAAACCTGACTCTTCAACTGTCTGCCCACTCCACTAACTTTGTCCTTTTGGACTTCCACACTGTCCACTTCATAGTTTACAATTCTTCCAAGTTTAATGTAATCCACAACTTGGAAATTGTCACATGCACACCAAAATCCAGATCATTAATATGTACCAGGATAAGAAGGACCCCAACACCAACTCATGGGAAACTCCACTCAAAACCTTCTTCCATCGGAAAGATATCCATTGACCATGACTCTCTGTTTTCTATCATTTAGCCAATTTTGTATCCTCACTACCACCGTCTCTTTTATACCATGACTTACAACTTTCTTCACAAGTCTCTTGTAATGCACTGTATCAGATACTTTCTGGAAATCCATGTACACCACATCATAAGCATTACACTCATCGATTCTTTCCATTACCTCTTCAAAAAACTTCACTAAGTTAAACATGATTTACTCTTTAGAAGAAATTTTCCAAAAAACCTACCTTTTTTATGTGACTACTGATGCTATTCCAAATAATCGTTTTCAAAATTTTCTCCATTACCAAAATTTATATTAGCTGGTCTGTAAATGGCAGGATTAACCTTGCAACCGTTTTTGAACAAGACCATATTGTTGGCTATTCTACAGTCTTCTGGGTCCTCCCTGGAATACAGTGAAGACTGAAAGCCAATGCCTCCACAATTTTGATTTTCACTTCCTTCCTTGAGGGCGGCACGGTGGCACAGTGGTTAGCACTGCTGCCTCACAGTGCCAGAGACCCGCGTTCAATTCCCGCCTCAGGCGACTGACTGTGTGGAGTTTGCATATTCTCCCCGTGTCTGCGTGGGTTTCCTCTGGGTGCTCCGGTTTCCTCCCACAGTCCAAAGATGTGCAGGTCAGGTGAATTGGCCATGCTAAATTGCCCGTAGTGTTAGGTAAGGGTTAAATGTAGGGGTATGGGTGGGTTGCGCTTCAGCGGGGCAGTGTGGACTTGTTGGGCCGAAGGGCCTGTTTCCACACTGTAAGTAATCAAATCTAATCTAAAATCTGTGGATAGATCTCATCTGGTCCCGGTGTCCTGTCAACATGAAGTGCCAACAATCAATCCAAGTCTTCTTCCTTAATAATTTTGATGCTTTCTGATGAGAGGGTTTCTTCCTTTGTCATCATAACCTGGGAAGAATCTTTCTCTCATGTAAAGAAAGACATATGCAAAATGTTCCTTGAATACCTCAGCCCTGCCCCTTGCCTCAGCCAGACTCCTTCTTTAGCCACCTTTTTACTGTTTATTTACCGATCAACGACTTTGGGGTTTCCCTTCATGTTAGCTGCTAGACTTTTCTCAGAGTTCCTCTTTGCATTTTTTATTTGCTTTTTCACCTCCCCCCTAAACCTGCAGTATTCCTGTTGGTTCTCAAATGTATTTTCTGCCTTGCACTTGTTATAAACATTTTCTTTCTGAAGTTATGTCTACTTCCTTGGTCATTCAAGGACTTGGAAATGGATGGATATACATCAATATCCCACTTCTCTCCAGTTTCCCTCCTCCCATCCATATCACACATTTCTGGCACTAAGACAAAGTAGGAATTTCTGTGCTATCAACAGGTTAAGAAGGCATTTAGCATGTTCACATTCATTGCTCTGAACTTCAAGTATAGGAGTTGAGATGTCATGTTGAGGTTGTACAGGATGTTGGCGGGGCCTCAGCTGGAATACTGCGTGCAGCTCTGACCATCCTGCTGTAGGAAAGATATTATTAATTGGAAGAGGGTTAAATAAAGACCTACGAGGATGTTGCTAGGAATGGACAGGTTTAAATTATAAAAATAGGCTGGATAGGCTGGGAGTTTTTTCACTGGAGTATAGGAGGTTGAGGGGTGACCTTACAGAGGTTTATAAAACCATGAAGGGCTAGATAAGGTGACTAACAAGGGTCTGTTCTCTAAAGTCAGTGAGTTCAAAACTAGGGAGCATATTTTAGCGTGAGAGGAGAAAGATTTAAAACAGACATGAGGGAAAATTTTTATGTAGAGAGAGTCATTCGTGTGTGTAATGAGCTGCCAGAAGAAGTGGTGGCTGCAGGTACAGTTACAACATTTAAAAAAACATTTGATAAGTACGTGAATAGGAATGGTTTTGTTTGATTGGCAGGTTAATTGTAGATTTTCAGACACAATGGTACATTTACATCCTTACCTATTAAAAAATGTTTAAGGCTGTAACTCTGTCTGGATTGTATTGCTGGCTGCTGTATGTGCAGCTTCTCATGTCTTGATTGTTTCCACTATCAGTTGATTTTACTGTAATTGAGTTTCTCCTCCTGCCCTTATTAACCTTTAAATCAAACACGTCTGTCCTTCGATGTAGGAGTTGAAACACAAACTGGTTTAGTTTTTGATATTGAGTCGGCAACGCAGAGTGAGGAAAGTTCCCAGTACCACAAAGTCAAGTTGGGATTAGGTGTCCTGGTCAGACTTTGACTGGGGGTGTGGGGTGGTGAGCAGAAACTGGGCCTGCATTACAGAAAGACATCCATAAAGCTCGTAGACACAGAGGCAACCTCAAACAATATCTGCCATGGACAGGTCTTAGGACACATGCTGAGATAAAGTCAGATAACTTTCTTAGTGCCTATTGATGAATTCATTGCTTCAATAAACACTTGTATTGATAAAATCCTACTCACTACATTGAATTACTTCAACTATTTAATCTCTTATACAAAAACCTTTGTTTTTATAGCTTGTAAGAATTTTAACACTAATGGGCACTTCACTTTGAGAATGACAGATTATGCAATTAGTTGTGCACCACCGTCTTATAATGGTGTCCCTCTCAAGCTTAGGTTACCAGACAGTGTGATTTTGCACTACAGACATTTATTTTCAAAACAGTCAAAGGTCTGAAGATGTAAATGCTTTGATACCTTAACAGTTCCAATGAATTTTATAGTTCCCTTGATACCTTATCAATTAAAATAATTTTGGCAGTGACAATGAGTTCATCCACGTTTTACACTCATTCACTTTTACTTTTAACAATTCCAAAAGACAGTAAACATTGCCCATAGGACACCTTACCTCTCCCAAAGGTTTCCCTAGAAATACTCCAAAGGGTACGTTCGACTCTCCTAAGGGTATCAGTCTTTCTGAGCTGTTCTGTCAACTCCAGACCTTCTCCACAAGTTATTCTGTGGACATTCCATGAGCCAAAATTGGGTCTCACTAAAAGCAACAATACTTTAGCATGTGCACCTGCTTCTATGAGTCAAGGAGGTGCAATGTACAATCTTCCGCCATTTGCTATCCCAGGTGGAGGTGGTACATGCCAGATTTGGATGACATGGCACCACTTTAATGCAGAAATTGGATTTATGAAAATTCAGGCCAGAATAATTTATGGGAGTTTTGTATCTGTAAGAAGGATAAAATAGTGCAAGAAATCAAGGATAATAAACTGAATTTTAAAAAAAGTCTCATATGTTGATACCTCCTTAAGACAATAGCCATAGCCATGATTTGGGGAGCACCAGTTGTTTGTTAATGTGTATTGAATGACAAGTAAACTCAAGTCATTTCAGAAACAGAGAAGTGCTTGCTCCTTACCAAATGTCACCAGAGGAAAGAAAAAGAACAAAGAAATGCTGACTCAGCATCCAATAAGCCTCATGATGAAATACGATGACTCAGATATGGTGCACTTATAATCAATGTAGATCTTGTGTCACACTGTAGACTTACTGAGCTAACACCAATTATTTTAGTGGTCTTGATTTATTCCTCCTTGATCTGTTAGAACCACAAATACTTATTTGGAATGAAAACTGGAAAATGCAAGTTTCAGACAATCTTGGGATTGCTATGGGATTTTTTTTGGAACTCAAAATGATAAAAATGGAACTGTGTTGTCCTTCACTTCTTGCTTATGGAAGTCAAATGACCTTTTGGAAAGTGGAACTGTGCAGTGTGAGATAAGTTGAAACTACTTTTGCTGGACAAACTAATGGAAGAAGCATTTGGCTGCAGAGTGCCCAACAAAGGATTTTGGATTGTTAGTTCCTGTTTTGCTAACAGCTGAGAGTGGCGCAGTTGGAAAGACACCGCCAGGAAGCCTCCAACAAGGCAGGTCTCTCTTCTAGACAATAGAAAAGTTGAGAAATTTGCAAGAAAATGATGCTTTTTCCCTCTCTGTTTACAGAAGACAATGCTCAAAATCATAACTCCATAAAAGACCTAGGTCTAACTGACGAGCTATCTGAAACAAGGAACTTCCACTGCTCTGCAATCAATAGCAATGTGATCTTGTCATTGGAAATTGAAAGAACGGTGTGAAAATGACCTAATTTTGAACTGTTAATACATAGGATCTTCCTTTCTCGCTACCTTTCTCACCCATAATATCTCTGTATCTTCTGGTTCATTCTGTCTTTGAATGTGTGTGTGTGTTTGAGTGTGTATGTGTTTGTGTGTACATGTCTGCATGTGTGTGTGTGTAATGGGTTTAAAGGGGGAATAGTTAATGTTTGCACAGTAATAATCCATTTTCCCATTTTTTAAAAAACTGAGTTTGTTCACAATAAATATGTTATTGTGTTTATTGATAAAAGCTGATGCGAATCTCTTTTTCATCATATAAAATGGTAAATGTTATACAATGTAACTATCTTAGTGTTTCAATTTGACATTTACACATTGGGGTATCTCATGGAATAGAGAGGCTTGACTACCGGTGCACTGTTCTTATCATATATGCAATAAAGTTTGGGGTTTGGTAGAGGATTCTTGAACACAGGCAACATGGCTTTGTATGTGGAGTGAGAGTAATTTGGGAAATGGTAGAAGGGACAGACACCAAGTTCCTCATAGTTTAAAATAAAATTGCATTGGAATTTAGAAGATCATGTGCAGATGAAGGATCCCCCAACTTGTTTACAAGAGTTAACTAAGACTAAGGGAAAGATGTTAAAAATGCAATTACCTACAAAAGCTGAGGAGCAGAGTGAATTAACATATTGGCACAACATTTAGGACTGGTGAAAATACAAGAGAGACCAGATACTTCAAACAGTGAATAATCAAAGGTAACTGTGATTGAATTACATTAAAAGCAGTTTGAACATGCAAGAGAAATTTAATCCAATTAAATTGGAGAATCAAAGAACCCTGGAAATGGAGATGAAAAAACCTTCAAACTTGAGGGAAAAGAGAGAGAGAAAGATAACTTGAAAAACTTGAACTAGAGCTCCAGGAGAGAGAGAAAAGGATAAAAGGAAGGAATTAGAAAAAGAATACCATCGCACAAAAGAAACTGCAGCCAGGAGAACAAATGAGGAAAACCCTGTGATAATCTGGAAAGGAAATATTCAAATCTGTGCAGGCCCTACCAAAATTTGCGGAAAATGGTGTCATTCTTTATGTTGTTTGAAAAGATTACAACACAAGGGAAATGAGGAAAGGAAAACTGGAGACTGTTCAAGCAGAGCAGGTTGACAGGTCGAGCTTATGATATTTGTGCATCATCATCAGAGGAGATGTAGAGTCTTAGACTCATAGAGTCAAAGAGGTGTACAGCATAGAAACAGATCCTTTGGTCCAACTCATCCATGCCGACCAGATATCCTAAATTAATTTGTCCCATTTTCCAGCATTTGGCCCATATCCCTCTAAACTGTCTCTATTCATATACATATCTAGATGCCTTTTAAATGCTGTAATTGTACCAGCCTCCACCACTTCCTCTGGCAGCTTATTCTACACACACACCACCCTCTGCTTGAAAATGTTGCCCTTTTAAAAAGTTCCTTTTAAACCTTTCCCCTCTCATTTTAACCTATGCCCTCTAGTTTTTCTAGTTTGTCTATTCACCCTATCCATGCCCATCATGATTTTATTTTATAAATTTCTATAAGGTCGCCCCTCAGCCTCTGATGCTCCAGAGAAAATAACCCCAGCCTGTTCAGCCTCTCCCTATAGCTCAAACCCTCCAAATTTTGATTATGACACATTAAAAATATCTATTCTGGGTACATATGACTTAGTTCCTTCAACATAAAGGCAAAAACTTTGAAACTTAAAGAAACAGCTTATACTGAATGTCCACCTATATTGAATTTAACTGGGTAAAGCAAAGTAATTTTGATCATTGGATATGAACATTAGGAGTAAATACCACAGTTCACAGTCTTCTCTGGAACATCAGTTTCTCAATTAACTAGTCCTTTTACAGGGAGGAGCATCCAGATAAGGCAACATATATATTGATTGGGTGACCGTTACAATCAGTGATGTCAATCGTAAAGATTAAGCCATTTGCTGTTACACAATGAATAACTGACTTCACATAATGAATACTTTCCACCTTGTTAAACTGACCTCACATATTGAATGCTACCCCATCTTGTTAAATGGCTCTACGTAATGAATGCTTTTCCACCTTGTTAACCTAATACCCTTGCCTCCATCACCTCATTGTTAACTATAAGATCTTATCTGATCTGAGTCATGCTCAGCTGGATGTCTTGTTTCACAAAACTCAGAATTTAACTCTTTCCCTGTCAGCTTATACCCTATACACATTCTCTATAGACTGCAGGAATTAACTGCCTGTACCTGCGCCTACTTAACTGTCAGAAATTTGTACCATCTAGTTTCACAGAGAAGAATTAGAAATGGAATTTAAATCAGGCCACAACATGAAACTGCTGGAGAAACTCAGCAGGTCTAGCAGCATCTGTGGAGAAAAAGCAGAGTTAATGCTTTAAGTCCCAAAACCTTTCTTCAGAACTCTGTATTTTATTTTATTACATAACTAAGGCATGTTGGGATATTAATGACATGAAATACATAGACATAAAGTAGTTGCTGCTCAATGGCAAGATTCTAAAACCTCCATTTACGATTAAAGGGGAATACTCCAAAGGTTTTTCTTGAATTTGAGATTCTTTCATTCTCTTTGTATCATCTTGCTGACTGCTGTTCATGCCCACGCAGACACAAGCAAATTCTGCCCTTGGTTTCTAATAGGATGAAAGGAAAATAGACCTTCATTTGATTCTCGTAACTCCTGTCTTAGAAAGGATGGGCCTTAGGGCCAGCACAGGAAGCGTGCACGCTGCTTCATTGCTGACAACAGGCTCCAGCAAGCCTGCCACTGAGCAACATACTGGATGTGCATGCAGATGAATAACAAAAGCTTAGTATGTGGGTAGAGCAAGTAATTAGGAATGTAGATGGGTCATTGGTCATTATTGCATTTGTGATGGGCTGTAAAAGCAGGAAATCATACAATAGTTAAGCTACAGAAAGCATAACTCCATACTTGGAATACAATGTTCAGTTTTGGATCACCCTACTTAGGGAATGGTATACCTGCAATGGAAGCAGTACAGAGAAGGTTTACTATGTTGTTTCCGAGGATAAAGGGTTCTTCTCATGAGGAGGTTGATCAGGCTGGCCATACTCTTTAGAGTTTAGAATAATGGATGGTGATCTTATCAAAATGTATGAGATTCAGTTGAGGATTTGACTGGATGGATGCTGAGAGGAATTTTCCTCTCCTTGGAGAATCTAGAATTAGAGTGAACTTTTTCAAGATAAGGAGTCTTCCAACTGAGATGGGAAAGATGAGGAAATGTCATTAGAATGTCATTAGCGATGGAGTTCTCTTCTCTAAAGAGCATAATGGAATGTGTTCAAGGTTGAGCTAGACAGATATTTGCTTGAGAAGGCAGTCAGGTGTAATGGTAAGCTGGTACAAATGTATTGTTAAGGCCGCAGTCAGATAATGCTATGACCCTATTGAATTGCCAGGTCAGACTTAGAGTCATAGAGTCATAGAGATGTACAGGACGGAAACAGACCCTTTGGTCTAACTTGTCCATGCCAACCAGATATCTGAAACTACTCTAGTCGCGCTTGCCAGCACTTGGCCCATATCGCTCTCAACCCTTCCTATTCATATACCCATCCAGATGCCTTTTAAATGCTGCAAGTACCAACTTCCACCACTTGCTCTGGCAGCTGATCCCTTTCACGTACCACCCTCTGCATGGAAAAAGTTTCCCCTTAGGTCCCTTTTAAATTCTTCACCTCTCACCTTAAACCTATGCACTCTAGTTCTGGACTCCCGTACCCCAGGGAAAAGACCTTGTCTATTTATCCTATCCATGCCCATCATGATTTTATAAACCTCTATAAGGTCATCCCTCAGCCTCTGACGTTCCAGGGAAAACAGCCCCAGCCTATTCAACCTCGCCCTAGAGCTCAAATCCTCCAAACCTGGCAACACCCTTGAAAATCTTTTCTGAACTCTTTCAAGTTTCACAACATCATGCTGATAGCAGGGAGACCAGAATTGCACACAATATTCCAACAGTGGCCTAACCAATGTCCTGTACAGCCGCAACATGACCTCCCAACTCCTATACTCAATGCTCTGACCAATAAAGGGAAACATATCAAACACCATCTTCACTATCCCTATCTATCTGGGACTCCACTTTCAAGGAACTATGAACCTGCACTCCAAAGTCCCCTTGATCATGGAACACTCCCCAGGACCTTACCATTAAGTGTATAAGTCCTGCCCTGATTTCCTTTTTCAAAATGCAGCACCTTACATTTATCTATTTTAAAATCCATCCAGCACTCCTCGGCCCATTGGCCCATCTGCTCAAGATCCTATTATACTCTGAGGTAACCTTCTTCACTGTCCACTACAAATCCACCTTTGGTGTTATTTGCAAACTTACTAATTATACCTCCAATGTTCACATCCAAATCGTTTATATAAATGATGAAAAGCAGTGCACCAAGCACCGATCCTTGTGGCCTGCATCTGCTCCTATTGCTGATGAGCTTACGCCAATTCCATGTTGTAACTACAGAAGGAAATTGACAGTGTTATATAAGGCAATGGTTCTGAAAGGGTAACATTGGAGACTACATTAAACACGTCATTAATTGTATCCGTTGCTCCTGATGCGGTCTCCTTTACACTGGGGAGACTGGACACCTTCTCGCTTCAGGGAACATCTCCATGACACCTGCACCAATCAACCTCACTGTCCCGTGACCGAACATTTCAACTCCCCCTCCCATTCTGCCGAGGACATGCAGGTCCTGGGCCTCCTTCACTGCCACTCCCTCACCACCTGGCGCCCTGGAGGAAGAACACCTCATCTCCCACCTTGGAACACTTCAACCCCAGGGCATCAATGTGGATTTTGCCAGTTTCCTCATTTCCCTTCCCCCACCTTATCCCAGTTCCAACCTTCCAGCTCAGCACCATCCTCATGACCTGTCCTACCTGCCAATCTTCCTTCCCACCTATCCGCTCCATACTCCTCTCTGACCTATCACCTTTACCCCTTCCTCCATCCCACTATTGTACTCTCAGCTACCTTCTCCCAGCCCCACTCCTCTCCCATTTATCTCTCCATCCCCGAAGCTTCCAGCCTCAGTCCTGATGAAGGGCTCCTGCCCGAAACATTGACTTTCCTGCTCCTCTGACCCTTCCTGACCTGCTGTGCATTTCCAGTACCACTCTAATCTTGACTCTAATCTCCAGCATCTGAGTCTTCACTTTCGCCTACTACATTAAACACCACCAATCTGAGGTATCCATATACTCTGGAGCAGGGAAATTGAAAGATTATCCCTTCATCTATTTCTCCCAATAGTCTGAGAGACAATGTCTAACTTGTACCTAATTGTATTGTGCAATACTTTACACCTTGTTAAGACAAGAGCGTCTTCTTGTTAAAACTCACTCGTAGTTGTTGCTCTACCATTGTAGACCAAGAGGCCCTTAGTCTAGTCAAGGAAAGAGGATTGATGGGAATATCCTTCAATCAATGAATACCATAAACAGAACTGCTGGCCAAATGTCTGCCGAACATTTCTGTAATTTTTCTCCGTGTTTTCAAGATTTCCCAACAAAGGTACCACATTAGATCAGGGAATGCTAGAGTTTCCAAGCCTTGATAAATTTTTAAGACACTGCTTAAATTATATGTAAACGCCTTTACTGTTGTATATTCAAATGATTCAGAGTAGCATTGTTTAGTGACATTGTGAAATATCGAATTGCATTTTTGCTTCATTAACGCGTTAATAATACTGCACCAGATAACTTTGTCTTTACAATGTTTAAAGCTGTAGAACCTCACTGAACATTGACAAGATTGACGACAGAATCTGACATGTACTGTCTGTTATTAAGACAGATATCCATAAATCTTCTTTCTGCTTTCAAGAATGTAAAATAGGAAATGAATTACTTGCTGCTTTAAGATTAATGATCAAATATTTTTAGAAATATTGAATAAAATCCTCACTTTCTGTAGCTAAATATAGTCTGATTAGCTGGAGTTCTATATTCATCTCAGTTAATTATATACCAGATTCTACATTTTAATTGGCTTTTAAATTTTGATTGACCCCGGTAAATTTTTGATTTTAAAATTATCCTGTGTTTTGTGATTCTTAGTTTGAGCTCGTTTGGCTGTTCTGAATTAATAGAATGATTTGTGTGGGGAGTAGGTAGCGTGCAAAGAGGGCTAAGAAGTGATGATTGTCTACTGTATTTAGCAATTCACATCAATTCAGTCAGATACAATCTAACCACCACCCTAAACATTCAAAGCTGTTTCCATCACTGATATCCCCACTATTAATATCCTAAAGGTTACCATTGACCAGAAACTGAACTGGACTAGCCATTTAATACCATTTAAGAGCAGGTCAAAGGCTAGGATTACTGCAGTGAATAATTCACTTCCCAACTCCCTAAAACCTTCTCACCAACAAGGCACAAGTCAGGAATGTGTTGGAATACTCCACATTTGCCTGGATGGGTGCAGCTCCAACTACACTCAAGAATACCATTCAGTCAAAGCAGCCTGCATGATTGGCACCACATCTAAAAGCACCCACTCCCTCGACCACTGATACCCAGCAGTAGTGTGTATCATTTACAAGGTCTCTCGCCCATGCTGGATTCAATCTCTCCCCCACACTGGTTTGGATCTCTCTCTCTCACACTGGGGGCTTGATCTCTCTCCCCACACTGGGCTCGATCTCTCTCCCCACACTGGGCTCGATCTCTCTCCCTACACTGGGCTCGATCTCTCTCTCTCACACTGGGTTTGATCTCTCTCCCCACACTGGGCTCGATCTCTCTCTCTCACACTGGGTTTGATCTCTCCCCCACACTGGGCTCGATCTCTCTCCCCACACTGGGCTTGATCTCTCTCCCCCCACACTGGGCTCGATCTCTCCCCCGACACTGGGCTTGATCTCTCTCCCCACACTGGGCTCGATCTCTCTCCCCACACTGGGCTCGATCTCTCTCTCCCCACACTGGGCTCGATCTCTCCCCCCACACTGGGCTCGATCTCTCTCCCCACACTGGGCTCGATCTCTCTCCCCACACTGGGCTCGATCTCTCTCCCCACACTGGGCTCGATCTCTCTCTCTCACACTGGGCTCGATCTCTCCCCCCACACTGGGCTCGATCTCTCTCCCCACACTGGGCTTGATCTCTCTCCCCACACTGGGCTCGATCTCTCTCTCTCACACTGGGCTCGATCTCTCCCCCCACACTGGGCTCGATCTCTCCCCCCACACTGGGCTCGATCTCTCTCTCTCACACTGGGCTCGATCTCTCCCCCCACACTGGGCTTGATCTCTCTCCCCACACTGGGCTCGATCTCTCTCTCTCACACTGGGCTCGATCTCTCCCCCCACACTGGGCTCGATCTCTCCCCCGACACTGGGCTTGATCTCTCTCCCCACACTGGGCTCGATCTCTCCCCCCACACTAGGCTCGATCTCTCCCCCCACACTCGGCTCGATCTCTCTCCCCACACTGGGCTCAATCTCTCTCCCCACACTGGGCTCGATCTCTCTCCCCACACTGGGCCCGATCTCTCTCTCTCACACTGGGCTCGATCTCTCCCCCCACACTGGGCTCGATCTCTCCCCCCACACTGGGCTCGATTTCTCTCCCCACACTGGGCTCGATCTCTCTCCCCACACTGGGCTCGATCTCTCTCCCCACACTGGGCTCGATCTCTCTCCCCACACTAGGCTCGATCTCTCTCCCCACACTGGGCTCGATCTCTCTCCCCACACTGGGCTCGATCTCTCTCCCCACACTGGGCTCGATCTCTCTCCCCACACTAGGCTCGATCTCTCTCCCCACACTGGGCTCGATCTCTCTCCCCACACTGGGCTCGATCTCTCTCCCCACACTGGACTCGTTATCTCTCCCCACACTGGGCTTGATCTCTCTCCCCACACTGGGCTCGATATCTCTCCCCACACTGAGCTTGATCTCTCTCTCTCACACACTGGGCTCAATTTCTCTCTCACACTAAACTCAATCTGTCCCTGCACTGCTCGATCTCTCCCCCCACACTCAGTTCGATCTCTCCCCCCCCCTGCACTAGGCTCGATCTCTCCCTTGTGTTGTGCTCAATCTCTTGATCCCCACGCCTCCGTGCTCCCATCTCACTGCTGACTGCTATCTGGGCTCACCCGTTACCTTGCCACAGGCCACCAGTGTCCTGCTCTGGTGCTGGCTCCAGGCCCCCAGCTGTCTCTTTGATGCTGCTGACCACCACAGGTCTGACTGGCTCTGACAACTACCTCATGGCTGACAGCCAAGGAACCTACTCTGGTTCCCTAGCCACTGCTGCCTCCGTAACTGAGCTCCCTTCAGGAGCTAACTGGAGAAAAATAAACTAAAAAAATTTTTAAAAAGTGAGAAAAGAAGAAAGAAAAGCAGCTGGAGCAGATGAAATTCAACTCAGGTGCCCTACGCCACCGCCATCTTGGAATGACTGTCCAGAGTAATGTTCTGAGGATCTGAGTTCAAATCCCACCACGATGAAGTGAATAACATCCTGTGACTCCAGACAGACAGCAATGTGGTTCACCGTTAACTACCTTCTGGGAAATTAGGGATGGACAATAAATGCTGGCCTAGCCAGCAACACCCTCACCCCATGAATGACACAAAAGGAGAAAGCATGCTCAGAGTTATCTTATCCTCTCAACAGAATTTCTAGCCCAGGATGACATTTATTAAGGAATACTGTATAAGAATTTTGGTTCTATAAGGAAACAAAGATGGCGTGTATCACCCCCGGACTCAACTACTGCAATTGAAAACATTCCAAAGAAATGTCATCCCACACTCAAAATGTTAACTTTGTTTCTGACTCCACAGATGCTGCCTGATGTTTTGTTTTATTTCAAAAATGTACATGATTCACCAAAGAATCATCTGTAACAACAGAAATAGGCTCTAAATCAATTCCTGATGAAGGGCTTTTGCCCGAAACGTCGATTTTCCTGCTCCTTGGATGCTGTCTGACCTGCTGTGTTTTTCCAGCACCACACTAATCTTGAGTCTAATCTTCAGCATCTGTAGTACCCACTTTCACCCAGTATAAATCAATTCTGAAGAGTCTTTGCAGAGAAACGAAACAAATAAGAAAAGCCATTGGATTTTTGACATTTCTTAGAGCCTCCTTACGATTGCAAAAAACAAAGGCATTTTCTGCTTATGCAGGAAGCTATGTTCATTTTGAGGTCGCAGAAAAGTCTGATGACTGAATGGACTCTTATTATACTTTGGCAGAAAGACCTCAGACAGTGATCTTTCCCCACTGCACCTTAGCAGTCGCTGCTCCAAGCTTTAGTGCATCCCTCAGCATGTAGTCCTAGACCTAGGAATGTGCCAGTCTGTAATAGTCGAGGCCAATTCCTTACACTAGAAGACCAACAAGTTTCGAGCAGACCACGTGATAGATGAGCTAGTGCTAAAGATGGTGGTGTCATGTAATAGGTTAAGTGTGAAGTAGAAGACCAGTGTGGCAGAAGATGATTGAATTAGAAAGACAAAGCAAGCTATTATGATCGGTTATACTAATGACACCTGATAAGCCCGAGAACGAGAATAGTATAAAAAGTAGTGGCCCCAAGAATTGGGGGCAGCCGGGAAGCCATTTTCTGATTGTCACAGCTCGCATTTGCAAATAAAAGTTTAACTTCGTGAAGGATTTTCTGTGTGTCTCCTTGTAATTCTCACAGTGTATTTGGTGATCTTTCCACAACACTATCAGGACGAAGGCAACATTTGGAATGTCTTTCCCCCACTTTACCCAGAGCTTCATCCACAGATCGGACCTGACATGTTTAGCATATCCAGCATTTTCTATTTCTATTTTAGTTTTCCAGAATCCACAATCCATTGCTTTTAATACAGTAGTGTCTGTCACAGTCAAGGTAACTGTGACTCATTCTGAGCTGTCATAAGGAATATCAACAATGCCTGTATTGAATTAAAGAGATATCTGGTGTGATGTTTATTCAGGAATCACACTCCGTATTTCCTATCTGAACATTTGGAGGCAGAGGAAACTGTAAGAATCTCCCAATTTTAGGGTTTCATCGACATGTTCCTTCATGCAATGTAACTACTTTCTGATTTGCTTGGCTTCCATTCTACAATGGAGTAGGACAACAGCAGTGTATCACGAAAATGGATTCCTGCTCTTCTGGTAGCTTTCATGTTACTTCCATATTGCTTCAATTATCTATTTTCCACACTGTTGGGTTATGCACAACAAGACAAATGTCAAATTTTTGGAGATGGTTACTCTACATTGGACGTGAAACAACACTCGGGTGCTGGACAAGCAGGAGCACACGTTAACGAGAGTAAGCCACTTGAGTGGTCAAAAAATGATTCAGAAGGCTGGACAGTTTTGCAAAGAAAGTAACACATGAAGCCATTAATGAGAACCTTCAACTTAATCAGATCAGATGGGCCAATGGGCTGAGGAGTGGCAGATGGAGTTTGGTTTAGATAGATTTGAGGTGCTGCATTTTGGAAAAGCAAATCAGAGCAAATCACTTAATGGTAAGGTCCTGGGGAATGTTGCTGAACAAAGAGACCTTGGAGTGCAGGTTCATAGCTCCTTCAAAGTAGAGTCACAGGTGGATAGGATAGTGAGGCGGCATTTGGTATGCTTTCCTTTATTGGTCAGAGCATTGAGTATAGGAGTTGGGAGGTCATATTACGGCTGTACAGGATATTGGTTAGACCACTTTTGGAATAGTGCATGCTGTTCTGGTCTCCTTCCTATCGGAAGGATGTTGTGAAACTTGAAAGGGTTCAGAAAAGATTCAGAAAGATGTTGCCAGGGTTGGAGGATTTGAGCTATAGGAAAAGGTTGAACAGGTTGGGGCTGATTTCCCTGGAACTTTGGAGGCTGAGGGGTGACCTTATCGAGGTTTATAAAATCATGAGGGGCATGGATAGGGTAAATAGACAAGTCTTTTCCCTGGGGTGGGGGAGTCCAGAACTAGAGGGCATAGGTTTAGGGTGAGAGGGGAAAGATATAAAAGAGACTTAGGGGTAATGCTTTCACACAGAGGGTGGTACGCATATGGAATGAACTGCCAGAGGAAATGGTGGAGGCTGGTACAATTACAACATTTAAAAGGCATCTGGATGAGTGTATGAATAGGAAGGTTTTGGAGGAATATGAGCAAATGGGACTAGATTAGGTTAGGATATCTAATCAGCAAGGATGAGTTGAACCGAAGTGTCTGTTTCCATGCTGTACATCTCTATGACTTTATGACTCGAAAATGAGGAGCAGGACAGAGAGGATGATGCGGAAGAAGGAGTGAGATGAAACCAGCAGTTGCCTGAGGTAGAATTCATTGGAGAGAACTGCACTTGAACAGTCTGCGTTCCCCTTCATTAAAGATCTAACAGTTATGTTCCCATCTGTTGAATCGAGAGCAACAGCCAAAATTGATACTCATGTTAATTACCATTGCAGGTTGATCAGCCAATATGCAGGAGAATTCTCTGCTGCCAAGAATTTCATTGTACATTTCTTAATTTTCACAAATGCCTGCAGGATAGGCATTATCTTACTTCATGTTTTTTAACCTGATGTCTGGCAATGATTCAGGACATCACAGTGGTATAGAAGTGGTACAGTTGCTATCATATATAGTGTATAGTCAGTTCATGTGGTATGATTTCAAAACCCATTCCTCTCCTACCAATAAAGAAACCATTAACACTTCGATCATGAAGAAAGAATTCTCCAAGGCAAAACAAATGTTTGGCAATTCTTTTGCCATGAGGGATCATTTAATCTGAGGTAGAGCATATCCCAGGATATCTGCGTGATCCAACTGAAGACCTTATCCAGTTGTTCTCTCTATCTGATCAGGTAGTGAAATTATGAAACTTTTGAAGAAGTCCTGAAATGAACCTACCATCTTCAGATTCAGAGCTAAAGACGTCACCACTGCAGCATCTGCTCCCAAACTTGCTGCTTCCCCAGCCAAGTTGTTCCAGTACAGTTGCAACCCTGGCACTTGCCCGACAATGTGGAAAATTGCCCAGGAATATCTTGTTATGAACTAGGCCAGACCACTCAAAACATTCTAAGGCAGGCAACCCAGACTATAACTTTGCAATTTGTTTCGGTAAGTGTACAGTGAGAATTACCCGGAGTGAGGTAGCTAGGCTGACTGCCAGATTTGAAAACAGGCAAAAATTTATTCACAGAACTACACAATAAAGCACAAATAACAGAATAAAGAACACCTGCAGAACTCAGTCTATCCAAACTGGACTTAATTATGCTGTTCCGAATACAAACAACAGTCCCAATAAGTAAACCCTCTTAAAAAACAGTTAAAAAATGGAACAGATGTTTACAGGTTGAAGTTAGAAGGGCTGAAAGAGAGAGAGAGAGAGAGAGTTTCCAACAGCTTATTGTTGAACTCTTAACTAGTTCTGGATTGAAATGCACAGCTAGAGAGCTGACCACTCTCCTTCCATTATACAGGTCACTTCTAAAACATGACCACTTTGGCCTGAAGTCTCATTTGTTTACCTATAAACAAAAAGGCCTCTCAATACCCTTTAGTCTCTATACCAAACCAGTCTAATCAGCACTGGGAGACATTTATGACCCCTCTGAAAAAATTCAAGGTCACAGTATCCTTGAGAAAAGGAACAGCTTTTAGAAAAAGAAACCAGCTTTGTGACACCTCCCCCCTTAAAAAACAACCCATCAATACCAAAAGATGGCTTCATTTTTAAAACCTTTCAAAAATAAACTGTTTAGTAGTTGGGTTGGGGGTATGTGTGTTTGGGTTGGGGGGGTGTGTATACCAACTATACAAATGCAAACATGCACAGCCCCAGGCGAATTCCACAACCGAATGCCTCCATAGCTCATTCGAACCTCAATAACACATTGACAATCATGTTTTTGTGACCTGCCACCTGCACAATTGTCAAACTGAATGGCTGCAACAACAAGCTCCATCTAAACAGTCTGACATTTTTGTCCTTAAATCTTTCCACAAATATCAATGGGTTATAATCAGTGTATACAATTGTCTGAGATTCATTGCGGGTAATATAAACACTGAAATGTTGTAGGGCCAAGACCAAGTTTAAAGTCTCTTTCTCCACTGTTGAATATTTCTGATGATGAACGTTGAACTTGTAGAAAAATACCCAATGGCATTTCTATCCCCTTGTCATCCTCCTGCAGGAGCACCGCACCGACACCCACGTCATCCTCCTGCAGGATTACCGCACCGACACCCACGTCATCCTCCTGCAGGATTACCGCACCGACACCCACGTCATCCTCCTGCAGGAGCACCGCACCGACACCCACGTCATCCTCCTGCAGGATTACCGCACCGACACCCACGTCATCCTCCTGCAGGATTACCGCACCGACACCCACGTCATCCTCCTGCAGGAGCACCGCACCGACACCCACGTCATCCTCCTGCAGGATTACCGCACCGACACCCACGTCATCCTCCTGCAGGAGCACCGCACCGACACCCACGTCATCCTCCTGCAGGAGCACCACACCGACACCCACGTCATCCTCCTGCAGGATTACCGCACCGACACCCACGTCATCCTCCTGCAGGAGCACCGCACCGACACCCACGTCATCCTCCTGCAGGAGCACCGCACCGACACCCATGTCATCCTCCTGCAGGAGCACCGCACCGACACCCACGTCATCCTCCTGCAGGAGCACCGCACCGACACCCACGTCATCCTCCTGCAGGATTACCGCACCGACACCCACGTCATCCTCCTGCAGGAGCACCGCACCGACACCCACGTCATCCTCCTGCAGGATTACCGCACCGACACCACGTCATCCTCCTGCAGGAGCACCGCACCGACACCCATGTCATCCTCCTGCAGGAGCACCGCACCGACACCCACGTCATCCTCCTGCAGGAGCACCGCACCGACACCCACGTCATCCTCCTGCAGGATTACCGCACCGACACCCACGTCATCCTCCTGCAGGAGCACCGCACCGACACCCACGTCATCCTCCTGCAGGATTACCGCACCGACACCACGTCATCCTCCTGCAGGAGTACCGCACCGACACCCACGTCATCCTCCTGCAGGATTACCGCACCGACACCACGTCATCCTCCTGCAGGAGTACCGCACCGACACCCACGTCATCCTCCTGCAGGATTACCGCACCGACACCCATGTCATCCTCCTGCAGGAGTACCGCACCGACACCACGTCATCCTCCTGCAGGATTACCGCACCGACACCACGTCATCCTCCTGCAGGAGCACCGCACCGACACCCATGTCATCCTCCTGCAGGAGTACCGCACCGACACCATGTCATCCTCCTGCAGGAGTACCGCACCGACACCCACGTCATCCTCCTGCAGGATTACCGCACCGACACCACGTCATCCTCCTGCAGGAGCACCGCACCGACACCCACGTCATCCTCCTGCAGGATTACCGCACCGACACCCACGTCATCCTCCTGCAGGATTACCGCACCGACACCCATGTCATCCTCCTGCAGGAGTACCGCACCGACACCCACGTCATCCTCCTGCAGGAGCACCGCACCGACACCCACGTCATCCTCCTGCAGGAGTACCGCACCGACACCCACGTCATCCTCCTGCAGGAGTACCGCACCGACACCCACGTCATCCTCCTGCAGGATTACCGCACCGACACCCACGTCATCCTCCTGCAGGAGTACCGCACCGACACCCACGTCATCCTCCTGCAGGAGTACCGCACCGACACCCACGTCATCCTCCTGCAGGAGCACCGCACCGACACCCACGTCATCCTCCTGCAGGAGCACCGCACCGACACCCACGTCATCCTCCTGCAGGATTACCGCACCGACACCCACGTCATCCTCCTGCAGGATTACCGCACCGACACCCACGTCATCCTCCTGCAGGATTACCGCACCGACACCCATGTCATCCTCCTGCAGGAGTACCGCACCGACACCCACGTCATCCTCCTGCAGGAGCACCGCACCGACACCCACGTCATCCTCCTGCAGGAGCACCGCACCGACACCCACATCATCCTCCTGCAGGAGCACCGCACCGACACCACGTCATCCTCCTGCAGGATTACCGCACCGACACCCACGTCATCCTCCTGCAGGAGCACCGCACCGACACCCACGTCATCCTCCTGCAGGAGTACCGCACCGACACCCACGTCATCCTCCTGCAGGAGTACCGCACCGACACCCACGTCATCCTCCTGCAGGAGCACCGCACCGACACCCACGTCATCCTCCTGCAGGATTACCGCACCGACACCCACGTCATCCTCCTGCAGGAGTACCGCACCGACACCCACGTCATCCTCCTGCAGGAGTACCGCACCGACACCCACGTCATCCTCCTGCAGGAGTACCGCACCGACACCCACGTCATCCTCCTGCAGGAGCACCGCACCGACACCCACGTCATCCTCCTGCAGGATTACCGCACCGACACCCACGTCATCCTCCTGCAGGAGTACCGCACCGACACCCACGTCATCCTCCTGCAGGAGTACCGCACCGACACCCACGTCATCCTCCTGCAGGATTACCGCACCGACACCCACGTCACTGGCATCGATAGCCACCTTGAAAAGCTTTGTGTTATTCCGTGTGGCCAATGCTGGGGCAGTGGTGAACACAGTTTCTGGCTGTTAAATGCCTTTTTATAGTTTGCTGTTCGCTGAAACATCTTGCCCTTTTTAAACAATTCAGTGAGTGGAGCAGCAACACATCTAAAGTTTGGCACAAACTTTCTATAAAACCTACTCAACCCCAGGAATCGAAATACTGTTTTTTTCATCGACGGTGTGGGATATTCCCCAATTACTTTCACTTTCGCATCTCATGGGGCCATTTGTCCATTTCCAATAACATGGACCAGGAAGGTGATTTGGGCTTTAGCAAATTCATTTTTAGCAAGGTTTACCACCAAGCCTGCTTTCCAAAGTCGATCGAACAAATCTGATAAATGTTGTAAATGTTCCTTCCATGAGTGACTAAAAATCACCAGGTCATCAATACACACCACGCAGTTGCGTAATCCTGCAATGACCTTATTAGTCAGTCTCTGAAATGTGGCTACAGCGTTTTTCATAGCAAATGGCTTCAATTTGAACTGCTATAGTCCATTTGCCATTACAAAAGCCGAAATTGCCTTTGCTGTCTCGCACAGAGGTACCTGCCAGCAGCCTCTGAGCAAGACCAACCTAGAGATGTAAGTTGCTTGTCCCACGTTTTCAACACAGTCCTCCAACCATGGAATTGGACATGCATCAGTCTTTGTAATGGCATTGACTTTGCGATAGTCCACACACAACCGCTGGGTACCATCTGGCTTTGTCACCATGACTATGGGCGAGCTCCAGTCACTGTAACTCACTTTGATTATGCTATCTTGGAACATGCGCTCTATCTCCTTCTGAACCTGTGCCAACTTTGTGCCTCTAAGGATGTTGCTTCATCAGAACAGTATCTCCTATCTCTACATGATGCACAATTAGGTTTTACTTTCCAGTTTATTTCTGCATATCTCCCCATGTGATAGTAATAACTCTTTCAGGTCATTTTGATTTTCTTGTGGAAGGTAACTCAACAATTTATCCCAATTTTTGACAATTTCCTCATTGTCCAATTTGATTTGAGGAATGTCCAATTCAGAATGCTCTGAACTTGGTAATTCCTTCTGTACTGTAATCATTAACACCTTCTCCTCCTGCTTTCCTTCCCAATCAAAATACCTTTTGAGCATATTCACATGATACACTATGAGATTTCTTCCTGTCTGGAGTCTTTATCAACTAGTTCACCTCACTCAATTTCCACTCAATTTGATAGGGTCCACTAAACGTTGCTTTTAAAGGCTCACCTGTTACTAGAAGTAACACCAATACCTTATCCCCAATTGCAAAATTGTGAATTTGTGATTTCTTATTCACTTCCTGTTTCATTGTATGCTGAGATACTTTTAAATGCTGTCTAGCTAACTCTCCAGCTCTATTTAACCATTCTCTAAAATTTGACACATTGTCCAAATGGGTAGTCTCTGAATTCTGACTTATTAATTTCTCCTTCATCAATTTTGACAGTCTTCTTACTTCATGCCCCAAATATTAATTCAAATGGACTGAATTTGGCCGATTCATTTGGTGCATCTCTGATTGCAAAAAGTACAAATGCAACTCCCTTATCCCAATCATCTGGATAATCCTGACCATAAGCCCTCAACATGGTCTTTAGTGTTTAATACCATCTCTCTAGTGCTCCCTGCAATTCTGGATGGTACGCAGTGGATTTGAATTGCTTTATTCCCAAGTTATCTATTGCCTCCTTGAATAGTTTGGATGTGAAGTTTGATCCTTGATCTGACTGGATCTCTATTGGTAGGCTGTATCTAGTAAAAAATTTAAATAATTCTTCTACAACCCTTTTGGGTGTGATGTTGCATAATGGGTTTGCCTCTGGAAATCTAGTTGACATATCCATTATTGTTAATAAATACTTATTCCCATCTTTTGTTTGAAATAGGGGACCAACACAATCAATCAAGACTCTTGTGAAAGGTTCCTCAAATGCTGGAAAAGTTATTAAAGGTGCAGGTTTATCTCTCTTTTTCCATCTCTTCTGCTTTTAACCGTAACTCAAACTGTTTCACTTCTGCTGCCCTTTCCTTATCTCTTGCCTCTACATCAAGCTGCTTCTTTTGCAATTGAATTCTTGACCATCTCTATAGAAAAAAGGGACCAGCTTTGTGACAATCTTGTACACAAAAAGTAAGACAAATCCAACATGGCCAATTACTGCCCCATCAGTCTATTCTTGATCATCAGTAAAGTGATGGAAGGTGGCATCAACAGTGCTATCAAACAGCAGCTGCTCAGCAATAACCTGCTCAGTGTCGCCTAGTTTGGGTTCTGCCAGGGTCACTCAGCTTCTGACCTCATCACAGCCTCGATTCAAACATGGACAAAAGATCTCAGCTCCAGAGGGAAGGTGAGAGTGATAGCCCTTGACATCAAGGCTGCATTTGCCTGAGCGCAGCATTAAGGAACCCTAACAAAATTAGAAGCAATGGGAGTCAGGGAGCAAAAGCTCTGCTAGTTGGAGACCTACTTGGTACATAGGAAGATGGTTGTGGTTGTTGGAGGTCAGTCATCTCAGCTGTAGGACATTTTTGCTGGAGTTCCTCAGGGTTATGTCCCAGATCCAACCATCTTCAGCAGCTTCAATGACATTTCCTCCATCATAAGGTCAGACATGAGCTGTTAGCTGACAATTGCACAATATTCAGCATTTGCGACTTCTCAAATACTGAAGCAGTCTATGTTCAAATGCAACAAAATTTGGATAATATCCACCCTTGGGCTGACAACTGCCAAGTAACATTCACAGCACACAAATGCTAGCCAATGACCACCTCTAATAAGAGATAATCTAACCACTGCTTTACCTTCAGTGGTGTTACCCTCACTATCAATGTTCTGTGGCTTACCATTGACAAGAAACTCAATTGGACTTGCCATATAAATAGAGGCTAGGAATACTGCAGCAATTAACTCACCTCCTGACTCCCCACAGGATGTCCACCATCTACAAGGCACAACCCAGGAGTGTGATGGAATACTTGGCACTTGCCTGGATGGATTCAAATCAAACAACACTCAAGAAGCTTGACACTATCCCAGACAAAGCAACCCACCAGTTTGGCACCACAGCCACAAGCATCCATTTCGTCCCTCACCACTGGTGTTCAGTAGCAGCAGTGTATCCTATCTACAAGATGCACTGCAAAAATTCACCAAAGATTGTAAGACAGCACCTTCCAAAACCACGATCACTTCCATGCTAAGGGACAAGGGCTGTAGACACCTGGGAATGCCACCACCAGCAAGTTATAGACCAGTTAGTCTGACCTCAGTGGTGGGAAAGATGCTGGAGTCTATTATAAAGGATGAAATTACGATACATCTGGATAGTAGTAACAGGATAGGTCAGAGTCTGCATGGATTTATGAAGGGGAAATCATGCTTGACTAATCTTCTTGAATTTTTTGAGGATGTAACTCTGAAGATGGACGAGGGAGATCCAGTAGATGTAGTGTACCTGGACTTTCAGAAAGCTTTTGATAAAGTCCCACATAGGAGGTTAGTGAGCAAAATTAGGGGGCATGGTATTGGGGGCAAAATACTAACTTGGATTGAAAGTTGGTTGGCTGACAGGAAACAAAGAGTAGTGATAAAAGGCTCCATTTCGGAATGGCAGGCAGTGACCAGTGGGGTACCGCAGGGATCAGTACTGGGACCACAGCTTTTTATATAATATGTTAATGATATAGAAGATAGTATTAGCAATAACATTAGCAAATTTGCTGATGATACTAAGCTGGGTGGCAGGGTGAAATGTGATGAGCAAGTTGGGAGATTACAGGGTGACCTGGACAGGTTAGGTGAGTGGTCAGATGCATGGCAGATGCAGTTTAATGTGGATAAATGTATGGTTATCCACTTTGGTGACAAGAACAGGAAGGCAGATTACTACCTAAATGGAAACAATTTAGGTAAAGGGGCAGGACAGAGAGATCTGGGTGTTCTTGTACACCAATCAATGAAGATAAGCATGCAGGTACAGCAGGTAGTGAAGAAGGCTAATAGCATGCTGGCCTTCATAGCAAGAGGGATTGAGTATAGAAGCAAAGAGGTTCTTCTGCAGCTGTACAGGGCCCTGGTGAGACCACACCTGGAGTACTGTGTGCAGTTCTGGTCTCCAAATTTGAGGAAAGATATTCTGGCTATTGAGGGAGTGCAGCGTAGGTTCACGAGGACAATTCCTGGAATGGCGGGACTACCTTACACTGAAAGACTGGAGCGACTGGGCTTGTATACCCTTGAGTTTAGAAGACTGAGAGGGGATCTGATTGAGACATATAAGATTATTAAAGGATTGGACAATCTGGAGGCAGGAAACATGTTTCAGCTGATGGGTGAGTCCGAACCAGAAGACACAGCTTAAAAATAAGGGGTAGGCCATTTAGGACAGAGATGAAGAGAAACCTCTTCACCCAGAGAGTGGTGGCTGTGTGGAATGCTCTGCACCAGAGGGCAGTGGAGGCCCAGTCTCTGGATTCATTTAAGAAAGAGTTGGATAGAGCTCTCAAGGATTGTGGAATCAAGGGTTATGGAGATAAGGCAGGAACAGGATACTGATTAAGGATGATCAGCCATGATAATATTGAAAGGTGGTGCAGGCTTGAAGGGCAGAATGGCCTACTCCTGCACCTATTGTCTATTGTCTATTGTTCCCCTCCAAGCGGGCGGCACGGTGGCACGGTGGTTAGCACTGCTGCCTCACAGCGCCAGAGACCCAGGTTCAATTCCCGCCTCAGGCGACTGACTGTGTGGAGTTTGCACATTCTCCCCGTGTCTGTGTGGGTTTTCTCCGGGTGCTCCGGTTTCCTCCCACAGTCCAAAAATGTGCAGGTTAGGTGAATTGGCCACGCTAAATTGCCCGAAGTGTTAGGTGCAGGGGTAAATGTAGGGGAATGGGTCTATGTGGGTGCGCTTCGGCGGGTCAGTGTGAACTTGTTGGGCCGAAGGGCCTGTTTCTACACTGTAAGTAATCTAATCTAATCTAATCTAAGATACTCCCCTCCTGACTTGGAAATATACCGTCATTCCTTGATTGTCACTGGACCATAATCCTGGAATTGCCTCCCTAAGGGAATTATGAGTCTACTTAAATCATGTGACTGCAGGAGTTCAAGAAGGCAGCACGGTGGCACAGTGGTTAGCACTGCTTCCTCACAGCGCCAGAGACTCGGGTTCAATTCCCGCCTCAGGCGACTGACTGTGTGGAGTTTGCACGTTCTCCCCGTGTCTGCGTGGGTTTCCTCCGGGTGCTCCGGTTTCCTCCCACAGTCCAAAGATGTGCAGGTCAGGTGAATTGGCCATGCTAAATTGCCCGTAGTGTTAGGTAAGGGGTAAATGTAGGGGTATGGGTGGGTTGCGCTTCGGTGGGTCGGTGTGGACGTTGGGCCGAAGGGCCTGTTTCCACACTGTAATGTAATCAAAAAAAAAAGGCAGCTCACCCCCACCATCTCAAGGGCAACTAGGTACAGTCAATAAATGCTGGCCCAGCCAGTGATGCCACATCCCCCGAGTGAATAAAAAAATGGCTTCGTCCTAATGAACAAATGACTGACAGTTATCACCTCAGTTATGAAGGAAGTATACTCCAATGTATAAAAATACTCTGCAATTCTTTTACAATTTGAGTAGATAGAAAAGTGAGTACTATGCTCACAACTAGATCATATGCACTTGAAGTGCTTCATACCATTACATTCAGCATTTGTCAAACCTTATGCTTTCCCATAAAGATGGCAGCAATTTATGTGTGTCTGAGCAGCAAGGAACATCCTCACATACGGGTATCAAGGAAATGAACATTAGCAGTTTGCTTGAAGATCTTGATCTGCATGAAAACACACTTGGTCAGTTTGCACATTACTTGGCTACAATAGAACAGAGGAAGCCTAGTCAATATGCATTAAGTTTATGCAGTTGCTTGTAAGAAGTGAATGGTCCTTTGTAGTATTTAAGAGATGGAAACATACTTCTGGCATTTTGCTCTGCATTTATAAAGCTGAAAACAATCAGAAATGAGAGAATTGGGTAACATTTATTGATTTATTCTTGGGATGAAGGAATGCAGACACTATGCATGTGGATACTTAGTTTGCTTTAGAAACTATAGCAGTCCTTAAGGGAATCACAATCTGTGAAGTGTGCAGCAAGTTGGTTCTGACAGGATTTCTCTGAATTCTTTTGGGAGCCACAGCGCTCAAATTGATTTTGAACTTTCAGTGTTGGGAAACATTTATCTCTTTCAGAACTTGCATCACTTCTCCTTCGTACATATAAAGCAGGTTTCTTTTACATGTCTGATATTGAAAACTGAAAAGTTATATCAAAATCTACTGTTTTTGGTTTCATTTGAAAATGGTCTGAGAGATTATGAATTTCTGCAAGCCAATCAATTCTCACCAAATATAATCTTGTGAACAATAATGTTACTGTTTTAAATAAAAACCTGAATACTATATTCCAAGAAATTATAATCAAAAACGTCCTACAAGGTGTCCAAAATGTTTTACAATTGTAGAAAGGCAAAGGTTAAAATTCTAATTTTAAAGTTTATTTTCTATGGCAGCTTTGTCATTCTGCAGGAGAAGGTTTTGTCTGTTTTCCACTTGTAGTGAAATTATTTTTTTATAGATATTTTTATTAGAAATTTAACATTTTTACAAGTTTACAAAAATAAACAAAACTCTCAGATATAAACATTGATATACATTAGCTCAAATATACAATAACCAAAATTTAACAAAAAAAAAACAAAACAAAGAAAAACCGAAAAAAGAAAAAAAAAACAAACAAAACTCAACTATCTACTAATCTAACCTACAACTAACCAGAGTGTATATTTAAGTCTCTTACATGCTCGGAATGTGTTAACATCAGATGTAATAAAACCCGTATTTGTGCGGGATTCCTCCCCCGAGGGGCCCCGGACCAGCCAGGTTTGTAATCTCAATTAAATAAAAGCCCTTGTTAGGATAGCCGAGATATCTGTATTTATGTAATTCAAGAAGGGCTGCCATATTTTATAAAATAATTCGGTCTTTCGGTGCACCATATTTGTAAGGAAGTCAAGGGGAATACATTCCATAATTAATCTGTGCCAATTTGAAAGTCCAGGGGGGCCCTCAGCCGCCCAGTTCACCAAAATATTTTTCCTTGCACAGAAAGAAAGAATAGAAAATAGTCTCTTCCCGTACGTGTCCAGGGAGGGAAAGTTCGAAAAGCCCAAGAGGAGAGATATAGGGTCCACTTTAATTTCCGTTCCTAAAATTTCTGTCAGGGTACTTGCTACTTTAGTCCAATATCTACGGATCTTATGACAGGCCCATAAGCAATGTACAAGAGTGCCCACCTCTATTTTGCATTTAGGACACATTGGAGATGCTCCTGCCTTAAATTTTGCCAATCGAACCGGTGCTATATGGGCCCTATGAAGTATCTTCAGCTGGATAGCCTGGGTTCTGTTACAGATAGTAATTCTTCTAGCATTTTCCCAAATATCATTCCACGTTTCTATAGAGATTTCTAGTCCCAGATCCTGATCCCATGTTTTAAGCAGATTATCCATATCTCCCGATACTTCATCATGTAGTAAATGATAAATAGTACTGACGGAAGATACCCCCACTGGTCGTAGGACACTACATTCTCTATCGGATTTATAAAGACTATCTAATAACGTAGTCTTCTTCTGTATATAATCTCGAATTTGGAAGTATCGAAAGAGGTCTCCATTGGGTAATCCGAATTTCTGACGCAGCTGTTCAAAAGACATCAGGACCCTGTCTTTAAATAGATCCCCTAAACATGAGATACCCCTGGATCTCCAGAGTTTAAAAGTGGTATCTGTTAACCCCGGTTGGAATCCCCATGCTCCCACTATCGGCGCATAGGGGGATGTTTTATGTGAATTGCCCTCATTTTGCCGCATTATATTCCAAGCCTTGATTGTATTTAGTATTATAGGTTTTTTACAGTGATCTGTAATGATTTTCCTCTTGTCTGAAAATAAAAGGTTAATAAGTGGGTATTTTACTTGAGAGGCCTCGATGTCCAACCAGATTGATTGTGGATCAGACAAGACCCAATCAGCTATGTGACTTAATAGGGAACTTAACTGATATTTCCTAAAGTCTGGGAAGTCCAATCCACCCCTTGCCTGTGGAAGCTGTAGCTTCTTCAGCTTAATGAGGGGCCGCCTATGATTCCAGATAAAGGAACCCAGCCAGCCATATAATTTACATAAAGCCGTCCTCGGCAGCATCACCGGAAGCATTCTCATAGGGTATAGGAGACGGGGCAGGACATTCATTTTGATTAATGCTATTCTACCCAACCAGGAAATTGGCAGGTCTCCCCATCGCTGGAGGTCCTGCCTTATCCTTTCCAGTAAGTACACAAAATTAGCCTTATGCAACTGACGAAATACTGGAGTAATAAAAATGCCTAAATATAAGAAGCCCTCCAGGGACCAGCGAAAGGGAAAAAGGGATCCGTCCGCTAAGCGGGGTATCATAGCAAGGCCACCCATTGGCATAGCCTCCGATTTTGAAAAATTAATTTTATAGCCTGAGAATGCACTAAATGTATTGTTAACTTGGATTAGGCGAGGTATGGACATCAGAGGGTTACTGAGGAATAGAAGATCATCGTCTGCATAAAGGGTAATTTTATGTTTACCTGTACCAATCCTTGGGGCCATTATATTAGGATCAGCTCGTATAGCTTCTGCTAGTGGTTCAATTATTAGCGTAAATAACAATGGCGAGAGGGGACATCCCTGATGGCAGCCCCTACCCACACTGAAGCTATCCGAACCTAATCCATTGGTAACCACAACTGCTTTGGGATCACTATACAATGTTGAGACCCATTTGGTAAACATCTGTCCAACGCCAAACCTCTCCAATGTGTAAAACAAATATGACCATTCGACCCTATCAAATGCCTTTTCCGCGTCTAATGAAACCACTACTCCTGGTATCTTTCCCTGATGACAGGCTTGAATCATATTCAGAGCCCTTCTAATATTATTGGATGATCTACGGCCCTTAATAAACCCCGTCTGATCCTCCTTTATAATATGTGGCAGTATCCTTTCTAGTCTCAGTGCTAACGTTTTAGAGAGGATTTTAAAATTTACATTTAGCAAGGATATTGGTCTGTATGATGTACAATCTTCTGGGTCCTTTCCTTTTTTAAGGATAAGAGAGATATTTGCCTCTTTCAGCGAAGGCGGGAGGCAGCCCTGACTATATGCATAGTTATACATGTCCATAAGTGGACCAGCCAGTATTTCTGTAAATTCTTTATAGAATTCAGCTTGAAAACCATCTGGGCCCGGCGCCTTACCATTCTGAAGTTGCCTAATTGCATCAAGTATTTCTTGGAGTGTAAGAGGAGCATTTAGGACCGATACTTGTTCCGGAGTTAGGCCTGGAAAAGTCAAATTTTTAAAAAATGACTGCATCCTCTTCGTCCTATCTTCATAATCCTGTGATTTATATAACTCAGAATAAAATTCTCTAAAGATCGTATTAATCTTTTTGTGATCATGAGTCAAAATACCCGTACTTTCCTTGATAGATGTAATAGTCTGAGGGGCCTTTTTTTTTCTTTGCAAGAAATGCTAAGTATCTATCCGGTTTGTCGCCATATTCATATAACCTTTGCTTTGCAAATAATATTTCCCCCTTAGCCGTTTGAGTAAGCATAGTGTTTAGAGCTGTCCTAAGAGCTGTAATCCTTTGCAATTTAATAATAGAAGGTCTATCAGTGTATGCTGTTTCAGCCGCTTTTAAGCGGGCTTCAAGCAGACGCTGTTGTTCTCCCTTTAATTTCTTCTGGGTCGCTGAGTAGGAGATGATCAAACCTCGCGTGTAAGCTTTGATGGTCTCCCACATCATTGACGGGTTGCTAGCTGTACCTGAATTAATTTCTAAAAAAGTTTTTAATTCTTGAGAGAAGTACTTTACAAATTTACTATCTTTCATTAGGAAGGGGTCCATACGCCAATGCCGAGGGGATGTCCCATTGTTCCTCGCCTTAGTTTCCATATATACAGCAGCGTGGTCAGAAATTGCTATACTACCTATCTTACAGGATGATATGGAATTTAAAAAAATCGAGGGGGCAAAAACATATCAATTCTGGTATGACATTTATGTGGATTAGAGTAGAAAGAAAAATCTCTGCCCTGTGGATGAAGACATCTCCATACATCTACTAATCCTAATTCTTTGTTCAGATCCATCAATTGTCTAGATCTGGGAGATACTCCTGCAGTGCTCTTGGGAATCCTATCTATTTCCGGATCCATAATACAATTAAAGTCTCCCCCTATAATTATATGACGGGCATCAAAAGCCATCAATTTTGAAAAGGCTTCCGTTATAAATTTAAAGGGGTGTGCCGGGGGGCAGTACAAATTTAAAATCCTATATTCTTCTCCATTTATGAGGGCTTTAATCAAGATATATCGTCCAGATTCGTCTTTTATCTGCTTTAGGATTTTGAAAGGGAAATTCTTCCGAACAAGAATAACAACTCCCCTGCTTTTTGAGCTAAAAGAAGAAAAAAAGGCCTGATCAAATCCGCCCTGTCATAATTTCAAGTGTTCTTTATCCGACAGGTGCGTCTCCTGTAGGAGAGCTATATCAACTCTTTGCTTCTTAAGATTTGATAATATTTTCTTCCTTTTGACTGGCGAATTACTCCCCTTGACATTCCAGGTGCACCACTTAACCAACTGATCAACCATAAACCTCTGGGCCAATCCGAGACCCCTCGGGAGGGGGAACCCTATCCAGAACATCCCGAGTGTAGAGCATATAAAATTTACAAAAATAAAACCTCTTTAATACACCCACAACAATACAATAAAAAACTATTTCTAAATAAAAAAAATATAAAACGTATCTAAGTGGAGACTTTCCCCCTTGTTCCCAGGGGGTGTCACTTCCTCTCCAAAAATCCCTCATATCCTCTCCCAACCAATGCCCCACCCTTGACCCAGGCGCTCCTCAATAAAATGAGGAGAATTCAAATATAATACAAAGCTAGAGTTAACAGTGAGCACCCCACCCCCACCCATACCAACACCTGGGTATATTTGGTAATGTTAATACCATATATAAACATATAACTATAAAATTACCACCTCAACAAATAATAATTAAATATAATAATACAAAATAACAAGGGGAAAACAACCCTGCTCCTAGAGACAGAGGTAAAATTGAATAAGGTAACCACCTCCCCCCACCAACATTAACCAAACCCCCCAGCTTTTATATATATATACACACACATATACATACATCCCTCATATATACATAAAATAATAACAGAAAACAACCCCAAGGGGGGGGGGAGAAAATCAAATCCCTCTCCCCACCCCCCATGATAATATTAAACAGTAAGGTAAGAGAAAAAAAAAGGGGGGGATATAAACCAAAGCGGGGGGGAAAGGCAGACCAACATCCATTATGTCTTACAATTTATCTAAGAGAGTCCAAGAATTCCTTAGCCTTTTCTGGCGATCCGAAGATATACACGGATCCTTCATGGTTAAAGCGTAGCGTCGCTGGGTAGCGTAAGGAGTACTGAATATTTAAGTCCCTTAAACGCTTCTTCGCCTCGTTGAATGCCTTCCTCTTTCGAACCAGAGCCGGGGAAAAGTCCTGAAATAGCATGATCTTGGATCCTTTGTAGATCATAGCTTGGGGGTCTTTTCCGAGATTTCTAGAGGCTTCTAGGAGTATCTGCCTCTCCTTGTAGCTCTGCAGCCGGAACAGGACCGGGCGTGGGCACTAGTTCGAGCCAGGCCCGCGTATTGCAACCCGGTAGGCCCATTCTACCCTTACCTGGCCTGATCCAGCTTCCAGATTTAAAAGCTGTGGCAGCCACTGCTCCAGGAATGCTGTAAGCTGGCCTTCCTCTTCCCGTTCGGGAAGGCCCAGCAAACGAATATTTTTTCGGCGACCTCGATTATCGAGGTCATCAATATGATTTTCCAAAGTCCGGACTCGCTGCTCAAGAGTCCGGACCTGAGTAGTGAAATTATTAACATGTGCAAGTGTAAAACTGGCCGCCATAATGTTTAAGACATTGGTACAGAAAACAGAGAAAATCTTCCTGCGTGACTCTAGAAACATTAGCTCAGTATGTTGGGCCAGAATTGCGTAAAGGAGATAAGAAGTGTGATTTGGGAAAGTTACTAATCCCGCAAGTCAGCTTTGTGAAGGAGGCCCCCATCGATATGTTTTTATTTTTGGGCAGGTAGCCGCAGAAGGAACAAAAACAGAAATTGCTGGAAAAACTTGGCAGGTGCAGCAGCATCTGCGGAGAGAAATCAGAGTTAAGATTTCGGGTCCAGTGACCCTTCCTCAGAACGGTAGCTGCAGGAAGGAGTTAGGTCCATGGCATCCGCAGGAAGGTCCAAAGCTGTAGTGGAGTAGTCGCTGGTCAACGCTGGGGTGTTCGAAACCCTGCCTCTATTTACCAGGATATCGGCCCAGTTGTGATCACCGTTGTCAGGCCTTCAAGCCCTCATCCCTTATACTGCTACCTCTCCATGGCTCCTCTATGCCCCTCATAGTCTCTTCCCATCTATGCTCCTCACTGCGTCGTGTCACCATATCCTCATCTTGCCTCCATATCCCCTTATTTGCCTATGTTTCCTTCCTACCCTGTCAAACCCCTCATGTACGCCCTTCCCCTCAAATTGCAGGATCCCTCCATGTCCCTTATACTCCCTGATGTACCCATGTGGTCTCCATAGTCATTCACCCAATTTCCACTATGGATAGGTTTAGATTAGATTACTTACAGTGTGGAAACAGGCCCTTCGGCCCAATAAGTCCACACCGACCCGCCGAAGTGCAACCCACCCATACCCCTACCTTTACCCCTTACCTAACACTACGGGCAATTTAGCATGGCCAATTCACCTGACCTGCACATCTTTGGACTGTGGGAGGAAACCGGAGCACCCGGAGGAAACCCACGCAGACACGGGGAGAATGTGCAAACTCCACACAGTCAGTCGCCTGAGGCGGGAATTGAACCCAGGTCTCTGGCGCTGTGAGGCAGCAGTGCCACCGTGCCGTCTTAGGAGCTGTGTTATAGCAAAGGAGAGTCTTTGTATTGGATGTGGAAAAAACTAAACAGCCAACAATTCAATACAGTTGTCAGGGGAGGTCCTTTCATTCTGAAAGAAAAAGGCTTCCAGAGTCATTAGGAAAAACGTTAAGTCCACTCAAAGCTGTAATTCAGTAGTGAAAATGAAGGGTGGAATCTTCCCAGCTGCTGAATGATGTCAGCATTGGTGAGATAGCTGGGAGAATTGTATGAGATGTCCACAAGGTCCCAATGTCGAGATAAAAACATCCCATTTTCTAACCTAGTGTTGAACAGCGAGATGAGTTTCTCACTAGTGAGTGGCGAGATGAGATTCTCATTAGTGAATGGTGAGAGGCATGCAGTAACATCTTCGCTGTCATGTCATCTCACCATGTTTATATGCAGGTTCCCATTCCCCAGATGGAAACTATTTGGTGACCCCAAGCATGAAAGTCAGAGCGGTGACTTCAACTCACTGCTTGCTCCTTCAGGCCTCCAGCAGTCATCAACATCTTATGGCAAGCTCCATGGACAGTGGCCGCCCAAACCCCCTGTCAACCTGGACCTTGAGGTCCCCATTTTCAGAGCATGGTGCCAATTTGCCTCTGACTGAGATGTATGGGCAATTGACAGGAACTGTGCAGGGCCAATGCTTGACCCAGTTGGTGGTCAGGAGGCCACTGTGGCAAATTGGAGAATCTGATGAATGGGGTATCACAGGGACACAGTGTACAGGGAGTAGGGTGGATTTGGGACAATAGTTTGAGAAAAGCTGCTGGGCCTTGCAGAAAGAAACCCTCCAAGAAACTCATTGAAAATACTGACGTCTGGCCCAAACAAACATCTACTAATGTACCACATCAAAAATAGATAATGTTTAACAACCTCTTATTATTATAAGATTGACACTTTAACATAAACAAACTACATACAAAATGTCCTGCCAAGACAAGGTTTTGAAACTAAGCAAATAACTCATCATGGGCTTAGCTGATAAAACAAATCATGAACCAAGCAACGAAAACTATTGAAACTGAAAGAACTCTTTTCTCTATTTCAAAAAGGTCCGAGAGTCAAAGGCGCACTGACGTTGCATCGGCTCTCATGTTTCACTCAGTCTCTGAAATGTCAGAACCATGTCTCCAAATGGAAGACATCTGACTGTATCACAACCATGTGGGAGAGGGAACACTTTACACTGCTGACACAAATGATGGAGCCAGCAGAGGCAGAAGAGTTGAGTGCAGGTTTGTTCTCTGCACCTTTATCTCACAGTGGTGAGGGTTTTTGAAAATGGAAATGGAGTGAGAATCTCGGAATTGGGTCCTGCCTAATGTTTACCATCTTGGCCCACTGTTCTGCTTCTTGTCCCTCTCTTCAGCGTTGATGAATAGAAGTTAATGATACAAATCTTAACTTTTACCTTAGCAGAAGATAAATTGTTCACTAACATATTAAATCCTAAATTATAGAAGTGAATCATTTATCCATTCCCTTATTTCTAGCCTACAGTGCAAATTTACAATTTGCATAAGGAAAAAGAAAAAAAATCACATGAAATTAAACTTAGGACTACAAGCACACACGAATACTATATCTTGTATGCACAGGTCGCTAAGGAAGCACGGTTTACACAAAACCTGACAGTTACAGAAATTTCCCACAAAGTAATGACATGCAAAGTTAGGAGGTGATGGTCTAGTGGTGATATCACTAGACTGTTAACCCAGAGATGCAGTAATATTCTGGGGACCTGGGTTTGAATCCCACCATGGCAGATGGTGGAATTTGAGTTCAATAAATATTTGGGATTAAAAGTTGAATGATGTCCCTGAGTCAATTGTCAGGAAAAACCCACCTGGTTCACTAATGTCCTTTAGGAAAGGAAGCTGCCATCCTTATCTGGGTTGGCCTACATGTGACTCCAGACCCACAGCAAAGTGGCTAACTCTTAACTGCCCTTTAGGTGATTAGGAATGGCCAATAAATTCTGGCCTAGCTAATGATGTGCTCATCCTGTGAATGAATAAAAGAAACTTGTGCATTTTACAAAGAACAAAACATTTGCCCTCAATGGACTTTACACCAGAGTATTGAAAGGGGTAGAACATTAAATTAACATTTTGAAAGATATCTTGAACAATTGCTAAAGGATAAGTAAGGATTCCCCAGAAAACTAATTACGCAGCAGTATATCAGCATTTGAAATATGAATTAAATGTACTTTGAACAAGAAAACAGTGAAACAGCAGGAGAAACAAAGAATAATTAACTGTAGTCAGCATGGATTCTCAGGCAGGAGACCAAGGCCAGAAACGGAAAGGCTTTCCAAAGAAATGAATAGACCGGGTCCCAAAAATTCCTTTGTGCAGTGGCATTCTTTAGATTAGATTCCCTACAGTGTGGAAACAGGCCCTTCGGCCCAACAAGTCCACACCGACCCTCCAAAGAGTCATACACCCAGACCTATTTCCCTACATTCACCCCTGACTAATGCACCTAACACTATGGGCAATTTAGCATGGCCAATTCACCTGACCTGCCCATCTTTGACTGTGGGAGGAAACTAGAGCACCTGGAGGAAACCCACGCAGATACGGGAAGACTCCACACAGACAGTCGCCCAAGGCAGGAATCAAACCCAGGTTCCTGGTGCTGTGAGGCAGCAGTGCTAACCACTGGGCCACCGTGCTGCCCAAATTAATTAACATTATTTCAGGCAAGACAATTAATTATTTTATCAATACTTTGTAGGTCAAACATCTGCACATTTGATGTTTAGAAACCAAGCTAAATGTATATTCACCCAGACAGGTTGGGTAGGGTTAAACCGTTGCTATACTGGGACTGTTGGTGGTAACTGTACTGCAGCCATTCCTGACTACGCCAATGTAACAAAAAGCCAATCAGGCAGATCCTGACCAGTGTCAAGGTTACCAGCTCTGCAGGGCAGATGGTCAATCTTTGGTTGCTGCGCATCACTTCGGAACAAGCAGCTCTTTCATACCAGCAGCAGCGCCACCAGCAGGATGGGCTACTGCTGGTACTGCAGGAGGCCCATGAAGGGGAACCGCCTTAAGACACCAGAACCTGGGGAAGTAGGAGAGGCTTGGTGTAATCAGCCAGGCACGACTCAGAGAGAGGGATCAGGTTAAAGCAAAGAGAGATCTTCTTGCAGGTCCCTCTAGTGGGCACAGCATGCCCACGTATGAAAGGACCTCTGACTCTACTGGCAGGCCTGACAGGATATATCTGGTACCTTGTCTACATATGGCATGGCATCCATACTGTCCACATCATCACTCTATCCTGAACACTGGCCTCAGTTAAAATACAAACTACTTCATTGGCCATTTATGAATCTCAATTGGCCTCAGGGTTGGAAGAGTGAATTTGACTGATTCTGTCACAGATTTAATTAGCAGGGGAAGTCAGGAATGTGAGGGGCACTCCAACTAATGATTTTCAACCTCATTTTAGGCCCACTCCCTGCCACCTTGCTGCCCACTCTCAGAACTGTGAGCTGTCTGACTTTTTGCCTGTTTTCTCTGCATGACTGAATTAGATTTGCAATTGCACATTCCCAGGCCCTGGTGTCTGACCTTGTCCCCACCTCCTCCATTCCCAAAAAATCCTCTAAAGCCCAATAACCATGAGATACATTGCGGAAACTTGATCTTTGGAAGAAACTGCATAAAATAATAATAACTTGCATACTCTCAATGTAATTTGTACAAGTATAGGTGACATCAGTTTCAGAGAAATAATAGATGTGAAATTCAGAAATCAATCTTACCCCAGTAATGTCCTCGGGATCTATGTGTAAGTCAGCATGTGACATCTTAATCCCCATTTGTGATCATTCTCTCAATGGCTACTCAATGGAGTATTCTGTATAAAGAAAAGCTCTCATCAAAGGAATTAGCATAAGAAATTTATGCATTTATTTGATTTTCCAAAATAGAAATGACAGTACTTTTCAAATACTGTCCTGACATTGACAAAAAAAAATGCAGCAGTAACACAGCATCTTTGATTTAGCTTCTAATTGTGCAATGATCTGTGTGATGTGTATTTTTGACAAAATGAAATGCTGTATTAATTTTCCTATCCGAGCTAGAGTAATTGTTGCACAGAGCAACGGAGTGTGCTTTGCCAAACACCTGGGCCCAATTCTCTCCGGGGGGTTGGGGGGGAATTGCACTCTATCAGTTCATCAGCTGTTCTAAGGCGAGTAGTGCATCTGTGATCAGCCAAGGAGACAGAATGTCCACATTCAATCATTTAGTTTAGCAGCACTTTGAATCAGAGAATAAATTCTCTGCAAATCCACACTCTGAAAGAAGAGGTTTTAATATCTGGAGAGCCTTTCTTCCATGACTTACACTGTAAACAGATAAATATTTCTTATTTCAATTGATATTTTTAATGGGTTATGAGATTTTGGTTTAAGAGTCACAAATGACCCAAAAAGATGGTCAGTCCTTTAGTGTTTTTAAAGTTGTTTATTAAGAAGCAATAGTTTAAAAGTGGTGTAGAAGTTAAAGCCAGAAAAAGCAAAGGGCTTGTGACAGGTTGGAATGTATTCATAATCCTTTATCAGAATGAATGGACAGACGACGTTGAGTAATATGGATCTCTGTCACTGTTGGCAGCAGTCTTCTGCTGTCATGGAGAGTTAGGAAGCTCTTCCTGAGTCTTGCTCCATCTGAAGAAGGTTGAAGCCAGCACAGGTCGCTTCACAAACTCTTGCCTGTGGAGAACATGTTTAATCAGCTGTCAGATTCTTGGCAATCAGCCTTGTCTGGATGGGCCAGCATTCCTTGTCCAAGCTGAACTACTCTTCAGAAAGCAGGGGTGAGCTACCTTTGGGAATCACTGTAGGATTCTTTGAAAAAAAAATCATGTTTAAAAAAATTTGCAGCCCCTCGCAAATAACAATTGGATTGTTTTAAAATCGGTTTCTCCATGGATTATATGTCAATACCTTCCTCCTTCCTCCTCTTCAGGCCATTGTTTTCAAGTAGATGTCCACATCTTGTAGTCATTCGTCAGTGCATTTTCACCAAGTGTTCCCTTATGTTAGTTACCTCAGATGTAACAATCATTTCTGCACAATTACATCAGCATCCCAAGATTGTGCCACATATTTCTGACTGTCGGGTAACCTTTCCAAAATATCAAAGCTGAAGGGCCGGGATATGAGTTACTATGCCGCTAAGAGTCATAGAGATGTACAGCACGGAAACAGACCTTTCGGCCCAACTTGTCCATGCTGACCAGATATCCTAACCTAATCTAGTCCCATTTGCCAGCATTTGGCCCATATCCCTTTAAACCCTTCCTATTCATACATCCATCCAGATGCCTTTTAAATGTTGCAATTGTACCAGCCTCCACTACTTCCTCTGGCAGCTCATTCCTTACATGCACCACCCTCTGCATTAAAATATTGCCCCTTAGGTCCCTTTTAAATCTTTCCTCCCTCACCCTAAACCTATGCCCTCTAGTTCTGGACTCCCCAACCCCAGAGAAAATACCCTTGTCTATTTATCCTTTCCATGCCGCTCAGGATTTTATAAACCTCTATAAGGTTACCCCCTCAGCCTTCAACACTCCAGGGAAAATAGTTCCAGCCTATTCAGCCTCTCCCTATAGCTCAAGCCCTCCAACCCTGGCAAAATCCTTGTAAATCTTTTCTGAACCCTTTCAAGTTTCACACCCTCCTTCCCTCAGTAGGGAGACCAGAATTGCACGCAGTATTCCAACAGTTGCCTAACCAATGTACTGTACAGCTGCAACATGACCTCCCAAACGCCTATACTCAATGCATTTACCAATAAAGGCAAGTATAGCAAATGCCTTCTTAACTATACTATCTACCTGCAACTCCATTTCAAGGAGCTATGAACCTGCATTCCAAGGTCTCTATGTTCAGCAACACCTCCCCCCCCCACCCCCAACCTTACCATTAAGTGTATACGTCCTGCTCTGATTTGCCTTTCCAAAATGCAGCACCTCACATTTATCTAAATTAAACTCCATCTGCCACTCCTCAGCCAATTGGCCCATCTGATCAACATCCCATTGTAATCTGCAGTAATCTTCGCTGTCCACTACACCTCCAATTTTGGTGCCATCTGCAAATGTACTAACTATACCTCTTATACTTGCATCCAAATCATTTATATAAATGATGAAAAGTAGTGGACCTAGTACCAATCCTTGTAGCACACCACTGGTCACAGATCTCTTGGTCCCAATGTTTCAGAAATTGGCCAAATCATTTGATTGCGTCCTCTTAAGGAAGAAGGTTCATGGGCAATGTCACACATATTTCCAAGAGAAAGCTGTCAATAATTAATATCATCCATATTTTTATTTCACTTTACATATTCCATATAATTATACCTATGATGATTTATTCCCATTCAAAGTTGCACCATTTTCCTGCAATAATCTTGTATTCTGAGTTGCCCTTCCTATTAGTTGCCATTCTCTCTGATTCAGGAGCTCTGGAGAAAGCTTACAGTTTCAAAAAAACACATTTTTTTCCATTAGATCTTTAAAACAGATGTCAAACCTGGTGGTTCCAAACATTATCAAACTCTAGTTTGTTTTTTTAAAATAAAACACACATCCAATTTTCTCGAAAGTAATTGGTTGATTATGCTTGACATTTCTTTCTTTTAAAATCAAACCAAGGTTAAAAAAGGCAGCCCCAGATTTGAAGGTTTTTGAGCTGATAGGTTTTGTTGATCAATTTTTCCCCAAAAATCGTTTCCATTTTTTAGGATAAATTAAAACCACCCGGACTGTTTCCATTGGCCTTGTTTTGTTTGTCTCCTTAATTTTCATGTAACTTTCCCATTGAAGCTTGGAATAGTATCTTGTATCACATTATTTTATTGACTCCCGTTTCAGAAATAGTTATGTACAGGTTTGATGGTTTTAAATGGTATTGTTATATTGGAGATATATATGATAGCAGTCAGTTCAGGGTCCTCTCAGTCTCCAACACTTTGCCTCAAATGACAATAGATAGCTTGAATTGTCAAGGCCAAGTCTTTTGCAGCCTTTAATCTCTGCCAGACTCCTGGGTCCCTGGCTGCAGCATTGGGTTGCTCTTCAGACCTGATGAAGAACCCCAGAAATAAAATCCACTGTAGTTCTGATTAGAAACTCCTTTGGTTAATAATGTCCAATTATATCTGTAAATTTAGAAATGCCAAAATTTAGTCATGTCTAAAAACACACATTTAGCAATATGGAGCCACCACACACTGCAGCACAGAGGAACTACGTAGAACAGAGGAAAATCACCTATACAGTGTATTCAAAAAGAACGGGTACCCAATGAACACAGTCCGCCAATTTCTCAGCAACAAACCCAAACAAGCAGACAAAACACGTTCAGAAACCCTAGCCATTCTTCCCTACATCAAAGGCACCTCAGAAATGACTGCCAGACGACTTAGACCCCTTGGCATCATGGTAGCCCACAAACCCACCAACACACTAAAACAGCAGCTAATAAACTTGAAAAACCTATACAGACAACAAGCAAAAGTAATGTCGTTTACAAAACACCTTGCAAATACTGTAACAAACACTACATTGGACAAACAGGCAGAAAACTAGCCACCAGGATTCATGAACATCAACTAGCCATAAAATGACATGACCCACTCTTACTAGTATCCTTACATACAGATGTGGAAGGACGCCACTTTGACTGGGACAGCACATCCATCCTAGGACAAGCCAAGCAGAGCCATGCACGAGAATTCCTAGAAGCATAGTATTCCAACTGGAACTCTATCAACAAACACATTGACTTGGATCCCATTTACCAGCCCCTGAGAAAAAGAACAGGAAATGACATCACCAGAGGAAATGAAGTCACCACAGGAAATGACATCACCAACCCAAGGAAACCTAAACTCAGTAATAGAAAGCGGGCCATGCCACCAGTGCTTCATCCGGAGGCTCATTGATCATGTTATCTGGTATGGTGACGAAACATCTGAAAACGAATCTTCTAGCTCAGCGAGCAAACCTACATCAGAATATGGAGCGCATTTGGCAAAACCTTTTTAAAATGACAGCCGATTCTGACTCTGCTGGTCTGAGAAGAGGCAGATCCCAGGTCACGAGTGGCATTGTGCTGTAATTTTATGTACTTTGTGTTGCTAATGTTTTATGATAATTTTGAATTAACTTAAAATTTGTATTGTCCCTTCTCTGGTTTTGCACAGCTTCCAATTGTTTCAAAAATGTTTATAAATTTTCTAAGGCCTCCGTCACAATTTAAACATACTTCTTGTATCTTCTTTGTGTCGCATTTTTTTCTCTTGAATGTTTTCCAAATGCTGATTGGTTGGATGTCAGCCACACTTCCGCCTGTTTGTATCTTTGGGAAAATTTCTAGGTTGGTATAACACAAAAAGCTTGTTATCAAATAAAAAATTGTAAAGTTAAGTTCATACCATTGTTCAAGTATTTGAACTTTCTCCTCAAATCTGTTTTGAGTCTTTGAGGTTAGCTAACATCTTGTTTTTGAATTGAATGTATTTTCTTTGCAACAGGGTCATGGAATCTCCCAAAGGGTCTTAGGAAAGTTCAAGGCCACCCAGCTACTTTTCTGAGACAGACATCACAACTGCCACGCAGTTTGCAGATCCCTGCCTGGTCCTTTCTTTGTCCCTGCCAATCCCATTAACATTCAACTTGATGGCAGGGACCCCTGTATCGAACCCTATCAAGATACGTGGTGAGCCTCTTCTGGAATCTGTGCATTCTTCTGGTCATTAATTGCTGAAGGTTTCTATTGTCAACATTATGTACTACTGGTCTTCCAAAACCTTTGTGTCAGACAGAAGACATCACCTCCCCCTGAGAGGCTTTGAAAACTTATAATGGATTGGTTGGTTAGCCAAGGGTATTAGCTTACCATTGCAGTGACCTGTCACACTCCCTTCCTGATTCTCATGGCCTCTACTGATGCCTCTAATATCTCTGGATGCTGTTCAACTGGGTCAGGGTCCATATTCACAAGAGGGCGTGGAGTTTGGAGGCAGAGCTAGCTCTCCTTGCCAGGCTATTTCCCATCCTGTTTACTTTGACAATCCTGGGTGCAGTGACCCCGTTGATTGCAATGGAAGCAGCACATTTTGGATAGTCCTTCTTCCTGCAAGATCCTCAGGTGGTCCAAATTCTGGCAAGGCAAGGGGCTGTCAACAACAACTATATTCCCAAACTCCCATGTCACTAGGCTCCGTCAGGAGAAAGTAAGGACTGCAGATGCTGGATATCAGAGTCGAAAAGTGTGGTGCTGGAAAAACACAGCAGGTCAGGCAGCATCCGAGGAGCAGGACAGTCGACGTTTCAAGCATGAGGTCTTTATCAGGAATGAGGGGGTGGCACAAGGGGGCTGAGAGCTAAATGGTTGATGGGGGGGAAGGCAGCTGGGAATGCGTTAGGTGGGTGAATGTAGGGGTGAAGGTGATAGGTTGGATGGGAGGGTGGAGCAGATAGGTAGGAAGGAAGGTGGACAGGGAGGACAGTTTAACAGGGTGGTGCCGAGTTGGAAGGTTGTATCTGGGATAAGGTGGGGGGAGGGGAAATGATAAAACTGGTGATAGCCACGTTGATCCCGTGTGGTTGGGGGGTCCCAAGGTGTCGGGTGACTAGAGTTTGGCAGTGGAGGAGGCCCAGGACTTGCATGTCCTTGGTGAAGTGGGAGGGGGAGTCAAACGGTTCGACAACAGGGCAGTGGGGTTTTTGAGTGTGTGTTGTCCCAGAGATGTTCTTTGCAACATTCCTCAAGTTGGTGTCCTGACACCCAATGTAGAGGAGACCACATCGAGAGCAACGGACACAGTCACACAGAGGATGTGTGTGGAAGTACAGGTCAATCTGTGTCGGATGTGGAAGGATCCTTTGTAGCATTGGACAGGGGTGCGGGGGGAGGTGTGGGTGTAGGTTTTGCAATTCTTGCGATGGCAGAGCAAGGTGCTGGGAGGGGAGGGTGAGTTGTTGGGGGCGGATGGACCTAACAAGGAAGTTGCGGAGGGAATGGTCTCTGTGGAATGCAGCTAGGGTTGAAGAGGGAAATATATCCCTGGTGGGGAGGGGGTCTGTGGCAGAAATGGCAGAGGATGATGCGTTGCATTCGGAGGTTGGTGGGATGGAAGGTGAGAACCAGCGGGGTTCTGTCCTTGTTATGATTGGAGGGGTGGGGTTTAAGGGCGGAGGTGTGAGAAGTGGAGGAGATGTGCTGGAGAGCATCATTGACCACATGGGAGGGGAAATTGTGGTCTTTGAAGAAGGAGGCCATCTGAGATGTTCTCTGGTGGAATTGGTCCTCCTGGAAGCAGATACAGTGGAGGCAGAGGAATTGGGAATAAGGCATAGTGTTTCTACAGAAGGCAGGGTGGGTGGAGGTGTAGTCCAGGCAGCTGTGGGAGTCAGTGAGTTTGAAGTAGATGTCCATGTTAAGTCGGTCGCCAGAAGTGGAGATGGAGAGGTCCAGGAATGGGAGGGATGTGCTTGAAATGGTCCAGGTGAACTTGAGGTCAGGGTGGAAGGTGTGAGTGAAGTTGATGAACTGTTCAACCTCTTCATGGGAGCAGGAGGTGGCGCCAATACAGTCATCAATGTGGCGGAGGCGAAGGTGGGGAATGGTGTCGGTGTAACTGCAGAAGATGGACTGGTCCACGTACCTGACGACGAGGCATGCATAGCTGAGGCCCATGCGGCTGCCCATGGCTATCCCTTTGATCTGGAGGAAGTGGGGGGATTCAAAGGAGAAATTGTTGAGGGTGAGGACCAGTTCGGCCAATCGAATGAGTGTGTTGGTGGGAGTGTATGGTTGGGTCGGCAGGAGAGAAAGAAACAGAGGGCTTGGAGGCCTTCGTCATGGCAGATGGCTGTGTACAGGGACTTGATATCCATGGTGAAGATGAGGCATTGGGGGCCAGAGAAACTAAAGTCATGGAGGAGGTGGAGGGCGTGGGTAGTGTCCTGAATGTATGTGGGGAGATCCTGGACCAAGGGGGACAGGACGGTGTCAAGGTATGCAGAAGCTCTGTCAGCATAATGGATCAACTCATTCCAGATCAGCATTTTCCTATTGCATGCACTCAATATACTACAGACTGATGGCTGGAGTTCTTTCAGAAAGACTTTGTCAAAATTTGGAGAGTCACAATATTCACCTCCAACTGGGTCCTCTCACTCATCTGACCAAGTCTTTTGGTAAAAGCCAAGAAGTCTCACTGCAAATACATTGGGTCTTTCAGTGGGTGACTGTTTGACACTAATACATACTTACTGGAAATCAATATTTGTTTTACCCAGTGCTCATTTTATGTCCTTCTCTCGTTCTGTAAACAGGCCTTTTGCCATAATATCCAGGCTCAGTTCTCTTTTTAAGTCTGGGGAGCTGAAAGCTAGGAGGATCAGTTTAAAATCATCATTTTCCAACTCCAAATGTGAGATTCTAAACATTTTCCATTTTGGCACGAGGAAGGATATTCAAACTCACATCTATCGCAATACCCAGTTCTTCCCTCAAGACCCCAACCTCTGCTCGTAACAGGGATCAGTGTGCAGTTGTCCACTTCTCTTTAACCTCACTGCGTGTCATCTCCTCACCTCGCTCTTGTTCAGTTTTCACTTGTGACCACACATACCAGCTTTATTTCACTGTACAAGGGAGAGAGGAAAGATTGCTTTCAACTGCACAGTCCCAACAAAGCTTGCAATCACGAGAGAATACCACCCTTGCACTTTCTTTTCCTGGATATAGCAAGGTTAGTTATTTACCTTACTAACAGACAATGAAACTATCACTGCTTGCTGTGAGCTGAATTCTGCCTGAGGTCTTTATAAATGTGGCTTTACAATGGATGTGTTCTCCTTCAGGGAAAGCAATGCATTTTTGTCAAATTCAGTCTCATAGAGCACCCCTTGCAGCTTTTACTTCTTCCCTCAATATTGCATTCTCTGCTTGCACGTCACTGTCTTGTTCCAATATTTTCTCCACGTCTTTCTATAGTGGCCTCATTGCATGTTTCTATCTCCCATCTTAATTGAGTGTGTAAGCTGTCACTTTCCCTTGGTAATTCGTTCCGAGACTCCTTGTATATTTTAGTCAGCTACAAAGCACATGCATTGGGACCATAGAACAGTTTATTATGGACTTTCTTTAACTTAATCTTACTCTTCTGAACTTCCTTAGAGAGTCTGTCAAAAATAGACTCATAATTCCCATCACAGCCTTCTCCCACACCTAATACATTATTTGCTCCAGCTGCCCTGGCTTTCACAATCACATTTTCTATCAACTGCTGTCGAGCAAATGTCAAAGCCATTGAACCTTTCTGGCTTCACTTAAGAAATATTCTACATTCATTTAACTACAATCTAAAACTGTTGCTTCCTAACTCTCAAGTTTAAAGCCAATGAAACATAGACTGCTGTGATACCCCACTCCTGATTTTCAAGTGTCACAGAGTTTCAAGAATCATAGAATCCCTACAGTGCGGAAACAGGCCCTTCAGCCCAACAAGCCCACACCGACCCTCCGAAGAGTAACCTACCCAGACCCATTCCCCGACCCTATATTTCCCCTGACTGTGCGCCTAACCTACACATCCCCGAACAATATGGGCAATTTAGCATGGCCAATTCACCTAACCTGCACATCTTTGTGACTGTGGGAGGAAACAGGAGCACCTGGAGGAAACTCCACACAGACAGTTGCCCGGGGCTGGAATCGAACCCAGGTCCCTGGCATTGTGAGGCAGCAGTGCTAACTACTGAGCCACCATGCTACCCTCTTTGTGACTGTAGTTACTTAATGTGGGCTGTTGACAATTTGTAGCAACTTTCTGATAGTTTCTTGACTCTGTTAGAAGCAGCAGTTTAGATATGATACATTAATTAGCAAGACAAGGGAGGTATACAACTGTGACAGATGAGAATGTTTCACTGATCCTGAAGCCATACTATACAATGGAGGCGCAGAGGTGGTGGTTTTGAAGTCTTCGTCCCTGGTCATGTGGTGAGTTTAACTTGAGGGTCAGGTGAGGGATGAAGTTGAGAAGGCAGGACCTCAACCAGTGTGGGGCTGCATTGTTGGTGTCACTCTGCATCACAAACCAGCCATGCAGCTGGTGCAGATGCAATGGGCTGAATGGCCTTCTTCTGTACTTTAAATTGACTATTTCACTCTGTTTCTCTGTACCCTTTCTGTTGATCTCTACAACAAGCAGCATGAAGTGCAATTAGTGGTGTGAGAGGCACAAATATAAGTCAGGGTCTTGTGCTCCTGAGGAAGCAGAGTATTGACAAATCTGAAACACTCTGTTGGCTAGAGATGGTTGCATTGCAAAAGAAAAGTAAAGAGCAGTTTGGATTAGCAACTGCCTAATTGCACAATGTAGGAGCTGATCAATGTGAACCCACCACCCATTTGATGGAATCGGTGTGAAACATGGATAAGGGATAAATCATTTTAGCATCAATAAAAGGGAGCATTTTCTGAGGGTACTTGGCTTAAAAAACAATTGAGTGCCAGCATGATTTCTGCATTCATGGAATGTCCTCTAATGGTTTGTTTCTCAGGAACACTGATTAGGCTGTAAGTACTGATAGAAAGAGAATCTTAAAAATTACATCTGTTCCCTAACCCTGATTTGCATCTTTTAATGAGAAATCTTCATTCCCTGAAACAGGCAGGAAGCTTAGTTCAATGATTGGCTGGAAATTTCAGCAGCAGGGGTTGAATAGTAATTAGACCCCTGCCATTTTCTATTTGCTATTGTACTGTTTACACATGAAAAGGGGAAAGACATCAACTTAAATGCATTTTGGGATAAAATGTTACCTTTTGATGGTAGTAAAATAAGGAGAGTAGTGTGATGGTTGTTTTTTTTTTAAATCACAAACTGTTCGTTCCTGTTTAATGATCTGCCTTACTAAACCACACAAGACCAGTTGTACAGGTAAATCACAGGTGATACTCAAGCTATTGGGGCCACCTACAGCACATGACTGCAGTAGCTCAAGAAAATAGCTCACTACCAACTTCTCAAGGGCAACTAGGAATGGGTAACACATGCTGGCCCATCTAGAAACGCTGACATCCCCTGAATGAATTAAAAAATGCCAAAAACTTACACCATACTAGAAGTGGCAGATTGAAACAGTCACTTAACCAATCACCAGATCTGCTGGAAAATAAATTTATGCAATTATTTAATTAATGCTCCACCTTATCATCTACTAGTGATATTGACAATGATAAGTGGCAGATACTAGTGGAATCACTTCCACTCAATATTGGTTTCGGTAACTCTGAAGCTCCCTTGAATTATTGATCCAGTTCAGTGCTGAATTAAAGGTTTGTTCCGATGCTGTGCGCTTCCCAAACCATTCCAAGTGCAGCTGACATTGACATAAATGTTCTGGACAGCCAATCTACTACTTTGCTATTCTGACCTGAATAAGTATTGTTTTTTTAAGAGGAACATTACTGGAGGAATTTATTGCACCCCTGAAATCAACCTCAGAGAAGGGCGTTGCCTTAAAGAAATGGGTGGAGGCCCCATTACATTCCAACTTCCCCTATAAAGTGAGAAAGGTCAAGGACATAACCACATCTGGAAACCAATCGAGATCCTGAAGCATCCTGTTCCCAAAGGAGGAACTTAACCAGCAGTTTGAAGGGAGCTTTGGAAATTACCAACCCTCCTCTTAATAATGAGCTTTCTTGTCTTCCTCCCACTCCACTCCACATAGGGGTTTTTCCCAGTCTGTAGCTGGTGACCTCACCCACTTACCTCAGCGCTTCAGCGAGAATCTTCAGCCTTCGGCATCCTGCAGTACCAGCAATTGCCACCACCTCTGGTGGCACTGCTGGTATTGGAGATCTGATAACCTCTGATTAGCTGAACTTTGTCTAAGGCAGGATGTCCGGCCTGCACCAGAATATGCACATTTCTCCTGCTGGAGCTAGAATCCCATTTCTCATGGGATTTAATTCTGACTGAACTCCCAGAGATGACCACCGTAGAATTGCCACTGTCTATCCAGCCAATCAATTAGCCCACTACCGCCACTATTAAATTGCACTCGAATTTTCAGTTCAAAACATTGCTGTTAAAATATGATATATTATAAACTTAAGGATCCAGTGTCTCAGTTATTTAATTACAAATTAATGGCAAGAATTAATTACAAAAGATGTGTTTGTTTTTTGATTTACAAAGTATTATAACAGCTGCCTATTGTACCTTTCTGAGTATTGTTACACCTTAAACAGTCCAAGCAAATTAATATATGTACCACATGCTATCAAAAACTGCTACAAAATAAAATGAAAGCTCTTTTTAATGAGAGAAACCAAGCCATTCATTGTGCACACTGCCTTCCATGGAAAGCGTGGTAAAAACACTAATCAACACTTAAAATGTTAATTTTATTGGCATTTTTTCTGTTATTGCAGTATGTCTTTACTGAGTCTTTTGTAAAGTGAGTGTAAAATCAACTGCAAGTCTCCCACTGATTACAGAGCATCCTGCCATGTACTGAAACATTGGAACAGACAGTGACAGCTTGATGATATGTACATTCCAATACACTTGGTACAAAATGTTTTTAGCTAATGGCAAACCTGGCTATTACTTATCAAGTAGTTTAAAATAAAACTTCTGCAATTCTGTCAGCTTGATTGCCTAATAATTTTAAATATGCCTGAATGTCACGTGGAAATAGTTTTCTTTCATTCCCACTTTCAGTGTTCAGTCTACGAAATAGATTGTTTTCAAAGTTTGTGCGAAGATTTGTAGCTCAGGTGCTCGTTGTTGTGGTTCTGTTCGCCGAGCTGGAAGTTTTTGTTGCAAACGTTTCGTCCCCTGGCTAGGCGACATCATCAGTGCTTGGATCCGCTGACCAGGTGTCATAAATAATTGCATAAATTTATTTTACCTAAAGTACACAAACCAGACATCCCACTCAGACCCATAGTATCACTACCAGGGACACCATCATACAAACTGGCCAAAGAACTACAACAGAAACTGAAACACCTGGTCAGCGGATCCAAACACTCTATACAATCAACACAGGAATTCTTGGACATCATCAGAAATATACACATAGACAAAGAAGAAACCATGATATCATTCGACGTGACGGCACTGTTCACTTCGATTGACAAAACCCTAGCCAGAGAAACAATAGCCAACCTACTGGACATACAGAACAGAAAACAGGACGCTGAACCTATCAACAAAGACGGCATACTTAAACTACTGGACTTGTGCCTCACAACACACTTCACATTCAACAACCAGATATACGAACAAATCAACAGAACACCCATGGGATCACCAATCTCGGGACTCATAGCAGAGGCAGTTATGAAAAGGTTAGAACAAACAGTCCTACCACAAATTCAACCCAAACTCTGGGTCAGATATGTCGATGACACGTTTGTAAACATTAAAAACACGGAAATAGAAAAAACACACCGGATCATCAACGCCACACTCACAGGAATCCGATTCACGAGAGAAGAAGAAAAGGACAACCAACTCCCATTCTTAGACGTGATGGTACAGAGAACACCGAACGGAGAATTCACTACAAGGGTATACAGGAAAGCCACACACACAGACCAAGTCCTGAACTATGAAAGTAACCACCCCAACACACACAAACGAAGCTGCATCAGGACACTTTTCAAAAGGGCCACAACACACTGCAGTACACCAGAACTGCAAAAAGAAGAAGAGGAACACCTATACAAGGTATTCGCCAAAAACGGATACCCGCGCAACTTCATCAGCAGATGCCTAATAGAAAGACCACGGAACGAGGACATACCACAACCAAAAGGACTAGCCACACGACCATACATCAGGAGCATCTCAGAACTGACAGCCAGACTACTGCGATCCATAGGACTCAGAACGGCACACAAACCAACAGCCACGCTCAGACAACAACTCACCAGAATGAAGGACCCGATACCCAGCATGACCAAGACGAATGTAGTGTACAAAATACCATGCAAGGACTGCACTAAACACTATATAGGACAAACAGGAAGACAGCTAACAATCCGCATACATGAACATCAACTAGCCACGAAACGACACGACCAGCTATCCTTAGTAGCCACACACGCAGACAACAAGCAACATGAATTCGACTGGGACAACACTACTATCATAGGGCAAGCCAGACAGAGAACAGCCAGGGAATTCCTAGAGGCATGGCATTCATCCACAAACTCCATCAACAAACACATCGACCTGGACCCAATATACCAACCACTACAGCGGACAGCTGAAACTGACAACCGGAAGCGGCAGGGAAAGACCACTATAAACACCGGAGGAAACATCAAAGAAGCGCTTCGCAGGAGGCTCCCAAGCACTGATGATGTCGCCTAGCCAGGGGACGAAACGTTTGCAACAAAAACTTCCAGCTCGGCGAACAGAACCACAACAATAGATTGTTTCTCAGACAAAGAACTAACATGTTGTTTCACAGATATGCCAAAGAAAACTTTTCTTGGCATTCGCAAACATGGAAAATAGAAATTTAGATTTCACATTAACTGAGGTACATTTCGATCAGAATTTCTGCAGGCCTCAGAGAAAAGAGGCTGACAGGGCAAAGAAATAGTGGCATTTCCTGTGATTGTAACCAATTAGGCTAATTAAGAACCTTGTTAACCTGTGTCCAGTCTGCCTCCAGTTTCCAGAATCGATGGAGGGCTGTTTGACTGCCTTCTGTTGAGCCCACAGTGGCAGCTTAATCCTCTAGTCAGGCTTTGAGGCCCTCCCTGCTTTCCTGAGTGTGGCTGCTGTTTGGATTGTAATGAGGTCAGTCAGACGGACCTCATAGCATATGAGTTTCCTGAGTGATGCTGTTAATCTGGTCCAGTCATGGAGCCCTGGCTGACAGATATAAACAGGAGTGTCAGAGAGTCTGTTCACTCTGAGAGCTGGCTCTGAGGGAGCTGGATCAGTGTCAAGGACTCTCCACATGTAAATAAAAGGTGACTTGGTGATGGGATACCGTCCTCTGTGGAGTTATTTCAGATGTGCCCAAAGGCTGTACAGTAGAAGGCTTTCACCCCACTCCTTGCACTGGTGTTCCCCCCCACCTCCAGAACGGTTCCAATGAAGGGTCACCGGACTAAAAATTTTAACTCTGTGTGTCTCTCTCCACAGATGCTGCCAGACCTATTGAGTTACTCCAGCAATTTCAGTTTTTGTTTATCTGAGTGCTCTTCTAAATTTATAGAAGCTACAGGAAAGTGCCCAGGTTCATCACAGATAAAGGTCATCAATCGCAGCTCGAGGTAATACTATTGAATTTGACACGGAAATGTTTTGCTGTCCTATTTGAACTGGACTCATTGTTTGTCTAGGTTGCCTGACATTGGCAGATTTGCAGTCTATTCAATTCAGATCCAACATTACAGCATGATGAACTACATCCAAAGTTAATAAAATAAAACATCAAGCATCAAGTTGGGACAAAAAGGAGGTTGCAATAAGATGTTAGTCATCGACACAAACAGTACACCGGGGTTGAAATTCCAACTGAAACCCAATTTTACTGAATCACACATCACATTCACAGTTTCCAGATTTAAAAAAAACTAACTTGTGATTAACACATCTTTGAATCCTTAATTAAAACTTTTCTTTATTCATTTTGCTGTGCAAAATTTGATGCTGTTTTCTATCATGAATAAAGTATACATACAGTTATAAGATTAACTGAGTGTCCTGTACATAGCAATCGCATAGAATCATAAAATGGTTCGAACACAGGAGGAGGCAACTCAGCTAGGCTCGATCTTTTCTTTCCCCATATTCATTAATCTATATTCAGGAAAGGTCTAATATTGACCACATAGAACACTTCCTTCAATTGCAAAATGACTGTTCACTACAATCTTCTCTTTCCTGTCACTCAACCGTTGTGTCCATCATATTACGGACGTGCAATTGATGACTGCCACAGCAGTGGAGTGGCACTAATCAATGTCAGAATTAATGTCCTATGTAACTGCCCATGGCAAACTATTCCTCACATCCTTCTCATCCTACCTACAGGCTTTGACTTGGTTGTCCTTGCCATTCTTGACCTCAGCCTCGCCTACCTCATCCGGTTGGCTGGGGTTGGACTCTCCAGACTCAATTTCTATCCATCACAGCAGGCAAAGGATATGGACTGGCTTTTCTTCTTACTTAGGCAATATTACCTCTATCATCACTTTAGATGTATCCTTGCCCCCCTTCTACCCTCCTCAATGATGTTATCTGAAATGTTGGAAATTGGGGTCCCCTTTAACCCCGTGCCCACTTAGTATTCCATATTCAATATTTCATGTGGAGCATGAGACTCAAATAATGGTGTTCGAGCAATAACAAACCTTTCACAAGCATAAACAAAGGATTTATCAGGTGACACCTGACCATATTATTTGAGTGGTTTCAAAATTAATTTGTTCTTAGAAGGCATGGAAATTAACCTTCAACTGTAAGTGGGCAAGGGGACAACGGTCAACCAACATCAGGAGTAGTTGTCTCTTTGTCACTGGCCAAAAGGACTCAGACATTTGTTGGCGCCACATAAATTATCAGCTCCGAGAGATAAGAGCTATCAACAAGTGTTCAGGGCCAGAGGGTTGTCCTCACCAGGCAGACCTCGTAGGGAGCAGTCCTCATTGGGTAGTCTTCATTGTGTAGTCCCCCTTGAGCAGTCTTTACTATGCATTATCATTGGGCAGTCCTTGTTAAGCAGTCCTCATTGGACACTCCTTGTTGGGCAGTCCTCATTGGGCCATCCTCATTGGGCACTCCTTGTTGGGTGATCCTCATTGAGCAGTCATCATTTGGCAATCCTCATTGGGTGGTTTTCATTGGGCAGTCCTTTTTGGGCAGTTCTCATTGGGCAGTCCTTGTTGGGCGGCCGTCATTGGTCGGTCCTCATTGAGCACCCCTTGTTGGGCGGTCCTCATTGGGCGGTCCTCATTGGGCACTCCTTATTGGGCGGTCCTCATTGGGCAGACCTCATTGGGCGGTCCTCATTGGGTACTCCTTGTTGGGCGGTCCTCATTGGGCAGTCCTCATTGGGCGATCCTCATTGGGCACTCCTTGTTAAGCAGTCCTCAGAGAGCTGTTTTTTCCAGAGGGAAGATGGGCCGGAAGGAGAGGAGGAAGACTCAGGGAAGTGTTCGCTAACACCTCAGCTAGAGAGCTGGAGGCTGCCTTCTCAGCTTCAATGAGACTGACACATTCCATGTCAATAACCTGTTTGTCCTTTGGTATCAGTGAATCATCTGCAATTCATAGTTGCGCATGTTGCTTTTTAGATTACATTAGATTACATTACAGTGTGGAAACAGGCCCTTCGGCCCAACAAGTCCACACCGACCCGCCGAAGCGCAACCCACCCATACCCCTAATTTACCCCTTACCTAACACTACGGGCAATTTAGCATGGCCAATTCACCTGACCTGCACATCTTTGGACTGTGGGAGGAAACCGGAGCACCCGGAGGAAACCCACGCAGACACGGGGAGAACGTGCAAACTCCACACAGTCAGTCGCCTGAGGCGGGAATTGAACCCAGGTCTCAGGCGCTGTGAGGCAGCAGTGCTAACCACTGTGCCACCGTGCCGCCCACTTTGTCTAATTAAATAATGTATCAAATCTGGACTGCTGCTTCTGAACAAGCTAAGAAACTATCAGAAAATTGCTACAAATCATCAACTACTTATATTAGGTTCCAGTGATGATGGACTACCCCAAATTCAGCAAAAAAAAAGTCAGATTCCACACGTTGTTGACCACAGCCAGATCTACCTCAACATCACGTCTCACAGCTATTGCATTGCCTCTGATTTGCAATGCTATTGTCTGACAGTCAATACTGGATGAGTTTATATTTCTTTCAGCCATGCCTTAGAGAGAAGAATCCAGTGCTCTCTTCCTGTGACACAAACTCCATTCTCTAGCCACTGATTCCATTCTTTTAAGATAAGATCAAAACAGAAAATGCTGGGAAACTCAGTATGTCCTTGATCACCTGTGGAGAGTGAACTTAATGTTACAGGTTGATAAGCTTTCATTAGAACTGGGAAAAGTTAGGCACTTTAGAAAGGTGTGAAGGATTCAGAGAGGGTCCAGAACAGAATGGTGCAGAGAATCTGTTGTTGTTCTGCTGAGAGAGGAGGAGATGAAGAGAAGATTTGACATTGGTACTGAAAATCCTAAGGAATCCAAACAGAGTGGACACAGAGAAACTGTCCTTATTGGAGGAGGGTCAGAGAGGTGGAAAACCAGAAAGACACGATGAACCAAATGACCTATCTAACAGTAGTAACAGTACTATGATTATATAATTCCATGTAATATGTCATTAACAAATATAAAGGGAGAGGCTGGGAAAACTAACAAAAAGGATAGTCTGCTATAGAGTTGAAACTTTATTGCTGGAACAGCACAGCAGGTCAGGCAGCATCCAGGGAACAGGAGATTCGACGTTTCGGGCACAGGCCCTTCTTCAGGAATGAGCAGAGAGTGTTCAGCAGGAGAAGATAAAAGGTAGGGAGGAGGGACTTGGAGGAGGGGCGTTGGAAATGTGATAGGTGGAAAGAGGTCAAGGTGAGGGTGATAGGTCGGAGTAGGATGGAGGCGGAGAGGTCAAGAAGAAGACTGCAGGTCAGGAAGGCGGTGCCGGGCTGGAGGGATCCGGCTGAGACAAGGTGGGGGGAGGGGGGATGAAGAAACTGGTGAAGTCCAAGTTCATCCCCTGCGGTTGGAGGGTTCCCAGTCGGAAGATAAGACGCTCCTCCTCCGACCGTCGGGTTGTTGTGGTTTGGCGGTGGATGAGTCCAATGACCTGCATATCCTCGGTGGAGTGGGAGGGGGAGTTGAAATGCTGTGCTACAGGTTGGTTGGGTTGGTTCGTCCGGGTGGCCCAGAGGTGCTCTCTGAATCGCTCCGCAAGTAGGCGGCCTGTCTCCCCAATATAGAGGAGGCCACACCGGCTGCAGCGGATGCAGTAGATGATGTGGGTGGAGGTGTAGGTGAATCTGTGGCGGATATGGAAGTTTCCTTTGGGGCCTTGGAGAGAAGTGAGGGGGGAGGTGTGGGCGCAAGTGTTGCACCTCCTGTGGTTGCAAGGGAAGGTGCCGGGAGTGGAGGTTGGGTCGGTGGGGGGTGTGGATCTGACCATCCATAACCTCATCACCTCAGGGGACCTCCCATCCACCGCCTCCAACCTCATAGTCCCACAACCCCGCACCGCCTGTTTCTACCTCCTGCCCAAAATCCACAAACCTGACTGCCCCGGACGACCCATCGTCTCAGCCTGCTCCTGCCCAACCGAACTCATCTCGGCATACCTCGACACGGTCCTGTCCCCATTAGTCCAAGAACTCCCCACCTACGTTCGTGACACCACCCACGCCCTCCACCTCCTCCAGGATTTCCGCTTCCCCGGTCCCCAACGCCTCATCTTCACCATGGACATCCAGTCCCTGTACACCTCCATCCCCCATCACAAAGGACTCAAAGCACTCCACCGACACCCTCCTTCGACTGACCGAACTGGTCCTCACCCTGAACAACTTTTCTTTCCAATCCTCCCACTTTCTCCAAACGAAAGGAGTAGCCATGGGCACCCGCATGGGCCCCAGCTATGCCTGCCTCTTCGTAGGGTATGTGGAACAATCCATCTTCCACAACTACACTGGCCCCACCCCCCATCTTTTCCTTCGCTACATTGATGACTGTATCGGCGCTACCTCGTGCTCCCACGAGGAGGTTGAACAGTTCATCCACTACACTAACACCTTCCACCCCGACCTCAAATTCACCTGGACAGTCTCGGACTCCTCCCTCCCCTTCCTAGACCTTTCTGTTTCTATCTCAGGCGACCGAATCAACACGGACATCTACTACAAACCAACCGACTCCCACAGCTACCTGGACTACACCTCCTCCCATCCTGCCCCCTGTAAAAACGCCATCCCATTCTCCCAATTCCTTCGTCTCCGCCGCATCTGCTCCCAGGAGGACCAGTTCAAAATACGTACAACACAGATGGCCTCCTTCTTCAAGGACCGCAATTTCCCCCCCGACGTGGTCGACGGTGCCCTCCACCGCATCTCCTCCACTTCCCGCTCCTCCGCCCTTGAGCCCCGCCCCTCCAACCGCCACCAGGACAGAACCCCACTGGTCCTCACCTACCACCCCACCAATCTCCATGTACAGCGCATCATCCGCCGTCACTTCCGCCACCTCCAAACAGACCCCAGCACCAAGGATATATTTCCCTCCCCTCCCCTATCAGCTTTCCGTAGAGACCACTCCCTCCGCGACTCCCTTGTCAGATCCACACCCCCCACCGACCCAACCTCCACTCCCGGCACCTTCCCTTGCAACCGCAGGAGGTGCAACACTTGCGCCCACACCTCCCCCCTCACTTCTCTCCAAGGCCCCAAAGGAAACTTCCATATCCGCCACAGATTCACCTGCACCTCCACCCACATCATCTACTGCATCCGCTGCAGCCGGTGTGGCCTCCTCTATATTGGGGAAACAGGCCGCCTACTTGCGGAGCGATTCAGAGAGCATCTCTGGGCCACCCGGACGAACCAACCCAACCAACCTGTAGCACAGCATTTCAACTCCCCCTCCCACTCCACCGAGGATATGCAGGTCATTGGACTCATCCACCGCCAAACCACAACAACCCGACGGTCGGAGGAGGAGCGTCTTATCTTCCGACTGGGAACCCTCCAACCGCAGGGGATGAACTTGGACTTCACCAGTTTCTTCATCCCCCCTCCCCCCACCTTGTCTCAGCCGGATCCCTCCAGCCCGGCACCGCCTTCCTGACCTGCAGTCTTCTTCTTGACCTCTCCGCCTCCATCCTACTCCGACCTATCACCCTCACCTTGACCTCTTTCCACCTATCACATTTCCAACGCCCCTCCTCCAAGTCCCTCCTCCCTACCTTTTATCTTCTCCTGCTGAACACTCTCTGCTCATTCCTGAAGAAGGGCCTGTGCCCGAAACGTCGAATCTCCTGTTCCCTGGATGCTGCCTGACCTGCTGTGCTGTTCCAGCAATAAAGTTTCAACTTTGATCTCCAGCATCTGCAGACCTCACTTTCTCCTAGTCTGCTATAGAGTGCAAGCTTGGAGAGATTAAACAAAAACAAAATTAATGGACCGAGATTAAAGGGAGTGGATTGGAGTAAATAAAGAATCTGAATTTTACACAGAGGAGCTGTGATTACAGAACCATGAATAGCTGATGTTTGAAAGCAGTTTGCATCAGTATTTACTGTGGAAAAGGATATGGAAGATATAGAGTGTAGGGAAATAGATGGGTGACATCTTGCAAAATGTCCAGATTGCATAGGAGTAAGTGCTGGATGTCTTGAAACGCATAAAGGTGGATAAATCCCCAGGACCTGATCAGGTGTACCCTAGAACTCTGTGGGAAGCCAGAGAAGTGATTGCTGGGCCCCTTGCTGTGATATTTGTATCATCGATAGTCACAGGTGAGGTGCCGGAAGATTGGAGGTTGGCTAACGTGGTGCCACTCTTTAAGAAAGGTTGTAAGGACCAGCCAGGGAACTATAGACCAGTGAGCCTAACGTCAGTGGTGGGCAAGTTGTTGGAGGGAATCCTGAGGGACAGGATGTACATGTATTTGGAAAGGCAAGGTCTGATTAGGGATAGTCAACATGGCTTTGTGCATGGGAAATCATGTCTCACAAACTTTATTGAGTTTTTTGAAGAAGTAACAAAGAGGATTCAAGAGGACAGAGCAGTAGATGTGATCTATATGGACTTCAGTAAGGCATTCGACAAGGTTCCCCATGGGAGACTGGTGAACAAGGTTAGATCTCACGGAATACAGGGAGAACTAGCCATTTGGATACAGACAGAGGGTTGTGGTGGAGGGTTGTTTTTCAGACTGGAGGCCTGTGACCAGTGGAGTGCCACAAGGATCGGTGCTGGGCCCTCTACTTTTTGTCATTTACATAAATGGTTTGGATGCGAGCATAAGAGGTACAGTTAGTAAGTTTGCAGATGACACCAAAATTGGAGGTGTAGTGGACAGTGAAGAAGGTTACCTCAGATTACAACAGGATCTTGACCAGATGGGCCAATGGGCTGAGAAGTGGCAGATAGAGTTTAATTCAGATAAATGTGAGGTGCTGCATTTTGGGAAAGCAAATCTTAGCAGGACTTATACACTTAATGGTAAGGTCCTCGGGAGTGTTGCTGAACAAAGAGACCTTGGAGTGCAGGTTCATAGCTCCTTGAAAGTGGAGTCGCAGGTAGATAGGATAGGATAATGAAGAAGGCGTTTGGTATGCTTTCTTTTATTGGTCAAAGTATTGAATACAGGAGTTGGGAGGTCATTTTGCGGCTATACAGGACATTGGTTAGGCCACTGTTGGAATAAAGCGTGCAATTCTGGTCTCCTTCCTATCGGAAAGATATTGTGAAACTTGAAAAGGTTCAGAAAAGATTTACAAGGATGTTGCCAGGGTTGGAGGATTTGAGCCACAGGGAGAGACTGAACATGCTAAGGCTGTTTTCTCTGGAGCGTCGGAGATTGAGGGGTGACCTTATAGAGGTTTACAAAATCATGAGGGACATGGATAGGGTAAATAGACAAAGTCTTTCCCCTGGGGTCAGGGAGTCCAGAACTAAAGGGCATAGGTTTAGGGTGAGAGGGGAATGATTTAAAAGGGACCTAAAGGGCAACGTTTTCACACAGAGGGTGGTGCGTGTGTGGAATGAGCTGCCAGAGGTGGAGGCTGGTACAATTGCAACATTTAAAATGCATTTGGATGGGTATATGAATAGGAAGGGTTTGGAGGGATATGGGCTGGGTGCTGGCAGGTGGAACTAGATTGGGTTGGGATATCTGGTCGGCATGGACGGGTTGGACCGAAGGGTCTATTTCCATGCTGTACATCTCTATGACGCTATGACTCTTAAAAAAAAGAAAAGGAGACATGAAAAGGAAAGTGAAAATCAGCTCAGGAAAGGAGTGTAAGTGGGAGCCGAGTTTAGGATTTGAAATTATTGAAATTGGTACTGAATCCAGAAGTCTATAAAATGTCTCTTAGAAAGTTGAAGTGCTGTTCCTTGAATTTACATTGAGGACCACTGCAGGAGGCTGAGGACAAAGGGATCAGAGTGAGAACAAAGTAGAGAATTAACTTGACAGGTGAGCTGAGGCTCTGGGCCATGCACACAGATTGAACAGAGGTTCTGCAAAGTATTTGACCTTCCCAAAATACTGCTACACTCCCTACTCCATTCTTCATTAGCTCCTGCCCATCAACTTTGCAAATATTTGTTTCCAGCCTCCATTGTGATCTTGGGCCACAGATCCCTCCTTGCACTCCAATCTTCTTTCCTCTGATGTTTGCCCTACCCTCCAATATTGATACCTTTCAGAAACCTGATCTCCTCCCTCCCCAACCCCATTTCTGCTACTCCCTGCGTTTCTCCCTGCAACCTTCACTTCCTGCAATCGGAAATGTGTGACTGAAGAAAAATTCTAAACTCTGATCTCCAAATGCCCAGGAGCAAATCTGTATTAATTATCATAAATGACATGAACTAGAAGCAGGAGTTGAATTAACTCATTATAATTGCTGAGCAGGTCAGCAAGAGGCTTTAAGACAGATCTAAAGAACTAACTCAGATTACCTTATCATATTTCCTCCTAAAGTTACCTTCCCTGGCAGCATCTGTGGAGAGAAATCAGCATTAACATTTCAGGTCGAGTGGCCATTCCTCAAAACTGATGGTATCTAGAAACATATTGGTTTATATCATATCATACTGCCATTTTCCTAGCTACCATCAACCGGAGGAAGAGTCACTCGACCCGAAACATTAACCTTGATTTCTCTCCACAGTTGCTGACAGACCTGATGAGCTTTTCCAGCACAGTTTGGTTTTGTTTCTGATTTACAGCATCCGCAGTTCTTTCAGTTTTTATTTAAGTTATGCTGTTCCTTTTGTTGTGGAAAGAATGCGTACGCATTTGAAATAGTTCACTTTTAAGAGCTTTGTTATCGTCTTAACATTTTTTTAAGCAAGCACCTTGAATGACAATTTGCTGATGAGGAATGAAGAAAAACTACAAAATACATAGTTACACTTTCAGGAGATGGTGCCTGTAATTTCCTTCATCTTAATCCCTGTCTGGTTCTGATTGCAAAGGCAATGTTAAATTAGATTTAGTGCTGATCCTGAAATACATGCTGAGCACAAGCAAACTAATTAATGTCTACATATACTGAAAAAAAACCGAGTAGCACTTTAAGTAATTTAAAGATTTCATGAATTTTCCTGTATGAATATTGTTAACTTTGAAACTGACATTACTTTAGATTTAAGACTTTGAAAATGAGACCTGTTTAACATGAAAGTTTTGAAAGTCATTGTTAGTTTCGAAAAAATCCCAATCAATTCTATTACATTTTTAGGCTAAACATTTATTAAGCTATTAAGGTTACTTTATTTGAGAGAGGTCATCATGTACGATCCACCCACGCCAAGTCCCCTTGAGGTGGATATCCTACATATTTCCTGCTGTTTTCTCTTTTAACTGATGATTGCACTTCACCAAACAAGACCTGCACTGATCCTACTCACACTTACTCCAAGTGGGATCTGCACAAATGGATCAAGGGGGAGAAAGAGGGCTCTTGGGTTATGTTTCCTCAGGGGGCCATTTGATTCCAGAAAGGATTATCACCTTTAAGAAATAAAAGCAAGCAGCCAGCATGTTTAATACGCTGAATCTTGCCTGAGCAAGTGCCAGTGATCTCACACAGGTAGGCAAGGAACAGCAAATCTTCAAAAGACATCTCTTTTTTGTAAAAGGTGTATCAATCAGCCAGAGTGGCTGCTTGATGTTAATGATCTGGTTGGTTGGAACACTTCCTGTGTCCATGTCACATGCTTGGTTTCGTGTCCTGCCCTGGCATGGGTCATTATGCAGGCTGTAGTGAAGACATTTGAAAGCTGGCTGGGCTCCATTATGAGGCTCTTCAGCTTCTAGAGCAATGACGTCAATGACACTTGAGAGGTGAATTTCTAACTCTTCAATTATTGTTTTCACCGTAAGTGATGGCATTCCCAACAGAAAAAACTAAACAATCCAGAGATAACATAACAATAATACAGATGCAATAAATACAGCAAACAGAAATACACCGTGTCCTTAAGAAGGGATTCCACTGCCATTAAAAACAAAACCAAGGAGACTGTGGAAATTAGTTGCTTTGGACAATTAGCAGTAGTGAGTGCACTCACGTAGAAATGATGTACAGTATTATACACCAAATCTCAACTTACCTCAGGCAATAAACACAATAATCAGAAGTTAATTGGAATTACTCAAATCTATAAGCTCAAGGATCAAAAATGGGCAATTTATATATGCAAATCTATTCCACTTAATGTGAGTGAAGATCATGCTGTGCAATAATGGAAGAAAAGTTAACAGAATTGAGGTAACACATAAACTCAAAAGACAGCTAACTGCTAGGGAAATTTTACATGGTATGCCAAAGTGTGTGAGATAAAGACCAGCAAGGGAATTAGTGCATTAGCATGTGTGTCTCAGTCTGTAGTGACTGTCAAGATGCTTTGAAAAGTCTGGATGCAGTGCAGCAGAGGGCACAGCACCATGCTCAGAGCCCATCCTTTCCAATGTGGAGGGGATGGCCATTCTATTGCAGCACTGACAGACACAGTCTTGATGCAGTGTTTGGCGGCTACTGGCTTAGCTTCCACTAACACATGTCGAAGCCACACAACATGTCAGAGCTGCAGGGCAAGCTCACAGTGGGGAGGTGGGATCTATGCTTGCTGTCAGACAAAGCCAGCTGGGTGACATGCAGACAAAAACAGCTACCGTCCTGGCTGGAGCCTTGGACTTCAAAGGGACCATACAATCTTAAACAGCAATCTATGCATCAACAGATATAATGTGAATGCTTCAGGAGTGACCTAATTGTTAGGAGCACAAACCTACCATTCTCTTTACAATGGCAGCACCCATGCTTGCACCATTAACCAACCTGTCAGTGTCCTTGTTGCTGTCCCTTAGCCAGCCAGTCTGGACTGTTACTGTCCATCCTAAGGCATTACTGTCCAAAGCCAAGTCCTTTATAATCAGAGTTGCTCAAGGGGACCATCTCTCTGCCAGAAAACATCACCCCCAGCCTCTGACACTCCAGGGAAAAAGAGCCCCAACCTATTCAACCTCTCCCTATAACTCAAATCCTCCAGTCCTGGCAACATCCTTCCTGCATCATCTCAAATTTAACAATATCCTCCCTATAGAAGGTGACCAGAATTACACACAAAATTCTAAAAGTGAACTCACCATCGTCCTGTCCAGCTGCAACATGACATCCCAGCTCCTATACTCAAGTTTCTGACCAAATGAAGGCAAGCATACCAAATACCTTCTGTCTACCTGCAACACCATTTTCAAGGAATTATGAACCTGCATCCCTAGGAGTCTTTGTTTAGCAAATAGTCCCCAGGCCCTACCATTAACTGTGTAACTCCGGCCCTGGTTTGTCTTACCGAAATGTAACACCTCACATTTATCTAAATTAAACTCCATCTGTCAATACTCAGCCAATTGGCCCATCCAATCAAGGTCACATTGCGCTCTGAGATAATCTTCTTCACTGTCCACTACAACACCTATATTGGCATCATCTGCAAACTCACTAACCATACCTCCTATTTTTACATCCAAATCATTTATATGAATAATTATATAAGTCCTTGATTATTACTTTTCAGATGTTCCATTTGGTGCCATATACTATCTCAGCAGAATGCCTTTCCTTCCCTGAATTGGGGGGATTTTGGAAAAATAAAATTAATGCAACTCATTACCCACTTTTTAAAAAAGTGTTGGGATGAAACTCATGAGAACCCAAGGACTTCTCAGTCCCCAATCTCACCCTGGTGACTGTAATTATTTTGAGTTTCTCTCTTCTTTCCAATTCCTGATTCACAGCTATTGCTGGGATGGTTCTCGGTAGGGAAGACTGATTAAAAATACCTGTTCAATTCATCTGCTATATTCTTATTTTTCATCATTAGTTCCCCAAAGCCACTTTCTATAGAATAAAAGCTCACTTCGTTCATTCTTTTCTTCATGACATATTTATACAAACTCTTTCTCTAATTTTTTCATTTCCAGCCATCTTTCCCTCATAATCTATTATTTCTTCCGTTTTAATATTTTAATCATTCGTCACTGATTTTTACATTCTGTTAAATTTTCTAATCTGCTACACATCTTTATACAGCTGTATACTGAAGATTTAATGATCTCACCAGGGTTTACAATGTATGTGTGTCGTGAGGTAACTACTTAGTGTTTCCCATCATATGATGAGATAGTTCAAAATACATTATATAGAAACGGTATAATGATCTTGATGATAATATGCTGACTTGTTTAACTGAATTGACATATGTATTTGCATGGATTTAATGCACAGATAACCAGCACATTCACAGTAAGTGCAATTACTTTTGAGCACAAAGGGAAGTCATTTCTCATGTTGTAGAAGGTCACAATGTAGCAGTGTGTCATTGAATATATGTCTCTGCAGACAAATTGGCATGTAACAAAAGACAACTCATGTCAGATAAGGCTTGAAGGTAATTTATGAGGTCTTCACATTAGAGGAAATTATAATAGAGTTCCAGCAATTACATTTGAGGGGGCGGCAGGAAATGCTTAAACACATCCTCAATGAGATCCTTTGGCTCACTTTATTTCCTCCTTTCCCAACTAATTTTCAGGACTTTCCTGTTCTGATGAAAGTGAATGTGAAATCCCTTAAATACACTTGCATCCAGTTTGCCCTAATATTTGTCCCTCTTTAAGTTTTCACAAAATCACGGATCATGTCCACACCACAACCAGAAACAAGAAGTTTGTCTTCGCATGTGGCAAGGATGCTATATCTACTCAGTAAGCTACAGCTTGCATTGAACACTGAGGGTGATCATATGGTGTGAGTGGAAAGTAGTGGGCTGTATAGGAGAGGCACTGATGGATCGTATATAAAGTGTGCAACATTCTTGGAATATGAGGCACTTGTTCCATCCATCCAGTTGCCATTCAGTTGAGTGTGGGATTTTCTCATGAATGTTCAGAATATTGCAATACAAACCATGAGATACTTTGTATGGCAGTCTTTAACCAGACAAATCTCTCTATTCCCTGTCTGTTCATGTGTCTAGCTAAATGTCTTTAAAATTTGCAATTGCATCTGCTTCTACCACCTCCCCTGGCACTATGTTCCAAGCACATGCCACCCCCTTGCATACCTCTTTTAAACTTTCCACTGTCACCTTAAATTATGCCCTAGTATTTAACATTTCCACCCTCAGGAAAAGACTTTGATCATCCATTTTATCATTTTATACAATTCTATCAGGTTGCTCCTCAACCTCCTAGAGAAAATAATCCAAGTTTGTCTAACCCCTCCTTATAGCTATTACACTGCAATCCAGGCAATATCCTGGTAAACTTCTTTTGTACTTTCTCCAAAGCCTCCAAACTCTAAATGTGACCCAATTAAAGTTTTGTACAACTGCAACATAACTTGCCAACTTTTATACTCAATGCCCTGAAGCAGGCATGCCCAATGCCTTCTTTATCACCTTATCCAGATGTGTTGCCATTTTCAGGGAGTTAGGACTTGCACCCCAAGTTACTCTGTGTATCAATGCTCCTAAGGGTCCTGCCATTTACTGTGTTCTTTCCTCTTGGATTTGCATCTTCTCACACTTGTCCAGATTAAACTCCATCTGCAATTTCTCTGACAACTTCTCAACTGAAACATACATCCTGCTGCATCTATCTTACCAGTTCACCCTGGATCCCATGTCACTTAATCTTCTGGTCAAGCTTACCATGTCAAACGCTTTAGTAAAATCCATATAGACAACATCCACTGACCTATCCTCATCAATCACCTTTACCATCTCCTCAAAAAAACTCAATCACATTTATGAGGTAAGACCTCCCCACAATAATGCCAATAAGGACCTCACCCACTTTCTCTGGATCCATGCATAAATTCCCTCCTTTGTGCCTGAGTGAACCCATCCTTTCCCTTGTTACCCTCTTGCTCCTAACATACATATAAAATACCTTGGGATTCTCTTTTATTCTACCTGCCAAGGACATTTCGTGGCTGCTTTTAGTCCTCCTGACTCTTTCCTGTTTCCTTTATGTTCCTCAAGGGCCTTTCCTAATTTCAGTTTCCGAAACCTTGTATATACAGTGGCGCCTCGACATACGAATGACCCTGTTCACGTACAAATCGGTTTACGAACAGGATTGTACGTAAAATTTTGCTTCGACGTACGTGCGAAATTCAAGGTACGGATGTAGGTACGAACGCAAAAAGCCCGTGTGCGACCACGTGGTTTCATTGTTTTGCTTTGCTACGCGCTTGTTGAAGGCAAAAGCTCTCGGGCCCCGCGTGATCTCATTCAGTTTGTCTTTGGCGCGTGCGCTGTGAACAGCCGTCCAAGCATTCTTACGCTATCTGAACAATTGGAAAAATTGATTCAGTCCGCGAACTTTTCGGTTAGCGAACCTGGTCCCGGAACAGATTAAGTTCATAAGTCGAGGCGCTACTGTACTTCTTTTTAGTTATATTTAATATCTCTTGTCATCCAGGGTTCCTGAATCTTGCCATCCTTATATTTCATCCTCATAGGAACATACTGGTCCTAAACTCTGATCAACTGGCCTTTAAAAGACTTCCACATGTCAGAAGTGGATACCCTAAAACAGCACACTCGCAATGTAAGTTCTCCAGTTCCTATTTAATCCTGTTGTAATTAACCTTCGCCCATTTTAGCACTTTCACCCAAGGGCCAGATTTATCCTTTTCCGTAACTATCTTGAAATGTGCAGAATAATGATCACTGTTCTCAAATTGCACCCAATTGAAATTTTGATCACCTGACCAGGCTCATTTCCCAGTAAGGGTCTAGTATGACGTCTACCTATGTTGGACTATCTGCATATTATTTCAAGAAGCCCTTCCCCATCTAAGACCTTGGCCCCATGGGAGTTCCACTCAATATTGGAGAAGCTAAAATCACTGACTAAACAATCTTGTTGTTTTTATAGATCTTCCTGTGATCTGCCTACACATCTGTTCCCCTGTCTCCCATTGGATAATGGGGTGCCTAAGGCATAACCCCACCATAATGATTGCATCTTTCTTAGTCCTGAGTTCTATCCATGTGTCCTCGCTGATGACCCTTCCAAGATGTCCTCTCTTAGTGCAGTTGTAGCATTCTCCTTAATCAGTAATGTAATTCACTTACCCCTTTTACATCTCACCTGAAATATCTAAACCCTGAAAAGTTGAGCTCCCAGTCCTACCCTTCTCTCAACCAAGTTTCTGTAATGGCTGCAACATTGTAGTTCCATGTACTAATCCAGGTTCTAAGCTCATCTACCTTACCTGTTATACTCCTTGCATTAAATGACTCAGTGGTTAGCACTACTGCCTCACAGCACCAGGAAGCTGGTTCATTTCCACCCTCGGGTGACTGTCTGTGTGAGTTTTCTCCGGGTGCTCCAGTTTCATCCCACAGTACAAAGATTTGCAGTGTAGGTGGATTGGCCATGGGAATGCAAAGTTGCGGATTGGGTGGGGGGGTGGTGGTGGTCATCTGGGTATGATACTCTTCAGAGGGTCAGTGTGAAAATGATAGGCTGAATGGCCTGCTTCCATGCTATAGGGATTCTATGATTCTATAAAATACACTTCAAACCGCCAGTTCCACTATGTTCATTAACCTGGTGCTGCCTGTTTTTCCGATAAAACTTACTTAGCTTCATCGCTACCTCCTCCTCAATCACTCCACATGGGGACCTACTGCTCTAGTTCCCACCCACATGCACCCACATCCACAGACATAGGCATCTGACATGTGTCAGCCTTTAAGAACCCTCCTGGCATATGTTCAATTTATTTACAGGCCGCGTCCACACTTCAATGCTGCACTGGCAGCTTATTTTTTGATGCTGCAGGAAGGATATGTCTTCCGTGTGCTCAGGGCCATGAACCCAGCTCATAGATCTAACCAGGCTGCATCTCCAGAGTGTTAGTGTGCTGCCTTTGTGCTCACTCACTCTGAGCCCATATGGATGCTCACAGCATCTCTGCCTTGCATTACATTCCTACCTAGTTTTGTGTCAGCGATTCAGTACTGCTATAGCTCTTTGCTGTTCAACACTGGCTTTGTGCTAGGAAGCTTATCACAGTTGTCAGCAGTCCTCAGTCAAGTCAACGATATAACCTTTGCTCAGATGTTCCTGACAAAGTAAGTCAAGAGCAGCCTCCAATATCACCTCAGGGGCAACCAGACAGAGGATGCTGTTCTCATAACTGGTGAAGAGCTGTAGGTCAGGCTGCCCATCAGCTATTTTGACTCTTTCTACCCTATTGTGGACAGTTTCCCTCCTGGTATGAGAGAGAACAGATTTTATAGATTTTCCAATAGAAGTGGGTGGCAGAGGTGTCTCTTATGTTAGTACGTAGGAAGCACAGAGGGCATGCAGGATTAGTAGTGCAAGGGTTTGGGGTGAATGAGAATGTGTAAAGGAAAAAGTTGTAGGCAATAGCGAGGCCAGTAGAGAATAGGCCTTGGTGGAAGGTGGTTACAGTAGCAGAGGTGGTGAGCGTAATAATCTGAGACCAGAAACTCTGGAAGAACTCAGGAAGAAATTTATCAGCAAATTTTTTTTCACCTGATGCTTTTCAAACCTGAACAAAAATTCAAAAATCTGCTCTGCTAATGCAGTGAATCATTGGACGTTAATGTACAATTGTACATTAATAGGTTAATCTTTTTTTCAGGTTTGTGGCTGAATTATATGAGACATCCTCAATGTGCCCCCAGGGGTAGGGGGTCGTACTCACCCCAGCCCCAGCAACGATTAGTAAATCAGCAGGAGGACAGGGCAGAAACACTGCTCTCCTCCCCACTGTCAGCTATTGAACCTGTAAAAATGTTCATTGGAACAGATGTGATATTTGAAGGTGTGAACCTACTTTAGAACCTGACAGTTTCAGAACAGCTCATACTGGCGAACAGTCGCAACAGATTTCATTCACAATTTTGTCAGCACAGCCCCTTGACTCTTTATCGTACTGAAGCAAAAGCAATGTTGGCACCAGAAAGTTAACAGTTATATAAGTAGAAGATTCAATATTCAGGACTGGAAATCCCTTTTTTAATTAAAAAGGGAGAATGTTTTTCTTCCTTAATAATTAATAATCCGTGAATAAAGCTGAGTACCCATGATTTCAATGGCACAGTTTCTGAGAAGATAAATTGCTGGTGGGTCACTCACTATCTAGGAAAACAGTAATCCTGTTTTTGATAAGAGAGGAATTAATAACATTTGTCCTATCAATGCTTCAAAGGATTCATTGATAGGCTTGTGTCATTTTTTGCTGTTTATTAATTGCTGTTGCATTCTTCATTTTGTGAATATTAGTAAGGAGAGGCACAAGGGCTTGAGTTAGCTGATGATGTTTGATTTAGTCCAAAGGCTGCAGGAAAAGCAATCAAAGTTTGATTAAAGCTGCTTCTGCCTTATATTTTCATGTCCAACACAAACTTACTGACTTGGATTGTGCCACTTTCTTGAGTGCTTCTTATCTATTATTTCCCTCAGCACAAATAGAGATCAAGCATAGTTACACATTAGATGGAGAGTAAAATGTATGGGTATGAGTTATTGTCAAGCTACACACTGAGTAACGTATCATTTAAACCACATTCGTCCCATAACATTTTTTGCAGTATCGTAGAAAAAGAGTTAATCATTGTTTACTCAAACTACTTTTGACTGTCATGAACTTATTTCACACCTTAATTAAAGATTAGGAGGTTTCCAGAATAACATGATACCCTTCATCAAATGGATAACAATTTTATAAATAGAAAGTTTTCATTTTACCACCGCTTGTAAATAAGGTTGGTCCACCAAAAATTTGAATCAAGTTATTTATATAAAATGGGATTCATGCAATGTGTCCAAATTCTGTTTGTCATTTCCAGTCCTACCCCCATAACCACTTTGAGTTTAGTTATTCATTAGTGTGGAATTCAGTGCCAGTTCTTATGATCATGACATTTGTGTATGGCGGACCGAACTGGCCCTCCCAGAGGCATTATGACATGGGCTGAAAGGCTGATATAAAGCAGATTTACCCTTGCTTAGACAAATTGAAATGAGTTTCAGGCTGTGGAAGTGCTAATGAAGTCTTCCAACCTCTTTTTCTAATCAGGGTTCTCCCTGATCACCGCATTGGTCCATGTCCAAATCCAGCAAGACCAAGACAATATCAAGGCTTGGACTGCCAAGTGCCACCTAACATTCACACCACACAAGGGAGGCAATGCCCTTATCTTTCCACCCCGCAGGCACTCTGCCTCTATTCCTGATGAAGGGCTTTTGCCCGAAACGTCAATTTTCCTGGTCCTCGGACGCTGCCTGAAGTGCTGTGCTTTTCCAGCACCACTCTAATCCAGAAACTGATTATCAGCATCTGCAGTCATTGTTTTTTCCTAAGGGCAGACAATGGCCAACTCAAGTAAAGCCAATCTAGCTATCACCCTTTGACAAATGCTGTAAGATCTGGATCACATTCAGACTTGGGTTGAAAAGTGGCAAGTAATATTCATGCCACACAAGTGCCAGGTGTTGACCATTTCCAACAAGAGAGAATGCAACCATTGTCCTTTGACATTTAATGGCATTTCTGTTGCTGAAGCCCCCACTTCAGCCTGGGGGCTATCTTTGAACAGAAACTGAACTAGGCTAGCCATCTAAATATTGTGACTTCAAGAGCAAATTGGAGGCTAGGAATCCTGTGAGGAATAAATCACCTCCTGATTCCAGAAAGCTTGTTCACCAAGTCTAAGCCACTAGGTGGAGTATATTGGAATACTCCTCACTTCTCTGGATAAATGCAGATCCAACAACACTCAAAAAGCCTGAAACTAGGACCAAGCAGCTCACCTGATCAGCACCACATCCATGAACATTCAGTCCCTCTGTCTTTGATGCTCAGTTGTAGCATCTACAAGATGTACAATCGAAATTCATCGAAGCTCCTTAGGCAGCACCTTTTAAACCCATGACCACTATCTAGATGGACTAGGGCAGTAGTTACATGGGAACACTGTCACCTGCAAGTTCCCTTCTAAGCATCTCACCATTCTGGTTCCTTCATGTCTATGTGCTCTTAAGATTCTCTGAAGTTCTAGTCCAATGTAGTCTGGTGTGGTAATGTATGACCTTGCCTACACTGTGCTATTTATGCTCAATGATGTATGGCTCTGTGACATTGTCACAAGGTTGCTTTAGGATCCTGAAACTCTAACCTAACAAGTTAAAGAAGTGCTTGTGCTCTCATCAACCAATGAAAAGTAACCTCAATTTTAAAAAAAGTTTGTGTTAATGATATTTAGTCCAGAATGTGTCAATTCAAAGTGGTATATGATAGGAAAGAAGAATTTATATGAATCAAATTATCCAGTATGTATTTTTGAACTGTACAGATAACATAATTATTTGTTAAGCAGTAAGACAGTAGTTTATTTGATTACCAAATGTTTTTTGTGGCACAGCATTTTTTGCAGTGTTGTAGACTAAGAGTTAATGATTGTTTACTCAAACTACTTTTGACTGTTATGAACTGCATTGCATGATTATGTTTTATTACATCACTCAAACTAAAAGAAATAAAATGGTAATCCGGGTAATTAAAAGAAACATAGAATGCTTCATTAACTAAAATAACTGGGAATATTACCAGGAAATGATTCCCTGTTTTTCTCAACAGCTCTTCTGTGAAATGACTCATCCCGTGAACCAAACCTCAATTTGAAAGTTGAAACAATATCTTTAGAAATATATTGCTATGTATTCTTTCACAACAATTAATATAGAAAAGACTCTTTTTATTGGTTTATCCTTATCTTATCCTTAAGTTATGTTTACCTTACTGAAATTAAGTGCTGCGTGAGTTTTGAGAAGACTTTTAGCTCAGGTTGAGGTTTTGGATGTAGGTTTGCTCGCTGAGCTGGAAGGCTCATTTCCAGACGTTTCGTTGCCTCACTAGGTAACATTTTCAGTGGGCCTCAGGCGAAGCACTGCTGATAATTTCTGCTTTCTATTTATATGTTTGGGTTTCTATACTGAGCATTTCCAGTACATTCTGTTTATATTCCTACTGGTGTCAACTGACATTAAGAAAAGGCAAGTGAGCATCAATAAATATCACATTCATAACTTTGCCTCTTAAGTGGATGGGAATTTTGATTTATTGCTAGTCATAGCACATTGGAGTCTTTTTGGTGTATCCTGTATATTTTTGCAGCAATAATCTTTGGCCTTCAATAAATTCTAATCTGTTTCACAGTAAAATAACAAAACAAATCTTTTGCAATGTTGTGTAAATTATTTTCTTGTAGTTTTTTTTAGGTTCTATGACACTAACGTGTTTACTAGTATTGGCCTCACAGTGGCAATTAGCCAAGTTGCTGAACTTGTGCATTTTTCTTCTGTTGAGAGTGCAATGATAAAATTTCAGGTATAGTTCCCATGCCAATAGTCTGCTTTGTCATATGGATTCTGAACTTAACTTACGTCAATGCAAATCTGCTCTTGACTACTATTTAGGGAGAAGTCTGCAATTAAATTAAGGGCTACAGGGAGAATGCGGGTAAGTGGAGTTGAACTGCCCATCAGCCATGATTGAATGGCGGAGTGGACTCGATGGGTCGAATGGCCTTACTTCCACTCCTATGTCTTATGGTCTTATTGCTACCATTAAGCAAAAAGCAAGTGGCATGCTTACTTTACCTATTTCATTTATGCCCTCACAAATCCAGAATGAAACAATGGCTATTTTCATCTGTTTTTGGTGTTGGACCCTGCAAGATTGTTATCAATGCTACTACTCACTTTACTTCATGGACTAGGACAAAGAAGAACTAAAAAAGACTGACAGAAACAGCAGATATCATAAGAGGTATACTCGCTGGACCCACCATTACTTTACCTGCTATAGGAAAGGGCCTGCCACAGTTACCTGTCTGTGATGGGGGAGTGCTAGTTCTGTCGGCTTAAAAATGTGGGAATAGAACCTTGCATTCTTAAGGAAGATCTGCAGATAAACTCTATCATTCTGGGATATACAAAATAACAATATTAAATCTAAATGCCTTCATCAACTTACATGCTAGTACAGGCAACTTCAGCATTATCAGCTAATTCTCTGGGTGTAGATCTATCAAAAACAACTAATGAATTGTTTAATTTCTCCTCAGTGTATTTGTGCTGGATGTGACTTCAAAACCCTAAGGTTGTGACTTCTCCTCAATCATTTCCTGCTACGTTGAAGTATATGGTTTGTGGGACCAGTGGACAAGTCTGTGGTGGGGAATGTATGGGTGTTGTTGTCTGCACAACTGGCTTGTTAATTTATTTATTTTTGGCGTACTATCTCTGATCTCAAAGCTTCCTGCATTTTCTAAAGGCAGTTTGTAAATTAAGTTTCTGAGCATGGACTTGTGACTTCAGGTTTCTGGGAATTGAGATGCTGGTACCTCGGGTTGCAAGGGAAATCAAAACTAGTTGAAATTAGAAGAAAAAAAACCAGGCCTTGTAATGAGCTCTCCAGTGTAGTTCAGTGCAGGTAGGCTGCGAGGAGAACAAAGTCATGGTACAATTGTAAACAAGAAGTAGATGCATGAGCAGAACCAAGAGGGATGTGGAAAGTGCGCCTTTTGTTGGAAATTGTCCCCATAGAACTCAGATGCAGGAAGCTGTCGGCAAATAAAGATATTTTTCAAGATAAACCAGACATGCCAAATGGCATTGACAGTACGGTTAATTATAATGCATCCGAGCGTATCCCTTCACAATAGTTGTCCTTATGGGAAGCTATTTACTTCTTTCATTTGAAGGAAGCTGTGTGAATGTTTAGACACAGAGGTATGACTGCATTTGCCTATTCGTTTTCCATTGGTAAGAAATGTCCAATTTACCGGGACTTGTTTGTGGAGCAATGCAGCTGAAAAGTTCAAACCACTAGCATGAGGAGTGGAGCAGTGTGATGAAGATGTAAGGCATCCTTCACGATTTCCAACCAAACTCCAACACGTGTATGGCATGTTAAGGGGTTTTCAATGATATCTGAGCCCTGAAGTCTTTCACCTCAGGTCCTTCCTAAGCGGGCTTATGGGCATCAGTAACATTAATAAATTTCCAGATCGAGGTGCAATAAAATGGTCTCTGACGTTTGTTGCAGAAAGCAATCTCTCAATTTTAACCTGTTGAAAATCAGGACCAGTAGAAGAGAGTTCTAAAGTGTTTCAAAGTCCAGGCTATTACTGATGTCTTCGATATCCAGGCTTACAAGCTTCTAAACAGAATAATGGAGCATTCTTAAATTAAAGATATATCACCCTATAATGTACAGGTAGTCAACATTCATCTACATGACATCATGTAGCTTGATTTCCTGCTTACAGCTATTCGGTTTTCATTTTAAGGTGATCACTAAATACAGGTTCACTAATCCTTCCTCCACACTAGACCTCTCTCTCTCTAGCTATAGGCTCCCTTTTCTTCATTACACACACCAATATGAAGCCATCTATTAAGATGGCAATCATAGAGGTTAGGAAGCCAGGTTCCATATACTGAAAGATATGACAGAAGGGTATATAGTTGAAGCATCTCCTGGGAGATGGTGCTAGAAAAGGGAAGTGCACAGTGCTGCCCAATGGGCAGTTATGAAGATTAGCCAAATATTCTAAGAAGTTATGAGAAGTGAAATGTTTTTGCTGAAGTAATGGAATGGAGCTCTATTTTGCTTCAACTGACAGGGTCATTGAACTTTTTCTGGCATTGAATTTAAGTATTCTAGTGCAGTTGTTATTGACAATAAAGTGACTCCTGACTAATCCCTGACCTGGCATTCAGCTGACCTGCCAGACATGGGTATCGATGTCAAGGAGGTGAGTTGAATGATGGGGGGTGGTGTAGAGTTGGAGGTAAGTGGAGAAAGCGTCCCATTTTGGCTTCATTTAGTGTGATATGATCTCTTTCTCAAAGTGTGTGACACCCTACTGCTGCTACAACCACTCAGGAAAGCTTCCTGTGGTTCCTCAAAGATCGAGCAAAGAAAGCTCCTTAAATTGCGGAAAAGGAAATGCGAATCATACCACTTAAATATGTCATGCAAATGAGCTGAATCTGAAATACTGCTGGGATCAACAATGTCAAAGTCATGTCTGTGCAAACCACTTATGCTGGAATTTGACTCAACGTGAAAAGTAACCCCTTGTATCTTTTTCTAACCGATATGTCCACTATTACCCTACAGATGCAGCAAGACTTCTTTGGGTCTATGTTCCTGTTTGATATTTTTCAATAATGCATGTTGGGTTATATCAAAAACTTCAATGTCCATCCAATGTCGAGGTCTTCTTTATAACAAGTTCATAAAACTCATAGGGCTGAATCTTTTGTTTTGTTAGCTAAATGTTATTTGTTGAGAGTTTTGGAGGGTTTTTCACTGCGAGGCTAGTGAGATTTCTAATGGTCATTTTCAGCAGCAGCGGGAGCTATGAGAGCGAGGACCTGGAGGATGCTGGGAAGGCAAATTTTCCTCTAAAAGGATTTACCTCGAGAGTCAGCGGCCTCCCTTTTCAGCAGCAGTGGGAGTGGTGAGAGCAAGGAGCTGAGTAGGAGGGAGCAGAATTGCGCTCTGGGAAAATGAGTGAACTGATATATTTGGGCAGCGGAAGCGTGTCCTTGGGTGTGCTTTTGCTAACGCTGTTGGGGAGGGTTTAAACTAATGCGGCTGGGGATGGGAACCAAATAAAGAGGTTAGTGAACATTAAGGAGGTAGTAACTAAAACCTGTAAGGAACTAGATAATGAAGTCAGCATAAACTAAGGGGAAGAGTAGGTAGGGAGCAGATGATGAACGCAAAGGGATTGTGGTTTCAGATGCATTTGTTTTAATGCAAGTGTAGTAGGTAAGGCAGATGAACTTAGGGTTTGGATTAGTATCTGGGAGTATGATGTTGTTGCTATTACTGAAACTTGGTTGAGGGAAAGGAATGATTAATAACTAAATATCCCAGGATATTGATGCTTCAGGTAGGATAGAGAGGGAGGTAAAAGGGGTGGAGGAGTTGCATACTGGTCAGAGGGGCTATCACAGCTGTGCTGAAGGAGGGCACTATGGAAGACTCAAGCACTGAGGCAATATGGGCAGAGCTCAGAAATAGGAAGGGTGCGGTAACAATGTTGGGGTTGTATCACAGGCTTCCCAACAGTGAGTGTGAGATAGAGGTAGAGGTATGTAAACAGATACAGGAGCAACAGGGTGGTGGTGATAGGAGATTTTAATTTTCCCAACATTGGTTTCACTTAGGGATTCACTTAATGGTCTAGATGGAGCAGAATTTCTAAGGAGCGTCCAGGAAGGTTTTATCGAGCATTATGTAAATAGTCCAACTTGGGAAGGGGCCATACTGGACCTGATGTTGGGGAATAAGCCCAGCCAGGTGGTTGAAGCTTCAGTAGGGAATTACTTTGGGAATAGTGATCACAATTCCATTGGTTTTAGAATACTCATGGATAAGGACGAGAGTGGCCCGAAAGGAAGAGTGCCAAACTGGGGGAAGGCCTCCTATAACAAAATTCAGCAGGAGCTGGGGAATGTAGATTGGGAGCAGCTGTTTGAAGGTAAATCCACATTTGATATGTGGGAGGCTTTGAAAGAGAGTTTGATTAGAGTGCAAGACAGACATGTCCCTGTGAAAATGAGGGATAGAAATGGCAAGATTAGGGAACCATGGATAGCAAGTGAAATTGTGAGACTAGCTAAGAAGAAAAAGGAAGCATACATAAGGTCTTGGTGACTGAAAACAGACGAAGCTTTGGAAGAATATTGGAAAAGTAGGACCAATCTGAAATGAGGAATTAAGAGGGCTACAAGGGGTCATGAAATATCTTTAGCAAACAGGGTTAAGGAAAACCCCAAAGCCTTTTATTCACATATAAGAAGCAAGAGGATAACTAGAGAAAGAGTTGGCCCACTCAAAGACAAAGGAGAAAATGGTTGAGATTCTTTTTGAGTACTTTGCATTGGTATTCACCGAGGAGAGGGACATGATGGATGTTGAGGTTAGGGATAGATGTTTGATCACTCTAGGTCAAGTCGGCATAAGGAGGGAGGAAGTGTTGGGTATTCTAAAAGGCATTAAGTTGGACAGGTCCACAGGTCCAGATGAGATCTATCCCAGATTACTGAGGGAAGTGTAAACAGATATCTTTGCAGCATCCTTGAACATGGGTGAGGTCCCGGAGGACTGGAAAATTGCTAATGTTACCCCTTGTTTAAAAAGGGTAGCAGGGATGATCCAGGCATTTGTAGACCAGTGAGCCTGATGTCAATGGCAGGGAAGCTGCTAGAGAGGACACTGAGGAATAAGATCTATTTACATTTGGAAGAAAATGGGCTTATCAGTAATAGGCAACATGGTTTTGTGTAGGATAGGTCATGCCTTAACAACTTAATAGAATTCTTTGAGGAAGTGACAACGTTGCTTGATGGGGGAAGGGCTGTAGATGTCATATACATGGACTTCAGTAAGACATTTGATAAGGTTCCCCATGATAGGCTGATAGAGAAAGTGAAGTTGCATGGGGTCTAGAGTGTACTAGCTAGATGGATAGAGAACTGGCTGAGCATCAGGAGACAGAGAATAGTAGTGGCAGAGAGTTTCTCAAAATGGAGATCTGTGACCAGTGGTGTTCCACATGGATCCGTGCTGGGACCACTGTTGTTTGTGATATACATAAATGATCTGGAGGAAAGTATAGGTGGTCTGATTAGCAAGTTTGCAGCTGACATGAAGATTGGTTAAGTGGCAAGTAGTGAAGGGGAATTTCAGAGAATACAGCAGAATACAGATAGAATGGAGAGTTGGGCAGAGAAATGGCAAATGGAGTTCAATCCGAGCAAATGCGAGGTGATGCATTTTGGAAGGTCCAATTCAAGAGTGATCTATATGGTAAATGGAAAAGCCCAGGGGAAAATTGCTGTCCAGAGAGATCTGGGTGTTGAGGTCCATTGTACCCTGAAGGTGGCAACTCAGGTCAATAGAGTGGTCAAGAAGGCATATGGCATGCTTTCCTTCATCGGACGGGGTATTGAGTACAAGAGTTGGCTGGTCATGTTACAGTTGTATAGGACTTTGGTTCAGCCATATTTGGAATATTGCGTACAGTTCTGGCCGCCACATTACCAAAAGGATGTGGATGCTTTGAAGAGGGTGCAGAGGAGGTTCATCTGGATGTTGCGTGACATGGGGGGTGCTAGCTATGAAGAGAGGTTGAATAGATTAGGATTATTTTCATTAGAAAATCTTAGGTTGAGGGATGACATGATTGAGGTCTCCAAAATCACGATAGGTCGAGACAGAGTGGATAGCAAGAAGCTTTTTCCTAGAGTAGGGAACTCAATGGCTAGGGATCATGAGTTCAAGGTGAGAGGGGAAAAGTTTAAGGGAGATATGCATGGGAAGTTCTTTATACAAAGGGTGGTGGGTGTCTGGAATGCGTTGTCCGTGGAGGTGGTAGAGGTGGGCACAATAGTGTCATTTAAGATGTATCCAGACAGATACATGAATGCGCAGGAAGCAGAGAGATAAAGATCCTTAGAAAATAGGCAGCAGGTTTAGATACAGGATTTGAATTAGCGCAGTGTCATCAATGTGTAGGAATGGCTAGTGATGTGGCAAGTGGGCTAATGACCTTCTCTGCTCTGCCAGGGTAAATGACAAAAAAACTGCAGATGCTGGAATCCAAAATAGACAGGCAGGAAGCTGTCTCTGCTACTGCACTCACCTCCCATTCAGGCTCTTGCTCTGTCACCTGAACAATTGCCTTCAACATCTTCCTTCAACTTGTGTTCACCATCACCAACCTCTCACACCACTTGCCCTGCCTGGCCTCAGAAACACTGCCTCAGAACACTGAATGCTTATGCTAGCACTAACAGCCATATCATTCAATTCCCTTCCCTTCTTGTACATCAGGAATAACAGCCTCCCACCGCCTCCCCCTCACTAAGGCAGAAGAGGCCCCAATGGTAGAGGCAGGGCCTGATATCAGACTCCTCAGCTCCTATGAGGAAAACGTCCTGGCAGTGGTGTGAAAAAACTGGAATTTCTCTTGGGGGCGCTGAGACAACCATGTTCTACCAGCCAAGTAACCATGTCTGACAAGAAGAGCACAATTTCAAAATTTGCAGATGACGTGAAACTTGCAAGAATTGTGAACTGTGAGGAGGATAGCGTGGAAATCCAAAAAGATCATTGACAAGTGGCTGGATTTGGCGAATAGGTTTGATTCAATGCAGAGCACTGTGAGTTGATGCATTTTGATAGGAAGAACATTGAAAGACAATATAAAATAGAGGATACAATTCTAAAAATCTGGGTGTATATATGCAGATCAATAAAGGTGGCAAGACAAGTGGAAAGTGTAGATGTTAAAGCATACTGTATCCACGACTTTATTAATAGCCATGATGTGGAGGTGCCATTGTTGGACTGGGGTGGACAAAGTTAAAAACCACACAACACCAGGTTATAGTCCAACAGGTTTATTTGGAAGCACTAGCTTTTGAAGCGCCGCTGCTGGGTTGTGAATGCTTTGGGGAGAGTGCAGAAATGATTTACGAGAATCGTTCCAGGAATGAAGAACTTCAGTTATGAGGATAGATTGAAGAAGTTGGGATGGTTGTCTTTGTAGAGAAGACGGTTAAAAAGAGATCTGTTAGTGGTTTTCAAAATTATGAGCAGTTTGAACAGATTGGATTGGGAGGAACCCTTCCAAATTGTAAAAGGGACAAGAAGGTGAGAGCACAGATTAAAGTGGTTTGCAAAATGAGAAAATGTAATGTGAGATAAACCTTTTTCACACTGCAAGTAGGGAATGGGATGTGTTGGCTGGAAGTGTAGTTGAGGCAGGTTCAATTGAGACATTCAAAATGGCAAAGGATAATTATTTGGATAAAAATAATGAACAAGGCCTATAGGGACAAAGTGAGAGATGATGGCCTGGTGGTATTATTGCTGGACTTTTAATCCAGAGACCCAGGTAATGTTCTGAGGACTTGGGTTCAAATCTCAACATGGCAGATGGTGAAATTTGAATTCATTAAAATAAATCTGGAATAAAGAGTCTAATGATGACCATTTAACAATTGTTGGAGAAAGACCTATTTGATTCATTAATGTCCTTTAAGGAAGGAAATCTGCCACTTTTACCTGATCTGGCCTATGTGTGACGCTAGACTCTCAGTAATGTGGTTGGCTCTTAACTGCTCTCAGAGCAATCTTTGGTTGGTTTAGCCAAAGATGCCCACATCTTATCAATGAATCTTTAAAAATGTACAGAAGATGCCATTTCTAGTATGGGATCCAGCATTAAAAGTTAAGTACTTCTGAGCCATGTGCTGTAACTATTAAATAAAATAAAGCACCCTCTGATGATGTGCCTAAACTGTAATCTCAAAAAAGCAATCCCTTCATCATTTCCCATTCAAAATATCCTGGTGGTCTCAAAGTAGCACCAGTTTTGCTGAGCAGCATATTAGTAATGATTGCTCAAGGTAACTTCATACAGAGAATTTAGAAAAGGCAATTTCCAAAGTCCTCCATCTGGTTCAGGTTCACCAGATACTTGAAATGAAAACTCATCATGTAACCAATTGTACATTTCTTTTCCTCATTTGACATTTTGAATATTAAAAATAAAGTCTAATAGTAATAGAATATGTATATATTGCTTATGGTGATAATAATCTTCATGTTCCCAGACAGTAGCACACAGCATTGTCAGAGATGCATCTTATTCTTCTTTTTAATATGTATTTGATGATGACAGGGGTGATTGCAATTAAATTAATCTTACCAAAGGATTCAGACAATGATTGAAAGATCATGGATTATGATTTATGAACCAATAAAGCTGACTATCATGGGCTGTATTTCACGACTGCAAGTTAGACACGACCTAGCCCTGCTTATAGAAAACACAGTGTGATGACAGGGCCAAGCTTGCTGGCAATGTTGTTGCCAACATCTTTACACCAATTTCTGATAATGTATGAGGTGAGCAGGCAACAAAGTCAGAACATTGCTGACTGTAATAGTTAGAAGTCTATTTAGCTTGTTAGAGCTTCAATTGCTGCAATTTTATGTTGTCCACTCCATTCTTTGGTCATCCCAAGTGAAAGTCATGGGAATGATCTCTACCAGGTATGAGGACACAGCACCAGGACAGATGAAAAAGTCTACAAACGGGACTGAGGCTACATGCAGTGGCAGTCAGCTACTGAAGGTGGCAGTGTTTGGCTGTTGGTTGACTTCATTTTCTCAGATTTGGAAGGTTGACACCACAAGTTGGAAGAGTGTGAGAAGGAAAGGACCTTGCAGACAGTGCTATGCTGAAGGGGTGAAAGGTTATTTGGGGTAGGGAGGAATGTGGTTTGAGTGTAATCTGGCCGGCACTGACTTTCAGTTCACAGCCCAACTCTGCTCTTGCAACTTCCATGCCTCAATATCTGATTGGGCACCATGCCCAATTAATGACCTCATAGTTAGGGATTCTCTTGGAGGAGTGATCACAGTATGTTTGAATTTAGAATACAGATGGAGAGTTTGAAGATAAAATCCAATACCAGGGTCCTGTGCTTAAACAAAGGAGACTACAATAGGATGAGGGAGGAGTTGGCTAAAGTAGACTGAAACCGAAGACTTTTTGGTGGGACTGTTGATGAGTAGTGGAGAACTTGCAAAGCAATTTTTCAAAGTGCTCAGCAAAAGTATATTCCAGTGAAAAGGAAGGACTCTAAGAAAAGGGGTAATCTACCATGGGTGTCTAAGGAAATAAGGGAGGCTATCAAATTGAAACGGAAGGCATACAAAGTGGCCAAGATCAGTAAGAAACTAGAAGATTGGGAAAGCTTAAAGGTCAACAGAAAACCACAAAAATAGATATAAAGACAATTAAGATAGATTATGAGAAAAAGTGAGCACAGAATATAAAGACAGATAACAACAGTTTCTATAAATATATAAAACAAAAAAGAATGGCTAAAGTAAACATTGGTCCTTTGGAAGATGAGGGGTATTTAGTCATGGATTATGATGAAATGGCCGAGGCATTCACAGTGGAAGACACTAATAACATGCCAGTAATTGACGAAGAGACAAAGGTAGGTGAGGACCTGGAAATACTCATTATCACGGGAGAGTTAGTGTTGGGTAAACTAATGGAGCTAAGGATAGATAAGTCTCCTGGCCCTGATGGAATGCATCTCAGAGTACTAAAAGGAATTGCGGGAGAAATAGCAAGTGCACTTTTGATAATTCTCCAAAATTCACTGGACTCTGGAGTGGTCCCAGCAGATTGGAAAACAGCAAATGTGACACCACTGTTTGAAAAGGGTGGTAGTATTTATAGACTTATTAGTTTAACCTCTGTAGTGGGGAAGATGCTTGAGTCTATTATCAAGGAAGAAATATCAAGGCATCTAAGTAGAAATTGTCCCATTGGACAGACACAGCATGGGTTCATGAAGAGCAGGTCATGCTTAACTAATCTTTTGGAATTCTATGAAGACATTACAAATACGGTGGACAATGGGGACCCAGTAGATGTGGTGTATCTAGATTTCCAAAAGGTCTTTGACCAGATGCTGCACAAGAGGCTGCTGCATAAGATAGAGATACAAGACATTACGGGTAAAGTATGAGCGTGGATAGAGGATTGGTAGATGAACAGGAAGAAAAGAGTGGGGATAAATGAGAGCTATTCTGGTTGGCAATCAGTAACTAGTGGTGTGCCTCAAGAATCGGTGTTGGGACCGCAATTATTCACAATTTATATAGATGATTTGGAGTTGGGGACCACCTATAGTGTGTCAAGGTTTGCAGATGACACTAAGATGGGTGGCAGAGCAAAGTGTGCAGAGGACTGTGAAACTTTGCACAGGAACATAGATACTTTGAGTGGGCAAAGGTCTGGCAGATAGAATACAATGTTAATAAAAATGAAGTAATCTATTTTGGTAGGAATAATAGTAAAAAGGACTATTACTTGAATGGTGGGAGAAAGTGAGGACTGCAGATGCTGGAGGTCAGAGCTGAAAAATGTGTTGCTGGAAAAGCGCAGCAGGTCAGGCAGCATCCAAGGAGCAGGAGAATCAACGTTTCGGGCATTAGCCCTACGTCGATTCTCCTGCTCCTTGGATGCTGCCCGACCTGCTGCGCTTTTCCAGCAACACATCTTTCAGCTATTACTTGAATGATAAAAAGTTTCAGCTTGCTGCTATGCAGAGGGACCTGGTGTCCTTGTGCATGAATCCCAGAAGGTTGGTCAGCAGGTACAACAGGTAATTAGAAATGCAAATAGAATTTTGTCCTTCATTGCTAAAGGGATTGAGTTTAAAAGCAGGGAGGTTATGTTGTAGTTGTACAGGATTCTGGTGCAGCTGGAGTACTGTGTGCAGTTTGGGTCTCCTTACTTGAGAAAGGATGTACTGGCACTGGAGGGGAAGCAGAGGAGGTTCACTAGGTTGATTCCAGGATTGAGGGAGTTGGCTTATGAGGAGAGACTGGGTAGATTGGGATTATACTCATTGGAATTTAGAAGAAATTAGAAACATATAAAATGATGAAGGGAGTCGATAAAATAACTGTAGAGAGGACGTTTCCATTGGCAGCTGAAACTAAGACAGGAGAGTATAGCCTCAAAATTAGGGGGATTAGATTTAGGACTGAATTGAGAAGGAAATTCTTCACCCAAAGGGTTGTGAATCTGTGGAATTCCCTGACCAGTGAAGTCGTTGACGTGACTTCAGTCAATGTTTTTAAAGCTAAGATAAATTTTTTTTGAACAATAAAGGAATTAAGGGATACAGTGAGAGCATGGGTAAGTGGAGCTGAGTCCATGAAAACATCAGCCATGACCTTATTGAATGGTGGAGCAGGCTCAAAGGGCCAGATGAACAATTCCTGCTCCTAGTTCTTATGTTCTTATGAGCCTCCCTCCCAGAAGTGATTGGCTGGTCTTCCTGCCAGCAAGCCTCCAACTGGCTGGCCGACGCTTGGCTCACCATGCTGAAAGGGCAAAGGTCGGAACAAGCAGGGGCACACTTCCTGCTCTGCCTCTCTGAACTCCACCTGAATCTGTGAAGTCCAGCTTTGCCCTGCAACCAGTCCCGCGACATGATGCTGAAAATATTAAGTTTGTGCACCGCAAGCTGATTGAAGAGTACATAAATGGATTAAAATTCAATTCCAATACTTGTGTAACATGTTTCAACTTTTAGGTTTCAACAATGTTTCAACTACCAGAGAACACAGAACGCTGCTGCCATATACTTTATATACTACTGAAAGCATGAGGAAAATCACTGCATTGTTCCTGAAATATTATTACTGCTGGACTGAGTATCACATTGTGCTAATGGAACTCTTTTTGAGAGGCTTCCACTTTGTTGATGTGGTGCAAAGGCATTTAAAGCTCAGCAATTCTTCCTTATACAGTCTGCCAGCAAGTTATTGCACACCTTTTCTATATATGTTTTACTTATGTGGTATCGTAGTTCTGATTAATTAAGAATATATAAGAAAGCCTGGAATAAGAAAAACCATGAACTTCATCAAACCTATGTTGTTCATCTATGACAATGGACTTCAGTCATTTTAAATGATTTTGATTATTGTGTTTTTTGTAAATGCAAAATAAATTGCTGTCACTGCCATACTAGAAAATGTTGAACATACATTAAATATGGTTCTGTAATACATTAAACTTTGTACAGATAGTAGCCAATACAGACATTGGCTGCAGTCTTTCAAACTGACTTTTAATATTTACCTGCAATGAATACAAAGATTTACATGTTTACGAAACTGATACCTAGTCAAACCTCTGAGGGATTGAGCTCACAGCTGCATGCTTTAAGATAGAGGAAATAATGAGGAAAATCAGATCCATTAAGGATGAATGTAACACATCAATAATTTAATTTTGAAAGGTAATTTTTTTCTCTCTAACTCCCAAACATCCTTTTGTGAACAGTCAGTATCACGTCAGCTTAATATTCCTTCTGTTCCAGCACTTAATGATTTTTAATCTTAAATAATTTATGTTGTTGCAAGCTGCATAGATTAAACAGTAAAATTGGTCTTTTTAATCAATAGGATTGTCAATTAACCATAATATTTATCACATTATTTTAAACTAGCACTTAATTCCCAGTCAATCAATAGCTATTATATTTTCATTTTCAGATATTAATCTGAAAGGTGAACTTTCACATTTGAAATACTCTGATGAATATAAACACTGTAAGTTTTTTTTGAGGAATTACTGACTTATTCAATACATATTGGAATAATCAATAACTCTTCTAATCAGGTTAATTTTACACAAAATCCATGAACTTTTTTTTAAACTTAGTGGTTGTGCCTAACAGTAAAGTGTTGAGCCAGTACAATCTCATAATACGTAAAAAACTGCAAGAAATAACAGTCGTTTTTTTCCCATCATTGAACCCCACTTAATTCCTTAAAACCTTTCCCTCCAAAAATACATTTAATTGTCTTTGGATCCATTCATTCATTTGTTTCAGGTACCTTTTCTGTTAACTTATTTCACATATCTATTACTTTTCACGTAAAATCGTTACATGCAATTATATGTCTTACTCCCAGTTAAAGTGCCAAGACACAATGGACTAAAAATCCATAAAGATTCATTTTGATCTCAGATGTCACGGTTGTAATCTGCCTGTTCAATCTAACCAAAATATCACACAAAGTTTGACTGGGGCCAGAAGGTCAAGGTTCAAGAACCACTTGGACTGGAAATGTGTCACAACATGGTCAAACAGGTCGATTCAAATAGTTAGTATTTTCAAACCTCCTCATTTAAATGATTGTAGCATTGGAACAGTCACGGCCCATGTTGCTAGCTGTCTGAGTACTCCATCAGACACCCAACAATGTTTGTTGGTATCTTGGAGTGCAGCCTGCTCCTCTTAAAGGAAGCCGCATTCTGGAAGGGAGTTGCTGCTGACTGACAACACTGACTCTAGGTAGGAACTGCATCAATGGATCATCAGGAAAGAGAGGAGGATGCTATGTTTGTGGTTGTGGAACTGGAGGCTTGAGTAATGGAAGGAGGAAAAAGGTTGTGTTTCTTACATGGGATTGGAGGCCTCGAGAGTGATCTTCTGAAGGAAATTGAGAAAACAGCCAGCGAGGCAGATGCCTGCAGTTGAGCCCAAGGGAGCAAGCAACAAAATTGCAACAAGTTCAATGTACTCACATAGCTGGTTAGGTCAGCGAATGAAATTTTATCATAAGATCAGAAATATGGAGGTTTGCTGATGATTACATAATGTTCAGCACCATTCCCGACTCCTGAAGTAGTCCGTGTTCAAATGCAACAAGACCTGGATAATATCCAGGCTTGGGATGACAAGTGGCAAGTAAGATCCACACCTATCTCCAGACTATCTGCAGTAAGAGGCAATCTAATCACTGCCCCCTGACATTCAAATGATGTTACTGTCATTAAATCCCCCACTATCAACATCCTTGATTAGAAACTTAACTAGACACGTCACATAAACACAGTGGCTTCAAGAGCAGGTCACAGACTCGGAATACTGGAACAAGTAACTCACCTCCTGATTCCCCAAAGCCTGTCCATCATCTACAAGTCAGCAATGTGATGAAACACTCCCCACCTGCCTGGATGGGTGCAGCTCCAACAACACTCAAGACACTTGACACCATCCATGGCAAAGCAGCATACTTGATTGGCACCACATCTACAAATATCCACTCCCTCCATCACTGACGCTCAGTAGCAGCAGTGTGCACTATGCACAAGATGCACTGCAGAAATTCACCAAAAATCCTTAGACGGCATATTCCAAACCCATGACCTCTACCATTTAGAAGGACAAGAGCAGCAGATACATTGGGAACACCACCATCTGCAAGGTCCCCTCCAAGCCACTCACCATCCTGACTTGGAAATATATCGCTGTTCCTTCACTGTCGCTGTTCTGAAGGCTCCTCACTATCACTTTCTCAAGTGTAATTAGCGAAGTGCAGAAAACCCTTATCAAAAACACCCTCATCCCATTAAAGAGTAATAAAAAGTATCCATATTTTATCTCCACCTTTATAAAAACAAAAAAATATTTAATTCAGGATTGAAATTATTGAATGGTTTCTTAAAATATTGCGCTCTCAGCTAATCTATTAAGGAATGTTCTGTTGATTAATATCTTTTAAAAAGGACACGAGACTGAAGTACTTTGGAATTTTCAATCATAAGTGATTTACTTGGTTATACACTTACACATCCTAGGATCTGGAAACTTCAATATTCCACTCCCCTTTGGTCTCTGTAATTTAGTTAAGCTGATTTAAGGAGCTCACTCTGCCCTCTACAAATGTTAAGCTGTATGTTTCATGCCAAGATGTTGAGCATACAGGATATAACACTGAGCACAGGAGAGATATTTACATACATCAGAAATATCACCTTCAATATCACCTTATTTCTGGTCATCATGAAGAGAGGTGAAAATGCATGACTCAATACAGAGAGCAGTCACAAGCCTCATCTTTAATGTTATGATTGTGCATTATTATAAAAGATTGGAGCATTTTAATGTTTCTGCTGGGAAAGCATAAGGTTATGTAATAAAGGTGGTTGAGATAGTCAGGCAAATCAAATTGCTAATACTGAAGCTGTAAGGGCTGAACATGGACATATAAGTTCATAATACACGCTGTACCTTCATAATCCAGCAGCATTGGGAATGGGCCTTAGCTGGACCAGTGAGTTTACTTGATCACGGGAGTTGAATATGTTCATTTTTAAAATTTGATTTATTATCATCACATGTACTGAGATACAGTGAAAGGTAGTATTTTATGCGCTGTTTGGCTCTCAGCCCCCTTTCCCCCCAACTCCAACATTCTTGATGCCTTATGCCTGAAATATTGATTCTCCTGCTCCTCAGATGCTGCCTGATCTGCTGTGCTTTTCCAGCGCCAAACTTTTTGACTCATACTTTGTGTAAGTACATCAGAGTAATTGAACAGAATGCCAGAATATAGTGTTACAGCTACAGAGAAGTGCAGAGAGAGAAAAACTCCAATAAATGAGAGGTCTGCTCAAAATTAAACACTTCAAAAAGAAAGACCTCCCTTGACTTGTACCAATTACATAGACGAAAGTGAGGACTGCAGATGCTGGGGATTAGAGACAAGATTAGAGTGTTGCTGGAAAAGCACAGCAGGTCAGGCAGCATCCAAAGAGCAGGAAAATCGACATTTTGGGCAGGAGCCCATGTGTCTATTTGATGAACGATTTTCCAGTTGGCAGTGTGAACAAGATTTAGTGTATTCAAACTGGGCAAAGTGCAGAAAAATGTGAGGTGAATAAAGATTGGTGCAGAGCCACGAGATGCCACCATCAGGAAAACTGGAAGTACTGTGGATGATGAACCACAGACATTATTGGATTACAGAACAGCAGAGTAGGGAGCTACAGCCAGTACTAAAAGTTTATTTTAGATGTAGCATCTGGAAATTTGTCTGCACCCCAGGGTAATTTTGACTTTGGCAAATGTGTATAATATGTGGGATTAGCTGGACCACTTGTGAAACAGCTGTTGCAATTTTCATAAACACAAACAGAAATTGCTGAGAAGGTCAGTAGGTCTGGCAGCGCCTGTGGAGAGAAAGCTGAGTTCGTGTTTCAAGTCCAGTGACAACTCTTCAGTTTTCATGTTGGCTGAGATCTTCTGTCGAGAGGCAATAATTATTTACAATATTTATAAAAGTCTTAGAGAAGGGAAGGGAATGTACTATAGCCAGGTTTGCAGACGGTGCAAAAATAGGCCAGAAAAGTGTGCTAAGAATGTCTCACAGAGTCTTCAGTGAGAGGTAGGGAGGTTAAGCAAGTGGGCAAAAACATGACAAATGGAATATAAAGTAGGAAAATGTGAGGTTATGCACTTTGGTAGGAAGAATACAGAAGCTGAATATTATTTAAGTGTAGAAAGACTGCAGAAAGGTACAGAACAGAGGGGTTTGGGAGTCCTTGTACATGAATGACAATAAACTAGCATCCAAGTTCAGCATTTAATAGGGAAGGCAAATGAAATATTGGCCTTTATTTCAAAGAGAATGGAATATAAAAAAAAGGAGGTCTTGCTAAAACTGTCCAGTACAGTAGTTAAACCAGAGATGGAATACTGTGAACAGTTTTGGCCCTCTTATTGAAGGAAAAATATACTGATACTGGAGGCAGTCCAGGGAAGGTTTATTAGATTGATTCTGGGTGTAGATGGGTTATCTTGTGAGGAAATGTTGAGTAGGTTGGGCCTGTACTCATTGGCATTTGAAAGAATGACAGGTGGCCTTATTGAAACATACATACGTCTTAGGGTACAAGAGGGTAGAAATGTAAAGAGTGTTTCACCTTGCAGGGAAGTCTAGGAGCAGAGGTCTTCATCTCAGAATAAGGAATCATCCATTTAAGACAGAGAAGAGGAGGGTAGTGAATCTGTGGAATGCTTTACTGAAGACGGCTATAGAGGCTGAGTTGTAAGGTAATTTCAAGACTGAGATAGATTTTTTTAATCATGAAGGAAATCAAGGATTATAGGAAAAAGTCAAGAAAGTGGCATTGTGGACTATCAGATCAAACATGATATCTTTGCATGTCAGAACAGAATCGATGGGTTGAATGGCCTACTTCAACTCCTCCATTTTATGGTCTTACCATTATTAGATTGGTGTTGTCCTCCAATCTTCCCCTGACTCAACATCTCCCCTGCATTTCTTGCTGAGATTTCTGCACGGAATGTGACATTCTTTACAGACCTCCAGAAAGTGGACATGGGGTGAAAGCAGGACATTTCCTCTTCTTACAGCACTAGTTGCTTGAATGGTAGACTTAAAGGCTTCATTTCAGTGAATGGTGAATAGCTGCATGGTTGGGTGGTAGGTGGGTGAATTGTGGGTAAGGTGGGTGAGCTGATGGTCAGCTTTGGGGGGAGGTAGTGGGTGTGGTTGGGTGTTACCTTGAGTAGTTGGAGGGTCTGTGGTTAGTCGGGCATTCAGTGCTATGTTCTGGCATCATTGCTGTAACACATCATGTGACCTGGGAGTGTAACGATGCCATAGTCCATCTTATCTTAGATCATTTGAAGCATAACCCTCTACTGAAAGCATGTTCTTTGGTTATAACCCAATACATTAATATGAGCCTCCACACTTATACATCTAAGGAATGTAATGATTGTATAACATAGCTAGGTGAATTAAATGTGAATTGGATTCTTCAACGCCGTAATATTAATACACAGTTTCTTATTTTGCAGGCGATAACAAAAACATTCTTGAGTCAGGTAAAACACTTAACTGGAGGTAAAAGACTTTAATGGGTAGATGAGCTACACTTAACCATTTTACATAATACCTAATGTCAAAAATACTCAGAAAGTCTGATTCATGTTTGAAATGGGCTTCCAAAACTGTTAGTGGAAGAAAAGTGCTGGAATCATTTAAGAAACAATTGCTTGCTGCTAATGTGGGATTTTGGATCTTTTCCCAGGAAAACTGAATTAAAATGTACTAGATATTCCTCTTCATCTATGGTTACTTTGTTATGTTTGAAAGTTAAATGGAATAGTTATGAGGACACGATGCTCATTTGCAAAGTCTTAATTTTCTGATCAATATAGGACCATATTCTACATCACTCGTAGAGTTAGTTAATATTCTAAATAGAAAGGCTCCCATTCACTAGAGTTGACAGATTGTCAGAAGAATAGCTGTAGAGACCATGGCCATAGAAACACTGCAGAAAATCTATTTCTAGTTCTGCAGGGAGAAATTATTTAAACTCTTTTTCTGTTTTATTTGTGGAATTATTTAACATCAGACATTATGTTACTCGACATCCTGAAGCTGGCTCTGGAATAAAAAGACAAATTGGTTCTATTTTAATCAAAGCTAAAAGTGAACCCAATCATGTTCAGTTAGGCAGAGTAATGTTTTAAATGGGAAAGACATTTCCCATTTTTTGTTTGTCAAGGTTTTGTTGCCGATACTAGCAGATTCACATTTAAAGTCTTGCCGTGTCATTCCTCTGTTCAGAGCTATTACTCCATCCATGATAATTGCAATAATAATAATAATAAATTGTATTGTTTCTAGTTGCTTCTGCTGCTTTGGCATTATTTTGTGCAAGCTGAGATTCCACTGCATGTCTGACAAAGTAATACCAGGGAAGTGGGAATAAGTTTGAGGAATTTCACAGCCACAGCAACAGTGGAAATTAGGGAAAGGACTCCAAGTCCAGAGCACTGAGTTATGAAGAGGAGCTGAGGAGGTTAAATATATTGACCCCAAAATCCACAGGCCATGATTTTGGTGTCAGTCATGATTTCGCCGGTTGACGCCGATGGAGTTTGCAGGGTGAGTAGGAGACTGTCTGCAGCAACCTGCCCCATGCATCTTCAGAATCTGGTGCTGGACTGTTGTGGAGGAATTAGGTTCATTGGTTTCAGTCCAGGCTCAATTTAACATCACTTTTTATAAGAGGGATAGAAATTTTGTTTTTTAAAAAACAGCGACCGGGTTTTTGTGGAACAAATCAGTCTGAAAACCCAAATGGAAAAAACATTATTGTCATACACTAGAAACAGCCTCCTATTCCTTTCATTACTTCACACTGTTCTCTAAAGCAAGAGCATGAAGATACAACAACAAGTGTCTGAAACAGGATGTCCTATTCCACTGAGCCTCAAATCCACCTCTATGAACATGTCAGAGCAAAGGCAATGAGCATTAAGTATGTTATTGAGCATGAGGTTTTACCAAGTTGAATGTTTTAATGTCAGTACCAGTGTGACATTATATGCTTTGCCTGATTGTGCTTTCACTTTTCCCACCAAGTAGAATGTTCAGTCTGTGAAAATGTAGCTAGTACATTACCCTGAAAGCTGCCTTCATCCACTTGTTCACTAATTATCAAAATGCTTGCGTCCTTAGCAGGTGAAAGATATCATAATAGCAATTTGGAGAGTAGGCCCTGCATTAAAAGAGATGAAATATAAGTATTACTGAAAGGAAATATCTTGTCAAAGCTTTTCATCTTGTACTCATAGAATCATAGGATCTCTACAGTATGGAGGAGGCCATTTGGCCCATCGAGTCCACACTGACCTTCTGAAAAGTATCCCACCCAGACCCAAATCTATCCCTGTCACTTTGCATTTCCGACGGCTAATCATCAACACAATTTGCGAGAAATAATAAAGCAAATGGAAAGCAACATTTAAACCAATGACAACAGAGTGCTGATTAGTTGGCAAGTGGACTTTGATTGGTAGAAGTGTTGCCATGGAGACTGCAAAGGTTAAAAATGACTGCAGATTTTGTTTATATTTTAAAGCAGAAAAGTTGACTTCGATTGGTCAAGGCATTGCCCTGAGAAATGAACCAGAGAATAGCAGTCACCTATTTTGTTCAAAAGCTATTTAAAGATCTTTTTCTTTTATTTGGCCTCAAAAGGACGAGTGAAGTTGTAAAAGGGATTGCTGAGATAACTTGTACAAAACTAGATAAAATAGTGTATAACTGTGCAAAGCATAGCTGGGTGCAGTAGTGTGTACTGGGAATAGTGGTAATATAAACTGGAATGTGGAAACATAGAAGAGCAAGTATAGCTATTCTACCATTGAACAACATCATAGTTGATCTTTAACCTCAACGACATGTCCCAGAGCACTCTGAGGTAGAGAATTATAATGGTTCAGCAATCTCTGAAAGAAAATATTCTTCCTGATCTTTGTTCTACGTAGCCTTCCCCAGAGTCTGAAATGGTATTCCATCACACACACACACACACATTGCACATACCATGTCATGCCTTGTAAGGATTTGGCTACACGGATATATTGGGTTGGGGTGGTTCAATTGCTATAACTAATCCAAGAAAAATGAACAAATTAATCTGCAGAATGTGAGTTCATATTTCACCATGGAAATTTTAGAATTCCAAGTTCTAGGTATAAAAAGCTGACATTTGTGAAAATGACAGACTGATCACAAATGTCTTTTGTGGAAAGGTTTCTCCCACTCTTATGTAGTATTGTGAATTCAGTCTCATATCTGAAGTGGTGCGCCAGCCCACTCAATATTATCAAATCATTATGAATTCTGCAACAAAGACGCCAGCCCAAGAAGGACGTTCACCACTATTATTGCAGGATAATTGGGGATCGACAAATAATGGGCCTTACTTGTGATGGCCACATATTGAGAATGAACATGTAGAAATTAGCGATTTCATTCATAGAGTCATAGAGATGTACAGCATGGAAACAGACCCTTCGGTCCAACTCATCATTCCGACCAGGTATCCCAACTCAATCGAGTCCCACTTGCCAGCACCCGCCCATATCCCTCCAAACCCTTACTATTCATATGCCCATCCAAATGCCTTCTAAATGTTACAATTGCACCAGCCTCCACCATTTCCCCTGGCAGCTCATTCCATATACGTATAACCCTCTGAATGGAAAGATTACCTCTTAGGTCTCTTTTGTATCTTTCCCCTCTCACCCTAAACCTATGCCCTCTAGTTCTGGACTCGCTAACCCCAGGGAAAAGACTTTGTCTATTTACCCTATCCATGCCCCTCATGACTTTATAAACCTCTATAAGGTCAGCCCACAGCCTCCGACGCTCCAGGGAAAACAGCCCCAGCCTATTCAATTCTCAAATCTTCCAACCCTGTCAACTTATTTGCAAATATTTTCTGAACCCTTTCAAGTTTCACAACACCTTTCCGATAGGAAGGAGACCAGAATTGCATGCAGTATTCCAACAGTGGCCTAACCAATGTCCTGTACAGCCACAACATGGCCTCCCAACCCCTGTACTCAATACTCTGGCCAATAAAGGAAAGCATACCAAACACATTTTTCACTATCCTATCTAACTGCAACTCCACTTTCAAGGAGCTATGAACCTGCACTCCTAGGTCTCTTTGTTCAGCAACACTCCCTGGGACCTTACCATTAAGTGTATAAATCCTGCTAAGGTTTGCTTTCCCAAGATGCAGCACTTCGCAGTTATCTAAATTAAACTCCATCTGCCACTTCTCAGCCCATTTGCCAATTTGGTCAAGATCCTGTTGTAATCTGAGGTAACCCTCTTTGCTGTCCACTACACCTCCAATTTTGGTGTCATCTGCAAACTTACTAACTGTACCTCTTATGCTCGCATCCAAATCATTTACGTAAATGACAAAAAGTAGAGGACACAGCACTCCACTGGTCACAGGCCTCCAGTCTGAAAAACAACCGTCCACCACCACCCTCTGTCTTCTACCTTTGAGCCAGTTCTGTATCCAAATGGCTAGTTCTCCCTGTATTCTATGAGATTTAGCCTTGCTAATCAGTCTCCCATGGGGAACTTTGTTGAATGCCTTACTGAAGTTCATATAGATCACATCTACGGCTCTGCCCTCATCAATCTTCTTTGTTACTTCTTCAAAAACTCAATCAAGTTTGTGAGACAGGATTCCCCACGCACAAAGCCATGTTGACTATCCCGAATCAGTCCTTGCCTTTCCAAATACATGTACATTCTGTCCTTCAGGATTCCCTCCAACAACTTGCCCACCACTGACGTCAGGCTCACTGGTCTATAGTTCCCTGGCTTGTCCTTACCATCTTTCTTAAACAATAGCACCACGTTAGCCAACCTCCAGTCTTCCGGGACCTCATCTGTGACTATTGATGATATAAATATCTCAGCAAGAGGCCCAGCAATTACTTCCCTAGCTTCCCACAGAGTTCTAGGTACACCTGATCAGGTCCTGGGGATTTATCCACCTTTATGCGTTTCAAGACATCCAGCACTTCCTCCTCTGTAATCTGGACATTTTGCAAGATGTCACCATCTATGTCCCTACAGTCTATATCTTCCATCTCCTTTTCCGCAGTAAATACTGATGCAAAATACTCGTTTAGTATCTCCCCCATTTTCTGCAGCTCCACACAAAGGCCGCCTTGCTGACCTTTGAGGGGCCCTATTCTTTCCCTAGTTACCCTTTTGTCCTTAATGTATTTATAAAAACCCTTTGGATTCTCCTTTACTCTATTTGCTAAAGCTATCTCATGTCCCCTTTTTGCCCTCCTGATTTCTCTCAAGTATACTCCTACTGCCTTTATACTCTTCTAAGGATTCACTTGATCTATCTTGTCTATACCTGACATTTGCTTCCTTCTTTTTCTTAACCAAACCCTCAATTTCTTTAGTCATCCAGCATTCCCTATACCTACCAGCCTTCCCTTTCACCCTGGCAGGAATATACTTTCTCTGGACTCTCGTGATCTCATTTCTGAAGGCTTCCCATTTTTAACCATCCCTTTACCTGCGAACATCTGCGTCCAATCAACTTTTGAAAGTTCTTGCCTAATACTGTCAAAATTAGCCTTCCTCCAAATTAGAACTTCAACTTTTAGATCTGGTCTATCCTTTTCCATCACTATTTTAAAACAAATAGAATTATGGTCGCTGGCCCCAAAGTGCTCCCCCACTGACACCTCAGTCACCTGCCCTGTCTTATTGCCCAAGAGTAGGTCAAGTTTTGCACCTTCTCAAGTAGGTACATCCACATACTGAATCAGAAAATTTTTTGGTACATACTTAAATTCCTCTCCATCTAAAACTTTAACACTATGGCAGTCCCAGTCTATGTTTGGAAAGTTAAAATCCCCTACCATAACCACCTATTATTCTTACAGATAACTGAGATATCCTTACAAATTTGTTTCTCAATTTCCTTCTGATTATCAGTGGGTCCATAATACAATCCCAAGAAGGTGATCGTCCCTTTCTTATTTCTCATTTCCACCCAAATAACTGGATGTATTTCCAGGAATATCCTCCCTCAGCACAGCTGTAATGCTATCCCTTATCAAAAGTGCCACTCCCCCTCCTCTCTTGCCTCCCTTTCTGTCCTTCCCGTAGCATTTGTATCCTGGAACATTAAGCTGCCAGTCCTGCCCACCCCTGAGCCATGTTTCTGTAATTGCTATTATATCTCAGTCACATGTTCCTAACCATGCCCTGAGTTCATCTGCCTTCCCTGTTAGGCCTCTTGCATTGATTAGATTCCCTACACTTTGGAAACCGGCCCTTCAGCCCAACATGTCCACACCAACCCTCCGAAGAGTAACCCACCCCCCTCTGACTAATGCACCTAACAACAACTATGGACAATTTAGCACGGCCAATTCACCAGGCCTGCACATCTTTGGAATGTGGGAGGAAACTGGAGTACCTGGGAGAAACCCACACAGACATGGGGAGAATGTGCAAACTCCACACAGACATGGGGAGAATGTGCAAACTCCACACAGACAGTTGCCCGAGGCTGGAATCGAACCTGGGACACTGGCGCTGTGAGGCAGCAGTGCTAACCACTGAGCCACCGTGGTGCCCATTAAACTGCATTCAAATAAATGCAGTTTAATTTATCAGTACTACCTTGTTCTCTGCTTTGTCTCTGCCTGCCGTGAATATTTGACTCGGTTCTGTTCTCAACTATATCAGTCTCAGATTGAAATCTTTCCTCACTATCTCTCTTGGTCCCACCCCCCAACCCCACCCACCCACCTTACTAGCTTAAATCCTCCCGAGCAGCTCTAGCAAATCTCCCTGCCAGTATGTTAGTCCCCTTCCAATTTAGGTGCAATCCGTCCTTCTTGTACGGGTCACTTCTACCCCAAAAGAGATTCCAATGATCCAAAAATGTGAATCCTTCTCCCGTACACCAGCTCCTCAGCTATACATTCATCTGCTCTATCCTCCTATTCCTGCCCTCACTAGCTCATAGCACCAGGAATAGTCCAGATATTTCTACTCTCGAGGACCTCCTTTTTAAATTCCTGCCTACTTTCTTCATTTATGTCTTTATTTTGTGGACATACTGTGGAAAAGAGTGGCGTTCACATTGGTCTGCAACAGTTTGCAACAGTGATGATGGAGGAAATGTCAGCTTTTGCAGACATTACTCCTCTGAAACAGACTCAGATGCTGCACAACTGCACAACAATCCAGAGGTTACTGCGAAGGCCAGACACAAGTTTTCCTCGTGGCAAAACTGAGGACTGCAGATGCTGGAAACCAGAGTTTAGATTAGAGTGGTGCTGGAAAAGCACAGCAGGCCAGGCAGCATCCGAGGAGCAGGAGAATCGGCGTTTCAGGCAAAAGCCCTTCATCAGGAATTGGCTGAAACGTCGATTTTCCTGCTCCTCGGATGCTGCCTGACCTGCTGTGCTTTTCCAGCACCACTCTAATATAAACACAAGTTTTCCTCTAACTGTGGGTGGCACGGTGGCAGTGGGTGGCACGGTGGCACAGTGGTTAGCACTGCTGCCTCACAGCGCCAGAGACCCGGGTTCAATTCCCGACTCAGGCGACTGACTGTGTGGAGTTTGCACATTCTCCCAGTGTCTGTGTGGGTTTCCTCCGGGTGCTCCAGTTTCCTCCCACTGTCACAAAGATGTGCACGTCAGGTGAATTGGCCATGCTAAATTGCCTGTATTGTTAGGTAAAGGGGTAAATGTACGGGAATGGGTCTGGGTGGGTTACGCTTCGGCGGGTCAGTGTGGACTTGTTGGGCTGAAGGGCCTGTTTCCACACTGTAAGTAATCTAACCTAATCTAACCTAATTTGATATGTGTTGAGCTGCACATAAAATAAAATAAAGGAACTTAATTATTACACAAGTAAAAAGAATAGAGAGGACACTTGTCTGGGATGTTTTGACTGACATGAATGAGGTTAAGTTTCCATGGAGTTTTCCAGATTTGTTGCCATGATTTCAATGGAGAATCTGTGGAAACCTTGGAGAAACAACATAAACTGAACAAGCTGATTTATTAAAAACATGCTTGTGAACTTCAAGTTTTGGATTTATGATTGCTGAAAGTTTTCATGGCCTTTTTAACAATTATGAGCTAATTCTAATTTAGAGCAGGAACTGGAAATCACGGTGAATGGGGTTTTTAACTTCAATAGCCTCACCAGCAGCCTTGGTTAGGGTGGTCGAACAATATGCAGGGATTGGGGGGGAATGATAAATTTACAATCAGGAGTGGAGTTTGGGAGGACCAAGGCAATCCCGTGAAATCTTGATGAGTATTTTTTTTCTCTCTAAGCAGACAGAAAACCATAATTTTTAAAGACCTAGCTGGGTGTGAATCCCTATTGAATATTGTCAAACTAACACTTAGAATACCTTGAGCAAGCTGCTGTGATTATTGGGATACAAAACTTCTATTTAGCTGAGGTCCCTATTCCTCAGGAATGCGTTGGGTGTAAATACACACAGAGTCGTAGCTGTCCACTTGTCTGTTCAAGCTGATGGATCTGCTTCAAAAATTCAATTTTTGATCACTTGTGTCTCTAATTTTTGCAGCGTAATCCAAATTCTGAAAATGAGAATTTCATTAGGTGTTTGTCTTTTTTCCTGCAATTTAAAGGAGGAGGAACATTGCAAAGTGAATTACTTGCAACAGGGCACCAGACTTTAGGAAAGATATAAAAGCATTAAAGTGAGAGTGTAAAAACAATTCACAGGGATAGTTCCAGGGATGAGGAACTTTGGTTACAAAGATACATTGGAGAGCAGGTTGAGAGGAGGTTTGATAGGCACAATCAAAATCATGAGGGGTCTGAGCAGAGCAGATAGAAAAAAAGCTGTCAGGATTGAGAACTGGGGTTCACAAATGTAATTTGCAAAAGAAGCAATAGCAACATGAGGTAAATATTTTCAGACAAGGACCAGTTAGGACTGAGAACTTACTGCTTGAGAGTCTGATGAAGGCAGGCTTAGTTAATATCTTCATGAGGAAAATGGATTATTATATGAAAAGAAAAAGTGTGCAGGATGAGAGGGAAAGGGTTGAGAAGAGGTTGTTAGGGAATTGCTCCTTCAGAGAGTCAGCACAGATATGTCTGATCAAAAGGCTGCATCCACTGATTTTATAATTGTATATTGTTGGCTAACCGACTATATTTGCTCTTATTCAGACAACTGGAACAACAGGTCTAGGTTTTGAACATACAAACACACTACGTACGTAACAGGAACAGGAGGGGATCAACAATACTTAGCAATCGAGGAAGTGGAGCAAGAAAGAAGACATACAAACACAACCAACAGCAAAGCAACAAATTGGCAAACAGCCTGAAGATTACCACTTCAATCTGCAAGACAATGTTTTAATGTTTTATTTGGATTTAGAGTGCAGACAACCTGTACCAGAAAGGCAGCATTGCTAAGGGCAGTGAAAGCTGCCAGAGCCCTCAGGTTCTGAGGCTCAGTCTCTTCTGGGAAACAAATGCTACTGTTGAAATGGCAAAGAACACCAGCTAAATAAGAGATTACAAGTATCATGCACATGCCAGGTCATTATTAAACATTCTATAATACCTTGAAGAATCTTTCTAGCTAGACAAACAGTTCAGAGAGCATTTCACATTTGTAGCCAATACAGTTTCCAAGATTATTCTGGTCTGTAAAATATGAATTGCCTTACTGTTCAGACAGAGAGGTTGAATAACACAGCAAGTGGAGAAAGGGAGAGATCTAAGAACAGCCAATATCAAAGCAATACATTAGTGATCAGCCAGAAGCTATCCTTGCTGGAGCACCATTGATTATAACAACAAATATATTATTGAAGTACTGTTCCTTTGTCAGTATACTATATGTGCATAAAATAGAAGTTTAAAACACCTCCAGCAACGTTGGCTTCTGCACTAATTCAATGACCATTAAACCAACCAATTCTTCAGCGTCCATCACAACTCCTTTTTGCCTGCTCCAGTTACACAAAGCACAACATGCAAGGATTATGCAGCATGCACCGACTGGATTATGCTGCAAGGCCCTACTCCCCGATCGATCAAGTATCAGAACCCATTCTTTAGGAAGCTTATCCTTTGCTACTTAATGGTCCTTCAAGAAGAATGGACAGTATTGTATCTGTGCTCAGTCTCAGTCAGAGGGATGTATAATGGAGTCATTGGCCCTGATTGGAGAGAGTAGCCCTTATCTCCTCCCAAACCCCAGTGCTGATAAGGTTGAAGCAGGAACATGAACATTCTCAAGGAAACAGGCATCAGGTAGGTCCAGAATATGTAATGTTGACTTTGAAAATGTGAAACCAATGGTCACAGATGACTTGGACATTGACCTCCTGCAATCCTTTTGTATTAATAAATTAGGACATGATGCCCTAAATGCAATGTATTTATACTGCATAGCATCCTCCACCTGACCGAAGCTAGCTGCCTACTTTCTGGGACGACTCCAGCAGATGACACATGATGGTGTCCTAGGAAATCCTCGTTTAGTTGTTGCACGGAGCCTTGCTATCTGGAGGGAATGACACAGAGGACCATATATTTTGGGCCTCCTGAAGCCCCTCAGGATCCTGAGGGGAACTTCTGCTGCAACCTCCCCTTATTGAGGACATTCTGCAGCCACTACAGATTGGTGCTGGCCCTAGGCTTGCTGACTGGTTGTGGCAGGATCCTGTTCATTGGGTTTGTCTACTGCTGGTGGAATGGAACATCAAAAAGGCAATGATAGCCTGGCTGAAGAACTGCCTTGTGGATATGAGAACAGGAATGCAGGATGGGCAATTTGGTAAAGACACAGAGTTGCTGCGATCAGCATGTTGTCTAACTGATTTGAACTCTCTGGAGTCATCAGGAAAGATGAAAGGTTGAGCCTCTTGTGTACTTAGTTTGACCATTCAGTCCAATATTGGAGATTGATAAGTGTGTTAGAGATAAAACCCAGAGAGAACAAAAACTGCCCAATTTTGTTCAAGCATTGCTTTGAAATTTTGGCCCAGAGAAAATACAGTTTCAAACTGGATGGTAACGCAATTCAAAACAATTAAATAATAGACCAAGAACAGGTAGCATCTGTTCCTAAACCTCTCTGCCTCTGTATCACTTTCTTCCTTCATGAAACTTCTTAAAACCTACTGCTTCAGAAGAGTTTTTAGACATTTTCCCTAGTATTTCCTTAGATGGCTGGTTTCAGCATTTATTTTGGTAACTCTGCTGTAAAGTGTTGTGAAATGTTAAAAATATTATTTAAGTTCCAGCTTGTGTTATACATCTTAAGGTAGATAGTGCATTTCTTTGGAAAATTATTTCCACCCAAGAATATGACCGAATTATACAGATTTATGGGAATGGTCAACCAAGTGTGTAAATTCCTATTACATTAAACTCAGATTGATTAACTTTTGAGGGAACTCTTCAAACAAGACCAGACTTCAAGAAGATGAAAAGAATGTTAATATCCTTCATGATTTTAGCTCGCTGCAATCCTAAGCTTCCAAACATTGTATCAGTGGACACATCAGCAACAGGATTTTGACAGTGTTGCTCCAGATATAGAAAACTGCATCAGAAGACCAGTCAATTATGCATCATAGCCTCTGACTGAACTTGAATATGGTCATTGAGAAAGAAGATTTTGCAGACACATTGGGTTGTGAGATGTTTTCTGATAATTTTATTTCTACACAAGACAGGAAGGCATAAAATTCATCAAATTAGTTGAAACTTATATTTGCCTAAGACAAGCACTTCCAAACAATGCCACAAAATAACAAGAGAAAAAAAAACAGAGTACAAACTTACTACTCAGGCAGAGGGCCCATCTACAGAACTCACACTTAATGATGAAATCAATTGTCTCTCTCAGACTCAGAGAGTGAATTCAGAAAATACAGATGCTCAGTAACCTCTAAGAGAATTCCATATCAGATCAGGAAGCTGGCTGACACCACCGCAGAGACTGTCCCTGTATTAGAGGCTTTGTGTGGCGATGTAGAAGGATATATGTTATAAGTATATGGGATGAAGACCTGGGGGAGATGTACATTAATTCCTGAAAATCCGCACAAACAGATTATAACCATATGAAAAGAGACATTAGAGGAGGAGCACCAGGTTGGCCTCATGAATTGTGTAACTTGTCTCGTTATATTGTGTTAATAAATAATTGTTGACAAAGACCATGGGTCTAGCTACATCTTTACCTTAAAGTAAGACCTCACAATATTGTCTAGATTCTGCAGATTTGCAATGAATGCATAAGGCCGATTTAGGAAAGGTCCATTTGTCCAAGTTAGTGCTATCCAGTAAACACTACATCTCACTGCTTTCTTCAGGCCAAGATCAGAATGATGGCTCTTTCTAAAATGTCCATGAAGTCTTTCTGCAACACAGAAGGATTGGGCACAATGCAACGTTGAACTTGTTTGTACTCCTTACTTTCATTGATGTACTGTAATTTGCCTCTACACTTTAATAATAAGGTGTTCAATTCTATCCCATTATAAGACTGCTGAAGCTCTTCACCAAAATCTTCTAATTAACATTTGTCGTGTCTCTAGTAGAACAGGAGTGCAATACTTGCGGTGAATTATAAATTATGTCCTTATGAAATAAGTGTACCGCGTGTGTGGGTTAATTAAAGAAAATTTTAGATTTCCCAGTGGGATGAAAATTAGTTCTAGTGCTCTGAGTTAATATAGTAATTTCATTTAATGATTCCTCAAGGGATAATTTTTAAAGATGTGAAGAATTGGTGCTGCTGGGGACCAAGGAGTGAGAGAGCTGACTGGCTTGTTGCAGTCTCAGCCTCGGGATACCTTAGCTCCTTTGCCATGACTGTATAATTAGGAGCAGTTACCTGCATAAACTGTGTGGGGAGAGCTCCATGACTGTTGGGCTTAAGCATGATTCGGGCAGCAGAACTCTGCTCTGGAAATCAAAATTACTGCTTAGGATAGTGATTGAAGCTCTTGGAAAATCCATGTTAGCTCAAGGCTTGGATAGGGCTTCTGCTACACCCAGCCCAGGGAAAAGCAGGCAAGAGCTTGAAGTAACAAGCTCTTTCGGCCCTGAATTCACTTTTCAACAAGTTAGACCTGCCAGACAGGCCAGAAAGATTTTCCACTCATCCCTGGAACTAAGAATGCAAGAGCACCTCGATGATAAGATGAATTTGGGCAACACACTTTCTATACAAAAACGTACGTTGCATACTTTTTACCTGCCATCTAAAATTTCAGGCACATCTATCCGGATGGGGCAGTTGCAGAAAGCTGTTCTGCTTCATTTTAACTGTCTACCTTATCAGGCAGAATGCTACATGTAAAGCTTTCCAATATTCACAATGGTCCTTTCCTGATAAGAAATCGTGGCTAATAGTTTTGATGACTCTTCTCTATTCCTCCGCATGCGCTATAATGTTTACATCCAGCATTTCTTAGAGAGTATTGATACTATCCAAATGCAAAGAGCTAGCTTACGAAAATGAACTTGCATAATATTTCATGTCTGTAACTAACATCAGTTATGGCAATTATGCAGTGCTCAATGTAAGAAGATGAGTTGGTAAAGTTAGAATTGTGTTGGTCACAGTACATCACATTGGTGCTCTATGTTCATGCACCAAATTCACGTTGAAGAGCAATAAAGACACTTTATAAGACAATATGTTAAGAAATTGACTTGTGGTTGTGTTTTTTGAAGAAGTAACAAAGAGGATTGATGAGGGCAGAGCAGTAGATGTGATCTATATGGACTTCAGTAAGGAGTTCGACAAGGTTCCCCATGGGAGACTGATTAGCAAGGTTAGATCTCATGGAATACAGGGAGAACTAGTCATTTGGATACAGAACTGGCTCAAAGGTAGAAGACAGGAGGTGGTGGTGGAGGGTTGTTTTTCAGACTGGAGGCCTGTGACCAGTGGAGTGCCACAAGGATCGGTGCTGGGTCCTCTACTTTTTGTCATTTACATAAATGGTTTGGATCGAGCATAAGAGGTACAGTTAGGACATTTGCAGATGACACCAAAATTGGAGGCGAAGTGGACAGCAAAGAGAGTTACCTCAGATTACAACAGGATCTTGACCAGATTGGCCAATGGGCTGAGAAGTGGCAGATGGAGTTTAATTCAGATAATTACAAGCTGCTGCATCTTGGGAAAGCAAATCTTAGTAGGACTTATACACTTAATGGTAAGGTCCTAGGGAGTGTTGCTGAACAAAGAGACCTTGGAGTGCAGGTTCATAGCTACTTGAAAGTGGAGTCACAGGTAGATAGGATAGTGAAGAATTCGTTTGGTATGCTTTCCTTTATTGGTCAGAGTATTGAGTACAGGAGTTGGGAGGTCATGTTGCGGCTGTACAGGACATTGGTTAGGGCACTGTTGGAATATTGCGTGCAATTCTGGTCTCCTTCCTATTGGAAAGACGTTATGAAACTTGAAAGGGTTCAGAAAAGATTTACAAGGATGTTGCCAGGGTTGGAGGATTTGAGCTATAGGGAGAGGCTGAACAGGCTGGGGCTGTTTTCCCTGGAGGTTCGGAGGCTGAGGGCGACCTTATAGAGGTTTACAAAATTATGAGGGTCATGGATAGGATAAATAGGCAAAGTCTTTTCCCTGGGGTCAGGGAGTCTAGAACTAGAGGGCATAGGTTTAGGGTGAGAGGGGAAAGATATAAAAGAGACATAAGGGGCAATGTTTTCACACAGAGGGTGGTACATGTATGGAATGAGCTGCCAGAGGATGTGGTGGAGGCTGGTACAATTGCAACATTTAAGAGGTATTTGGATGGGTATATGAATAGGAAGGGTTTGGAGGGATATGGGCCGGGTGCTGGCAGGTGGGACTAGATTGGGTTGGGATATCTGGTCGGCACGGACGGGTTGGACCGAAGGGTCTGATTCCATGCTATACATCTCTATGACTCTATGACTTAGATTGACGGTCATGTATAGGCCATAACATCTTTTCTTTGCCTGATCCCATGTTCAAGTTACAACTGAGACCACATTAATGCACTCTTCACCCAGGCTACCTCAGTTTTACATTTTCCTTCCAAACTGATCCTCTTCCCTGATTCTCCTCCCACAACCTTCTGCAGAATAACAGCAAATACCTCTTCACCTGTCCAAGCCCCCATAACAATGTTTCTGTCAAAAAGGAAGTATTTCTTTAATTGCAATCAGCAACTTTATAAACCCTCCTGTTGCAGGAAATCTGCACACTCCTCATAGACCATATGGCAAAGGCTGGAAGCAATATTAAAATACATTGTTGAGTTGTCATCATTTTGGCACCCTGTGCTATAACTTTATTATCACCTTCAATGAGAGCCTCATCGCCTAATGAATATCAGAGTCAGTCCACGAGATAATTGGAACTTCCTGGCACAATATGCACAATGAGTCCACAGTACTGGAGATTTAAGGATCAATATTCCACTCTTTTCTCAGAGAACTGGTAACAGGAACTCACTACAACATGAAATATCTGAGGCAACAGCATAGATGTTTTTAAGGGGAAGCTTGGTAATATATGCAAGAGAGGGAAATGGAAGGAGCTCTTGATTTAAACAATTTCATAGCCCAGCTAGATTTAACATCCTGTTTCCATTCTGGAAAAAAAGTTATATAACTTGTGCTGCTTGCCTTTGCTTTAAAAAATGTTTTGCCTCATAGTCATTCATATTGATGAGGCCAGCATATGTTGCCCATCCCAAATTTTCCTTGAGGAGGTCATAGCGACCTCCCGTTTCTGAACTGCTACATTTTGTCATGAGGTAACTTTCATAGACTTGTTAGGGTGAGGTTTCTAGGATTTTGACCAGAGATGGATCAAAGAAAAGCAATATCATATCTAGTTGGATGGCATGCAACTTGAAGAGGACATTGAAATCGTGGCATTTCCATGTGTCTCCTGCCTTTCTGGTACAGGTCCTGGATTTACGAGGTGCTGTCAATCAGACTTATCTCTCCTGGATAGTGTCAAATCTTGCAACTGTCTTTGGAATTGGACTCATCCAGGCAAGTGAAGAATATCCCATCATACTGCTAACTTGTACCTTGTATAAGGTGGAAAGATTTTGGGGAGTTAGAAGGTGAGACACTAACTGGAAAACACCTAGCCTTTGACCTTAGCCACCGTATTGATATGACTGGGTTTAGTTCAATTTCTGGTCAATGCTAACCCCGAGGATGTCAACAATGGTGGAGTCAGCAATGGTAAAGCTATTGACTGTCAAGGGCAGATGGTTAGATTTACTTTTGATGCAATTGATCATTGCCTGGTACTTTTTAGCATTAATGTCATTGCCATTTATGTTGGATGTTGCCCAGGCCTGTTGGATACTCTTTCTTTTTTGTTCTTAGAATAACCAGCCATCAATAGGTACAAATTCAAGAATTTTTATTAAGAAGCAGTGACAGTTATATTCTGATGGCCGAGAATAAGCGTGTAACAGCGTCGATTCTAAGTTTGGCTTACATGTTTAAACATTAAGAAGCTGATAGCTTTATCTTAACTATATTTCATTTTCAGGCCTTAGCAACACAATAAGCCAATTACAACATGACATTCCGCCAGTAAGTCACTTGACTTAAACCCTTGCGGTATTGGTTAGCTTTGGTTTGTGGTGACTTGTGTATGTGTTTAGATAAGCTGTTCAACACTGTTTGTCAAGTAACTCTATTAGCAGCAGAAACAAATTTAATTGTTATACAATATTAACTCAATCGGGTAAGCTGTTTTCTTACATCCTCACAAGGTCTTACAGCAAGTGGACATGAATGGCATTATTTTCTGAGGAGTTGTGAATGGTACTGAGCTTAATGAAACAGCTTAGATGCTTGTCTGAGGGTGATACATAAGGAACTCTGGAAGCGGTGTCCTGAAGCCGAGATGATTGACCTCCAACAACCACAACCATGACCACTTCCTTTATCTAGGTATGTGACTCCAATGGGTGGAGAGCCTTCTCCTTATCCCCATTAAATTAGTTTTCACTGGGAATCCTTTGTGCCCTACTTGGTCAAAAGCTGCCTTGAAGTCAGAAGCAGTTATTTTTAACTCACCTCTGGAATTGAGCATTTTTTGTCACTTTTAGGATGAGGCTGTGCTGAGGTATAGAGCTGCATGATATTAAGGGAACCCAAACTGAGCCTTGGTTGTTACTAAGTGCTACTTGAAAGCACTTAATAATGACAGCTCCCACCAGTCTGCTGATGAAAGGGATTTTTTTTTGATGTACCGTAGACTAGGGGTGAGTGTCAGTAATTGGTTGGGATGGATTTGTCCTGTTTTTGAGAACAGTCCGTATCTAGGCAATTTTTCTCCTTGTTGGATAGATGCCAACATTGCAACTGCACTGAAATGGTTTGGCTAGAAGTAGAGCTAGGTCTGAGCATAGGTTTTCAGCTCCCCAGCCAGATAGATTTGAGGTCATTCAGCCAATTCCTGTCAATAAGAGGAATGAATTAAATTGGCTGAAAAATGGTTTTTATGAAGGTGTGGATCTCAGGATGAGGCTGAAATTCTGGTGCTAACCTGCTGAAGTTACGAAACAGGAATACGTACATGCTAAATAGCAGATGCAACAGAAGTTAGACAGAACTAAGTGATCTCATGAAAATGAATCAAATCAAAGTCATTTTACTGTTTTGACTGAAGATTATTGCAAATGCTTCAACCTTGCCTTTTGCTCAGATGTGCTGGTGGCTGAGATTACTGAGGATAGTGATGTTTGTTCAGGGTCCTTTTCTCATGAATTGTTTAATGTAATTGCAGTAAGGATGAGGTGAACTAGGTTTATCTCTCCTGTTAGTTTTTTCATTACCATTTAATTCTTGTCCAACTCAGTCAGTACTACTGGTGCCAAGCTAGTCTTGGTAATGGACATTTAACGAGAATATGTTTTTTAACTTTGCTACCCTCAGCAGTTCTTCCAAGTTCAAGAGGGAGCAGTATTGATTAATTAATATGACAGTGGAAAGCCAAAGAACTGTGGACCACTTAGCCCAACATCTATTGTTAGGAAACTGCAGATGACATAATGTTTGGATGTATTGTGGATTGTGATGAGGACAGTGAGAGGTTTCAAGAGGACATGGACAGACTAGTGGAATGGTGACAGATAAGATTAACGCAGAGAAGTGAAATAATACATGATGGGAGAAAGAGTGAAGAGAGGCAACGAAAAAACGGGTGCAATTACAAAGGGGCCGCAGGAGCAGAGAGATCTGGAGATGGATGTGTATAACTAATGGAAAATGTCAGGTAGGTTTGAGGAAATGGTTAAAGGAGACACACAGGATCCTGGACCTTATAGATAGGGACATCAGGCTGGATTGTCACATTAAAGGCCAAAATCAGGAGATGGGACTAATCTTGCACTCTGTTCCTGCCATTGCCTCAAGATTACCCAAAGATGGGATTTCCTCAGAGATGCAGGGAGTCCAGATCCTAAGGGGCCTAGAGACAAGCATGCTGCCTCGATTCAGAAATGGATACCTTGGAATAGAATCATAGAATCCATACGGTGAGGAACAGGCCATTCGGCCCAACAAGTCCACAACATGACTTCCCTCCAACACTTATCCACCCCTGCAAATGAACTGGAAAAACTGAGTTACTTTGTTTATTTTTCCTGCCCACCCTCATTTTCACCTGGTCAAGTTCTGATTCTTGCCTTTCCTCCATTGACAATTCTGAAGAAATATCACCCCATCTGAAACACTGGGTGGAACCTTGGTGCGGGGACCGTGGTGCCAGCTGGAGAACTGGCGAGAGACCAGGCACTGCCTCCTTATGGAACCACGGTGGCACAGTGGTTAGCATTGCTGCCTCACAGCGCCAGAGACCCGGGTTCAATTCCGGACTCAGGCGACTGACTGTGTGGAGTTTGCAGATACTCCCCGTGTCTGCATGGGTTTCCTCCCACAGTCCAAAAATGTGCAGGTCAGGTGAGTTGGCCATGCTACATTGCCCGTAGTGTTGGGTAAATGTAGGGGAATGGGTGGGTTATGCTTCGGCGGGTCAGTGTGGACCTTGTTGGGCCGAAGGGCCTGTTTCCACACTGTAAGTAATCTAATCTAATCTAATCACATGCCAAATACACAGTGGCAAGGCTACCAGTGAGCCTTCCCTGGAATCAATAGCCTGGGGACAGATATCTTGCCTACTGGCAGCTGTAGGCTAGAGTCATAGAGATGTACAGCATGGAAACAGACCCTTTGGTACAACCTGTACATGCTGATCAGATATCCAAACTAATCTAATCCCATTTGCCAGCACCTGGTCCATATCCCTCCAAACCCTTCCTATTCATATACCCATTCAGATGCCTTTTAAATCTGTAAATGTACCAGCCTCCACCACTTCCTCTGGCAGCTCATTCCACACACGCACCATCCTCTGTGTGAAAGAGTTGCCCCTTAGGTCCCTTTTATATCTTTCCCCTCTCACCCTAAACCTATGCCCTCTAGTTCTGGACTCATAAACCCCAGGGAAAAGACCTTGTCTATTTACCCTAGCCATGATTTTATGGCCAGCAGTGTCACTGGGGAGGCTGTGGGCTGCAGGAGGACGGTGCCAGCATTGTGGAAGCAGCCAAGGCCCAGGTATATAATGGTGGTGCGTGTTGGGGGTGAGGTAAGGGTTGAGGATTTTGGGTGGGGATTACAAGGCAAGGAGGCAGGGATGCTGGCAACGAGGGGAGGGGGTGGTTCTCTGCAGACCTTCTCCTTCCTGACATCCAGTCCCTCAATCAGTCACTGAGCACCTTTGATCAAGGGATTCGCCCAGCTCCTCAGGAAGTAACAAGCTGCCCATGTGGTTTTAGTAGCCCTGCATGCTGCATGGTGACAGGCCCACTCGAAGCTGGGCTATTTCTAATGATGATGGGATGAGACTGTTTAAGTGGCTGTTCATCGGTCACTTCTTGGCCCCAGTTAGCAGTGCATTGGGAAGGTCAACCATGTGCAGGGGCAGGAAGGTGCCAGGGTTCAGGTATAGCATAATCCCATCTCATTTAAATGCCTGTCCCACCTCCTAACTCATCACCAGTGGGAGCAGAAAACTTCACCCATTAGTTCTGTGCGTAGTTCCAGGATGTTTTGTTCTTATTTTAGAATGACTTCTTGGCTCCCGGTGTGAGGTGGGGAATATTAATGGAACAACCTACTGTTCACTGGGGAAGTCCTAGAAGTTCTGATCAATGAGGCATCTTAATTCTTAACGTCAATGATCTGCAAGGGATCTTTCTCTCTTACCAATCAGATTGCAGATGTAATAATAGAACCATTGTGGTCTAAAATGTGCTGGCCAACTTGTCAATTTGATGAGAAATGAAAAAGTGATGCCTTACATTTTCTACAATGATTGCAACTTTGAATCAAATCAAAACAAAACCTATCAGCTGGTGATTTGAACTGAAGCAGAAACAATTTTCAAAGCTGTGTGGTCAGACAATACTGTACAGCTCGTTCTGTGGTTCACACAGGAGGAATGCCAGTCAGGCAGGAAAACACCAGCTGCTTTCCACATTGCTATTGCATCCTGTCTCTCCTTGCAGTATCTTGCAGTGCTCCTCGCAGCATCATTACAGCTGTGGTCTGCTGGCTGTGTTATGTAGCTGATGTCTCCTGTAGCGAGCCAGAAGAATCAAGGGGTGAAGATGGTGTTTCCCTGATCAAGTAGGTTGCAGGTTTTGGTCCAGGAGGGTGCAAATTTCTGCAACGACTATCTGGTTAATCCAAGAATGGCATTAGGACTGGGATGGAGAAGGGTGAGTCATAAATTGAGGTTTTAAATTTCAATAAGACTGAATTTGAATGGATGAGACAGAAATTAGCAGCAAAAGACTTGGGCAGAACTGAAAATGGTACAAGTGTGGAATGTGAGATGTTCAAAGAAGTACTCAGTTCAGTACAAAATCTGAACCTATTCCTGAAAGTTCATGACTTTTATTAAAACAATCCTGATCAACCAAAGGAGTGACAAACCAAATAAAACTAAACAGAAAAGGCTTAGACAAATACAAGAACTGTGGAGAACCAAGGCACTTGGGGAGATATAAAGAACCACAAAATGACACTGGAAGATGAAGTTAGCAAACAGGTCCTGAAAATGTGAAGCACAAACACAGGCAAAATCACTTAAATATTAAATCATTCCTTCTTGGATTTCAGATAGGTTCAATGCCACTTTAAAAAATTACTTACTTTAATGGCATCTTGAATAAACAATAAATCATGACTCTATGACTCTAAGTGGGACTAGTTTGGTTTGGGTATATGATCAGCGTGGACTAATTGGACAAAGGCTGTGTTTCCATGCTGTATGACTCTACATGAGTGTTATTATTCAGCTAAATATGTCACAGATTTAGAGCCTTATTGTGGCAGAGAAGGGGGCCATTCGCCTATCATGTCTGCTTTCCATCTTCAAAGCAGTATCATTGCCTGTTGCCTATCTCCTATTTTACTCCCATATCTTGTATGTTATTTCTATCCAAATAATCACCCAATGCCTTTAAATATTTCAGTTGAACCTATTTCTAGGCAATGTATTCAACACCCTAACTATTTGGTGTGAGAAAAGTTTTTTTCCCTCTCAAATCACATTTCCTCCCTTTGCAAATCACTTTAAATTTGTATCCTTGTTCCTTTTAAGAGTGGAACAATTCACTCTTTTCCAATCTAACCAGCAATTTTCATGGTTTTGAAGATGTTTTTCAGATCTCTTCTTACTAGTTCCTCTCTCCAAAGAGAATGATCCCAATGTCTTTAATCTATCCTCATATCTGAGGGCCCTCATTCCTGGAACTATTATTATAAATCGATTCTGTGCTCTCTCCAATGTGTTCACATCCTTCCATTATTCTGTCACCCTGAACTATGCATAATACTCCAGCTGAGGTCTAACAAGTGTCTTACACAAATTCAGCATCAAGTCTTTGCTCTTGCACTCTATGGCCTTACTAATAAAGCCAAGAACACTGTAAGCTTTATTAACTGTTCTCTTCACTTGCCTTAGCACCTTCAATGATCTGAACACATATACCTCCAACGTCTCCCTGTTCCTTCAATCCCTTTAGACTTGTAGATCATTTTATTTTATTGCCTTTCAATGCTCTTCCTAATGAAGTGCATCGCCTCACAATCCTCTGCATGGAATCTCACCTGTCATGTAAATGCCTACTCTGTCAACTTGTTTACATCCTTTTCGAGTTCAACACTGGTTTCCTCATAATTTGCATTTTTTCCAAGTTTTGAGTCATCTGCAAACTTGAAATTATCTCCTGCATGCTAGATACATTAATATATACAGGAAAAGAAATATTCCCAACACTAACCCTGACAATGGTCATTGTAAGCCTTCATCCAGCTTGAAAAATATTCATTGGCCATTACTCTATATTTCCCATCTCTCAGCCAATTTCATTTCCACATTGCCAGCTTTTTTCCTTGACTTGCAACATTCCTCACAGATCTGTTGTGTGACACCTTATCAAATGCCTTCTGGCCATGTATACCACATCCACAGCTTTGTCCTCATTGCACCTTTCTGTTACTGCTTCAAAAATTACAGCAAGTTAGTCAAGCATGATTTCCCCTTCAGAAATCCATGCTGACACTTCCTAATCAACCCATGTTTTTTCATGTGACTATTAATTCTCTCCCGAATAATTGTTTCTGGAAGCTTGCCCCCCCCCACTGACATTAAACTGGCTGGTCTGTAATTGTCGGACTTATCCTTACAAACTTTCCTGAACAAAGTCATAATGTTTGCAATTCTCCAGTCTTCTGGCACCTCCCCTAAGTCTAGAAAATACTGAAAGTTTGTAGTCATTCTCCAAGACTTTTCACTCTCTCTTCCTTCAATATCCTTGGATACATTGCCTCTGGTCTTAAAGCTTTGTCAACTTTAAGTACCAATAGTTTATCCAACAACTTTTCCTTTGAGCCTATCTGGTGACAGAGTTTTATCTTTTTTCACCATGATTTGGGAAGCATCTCCCACTTTGCCTGAAGAAAAACTGAAAATTATTCACTTACTACCTTAGCCATGCACCCTGCATCTGTCTGTAAATCCCCCTCTTGGCCTCTAATCAGCTTAATTCCGTTTTTATCCACTTACTGTTCCAAGATCACAGAAGACCTTGGGACACACCTAAATGCGGCTTGCCAGTCCATTTTTCATAATATCTATTTATTTTTCTTAATTGCTTTTCTACATTCCCTCTAACCTTCTGCATTTCATTTGGCTCTCAATTGTTTTATCTACCTGACACTTGTTCATAAGCAACAACATTACAATTTCAAATGAAGCAATGATTTATCTGCTTCCCTCAATCTAGTCGACTGTATTCACTGCTCACACCATGGACTGCTGTACATTGGGTGACTGTTTTGCAGAACATTTACATTCTGTCAGCAAAAATGACCCTGAGTTTCCTGTTACCAGACTTTTCAATGCCCCATGTGTTCCCTGACCAACATCCCTGTCTCAGGCTTGCTGTAGTTCTCCATTGAAGCTTAGCGCAAGCTGGAAGAACAGCACCCCATTTTCCACTTGGGTCTCAATACTGAGTTGAATAATTTTAGGCTCTGAGCACCTTCTTTCATGCACTTACCCCAATCCTCACAGTCCAGACATTGTCCTCACATAACGTGCTATCACAAACAACCCATTGTCAGCCACTAACAATTCCCATCAGCAACTCTTCATTACCCTAAGGCCCATTCCATTGCTTGCCCAACTGCTTTTCTCTCCCTGTGGGCTCCATTTCCATCCATCATTTACTTGTCTCCCATCCCACATTCCATCTTAGCATATATACCAACCTTTTCTTAGCTATAATCAATTCTGAAGGATCATTCGACTCGAAATATTAACTCTGATTTGTCTCCACAGATGTTGCCAGACCTGCTGAGTTTTCCCAGCAATGTCTGTTGTTGTTTCTGATTTTTAGCAACTGTAGTTCTTTTTCTTCTGTTACCTGTCTTAAACACGTTTTCTTCTTTATCTTAATTTCTATCTCTTTTGCCATCCAGGGGGCTCTGGATTTGTTTGTCATGCCTTGAGCATTTAACAGAATATAACCCAACTGTACCTGAACCATCTCTTATATGAAGGTAGCCAAATGCTCAGTTACTGTTTTTCCCATGAACCTCTCATTCCAGCCAATCCTGACCAGTTCTGACCTTGTCCCACTGAAGTCCGCTCTCCACGAATTGATTTTTCTCATTCTGGCACATCATTCTCCATCATCACCTTGAACCTCATAATACAGTGATCACTGTCTTCTAGATGTTCCCTGACTGGCACTTGATTCAATTGCCCACCTAACTTCCAAGAGCCTGGTCCAACAGTGCATCCTTTCTTGTTAGGCTGGACACATACAACTGTAAGAAATTCTCCCGAATGTAATTTTAAAACACTTGGCCCTACTGCCACTTACACCATAAGTACCCCAGTTTATATTCGAGTAATTGAAGTCACCCATTATAAATACCCTATTATGTTGGCATATCTTTGTAATTTCTCTGTAGATTTGTTCCTCTCCATCTTTCTCACCAATTGGTGTTCTAGCAATGTAATTGTACCCTTTTTGCTCCTTGACTCTGGTCAAATTGATTCTGGCTTTGAACCCTCTGAGATACTCTCTTTCTTAAGCACTGCACTATCCTCCTTAACCAATACTGCCACCCCTTCTCCTTTCCTTCCTTTTCTATCTTTTCTGAACACCTTGTACTTGAGAATATTTATTATTGTTCTACCTGTAAAACTGATTTAAACCTGTTGAATTTATGTCCCAATATATGAATTCCCAACTCAGAAGTGCACTTTCAATACTTCTAATGCAGCAACAGTTCTATTCCCAATGTTTTTAATCCTTGAGGCAGCTGTAAACCTCATAACAATAACAATTTGAGAACTATGCCTGCTACACATCTGTTAACAGGACTAAAAACGTACAGTAAAAGTTATTTTCAATCACTGTTTAACAGTTATTAGTGAATCAATCAATTCCTACTGTTTGGAAGGTAATTTAACCAAGGTCTCAGCGGTGAGAATACCTTATTCAATCAGACTGTATTATTCAATTCTCCACAAGAATTCGCTGTTAAAGCTGATGAATGGTGATGGATTACAAAAAAATAGAGGAGCATGGCACTTTGCTTCATTTCACCTTTAACTATGCACACAAACTAAAAATAACACTTACCTTCACCTGTATACCAGCATTATAATAAAAGATATACAAAATTTAAGTCACTATGTTGTTCAAATGTTCTTTAAATACTTACCTTTCAGACTATTTTCTGTCACGTTTAATACTTGTATGGATTTAGAAACTGCAGACTGAATGCAAACGAGACAACAACAGAATGCTTGTTAGAAAAACAAAAAGCATTCACTTCCTTTTAGCATGTTAAGTACAATAGCAATGGGTCTGTCAATTGTATACTTTATCATGTTAAATTCCATGTTTCTTATTCTATATTCAATACTTCACATTCCAGCTCAAACTAACATAAGAGGCTAAGATAAGAAATTATTCTAAAATGAGACAAGCAAATGATGTGTTAAAAACCTATATTTCTGTGGCCTGGATTCTGATGAGTAGTTTGAATCCTGTCGCAGATCATTTGACTGCCCAGAGCATTCATATGATGTTTTCACCCGTTTTACTGTCTCTTCCGACAACTGCCGTCCTTTGTCTGAAGTAGACCGTGATTGCTCTTTGATTGTTCCTTAATGGATGCAGGCAATTCTGTCAGTTGTCACCCCGACTAAAAATTGATTTTTCTGTGCTAGACTGATGTTCAAGGTGTCACAAGGTTATAGATGTAGGCAATTTCCAGACCTCAGATGCTGGCAAGGTTTTTCCAGCTAGAATATTTAATTTATTTAAGAAAATCTTAAATTGCAGAGTATTAGCTTGAAATGCTAGTTTCTTTCTTGCTGATAGCAGTGATGCCCATTTTACATGAATGTAGATTCTATGAGGGACTTAAGACAGAAATAGAATTCAATCAGCCAGCAAAACACCCTTTAAAAATATCTGAATATTTTAGTAATATTTGCAAGCAAATGGTAAGTAGTTGGAGATTGATAATCGTGAATTCTGTAAATGAAACAAATGCAAAGACAAAACTTTTAAAATTTGGATTTAAAATTTCTATTAAAGCCATGAATAACTTTACCCCTAGGGAACAAATAAAGGTTTAATTGAACGTTAATTATGCTGCTTTTGTACACCACAATTTTATATCTGCAGTTTTACTCTGCATAATTTGACAAAACAGGCTAGATTTTATGGTGAGAATAGGCCACATTAATGTAGGATTATGTGTAATTCATTCTTGTTCAATTGCTTGGCACTGGTTTTACTGTAATATCTGGGGCCAGCCTCATAGTAAATTTGTGGGTAAACTCTAGAGGTTAGAAATGTCGGCATTAGAGCTAATCCATTAGGTTTGGTGGGTGTTTGCAGATAATCATTGCAGCTCCAAGCTTCAGCCTCCTGCAGCAGCTTAAGGGGCAAGGCATCATCATGTTTCTTTTAAGTGATGATGAAGCAACATTATGTATTGAAAGAATTCAAGTTGCAAAGGAATAGGCATATTTTTCTGGTTGGGCTGTGGAAGTTGTACTTGAAGCAAAATGAAACAGGAGGTCGTCATCTTTACAATGGACAGAAGCAGAGTTGAAAAGTGTGGTACTGGAAAAGCACAGCTGGTCAGGCAGCATCCGAGGAGCAGGAGAATTGATGTTTTGAGCGTGAGCTCTTTAGCATGCTCATGCCCGAAACATCGATTCTCCTTCTGGATGTAGGTTTGCTTGGTGAGCTGGAAGGTTCATTTCCAGACGTTTTGTCACTCCAATAGGTAACACCTTCATTGGGCTTCCGGGCAAAGCACTGCTGCTTATTCCTGCTTTCTATTTATATGTTTGGGTTTCTTTGGGTTGGTGATGTCATTTCCTGTGGTGATGTCACTTCCGGTTCTTTTGCTCAGGGGGTGGCAGATGAGGTCTAACTCGATGTGTTTGTTGATGGAGTTCCGGTTGGAATGCCATGCTTCTAGGAATTCTCGTGAGTGTCTCTGTTTGGCTTGTCCTAGGATGGATGTGTTATCCCAGTCAAAGTGGTGTCCTTCCTTATCTATATGTCAGGATACTAGTGAAAGAGGGTCATGTCGTTTTGTGGTTAGCTGATGTTTATGTATCCTGATGGCTAGTTTTCTGCCTGTTTGTCCAATGTAGTGTTTGTTACAGTCCTTGCACGGTATTTTGTAAACGACATTAGTTTTGCTTCTTGTCTGTATAGGGTCTTTCAAGTTCATTAGCTGCTGTTTTACTGTGTTGGTGGGTCTGTGGGCTACCATGATGCCAAGAGGTCTGAGTAGTCTGGCAGCCATTTCCGAGATGTCTTTGATGTAGGGGAGAGTGGCTAGATGTGTTTTGACTGCTTGTTTGGGTTTGTTGCTGAGAAATCGGCAGACTGTGTTCATTGGGTACCCATTCTTTTTGAATACACTGTATAGGTGATTTTCCTCTGCTCGGCGTAGTTCCTCTGTGCTGCATAATGTTCTGCTGCAGCTTCAGTTGTGGATGTTGAGATCCAATCAACAAACACATCGATTTAGACGCCATCTGCCACCCCCTGAGAAAAAGAACCGGAAGTGACATCACCACTGGAAATGACATCACCAACACAAAGAAACCCAAACATATATATAGAAAGCAGGAATCAGCAGCAGTGCTTTGCCCGGAGGCCCACTGAAGATGTAATTAGTAGGGTGACAAAACATCTGGAAATGAATCATCCAGCTCACCGAGCAAATCTACATCCAGAACGTCAACCTGAGCTACAAATCTTCTCACAAATTGATTCTCCTGCTCCTCAGATGCTGCCTGACCAGCTGTGCTTTTCCAACACCACACTTTTCAAATCTGATCTCCAGCATCTGCAATCTTCACTTTCTCCTAATGGACTGAAACAGGTCCCAGAGGAAGCCTGTCAATAAAGATTGCTATAGCTGAGATTCACAATTGTATCATTCCACCCAAATTGGACTAACAAAGAAAGACCTTTAAAAACTTTAAAAGAAACTATGCCGACAGTCAGTAATCCTGTGTAGTAAACATTTCTACCAAATGCTTTTGATTAATAAATCTAAATCTTAATATCTGTCTGGTTGATAAGGTCTGGTCCCTTAAGCTTCTGCCAGAATCTGAATTTTGCAGCTGCAATGATTTGCTTTCCTGCTACAAACCCCAAACAAACCCAATAAGTGAGCTCTGAACAAAACCTTGATCCATAGATTTTTAATCCATAAATGAACCGTTATTTACCAGCGCCCTCCCTCATGTGAGCTCAGAGTTTTGGCACATGATTTTCATGGTGCCTATGCTCTAACTTTGGCACTCATCTACTATTTGCTGACAGAACCACACAACTCAAAAACTCTACATGGATGGATGTCATGGAAACTTCTTTTTCTCTCAACATCCCGTTTGATCCCTTTTGTCCCACGAGTAAGACGGTTGATACAATAACGTTCTCAAAATAAACCTTTGACCACCTTTGGATGCCAGACCATGGATTTATCGCCGTACACTGTTCAAGTTCAGTATACCTCATCCAGAGATACAATGTTTTTCTGGGAAATGTCCCAATCCACCCCTGCCTCAGGTAAGGAATAATCCCCATATAAAGAGGCCTAAATAGTTTATTTTTCTTGTGAGGGATTCTCTGGTATTGGGCTCCTAGATTTCATAGAATCATAGAATCCCTACAGTATGGAAGCAGGCCATTCAGCCCATTGAGTCTACACTGCCTCTCAAAGAGCATATCACCCAGGCGCATCCCCACCTCCCCCATCTCTATAACCCTGCATTTCCCATGGCTAATCCACCCTGTCTGCACATCACTGGATACTATGGACAATTTAGTATGGTCAATCCACCGAACCTGCACATCTTTTGACAGTAGGAGGAAACCCACGCAGAGTCAGTGAGAATGTGCAAACTCCACACAGACAGTTAGTCCAAGAGTAATCGAACCCAGGTCCCTGTGCTATGAGGAAGCAATTTTCATCACTGAGCCGCTGTGCCGCCTGACTCGCCACATTCCATCAGCACTCCTGCCTTCTGAGGGTAAGCAGTTCCTCTGGTGCAGTTACATGACTATGGTCAACTAGTTGGGCTTTTTCAATTAGGCCAGCTCCTCATAGATTAATAATATAAGGTGGTCAATGCTGGACATCTGCAGTGGGCAGTGTCTAAACATTACACTGGAATCAAAATCCTGCAGGTTTCAACCTGTAGCAGTATTGTGGCAATCAGGCGCATTATTATAATCTACATGGTGTAATTGGCTCAAATTTTACACTGGTATCATTGGTGAAGCTGTCAATATTGACCATCATTTTCTCTTTGAAAATGACAGTAACTTCCAAAGTCCACAATGCACAGTTAAATGTGAATACAGGAGTAGCTGGCAATGATTCTAGGCTTCACCATGTGTCAATTAAGCTGTAGTTTGATGAGACTTTGCCCAGTTACACTCCTTGGCATGTTGTCAAAAACCATAAATAAAACACATGCTTTGAAGGAAGTGGAGCTGGGTTTTTAACAAAGGTTTGAAGAAGGGGCTGAAGAATTTGAAGTAGTTCAGAAGAAGGGTTACTGGACCTGAAACATTAACTCTGATTTCTCTCCAGAAATGCTGTCAGACTGTTGAGTTTTTCCAACAATTTCTGTTTTGTGTCTGATTTCCAGCATCCACAGTTCTTTCGGTTTGTTTTCAACCAAGGTTTGCTAGTTTCGTAGGCAGCTTAAAAAAGTGCCGGTGTTGGACTGGGGTGGACAAAGTTGGTGTCGTGTGACTTCCAACTTCGTAAACAATGGGAGAGATCAGAACCAGTGGGTAGACAGTGGGGAAAGATGAGAAGTGTTATAATATCTGCAGAGACCATCACTTCTAAGAAGAGATGTGGATTTCCAGCAACTAGCTGAAAATATGATGCAACAAGACTTCACATTTTAAACTTCTCCGATAACAAAATAATAAAAACATTATTCCTCTTATGGACAACCTATACTTAAGCTACAAAATAAAAAGAGTATTCTCCTTTTATAAGTAAAGACAAGCACATTCTCTATGGAATTACAGTTCTTCCAGTTTACACTGAGTTTCTATGTTCCCATATTGTTGAGTAGTAACTTGAATGTCAATCGCTTGGAATTTTTCTCGGTTTTTGGAGTGATTCTTACCACCAGTAATAAAGCCTGCTCCAATGAATCTTCATCCCTGGCAATTTATTGCTGATCCATCCTCTTTCTTGTTACCATTTGTTATCCATACATGCACAAGGAATGTTTTTTTCCCCTTTTGAGTTCTAAATATTCCAGGTCAGCAATCCTTTTTTAAGGGCATGGATTTAAAGATAAAAAAATTTGGATGGACTATGTGGCAAAACATTGCCAGAAGCAAAGTTATTGGCAAAACAGTTTTTCTGCAAAAAATCTTGAAGTATATATTTTTACAAGTTCACTTCTGCATTCTTCAGTTGCTCTTAATAATACCTCTGCCTTATGTAAGTGGTTCGTAGCAGGACAGAGTCATGGGAAAAATGACAGAATTTAGGATAAGTAATCACACCCTGTTCTAAATCTGTCATTTGCATATTTTGAATGCTTTGGCAGACACTTCTTACATTTGCCCTCGCTTCCAGTAGGTTCTGGGACATGGCCTAAATGGAACAGAAAACAGATTTAGTTCTTGACCCAAATTTCACAAACTCATTCACCTCAACATAGATATCGTCTGGTTTTGTGTGGCAAACCCCACCCTCAGGAATTTAGCTCACTTGTACTGCTTTGATTTACCCTTCTTTATGTCCTTCAATTTATGTGTACCACATCTAACCCATTAGATACTTTCCCTAAGTGTAGTAGCTTGTATCTTGTCAATAAACTTTTTATTGCATAGATGGGAGAAGTAGATGGGAAAAACAATCTAGTAATAGATTTTTCAGGAGAATTATAGAGAAATTGCAGACCCATAAGCTGCCCTTATTTTTGATTTACGTCATTTTTATATGTACGATTGACTAAGTCTGGAATAGTAGCATTATGGAAAAGTCTTAGCATGAATCCATTCCTCAATCAACCAGGATTTACTTAATGGAAACATTAATCGTTCTTTCGAGCTTCGGTGTACATTTTTTATTTTGAAAAGCAACTAATTACACATAAAGTTGGGTTGTCTGGTAACTAGGAACACATCAGAGAACACAACTGTCCTCATCTTCTGTTGGAATGGATAAATATCTTCTACTGGGATATCGGAGCAAACTTTGGGAATATCTGATAATTATGGACACTCTTTCCAAACAAAATGTTCCTAGTCAAGAACCCATTAAAAAATGCTGCTACATTGAAATGTTAAGTCAATAATCAAATAAACTGATGGGCTTTGAAATAATCATCAGTGACAGCATTCAAATTGTACTAATACAAATTATATGATTGTACATACTCCTAAAGGATTTACATTTTGGGAATAGGTCTCTCTACTGAATTTGTAGAGAAGAAACAAGTCAAGTGTTTACAGCTTGCAATAATTGTACAACTAATGATCTGAGTCCATAAACAAAGCAAACATTACATACTGAGATGATCTTGATCACTCTGCTATTGCTTGTTAGATAGTTTATTACACTGTAACAAATTCCATTCTTTCTGTTATCTTCTATTCTAGTGTAAATATACTTCATATACAGTACTGAGTCTTAAATATTAATAACGCTTCCAAGTATGATCCCCAATTAGTCCAGTGTTAGACAATCTTAGCTCATACATTGGGGTACTGTATTTGTTGGAAGATTGAGGAGGTGGTGGTGGAGTGGTGACTGGAAATGTTGAGGGGGTTTACAACAGTTAGGCTCAACTCAGCCTCTTTCTTGAAGTCACCAAGTGCAAGCTTAATGAATTATATTGAAAAGATACTTTTTTTTAATGTGAATTTTTGATTGTGGATTGGAATGTGAAAAAGGCTGTTCTAAAAACAAAGGATTGTGGAATGGATTGCTGCAATTTTTAAAAACAACTTACTCTTTGTAAGTACAGTTTGCACTATTATTAGTTTGAGTAGTATGAGTGGTTACTACAGAAAAGCTGGATCCAAGAAATGTTTCTGAAAGGATAGTCAGCCAACAGCAAATAGCTGATTGGTCTGTGGAATATTGGGAGAAAGTGAGGACTGCAGATGCTGGGGATCAGAGCTTAAAAATGTGTTGCTGGAAAAGCACAGCAGGTCAGGCAGCATCAAAGGAGAAGGAGAATCGACGTTTCGGGCATAAGCTCATGCAGTATAATGAGCATCGGTGAACATGCATCATACAATAATAAGTGCTCTTGAAAAGTAATTCGAGGCAAAGAAAATGATGATGATCATACAATATGCATTCCACCAAGAATGTCAGGGAAACCTCATAATGTGGCAGCATGAGGAGTAACCTTGTAGTGGTTTATAAAATTATGAGGGGCATTGAAAGGGTAAATAGACATGGTCTTTTGCCCGGGGTGGGGGGAGTTCAGAACTGGAGGGCATAGGTTTACGGTGAGAGAAGAAAGATTTAGAAGGGACCTAAGGGGCAAGTTTTTCACGCAGAGGGTGGTCCGTGTATGAAATGAGCTGCCAGAGGAAGTGGTGTAGGCTGGTACAATTATAGCATTAAAAGGCACCTGGATGGGTACATGAATAGGAAGGGTTTGGAAGGATATGGGCCAAGTGCTGGCAAATGGGACTCAATTAATTTAGGACATTTAGTCAACATGGAAGAGTTGGACTGAAGGGTCTGTTCCCATGCTGCACATCTGTATGACTCTGTGACTCATTGCAGCAATTGATTTCAAAATGTACATTTAGTATACTAACTAACAAACAGTGTCACGGTCAAATAATGGAAAATGCTTCAATTCCACAAATTAGGGAACATCTCCTCATGGAAGATAATGACAGTCCCACTTGAAACTGCCTTGATAGACCCAAAGATCTGAAACAGAAATGTATCCTCAAGCTCAGTTTCACACCTACAACTGAAGTGCAAGAGTTACTGACAAACAGAACTCTGCAGTCACACCAGCATTTGCTCCATCACTGTCAGATCGCATTATAAACATGCCCGAATTGCAGCAGGACTCATTCATTCACTGTGCCATAGAGTCATGGAGTGATACAGCATGGAAACAGACCGTTTGATCCAACCAGTCCATGCTGAACATAATCCCAAACTGGACTAGTCCCACTGGCATGGTGGCTCAGCGATTAGCACTGCTGTCTAACAGCACCAGGGATCTGGGTTCAATTCCAGCATTGGGCAACTGCCTGTATGCAATTTGTACATTCTCCCTGTGTCTGCATGGGTAGCCGCCATTGCTCCAGTTTCCTCCCACAGTTCAAAGATGTGCAGGTTAGGTAGATTGGCCATACTAAATTACCCATAGTGTTCAGGGATTTGTAAGTTGGGAAATGCAGGGTTACATGGATAGAGTAGGCATGAGCTAGCTGGACTCTTGAACTCCATAAGATAGATTTGCTGCCACAATCCTCCTTTTTAGGGCCCACTTTGTCTAATGTAGTAGAGAAGAATCACTTTAGGTGTCTAATGAGAAGAAATTTTTGTCTTCAATAAGATATAGTTTATTTCATGATAGCAGTCAGATACACATTACACTGGTACGATAGATGGTGTTATTCAGACTGAGGAGATCCAGATGGTAGATCTATCTCCTTCAAGCTTGTCTCAGATTTGTTCTCGGAACCCAGATCTTCATGATGACACCTTATTGGGTGGTACAGATGCACTTCTCAGCAAGAATACTTGCAGAACCAAATGCCTTTTAGAACATCTTGCCCAAGTCTTTTTCCCATTAGTAACATTCATAAGTTCATCAATATAAGTACATTGACCACTACCCCTGATCTCCATCCAAGTTTCTGACTTCACAAATTCAGGGGGTTTGGTCCTTATTCTAACAGAACATGCTTGGATTTGGAAGATTGGTAGATATTTGGCTTGTGGACTGTTAACTTGAGAGTTTTTTGACCATATGAGGTCCATAATCCCTTTAAACCAGGTAACATTTTCTGTTCCTCAGAGAGGACATAATTCCTGCTGAATCAGGCATTGGTCCATTACATCATCTGGAGAACCTTTAATCTCTTGAATTTCCTTTGTGAAGGAACTCTTTCCGAGTGAAATGTCATCGGAGGACTTTTGATATCATCAATTTACTTCATAGAAAACAGCTGCTCTGCTGTTACAGGCATTTTCTGTCTTTCAATGTCCTGGAATCTCCAGTATTTTAACTATCCAACTCTGACTTTTCAATCTTCAACTTCCTCCATAACTCCAACAAAATTTAATGAAAACTTATCTTTCTTTTTGGCACATTAAAAACTTTTTAAAAGATTAAAATTCAGCATGCGATTCAACTATTTCAGGGCAAAAACCACCCCCAAGTCTCCCTTTTTCCTGTTGCTGTTTGTGCTATGCATTTAAGCACATCTCCTTTCCACCGCAATGCAGATGTTACATTGTGCTCTTATCCTGTTGCTGTTCTTACTCAAAACCCATTATATTCATCACATTTTCTACTTTCAAGGAAAGGTTCCTGGCATGAAAGTTCAACTCTGTGATACTTTCAAGGAGCTATGAACATGCACTCTAAAGTTTCTTTGTTCAACAACACTCCCTTACCATTAAGTGTTTAAGTCCTGCTACAATTTGCTTTTCCAAAATGCAGCACCTCGCATTTATCTAAATTAAACTCCATCTCACACTCCTCAGCTCACTGGCCCATCTGATCAAGATCCCGTTGTAATCTGAGGTAACCTTCTTCGCTGTCCACTACACCTCCAAAGTTGGTGTCATCTGCAAACTTATTAACTATGCCTCCTATGTTCACATCCAAATCATTTATATAAATGTCAAAAAGAAGTGGACCCAGCTCCCAACACCCAGATCCTTGTGGCACACCATTGGTCACAGACCTCCAGTCTGAAAACCAACCTTGCACCACCACCCACTGTCTTCTACCTTAGAATCAGTTCTGTATCGAATGGCTAGTCCTCCCTGTATTCCATGAGATCTAACCTTGCTAACCATTCTCCCATAGGGAACCTTGTCGAACGCCTTATTGAAGTCTATAGAGAGGATAGTAACTCAAAAAAAGGGTGTTTGTATTTTGGGTTGATAACAAGACAATGAAATCAGAAACTCATGGGTATGGAACCTAAAACTGAAATAGCTTCACCTGCTTTCATCGGTTTTTGATACATGAATATTTACCGATCCATCTTCAATTTGATACAATAACAATTCATTTCTAATGAAGATCAGATATGAAAATTTGTCTAAAGTTGTCCTTGCATTGCAAGGCATGGATACCTTATTGTGACTAACATTAGACTAATATTAGGACCCATTTACTACTTTCCAACCAATGTGTACGTTAAAAGCAAAAGTCTATGAATGCTGGAAATCTGAAATAAAAACAGATATTGCTGGAAATATTTAGCAGGTTGATTGCATTTGTGGAGAGAGAAACAGTTAGTATTTCGGGTCAATTAGTTTTCATTAGAATTGGGAAAGTCTGAAGATATAACAGCTTTCCAGAGGATGAGAATTGATTTAGCTCAATTGGCTGGATCATTGGTTTACAGAGCAGTGTGATGCCAACAATGTGGGTTCAATTCCCATCACTGGTTTGAGGTTACCATGAAGGACTCTCCTTCTCAATCTCTTCCCTTGCCCAAGGTCTGGTGGCCCTCAGGTTAAAATCACCACCAGTTGCTTCTCTCTAATGAGAGCAGCCCCTCTGGCAAGACTATGGTGACACAACAATAAGAACATAAGGAATAGGTGCAGGAATAAGCCATCTGGGCTGTTAAGCTTAGTCTGTCATCTAATAAAATCATGGCTGATCTCTTTGTGGACTCAGCTTCACTTACCTGTCTGCTCCCCATAACCCTTACTTCCTTTACCGTTCAAAAATCTATCTATCTCTCCTGTCCAGAAGCCATTAAAAGGGGAGCAGAAGTTATGAACTGAAAATATTGAACTGAGTGCTGTGTCAAAAAAGTTGTAAAGTATCTAATCCAAAGGTAAGGTGCTGCACTTTGAGCTTCATTGAAACATTACAGATGGACAGATTCATCAAAATATGAGTGGGTTCTAGAATGAAAATGACACTGACTGAAAGCTTAGGGTCATATTGCAAATTGAAGATAGTTAACTGAAAAGCAGTTACCCAATCACCGTTTGGTCTCTCCAATATAGAAGCAATCTTGCCATAGTCTCAGAGGACTGGCGGCTGCTCTTTAATGGACAGCGACGGCTGGTGGTGCTTTAACCTAAGGAGAGAGCTTGAGAAGGAGGGACCTTCATGGTAACCTCTCCAATGTAGAGGTATCATGAGTAATGTATACGGTTTACTAAAAAGAATGAGTGTAAGCAAAATGCCGTTTCACTGAAAAGACTGATAGGGATCTTGGGTGGTGGGAGAATGAAGGCTAAAGAGCAATATAGTATTTGTGATGCTTGCATAGAAGTGTGCTTCAGGATAGAAAGGATGAATTGTAGATAATAGAGGAGTGATTAGATTAGATTACTTACAGTGTGGAAACAGGCCCTTCGGCCCAACAAGTCCACACCGACTCGCCGAAGTGCAACCCACCCAGACCCATTCCCCTACACCTAACACTACGGGCAATTTAGCATGGCCAATTCACCTAACCTGCACATTTTTGGACTGTAGGAGGAAACCGGAGCACCCGGAGGAAACCCACGCAGACCCGGGGAGAATGTGCAAACTCCACACAGTCAGTCGCCTCAGGCGGGAATTGAACCCAGGTCTCTGGAGCTGTGAGGCAACAGTGCTAACCACTGTGCCACCATGCCACCCAAGGACAAGGGAAGGCCTTAACTAGAAGTCTTCAATGTAAAATAGCCCCTGAGAAATCCAAGAAAGAATTCAGAAGAAACTGCTTCATTCAAAGAATTTTAAGAATATGGAACTTGAAATCACAAGAGTGTAAGAAGTGAATATTATAACAGCAGTTAAAGGGAAACTCGACAAGTATATGAGGGAGAAAGGAATAGATGGTTAGAATAATAGAGTTAGATGAAAGAAAGATGTAAGTTGACTTGAGTGAAGTATAAACATCAGTGCAGACTGCTTTGGCTAAATCGCCTGTTTCTGTAATGCATATTCTGTATAATCCTATGAAAGCAATTGATTAAGGAACTCTGATTATCACAGAGATATTATGAACCATGAAGACAGTAACTTTATTTAAAATCCAGGTGGAAAAAGTTGGATCTGGGGATAATTGCTGATGATGTTATGAACATAAACATTTTCCTCACACTATTTCATCTTACGTTGAAGTCCAATTTATAAAGTAAGCATAATGGTATTAGCAATCTGTTGCAGAACATATTCTGTTTTAACATACTAGGTCCACAATAGCCAATTTTATCTAAGGGTTGGTGATGGATGACTTTGAATTGTAATTAATCCTTAAATTTAAAGGGATTAATCTTGATTAGCTTTTAAAGTAGTGCAGTACATGTGTACCATAAAGCTCTGACAAACAGAAAACTCACACTCATTCCCATTTTTTTCAGAGATGTTTTATATATTGGTATATGTTTTGAAGTCAATATTTTTGAGAACATTAGGACCAACAGTGCACAAGGTCCCGTTAGGGTTTTGTTCATTAGTACCCTGCAATGTTAACCTTGGCAGAGTTTGTGATGCCAGTGGAAGAAATTACATGGTGTAGGAGGACACAAACTCTATTATGGGTGCACCACCAGTGCCTGCCTCACACATTCAGCTGCACAATGCAGTGTCCAACTGCCTAGTGGGTAGGAACCTCTATACTGGCATGATGGATAGGATCTCTTCCTTTCTCAATTTGAGTACTGACGCTCAGCACTAATCCAGCTCCAAAATGAGTCAGACAAAGGGCGCTTTTGTGCATAATTCACTCTATGGACAGTTGCCTTGTGGGCGGCACGGTGGCACAGTGGTTAGCACTGCTGCCTCGCAGCGCCAGAGACCCGGGTTTCATTCCCGACTCAGGCGACTGACTGTGTGGAGTTTGCACGTTCTCCCCGTGTCTGCGTGGGTTTCCTCCGGGTGCTCCGGTTTCCTCCCACAGTCCAAAGATGTGCAGGGTCAGGTGAATTGGCCATACTAAATTGCCCGTAGTGTTAGATAAGGGGTAAATGTAGGGGTATGGGTGGGTTTCGCTTCGGCGGGTCGGTGTGGACTTGTTGGGCCGAAGGGCCTGTTTCCACACTGTAATCTAATCTAAATCTAAAAGTGATGCAGGCTTGAAAATGATAGGAAAAAGCCTCAGATGGGAACAAAACAGTACAGAAATTACATGTACTTGGGGGCCTCATAAAAATACCACTGTGAATAATGAGTACTTGATTTATTAAAAAGAAGCTCGACCAGCAGCCCAAAAAAAAGCAAAAATTTTTTTAAAATCAGCACCTGCTTTGCTGGATTTCCACAAGAGCAGCATTATAATTTTTTTCAATTTTTTTCACACGGAGGGTGGTGTATATTTGGAATGAACTGCCAGAGCAAGTGTTAGATGCAGGTAACGTTACAACATTTAAAAGACATTTGACAGGTACATGAATAGGAAAGGTTTTGAGGAATATGGGCTAAATGCAGGCAAAGGGACTAGTTTAGTTTGGGAAACTTGGTCAGCATGGACGAGTTGGACTGAATGGTCTGTATTCATACTGTATGATTCTATGGCTCTAATACTCTATTAAGCACAAGTCAGGAAAGTGATGAAATACTCCCCACTTATCTGGATGGATGCAGCTCCAGTAAGACTCAAGAAGCTTGACACCATCCTGGTCACAGCAACATGCTTGATTGGCATCACATCCACAAACATCCACACCTTTCACACCAATGTTCAGTAGCAGCAGTGTGTACTATAAGGTGCACAGCAGAAAATCATCAGAGATCCTTCAACAGCACCTCCCAAACCCATGCCCACCTCTATCAGGAAGGATAAGGGCAGCAGATACATGGGAACAGCACCATTTGCAATTTACTCTCCAAGTCTCTCAATATCTTGACTTGGAAATATATCAATGTTCCTTCAGTGTTGCTGGGTCAAGATAATGGAATTCCATTCCTACTGGCATTGTGGGTCTACCTACAGCACATAGACAATGACAGTTCAAGAAGACAGTTCACCACCATCTCCTCAAGTGCAACTATGGATAGGCAGTAAGTGCTGGCCAGCCAGCAGTGCCCACGTCCCATGAATGAATAAAAAAAACTTGTGCATTAAAATCATCAATCTGTTTATGAATGCTGAACACAGTCAGATAGAATCGCTTTAATTCACTGTTTTAACATTATTCTCCATTTTAATTCTATATGATGCTTGCCATTGCTTCATCTGTCTTCAGTTTTTGCTCACTACCTTTTACTTGTTTTGCTTCCTTGAATATGAGCTCCATCCCAGGTTTCCATCTCCTGTTTGCCAATCTCATTTAAACCCTGTACAACAGGACCAGCAACTCTCCCTCTGAGTATGCTAACCTGATTCTGCTAAAATACAACTTGCTCATCTTGTATAGGTTCTACCTGCCCCAGAACAGGCCCGATGCCTCAGAAATCCAATACCTATTCTTTTGCATCAGCTTTCTAGCCATGAGTTCAATCACCCAATTCTTCTATATCTCTGCTCACTTTTAGCTCAGTTGGTTGGATCGATGGTTTACAGAGCAGTGTGGTGCCAACAATGTGGGTTCAATTCCCATCACCTGTTTGAAGTTACCATGAAGGACTCTCCTTCTCAATCTCTTCCCTCGCCTGTGGTCTGGTGGCCCTCAGGTTAAATCACCACCAGTCCCTTATCTCTAATGAGAGAGCAGTCCCTATGGTCTGGTAAGACTATGGCGACACAACAACAGCAAGTCGAACTGGGAGTAATTCTCAGGTTACTGCACTGGAATCCTGCTTTTCAATCTCCTTCTTCAATGTGCTTTAAGGACCTCAATCCCCTTCCTAACCAGGTGACTGGGTACTGACATGCACCACGACCTCTCACTGTTCACCTTCCCAGAAGAAAGTCCTGGCGGTACTCTGACATCCTTGATCTTGGAACCAGAGAGGCAACACTTAAGCCTGGGGTCACATCTGTGGCCAGAGAAATGTCTGTCTGTTCTCCTGACTAATCAGTACTGCTCTACTATTCTTCTTCCTCACCTCGTATACAGCTGAGCTGCTCATGATGCGACTGACTAATCTCTGATTGCAGTCCTCTGAGGACACATTGCCCTTGCCAGTATCAAAGTGGAAAACCAATTTGTAAGTGTGATCACCTCAGGGAACTCCAGCACTATGTGCCTGGTTCTCTTGAACAGCTTGGTTGTCATCTACTCCTTGTCTGTCTGCAAACTTTTAAGCTGTGGTGTGACAATTTCCCTAAACATTCCAATCACATAAACCTCTGCCATATATGTGCATGAAAGTGACCCCCAGAGTTTAAGCTTGGCCATCCAGTGACACTCCCTACAGATGTGTTCATCTCAGAATATCATCTATCCATGTCCATTCACATTTCACAAGCTTTACATTCCACTCAGTTGAGCTGTCCTGTCATATATTAACTATATGACTATTTATTACAAGTAGAGTAGCTTTCCCATCACTCATCGACTAGCTCCTTCCACTGCACAGAAGTGTGAAAAAAAATGGACAATAGACAAAATACATGAAAGAAAGTTAAAGAAAAGAAAAAGAAAGCACCCATCCCTGTTTATCTAACTCACTTCTCGCTGAACTCAGACTGCTTGAAATCCCCACTCCACTCACATGTTACTTCATGACTTCTGTATATACCTTCTTCAGAGCAATAATGTCAAGCATCACTATAAAACACATGAAGATTTATCTTGAAATGATTGCTAAACAGTGCATTTTTTGGATAACAAAATGAATGTAACAAATTCCTTGCTAAAAATATATACTCAATCACATAAATTTTATATTTTATAAATAAATGTCAAATACTGACAAATTCTGCTACTAAATTGAGAAAAGACACAATAAACCAAGTAACATAGACCATACCTGTCATTTTAATCAATAAGGTTTGAACAATATACTCTATTTTGTCCGAAGTGAAACACTACTCCAACTTTCACCGTCCATTCAGTATGTCTTGTAGTTTTGTTATTGACTAGTGACATAAGTTGCTGGATCCCAAAAACTATTCTCCCCAAATATACTTTATTTATAAACTTTGTAAAAGAAACTCTATAACAGTCCAAATTTATCATGATGTAAAGTGACACACACATCAATTTCTTTCAACACAGTACATAAGCTTTTTTTACCACAGTTGCCAATACAGATTGTATTTGCACTGTAATTTGCATTATGTGTGAAATATTCTTTGGTGCATCGAGCTTTACCCAGTTGCCAACCCTTTGTGTTGCATTAGGACAGGCAGGTCCAATTTGTGGTCTTTCCCACCAAGCCTTTAAGGTGGCTGCTCCAAGCTTTAGTGTGTCTCTGCATCTTGAAAAGTGTCAGTCTGTAACACTGAGCTATTGACCATGCTTTGCACTGGAAATCCAAGAGTTTCGGGTAGGTCAAAGAGCACCTTTCACTGAGTTGATCAACCTGTCTGAGTGTGTGCTTCTGGAAACAGCCTGTGGAATTTAGAATCTTACGTTATGAAGTCTGCTTTGGATGAACCTTGACAAAAATCACTGCATCTCTTTCTGACCTGGCTTGCAAAGGTGATAGTCAGGATACTGCAACCACCTTGAGGGTAACGTGTGGGGGGCGGGGTGAGATTCCCGGCATGCAGAAAGGGCCTGATGTGAAGTCCCTTCTCACTCCAGCTAAGCTATCTTCTGGTTCTTTTATAAAAGTTCCGGTGATGAGGCATCCTGCCGAATTAATTTAATAGTTGGTTCATAGAACAATCCAACAGGATCCAGCATTCTGTTTTCCGCAGGGCCCTGTTGATGTTACATACCAACCACTACTTTGAGGTCAAAGCAGATATTTTGTATAATCATTTTCAGGGGAGACTGGTAATATGGCTTTGTCTACCTGAATAATGAATCATTCCATCATGATGTACATAGCTATTCTATGCAAAATTAGGAACAGGCAAAAATTGAGCACAAAGTGATACCTGATATTTATATACTGAAGATTTACCCACAATTAGAGCCCTTTGGTCCAACTTGTCCATGCTGACCAGATATCCAAACCCAACCTAGTTCAACTTGCCAGCACCCAGCCCATATCCATCCAAACCCTTCCTATTCATATGCCCATCCAGATACCTTTTAAATGTTGCAATCGTACCAGCCTCCACCACTTCCTCTGGCAGCTCATCCCATACACGTACTACACCCTGCATGAAAGGTTGCCCCTTAGGTCTCTTTTATATCTTTCCCCTAAACCTATGCACTCTAGTTCTGGACTCCCCGACCCCAGGGAAAAGACTTTGTCTATTTATCCTATCCATGCCCTTCATGATTTTATAAACCTCTATAAGGTCACCCCTCAGCCTCCGACACTCCAGAGAAAACAGCCCCAGCCTGTACAGCCTCTCCCTGTAGCTCAGATCCTCCAACCCTGACACTACAGGGAAAACAGTCCCAGCCTGTTCAGCCTCTCCCTATAGCTCAAACCCTCCAACTCTGGCAACATCCTTGTAAATCTTTTCTGAACCCTTTCAAGTTTCACAACATCCTTCTGATAGGAGGGAGACCAGAATTGCATGCAACATTCCAAAAGTGGGCTAACCAATGTCCTGTACAGTTGCAGCATGACCTCCCAACTCCTGTACTCAATACTCTGACCAATAAAGGAAAGCATACCAAACACCTTCTTCACTATCCTATCTACCTACGACATGCAAGGAGCTATGAACCTGCACTCCATGGTTTCTTTGTTCAGCAACATTCCCTAGGACCTAAGTCCTACTAAGATTTGCTTTCCTAGAATGCAGCATCTCACATTTATCTAAATTAAACTCTATTTGCCACTTCACAGCCCATTGGCCCATTGGATCAAGATCCCATTGTAACCTGAGGTAACCTTCTTCGCTGTCCGCTACACCTTCAACTTTGGTGTCATCAGCATACTTACTAACTATACCTCATATGCTCACATCAAAATCATTTATATAAATGATGAAAAGCCCCCGTGGACCCAGCACCGATCCTTGTGGCACTCCAATGGTCACAGGCCTCCAGTCTGAAAAACAACCCTCCACCACCACCCTCTGTCTTCTACCTTTGAGCCAGTTCTGTATCCAAATGGCTAGTTCTCCTTGTAATCCATGAGATCTAACTTTGCTAACCAGTCTCCCATGGGGAACCTTGTCGAACGCCTTACTGAAGTTCACATAGATCACGTCTACCACTCTGCCCTCATCAATCCTCTTTGTTACTTCTTCAGAAAACTCAATCAAGTTTGTGCGACATGATTTCCCATGCACAAAGCCATGTTGACTATCCCTAATCAGTCCTTGCCTTTCTAAATACATGTACATCCTGTCCCTCAGGATTCCTGCCAACAACTTGCCCACCACCGATGTCAGGCTCACTGGTCTATAGTTCCCTGGCTTGTGCTTAGCACGCTTCTTAAACAGTGGCACCATGTTAGCCACATATCAGTTTTCCGTCACCTCACCTGTGACTATTGATGATACAAATATCTCAGCAAGGGGCCCAGCAATCACTTCCCTAGCTTCCCACAGAGTTCTAAGGTATACCTGATCAGGTCCTGGGGATTTATCCACTTTTATGTGTTTCAAAACATCCAGCACTTCCTCCTCTGTAATATAGACATTTTTCAAGAATAACCATCTATTTCCCTACAGTCTGTGTCTTCCATGTCCTTTTCCACAGTAAACACTGATGCAAAATACTCGTTTAATATGTCCCCCATCTCCTGTGGCTCCACACAAAGGCCGCCTTGCTGATCTTTGAGGGGCCCTATTCTCTCCCTAGTTACCCTTTTGTCCTTAATGTATTTGTGAAAACTCTTTGGATTTTCCTTAATTCTATTTGCTAAAGCTATCGCATGCTCCTTTTTGCCCTCCTGATTTCTCTCTTAAGTATACTCCTATTGCCTTTATACTCTTCTAAGAATACATTTAATATTTCTTGTCTAAACCTGACATATGCTTCCTTCTTTTTCTTAACCAAACCCTCAGTTTCTTTAGTCATCCAGCATTCCCTATACCTACCAGCCTTTCCTTTCACCCTAACAGGAATATATCTTCTCTGGACTCTCATTATCTCATTTCTGAAGGCTTCCCATTTTCCAGCCGTATCTTTACCTGTGAACATCTGCCCCCAATCAGCTTTTGAAAGCTCTTGCCTAATACCATCAAAATTGACCTTTCTCCAATTTAGGACTTCAACTTTTAGATCTGGTCTATCCTTTTTCATCACTATTTTAAAATGAATAGAATTATGGTCGCTGGCCCCAAAGTGCTCCCCCGCTGACACCTTAGTCACCTGTCCTGCCTTATTTCCCAAGAGAGGTCAAGTTTTGCACCTTCTCGATTAGAGAAACATCCACATCCTGAATCAGAAATTTTTCTTGTACATGCTTAACAAATTCATCTCCATCTAAACCCTTAACACTATGGCAGCCCCAGACTATGTTTGGAAAGTTAAAATCCCCTACCATAATCACTCTATTATTCTTATAGATAACTGAGATATCCTTACAAATTTGTTTCTTAATTTCCCGTTGACTATAATACAATCCCAATAAGGTGATCATCCCTTTTTCACTTCTCAGTTCAACCCCTGGATGTATTTCTGGGAATATCCTCCCTCAGCACAGTTGTAATGCTATCCCTTATCAAAAACGTTACTCTACCTCCTCTCTTGCCTCCCTTTCTGTCTTTCCTGTAGCATTTGTGTCCTGGAACATTAAGCTGCCAGTCCTGTCCATCCCTGAGCCACATTTCTGTAATTGCTATGATATCCCAGTCCCATGTTCCTAACCATGCCCTGAGTTCACCTGCCTTCCCTGTGAAACCTCTTGCATTGAAATAAATGCAGTTTAATTTATCAGTCCTACCTTGTTCTCTGCTTTGTCCCTGCCTGCCCTGACTGTTTGACTCGCTTCTTTTCTCAACTGTACCAGTCTCAGATTGATCTCTTTCCTCACTATACCCCTGCGCTAACACCCCCTGCCCCCACCTTACCAGTTTAAATCCTCCTGAGCAACTCTAGCAAATCTCCCTGCCAGTATATTAGTCCCCTTCCAATTCAGGTGCAATCCATCCTTCTTGTACAGATCATTTCTATCCTAGAAGAGATTCCAATGATCCAAAAATGTGAATCCTTCTCCCATACACAGCTTCTCAGCTATATGTTAATCTGCTCTGTCCTCCTATTCCTACCCTCACTAGCTCGCAGCACTAGGAGTAATCCAGATATTACTACTCTCGAGAATCTCCTTTTTTAAGTTCCTGCCTAACTCTCTTTTATCTCCCTTCAGAATCTCATACGTTTCCCTTCCTGTGTCATTGGTTCCAATGTGTACAATGACCTCCAGCTGGTTCCTCTCCCCCTTGAGAACATTGTGCACCCTCTCTAAGACATCCTTGATCCTGGCACCAGGGAGGCAACACATCATTTTGATTTTTTGCTGCTGGCCACAGAAATGTCTGTCTGTGCCTCGGACTAGAGAATCCCCTAACACAATTGATATTTTGGAACCTGACATACCCCTCATTGCATTAGAGCCAGTCTCAATATCAGAAACTTGGCTGTTCGTGCTACATTGACCTGAGAATCCTTCACCCCCTACGTTTTCCAAAACATCATACTTGTTTGAAATGGAGATAGCCACAGAAGACTCCTGCACTACCTGCCTACCTCTCTTACCTTACCTTTCCTGGAGTTAACCCATCTATGTGACAGTATCTGCAACATTTCCTATAAGTGGGCGGCACGATGGCACTGTGGTTAGCACTGCTGCCTCACAGTGCCAGAGACCCGGGTTCAATTCCCGCCTCAGGCAACTGTCTATGTGGAGTTTGCACGTTCTGCCCGTGTCTGTGTGGGTTTCCACTGGGTGCTCTGGATTCCTCCCACAGTCCACAGATGTGCAGGTTAGGTGAATTGGCCATGCTAAATTGCCCATAGGTTAGGTGCATTAGTCAGGGGTAAATGTAGGAGAATAGATCTGGGTAGGATACTCTTTGGGGGGTCAGTATGGACTTGTTGGGCTGAAGGGCCTGTTTCCACACAGTAGGGATTCTAATTCTATAACTGCCATCCATCACACCCCCTTGCTCTTGTAAATTTCTCATTGCCTCTAACTGTCTCTCCAATGATCCAGTCGATCTGATAGAATTTTCAACCAATGGCATTTATTGCAGATATAATCCTCAGTAACACGTAAGCTGTCCCTAAACTCCCACATCCAACAAGAAGAGCATATCACTCTACTAAAAGCCATTTTTGCATCTTTCAATCTGCAGACCCAGAAAATAACACTGTTATATTCCTCTACAAAACACTACTCCAGGTTAAATTAATGCTCACGGTTTCTATTTTAAATTTAATCAAGAGACATATCTCAATAAAACATATAATCAAGAATGAACCCACTCTACTCACTACAGCAGATTTACTGTAAGGCCGCACTTAAAAATATTCACTTATCTGTGCTGTGACCTCCCCCAATAGGTTCCTCCAAGATTAGTTGTGAATTTCACTGTTTGTTAATTTTCCCAGACCCACTCTGATGTCCAGTCATACATGAAGCTGTACACAAAGGTGATGATTAACATGAGTGTTGTGTTCAGTATGCTTTATCACTTTGTCTAGGGATTTGTATATTGCATCCAGCAGACACAGATCACTCTTTATCTCCATAAAAAGTAGAAGATAGTTTAAATAATTACCATGGCACTGGAGTAGAGTATGGGCCAGACCTGCATCATGTAAAACCACCAAGAGCACTAGACACCTGATGTCTTGGTTTTTAACTGTAATGGAGAGACAGCATGTTCAGCTTAAGTATCAGTTTGGGTATGTGCTCTTGTCAGTTTTTGGCTCATTATCGCAACCCAGTTGAGCCATATCAGCATATTCGGGGAGCCTGACTTGAAGGTGAGGAGGTCAAATGATCAGTTGATGCAGTTCCCAAAGAACAGGGCTGTGATATACTTTGGTTCATAAAGCTAGTTTGAACTGCTCATCGAGGTGGTAAAAACAATGACTGCAGATGCTGGAAACCAGAGTCTAGATTAGAGTGGTGCTGGAAAAGCACAGCAGTTCAGGCAGTATCCGAGGAGCAGTAAAATCGATGTTTCGGGCAAAAGCCCTTCATCAGGAATACAGGCAGAGATGCTCATCTGTTTGAGAACCGACAGTGAATCTGAGGACCTGAGAGGAGGCAGAGCCTCGAAAGCTAGTGCTTCCAAATAAACCTGTTGGACTATAATCTGGTGTGCTGTGATTTTTAACTAAATGGAAAACAAGGAACTGTTCCTTCAGTTTGCATGGAGCTCCCGCCAAACGCTGCTGAGGACCTAGTACAGAAATGTGAGCATAACAAGATGGTACGTTAAAAATAGCAAGTGTTGAGAAAGTCAGGGTCACGTTTGGGGACTGAGCCGATGTGTTCGGCAGTCCCCCTAGTCTGCCTTTGCACTCCTTCGAGGAGACTTCACTCTTGTGACCAGAGAGTGTTGATTGGATTTAAACATGCATCAGTAAATTACTGCTTCACACTGGAAGCTCTTGAACGGGAATTAGCAGGAGGTAAAAAGTGTACCAGCTCCTATGGTTGCATGGAAAGGTGCTGGGGACGAGAGATTGTGGATGATAAGAGAAGACTTTGTGTTCTTTTACCTTGCGATGGACACATAATGCAATCAAATAATTCGATAACACACACAGGTAAGTTTGGCTATTAAGCAATGCTTTTAGTTTGATGCATTTGGTAATTAGTTTGGGTGCTGGCCAGAGGTATCTTTTGTAAAAAAAAATGTAAAATGGTCTTTTTGAGGCTGGTCGCTGCATGTTGTTGAGGGTGAAGCCCCTCCCCGGTGAAAGGATGGAGGAAGCCTGAAGCCAGTTGAGGCGGGAGCTCCGCGGGGGATGCATGCCAGCGGCAGCGGCGAACTCTCCGCGCTCCGGGAGACACGCGGCCTCTGCCCCCGGCGGGTGGTCATCACGAGCTGCGCGCGTGGAGGAGAAGAACTGGGGCTTCATCGGCGCGCGGCCGAGCCGTTGCCAGGAGACGGGCTGCGCGAGCCCCCTCCCCGTGGCCCTGGTGGTGGGGCGGAACAGCGTGTTGCAGCCGGTAAGGAGTGCGCTGCTGCCTGTTGCTCTGCAAACTCGTGCACCTTGCTGCCTCGCGGGCGGCGCGGCGCGGCGCGAGCTGAAGCGTCCCCTCCGGCGCCCTTGCTGCTGCTGCTGCTGCTGCTGCCTGACCTTTTCCTTCCTGGCTCTGGGTGAGGGGGTGAATTGTTTTGCTTTACCGATGTGTGTACTGTGAAGCGCTCTGTGTCTGCAATAGGGACCGAGCCCCCCCCCCCCCCATCTGCGCGGTTGAAGGATCAGCTCTCGCACCCGCAGGATAAAACTGTGCATTTGTCAGGGAAGTGACACATGCAGCTCAAAATCATATATGTATTAGGCGCATCAATGATTTAAACATGCAACGGTATATATTTTTTTAAATAGTGCATTCACTGTATGCGTATCGCACGGTGCTTGGATGGCAGTTTTATCTCCTCCCCGAAATGATTTACCCTCGTGGAAAGCTTTTTATTAAGACTGTCTTTCTTCATTGTCTACACTTGTATCAAATCTGGTTAATTGCTGCCGAAGCTCAAACCCTGTTGTGGGGGTATGTGTGGGGTTTTTTGTTGTTGTCTCTTGACGGAACAAACACAGCACCGTTCGGAGTGAGTCCGGTGGAGCAGCTATTTGGATATTTGTCGGTTAAAAGTTGCATTGGTGGAATTGTTGAATACCGCAGTGAAAGTTTCCTGTTTCTTTTTGCTCTCTCTCTCTCTCTCTCTCCCCTTCCTTGCCCTCACTGTTCAAGGGCTATTGCGTTGAGCTTTTGCGAATTTTAAATCCTTGAAGGTCGAGCAGTCCCATTTCTGCAGCGAGTTGATCAGGTTGAATAACCCCCCCGGCCGCAAACCTTTCGGACTTCAATCCACAGATTTGTAAATTGAATGTATAACTATCTCCCCTGTGCCCCTGTTTTATCTCCAGAATGCCGTGCTAAATCGAGGGCAAAGAGAGATGGTGCGGGAGATCTCTCACTAACTCCGATCGGGCTAAGTATCTCACCGCGATTAGAGTCAGTCAGACAGCATGGGAACAGACCCTTCGGTCCAACCAGTCCATGCCGAACATAACCCCAAACTAAACTAGCAGCACCTGCCTCCAAATCCCTCTAAGCCTTTCCCAATCATGTGTCTATCCAAATGGCTTTTAAAAACTGTAGTTGTGTCCACCACTTCCTCAGGAAGTTCATTCCACATGCTAACCACCCTCTGTGTAAAAAAAAATTGCATCATGTCTTTCTTAAATCTCTCGCCTCTAGCTAATATGCTGCACAGAAGCAGAGCCTTCAGTTCAGTTCATCCACGCTGACCAGATATCCTAAATTGACCTAGTCTCTTTGCCAGTACTTGGCCCATTTCCCTCTAAACCCTTCCCATTCACGTATCCATCCAGATGCTTTTTAAATGTTGTATTTGTACCAGCCTCCACCACTTCCTCTGACAGCTCATTCCACCCTCTCTGTGAAAACGTTGCCCCTCAGGTCCTGGTCCCTCCTCTCTCTCTCCCCCCCCCAATCTTAAACTTGTGCCCTCTAGTTTGGGACTCACCCATCCTTGAGAAAAGACCTTGGCTATACACACAATGATTCTGATGGGAACTGACAAATCTCTGAACAGATTAAGTCAAACACCCCGTTTATGGTTCATCTCATTCAGATCCTCTGGATGAGTTTAGCAGCACATATCAGTGGGTGGCACACAGGGTGGCACAGTGGTTAGCACTGCTGCCTCACAGTGCCAGAGACCCGGGTTCAATTCCCGCCTCAGGTGACTGACTGTGTGGAGTTTGCACATTCTCCCCATGTCTGCGTGGGTTTCCTCCGGGTGCTCCGGTTTCCTCCCACAGTCCAAAAATGTGCAGGTCAGGTGAGTTGGCCATGCTAAATTGTCCGTAGTGTTAGGTAAGGGGTAAATGTAGGGGCCGAAGGGCCTGTTTCCACACTGTAAAGTAATCTAATCTAATCTAATCTAAAATAATCAGTTGGGAGTTAAAATGAACACCGTAATCTTCAACTGGACATGGAGAATCCAGTGAAATCGATCAGAGTGGCATGTAGACATATGTGCTGACCTACTACCCTAACAGTAGTGGGCCATACATGGGCAGAAGTGAAGATATATGTACTCAAAACAGTTATATTAAGTTTGTTTCATTTGTGAAGCCTCTATTGTGTATGCAAATATTATAACAACGTGGACATGAGATGTGAGGTGCACAGTAGTTGAAGAATTCCAGTTATAGTACGTTTGCCTCGGACAAGCTTGTGTCCAATGCTGGGGGAGAAAATAATCTTTCTCCACATTTCAGCTAGAGTATTATAAAATGCACAATATTTCACTGACTTCTACACAGCTGCCCAATTAGTGAAAATAAAGCAGTACAACTTCCTCACAACCACCTCCCTTATTATTTTCTGTTCCTCTCTGCCAATTTACACACCCTTCTTCCTCTTTGGAAGGTATTTTTTTAGATTAGATTCTCTACAGTGTGGAAACAGGCCCTTCAGCCAACCAAGTCCATACCGACACTCCAAAGAGTAACCCACCCAGACCCATTTCCCTCTGACTAATGCGCCTAACACTATGGGCAATTTAGCGTGGTCAATTCACCTAACCTGCACATCTTTGGACTGGGAGGGAAACCGGAGCACCTGGAGGAAAGCTGTAGGTTATTAATTTAGTCTCGGTTGTAATTATGTCCAGCCCTGTGAATGCACATGTATTTGCAGGTGGGATAATGGGCAGCAGGCAGGAATCCTGACTGATTTTTCTCTTTTTCTCTCAGGTTACTGAAGTCAATTGTCTATCAGAATCAGAAAATTCTCAGAGACTTTCCCAGCTTTTCTGACTCACCTACATCATGGCATAAAATCTGAGCATTGGCAAGCTCCCTTTTCTGGAAGATCGTGACTTAAGCTTGGATGCTCAACTGTGAGTAGCAATCCTCAAACATATTACCCACATGATTACTTTCATGTATGTGCTGAGACAATGACAGTCAATTATTCTCCAATGGGGAGCTTTACAGTTTCACGTAATCCTCCCATTGCCAAAATCCTTTTTGCAGTCAGAGTTCCTGAATAGCTAACCAGAGGAGGATTGATTTCCTTTTCTTAACTAAAGGACACTGGGTGAATTGCAGCTATCACAACATTGGGTCACATCAGCTCATGTGGCTTAACCTCTGCTGGATCCTTCCGAGTCAGTGATATTTAGTGCTGTAGCTGCTGCCTCTAATACTGAAGAAAATTGCTTTTTATTTAATTCAATTATCTTTAACATTTTAAAGCTTTACGTGCCATATACATTTCTGTGACAATCATACCTAATTCCTAAATTCCCCATAAAATTCTACCTACTAGTCATTATTGATAACAATAATTTGCATTAATCAAACACCTTTAATATAATAAAACATTCTCAAGGTGCTTTATAAGCATTGAGGAGAAAGTGAGGTCTGCAGATGCTGGAATGCAGATGCTGGAATCTGATAAGACCACAAGACACAGGAACAGAAATTAGTCCATTCAGCCCATCGAGTCTGCTCCGCCATTCAATCATCGCTGATACGTTTCTCAACCCCATTGTCCTGCTTTCTACCCATCACCCTTGATCCCCTTGATACTCGAGGTAGACCACATGACCACTTTAGATTAGATTTCCTACAGTATGGAAACAGGCCCTTCGGCCCAGCAAGTCCATATCGACCCTCTGAAGAATAACCCGCCCAGACCCACTCCCCTACCTATATTTTACCTCTGACTAATACACCTAACGCAATAGGCAATTTTGCATGGCCAATTCAAATTAGCATGGCCTTGTTCAAAGCTATACGGCTGGAGTTTTGTGTGTTCCCACTGGGCATGGTTTTGGGGTGGGGCTGGTTGTTGATAGGGACATGTAAAATACATAAGGTGGCTAGCCCACCAGGTTTCCACAAACAACATAATTTGCTGGATAGGCAGGCACCAAATTCACTGGCCCACCTGCCATAATTAAATAAACAATTTACTGTCACTTAAGTATGTTGACAAACTGATTGATCAGACGGGAGTGGGTGTGCTTATTTTAGTGGCCTATATGAGAAAAACCGGGTAGAAAAGATTGGAGGGCATTCTCAAATGTGTCAGCCCACTTCCATGCTGCCTAACTAACAGAAAACTAGCCCCGCGATCCCCTCTCCATGGGCTCTAGTATCCCTCTCCAACCTAAAACCCAGAGACCTATCCTTCTAGGGCAGCCATGATCCTCTTCAGGCTTCTTCTTGCATTCCCAGCAGTGCCTAACATGGAGGCCTGGTGCTGCTTGCAATGATCGATCTGTTGGGCAATTGGATTTACAGGTAGTTTCTGAAAGTGTGAATTTCTCTCAGACGGGAGGAAATCTCACTGTCGAACCATTCAGTTCACCCACAGTGAAGTACAACCTTCCTGCCCGAGTCAGCTTCCATCTGTGAGCAGTCCACCCACAGTGAAAGGCAATTTATAGTCTATAGCTGTCAAAGAACTATAGAGAAGTTGAGGTATTTCAGAGCTTTGAGCATTGGAAGTGAAGGCACAGCCTACTTGTTTAATAAAGTATTCTTCAGGGCAACATGAGTAAGGCTGTGGGAAATCCAAAGTCCAGGAGTTACTGTTGTGAATGTAACATTGCATGAAAAATTGTAATAAAGAGTAGAAAATGGATCATTCAATAATTCTTATCTTTCCCTTTCTTCATACTAGCTGGCACCTTTTTTGATATACGTGTGTGACCATAAGAATTATCGAATATGGTAGCATTGCATTTTGTTACTGAATTAATAGTTTAAAGAAGAGAATAAATGATCTAGGGAACAAGAGTTTAAATCTCACCATCTCAGTTCCAGATTAGAATTACATTTCTTCAAAAAGAATTTGGAATCACCTTCATCTGTGCCACCTAATCTTCCCCCATCACACTTCCACACAGGCTCTGACTCAACTTTACATACCTTGGTTAGGAGACATGATTTGGAGATGCCGGTGTTGGACTGGGATGTACAAAGTTAAAAATCTCACAACACCAGGTTATAGTCCAACAGGTTTAATTGGAAGCACACTAGCTTTCGGAGCGACGCTGCATTCAGCCCATCGAGCCCTTCACCTGATGAAGGAGCATCACTCTGAAAGCTAGTGTGCTTCCAATTAAACCTGTTGGACTATAACCTGGTGTTGTGATTTTTAACTTAGTTAGGAGAGGTTATTGCGTTCAATTCTGATCACCACATTACAGGAAGAATGTGGAGGTTTTGGAGAAGATGCGGGTGAGGTTTATCAGGATGCTGCCTGGATTGGAGGGTATGAGCTATAAGGAGAGGTTAGAAAAACTCAGGTTGTTTTCGCTGGAGTGTTGGAGGCTGAGGGGAGACTTGATATGGTTGATGCATAGATATGGTTGACGGTCAGAATTGAAATGTCTAATACGAGGGGTGTGCATTTAAGGTGAGAGGGGGAAAGTTCAAAGGAGATCTGAGGGGCATGTTTATGTACACAGTGGTAGGAGTCTGGAATACGCAACCAGAGTAAGTGGTGAAGGCAGATACGATAGGGATGTTTATGGGACGTTTTAGGTAAGCACATGAAAATGCAAGAAATGGAGGGATATGGACCAAAGGCAGGCAGAAGGGATTAGTTTAATTTACGTCATGTTCAGCACAACACGATGGGCCGAAGAACTGTACAGTGCAGGAACAGGCCCTATGTTCTGCATCATTGTAGGAGATGCTTCATCTTTTGGGATGCCTATCTACAGCTACATTCAAGAGAATTTGTTTGGCTGTACTTAATGTCTGTATAAGAGCTTTGCATAGTCAGCACCAGTCCTGATGCAATTGAGATACAGCTCAGTCTACTATATTTTGCTGGGTGGGTTCTTCTAAAAATAACATAACTGGCATCAGTAAAATGACTGCTTTAAAGCTATATGCTTCGGGGAAGGCGGCCAACCATCCTTATCCAGTCTGGTCTTTGTGATTTCAATCTAAGACCACACATTTGGCACTTAACAGCCCTTGAACTTAGCAAGCCATCCTGTAGTTGCATAAAATCACTGCAACTGTTTGAGAAAAAGGCTCAAGAAATTGCCTCATGGGAAATTGATCACAGAGAGTAAATACCAGCCTTGCTAGAGACGCTTAATTTTCCGCAATGAATTAAAAGGAACAGGATTGTCAGTGCTTGATTGTCACACACTTAGTTTGAAACGGTAACATAGTATTGTAGACTTCAGAGTTTATGCTTCTGTTCATTGCACAGTCAGCATTGAGGTCTCATCACCATAATAACAACGGTTTATTGATTAAATATTGAGCAATTTGATAACTAAGCTTAAAATACATTAGGTTGCGCTTAAAATAAAATAACTTTTAGAATAATATTTGTACTTATATTGTATATGTGTAACAAAAATATAGACAACTAATCCATTGTTTCACAAAGCAAAACATTTCCTCATCAGTTTGTTGGGTTTATCTGATTCATTGAGAATGATCAGGCATGGAGAAAGAAGATTTTGTATTTATGCACATTTTTCATGACCTTAGCGCATCCTAAAGTTCTTGACATCACCTGAAATAACTCTGAAATGTAGAATTGTAGGAAAGTGACAGGCAGTTGGATGCTACAATGCCCCACAAACAACCAGGAGATAAATATCCAGAATATTTATTGATGTTGGTTGAGGGATAAGTATTGACCAGGATGTTGGAGCCAACTTCCCTATATTATTTGAAATGGAATTGAATCTTTTATGTACACCTAAGACAGATAAGCCTCAGTATAATATCTTATTTGACAGTAGGCATCGCTCAGTGTAACACAGTTGTGCACCATGATATCAGCCTGTATCATGTACTGACATGTCTGAAGTGGGCTTGAAATTGTAACTTTCTGACTTGGAGATGGACCTGAACTATGGCTAACACAGATCCCTGGCTTAAAATTAGAGTTGCCCTTTCAGACAGATTTTTCTGAGGAATTTGAGTCAACCATGTTTGGAATCAGTTTTCCTCTTGCCTAGATTTAGTAACTTCACATTACTTCATTAAATATTATTGTGATTTTTTTCTGGCTAAAATTCCATGGAGTCCTTCACTGAAGGCTATAGGAGAGATAAGTAAGTGGAAGCACCAGTTATATGAGAGCATCCAAAAGATGGGAATTGTCACTTGGAGCACAGGCCAGTGAAACAATGTCTGATTCATTTTTATGGCAGGATAGATCTGCTCAAATGGGCACTAATATATGGTTTATCTCTTGCCCATTGATTGCCAACATAAATACCCTTTTATTAGAGAGTGATTACAAGGTTACTGCCAAATTTAATCACCAAAGGAATAATTATGTAGCAAAGTAAAATACATTGGGGGGAACATAGATGAGGGACAGAGACAAGAGATTTGAGGATCAAAGAAAGTGACACAGGCATACAATGGAGGAGGTGGTACGAGTAGGATTGAAGAACAAAGAGACATGCAGAGTGAGATATACTGTGATATAGTCTGACTGTGATTTAGAAGATGTAAGATTTGCCCTGGTTCTGTAATAAAATAAACGAGGCTGATGTTTGTTAGCTGTACTGTTGAATTCTATTTATAACCTACCTCCAAATTAACTTTAAGCACTGCCATCTTAAGTTGGGCGATGACATCATGTAGACTGGGAGAGGCTACTTGATGCTGAGGAAACCATTTTGTGCTGAAAAAAACAAGACTACGAATTCAACAAAGACTATTCTCACTTATCAAATCTAACTTACTTAGACGTGATTTCAAATTAAATTTTCAGTTTAAGAACATTTTTAAGGATTTCTTCAATTTATTAATTTCAGTAAGATATATTGTTTGTAGAGGAAAAAAATAGCACAGTTTTTACAAAATAGCCTCCAGCACATCCTGTTGGATCTTTTACATTGGGAGGTAAGGTATGGTTACATAGAGAACATAGGAGACAATGACACTGAAAGAAGTGTCTGCAGGACCAGGATAGCTGGAAATAGATATGAAATACTGGACAGAATCTGCAAAAAGACATAATGGATGCTTGACTAATTTTGTACCTTTAACATGACAAATTAGAATTATTATAGGTTAATCTAAAATAATGTACAGATGTGAGTGCAGAGAAACATGGGATTTCTCAATCTCACTGTACATGTGCTAATCTTGCTAAAATAGGTAAGAATTGGAATCAATGTTGTGAGATTATAAAACAGGTATTTATTGGTACTGGGATAATTAAATGATAATAAAAAGCAGATACAGGTCACTAGGGAGATCAAGATTGCTATATGAAGAAAAGATTCTGGGAAATATTCTAAACTGTGGCAAAATAATTGTGAATGAGAAGGGGTGTGTGTGTGTTTGTTGGGTCTGGCAGTGGGGTGGGTCATAGGCTGGGTGGCTTTCAAATCTAGAAAGCCGCCAAGGTCACTGCAGTGACCCTGGTTCAAGGAAACTTGGAATATTGTGTATAGTTCTGGTCGCCCCATTACAGGAAGGATGTGGAAGCATTGGAAAAGGTGCAGAGAAGATTTACCAGGATGTTGCCTGGTCTGGAGGGAAAGCCTTATGAGGGAAGGTTGAGAGACTTGGGTCTGTTCTCCTTGGAAAGAAGAAGGCTAAGGGAGGATTTGATAGCGACATACAAGATGATCAGAGAATTAGATAAGGTGGACATTGAAAGTCTTTTTCTTAGGATGATGGCGTCAGCTTGTACAAGAGGGCATAGCTACATTTGACGGGTGATAGATTTAAGACAGATGTCAGAGGCAGGTTCTGTACTCGGAGTTGTAAGGCTGTGGAATGCCCTGCCTGCCAATGTAGGTAACTCAGCCACATTAGTGAGATTTAAACAATTCTGGGATAAGCACATGGATGATGATGGAATGGTGTAGGAGGATGGGCTTAGAATAGTTCACAGGTCGGCGCAACATCGAGGGCCGAAGGGCCTGTTCTGCGCTGTATTGTTCTATATTCTATGTTCTAAGTGTTCAGCAGTGCAGGAAGAAAGTAAATGATCTGCTACACTCCTCAAGGGTGACTGCTACCATTTCTTCTGATATCTCCCATTTGCACGGCCACCAGTCACTCAAACTTTACCACTCGCCAAAGCTCATGGACTACAAATTTCATTAGCGCCTAAATCATGTCCACTCAAATGTTCTCGCCCACTAACCCTCCCTGCCCTCTGCTCACTCACCGAGGACGCAGTCTTTACTGCTCCTACATCACCACTCATGGCTCTCCCCTCTACCTCCAACACTTCCAACACAGCTTTTGTCTCATTACAGGAAAAAACATTTCTGTCAACCTGGTTGAGAGAGTGTAGACTGATGGAGAGGGTGAAGTTCACAAGGCTCCTTACCCAACATGAGGAGAAGGTGGTTAATGGGGCTGGAGAAGATGTCGAGAACTTATGGGCAACCAACTTGGTGACTTTCAATGCACATGCCACCAATGCTGACTCGTTAACATGTGCAAGCTTTTATCTGTCTTGAAAAAGTAACTCCCTTTCTTCTCTTATGCAGACTCTAGTGGTACCCAGCAAACCTCTGCCAGCACTGAGACCCTCAGCTCCACCTCCATCTCTGAGGAGGAAGCTCTGAACCTTCAGTGTGCGCATTGGCAAGACTTCCACCAGCTCGGGGTGGGAGGTCTCTTTCTAGATTAGCCTCGGGAGCTCAATCTGGTGAACACATTACTGAAATGTCTCTTCAGTTAATCGAGGAAGAAGCACTTCAGGTCTCTGGTGCTCAAAAGACAGCCCCAGCTGAGCTCAAGACAGAAGATGGCCCCAAGGTCTTGGCCATTAATGACATTGTCAACATGCATGGAGATGCTCAGGAGCAGCCTTTTCGGACATCCCGAGGATGAAATGTAATGGGCATGCATTGGTCATCTCACAAGCAATTGACTTTGCGACAGCAAATAGCATCAGAAGTCAGGGATCCTTGAACCCTAACTTTGTCAGTGCAGCCAAGGCATTGCATTTTAACATGGACGATACTGAGGCTAAAAACAAGATGCAGGGATTATGGTAGGGCCAGCCCTGGATAGATTTTCCACATTTATACTCACCTTGTGAGTGAGAGGACAGACTCAGTGATGATTCCACAGTCCTTGGAGACACGGGTTCATTCATTCCATCTCTTGAAGGCACCATTTAAGGCTGGGAGGTGTACAAAGAGCAGCTGACATCTCCGTTGCTAGCTCAATGGCCAGCTAAGGGAACCTGCACAACGTGCTGCCTCTCTCAGGTTAAATGCCCCAGCATTTCAGAGTAATTCAGCAATCTAAACGCAACCTGACATGTGGAAGGCTAACTGATGATGGAAGGGTAAAAAGGAGGTGCCTATGGATTGCTCTCAACCTGCCTCTGATCATAAGGGACTGCACTATGTAACACTTGGATATCATACACTGACTGAAGCCTTAAAGGCCACCCAGCCTCATGTTGATGTTACTGCCCTGTCTCAGTGACTGCTGAATGGTGAGGAGGGCCTGTAAAGTGCAGAAACATTTAAGGTGGACTCAGCTGAAGACATCATGCGTACGGTCATGTGCATAAGTAGACACTTATTCATGAACAGAAACATTCGAGGGGGGCAGGTACAACCAGATGAACTGACCAGAGACTGCTTGCCATATAACCTACAGCAAACAACACAATGAAAGGAAGTCCAAATCCTGCTCATTTCACCTGGAGGTGGATTTTAATGACGTTCTCTCTGGCTTATTATGCTTGATGCATGTGCATACCTCTATCATGGTCTCTTGGATGTCCCTTTTGATCAGTGTCTTGATCCTTATTCTCATCTTCATCCTTAGAAGTTACTGTTGATCCCCATTTTGTTTGCACCTGGTATATCCCCCCTCCCTATTGGCTCCAGTTGTGAAGAGTATAGCATGCCACAATGATGCTGCACCCCTTTTCTGGGCTACATTGTAGGAGCCTCTCTGGCGCAGTCAGGGCATTGAAACCTCATCGAAAGGAGGTCTCTGATGTATTTCACTCTGGCCCTGAAGCAAGTATGAGCAGCATGGTATCTTTGTTCTGTATTAGTCGGAGGGTTTCTTAAAGGTATCAGCAGCTATATTTGGAGGGGGCAGCCTTTGTATCCTGTCAGTCATCCTTGTTTGGCCGAAGGGCCTTGTAAGGACACAGGAACTTGTGGATTTTCTAAATGGCAGCTCCCAGAATATCTGATGCATTCGCCAAAATTTGACATTGGTGGTCGCAGATAAGTCACACTCGAAAGGTGTGGAAGCTTTTTCTGTTGACAGTCTCCGCTGGTTAGTGAAAGGAGCCTCAACATATGTGGTCTATAGTGCCCTGTGGCAGGGGGAAGTCTAGCAATGTGGAGAATCCCACTGCCTGAAATGCCTGACTCTCATCATCATGGGGTAAGGATCTAAACTGATGAATTCTTGAGAAACAAAAATTGCTGGAAGTTGTTGGAAAGTCTCAGCAACTCTGGCAGCATCTGTGGAGAGAAATCAGAGTTAGCGTTTCAGGTCCAGTGATCCTTCCTTCTGAACAGAATTGTGAATTCTGGAGATTTCTGGAGAAGCCTGGATTCTGACGGTAATGGCATCTATGACATTTTGGGTCTAGGATTGGGAGATTTCACACAGGTCTCCAATTGCTTCTTCAAACAAGCTGCTGACAAAATTCAACACTGTTATAGCATTGATAATCACTGGGTTGGGCTGGTCACCCAGTCCTTCTGACCTAAGTCCTACTCCAAGAGATTACACAGTTCTGTGCTGATAGTGACCCAGGTCATCCTTAGCCTGTGCGTGCATTGTGGTTGTGAGAACTGTAGAAAATGACAGTGAGGTCAGTATAGGTAGGTTCTGGTCATCCTCCTCCATTTCTATGATGGCTCTTCACCTGTGGCTTCCCCTTAGAACATAGAACAATACAGCGCAGAACTTGCCCTTTTGCCCTCGATGTTGTGCCGACCTGTGAACTAATCTAAGCCCATCACCCTACACTATCCCATCATCATCTATATGCTTATCCAAGGACTGTTTAAATGCCCCTAAAGTGGCTGGTTAACTACATTGGCAGGCAGGACACTCCACGCTCTTACTTCTGAAGACTGAGGCAGCTGCTGAAATTTGCTGTTCTTGCTGAGCTTGCAGACAACCTTGTGATTGCTCTTTCCTCCAATACCGTCTTTGCCAGTGCCCTGAGGCAACAAGGTTTGCACCAACTGCAATATCTGTGCCAGATGTGTGAGCCATTAATTTGTGCACATGTTGGACAAAGAACATCATTCACTGATGGTATTCCTGAGCACTCCACATCAATTATAATGAAGCGTTCAGTTGTGCCCTGACGTAGTGACAAGGAGTCCAATGTCCTGCCCCTGTAAGGAGCACCGAGGTATGTAACCTTATTTAGATGTCTGTTACAGAAGCAAAGTGCTAATGCATTAACCCAGTGTAATAGCACTTCCTCCCCAAAAAAGTAATCCTTAAACATCACAGTCCATGTCCTTGCATACTTACAGTTTAGTGGGCAAATGTAGCAGCTCTGAAACATTATCTCCCAGGTATGAAATACGATTCGAAAAGGGCAAACCCAGCTCAGAATTTTCAGTTAGGGTCTGAATAGATTGTCATACCTAACATGACAAGGAGGCTATTGGTGCAAACTGTGTAACGATTGATCAGCTGAGGTCATAATTTTAACTATCATCCTTGCAAAAAGAATGACCTGTCAAGAAATTGCAATTTGATGCCAGATGGGGTGGCATTGTAGAATCAATGGATATAGGATTAATGCAATTGCAGGATGTCACATTTAAAAGAATTATAATCCCATTCCCAAAGAAGAAAACTGTGACTTATTTTACCCATTCTGCATGTGGTGGCTGCCATTTTCTCTAATAATCATGTGGTTTCTTTGGATTGAAAATGGCAACTTTTAAACTTTGTGTCCTCGTGAGTGATTTGCAGACTCTGTCTTAGATGCATTGTGGTCCCTTCATTCTTCATGTGTTTGAGTTGCTTTTCCTGAGTCTTCAATGACCTTTTGACACATCTGTCCCACACGCCCACCCCATTCATGCCATCCCCTTTAGATAACTGCTAGTATCCCCAGTGTGCCCCCTCAGCCCATGGCTTTGCAATTTGCCATGTCCTTATTGGCCATATACTCACCCCATGCTAAAGCATGTTCAGGATAATCCTTCTTCTCAGTGATCTAATTCAATGAATACCAATCCCAGACTTGAGCTTCCCACTCCGGAACCCAGAACTCCAAGGATTGCCCCATGGTAAGCCCTCTGACCATTATTGCCCAGTTCTCCATCATTCAGTGTGGTTCACTCCCTCTATCTATTTGGCAAGAAATCCCTGACTGCTATTGGGCCTGCCCCTGGTCTGATGCCTCCACTGCACCCCGACTAATGTACCTACAATCACTGCACTGTTTGCACTTGGCCTGTAGAACTGACCTCGGTCCAATATGCTTGCAGACTACAGAGACCAGACTGCTGACACATGGATCCCTGCACTTTGGTAGGACCAATATCTGACTGAACCCCTTGACTGAGTGTGATGGCACCCACCGACTAACTGTAATCCTTGACTCCACTTAGGACTGGTTCCTTTTTTGACTTTTAGACATTGCTGTTTAGTTGAAGCACGTAGAGTGCATTTGCTGTGTATGCTGCTGGCATATGCTGTTAGCATGACATTGACAGAACACAATGCCATATAGTAACACGTCCACCCCCTTGATTGTTCAGTGTTCCAAACTGTATCAAGCTGCCTGCTTGTCCCTCTGAGTTGAAAAGCACTGCAAGCAACAGGGGATGACAACCTCTTATTAAGTGCAAAGTTAGTGAGTGCTAAGAAAGTAAGCTGACAGTTATAAGATGCATCATATATAGATGTATATGATACATGAGGCTCACTTCCAGGCAAAGAGACTTGGAAGAAACAGAAAGGTCATAGGTATCCCTGTGCTCCAAAGTGAAGTCCTGAAGGGATGCAGTTGAGTGTGACTTGGCTGGAGAGCAGCCATAATAATGTGGTAAAGCTGGTGGTTTGCCAATATGGACTTGCATAGACAAAAGGTGTAAAAGGACAGTTTCCATGTGGAGGCATTGTGATAAAGATAGTTGTCTGAAACACCAGAGAGCAAAGTAGTGAGTGGCTGCCATTAGATATCTGCTTTGACTTTCATGTTAGGATTTGGCATTGTCTAGTTTCTCGGAGGAGGATAGGGATCTCTGAATTGTACAGAAGTGAATTGAGATTAGGTAATAATGAGATGAACTGCATTGAAATAAGACATTCCCACCCCCCGCTTATGATTTACACTGGCCCTATAAATCCTCATGAGAAATTCAGAATCATTTTCTAGATATTGTAAATTGATGGTTTTTTTTCCCATTTTTGTTGTGTTTCCCACTGTTCTCACCATTGCCCAGTCAGTTAAAGAGAGTGGAAAATTCCATAACAATGATATTAAAAATTACGAAATGCGCACAGAGCAATTAATTTAACCATACAGTCATGCTTTTGTCTTTGGAAGTCTTTTTAACAATGTGCTTTCTAAAATGAATATGGAAAATCTCAGTTTATGCAGTATTGCAATATTCTTTACTGAGAAAACTCCAGCTAATTAGCGTAGCCCTCAACATTGCAACTCTGCATAGAATTTTGAGACATTTTTAAAGATGACAGAAAAACAGCTATCTGTAATAAATACATATAAAATTATTTCACATAATATTTCAAAAGAATATATATATGTATCGACGATTGTTAAAGAAGAATACTGCCTATTGTTTCTTTAAATGTGAATTTGACCAGCTGCTGAGCAAAGAGAACATTTTTAGTCACAGAATGTTAATTGTGACTAGGAGGAGTTATGACACGCCATCATATTCTAAAACTGTGCTTAGCTGCCTTAAAAGGCAGAACATTTCCCAATCTTTTTTCTGAATTTCACCATTTTATTTTTGCATATGTCAAGGGGATTTCAGGTTGTGGGATAGATGAATATTGTGGCTGATTTAATTGCCATTGTTATGCGGTGGGCTTCATTGGTCTATGAATCCTTTATTATTCATTACATTTGTATACTTTTGAAACATTCTGCAAATCCATTAACAGATGGGTAAAGATTGTATTATTTAGATATCATTGTTGATGATAAATACCAAAAAGAGTAACAACTTTTCACTGTTTCAAAGCAATGACTTTTCAAATATGTTTCAGCACCAACACAACACATTTTATCAGAGGAAATATTTTTTAAAACACACCAAAATTAGAAAAATACGTTGTCTCAAAAAACATAAATATATCAAAATTGTTAATGAAACGCTAATTGATAAATGCTAAGATAAGAAAGAATTCTAACATGTGGACTTGTTAGTTACAAATATTGACTGAGTAGATTAACTTTGACAATTACTTGCTTGATAGTCCACCTTTTAAAAATGATAATGATTTGGATTCTCTGGGGTATATTATAACTCTGGGCACTTCAGTGAAAAGAATGATAATGAGTCAGCCGTTTTTTTCACAAGTCTGTCAAGTTTTGCTGGAGTGAGTAGCAATAAAAATAAAACTTGGGAAAGATATAGATTGGGGTATGGATTCAGGCTTATTAATTTTACACAATGCTCAATTCAAAACAGTCTTTTGTGCGGCAGTTAACGATGGTATATTGAATATCACAGATAAACAAATGAAAAATTGTAAATAATATTCATTTGAAATGGCAAAATCCAGAAATTTCCAATCCGATGGTAATACTTCAGTTATGTGTAGAGAGTAGACAAGCTGTGATTGTTCTTCTTAGAGTGGAGATGGTTTGGAGAAGATTGGATAGAATTGTTCAAGATCAGGAAAGGTTTAAATATATAGAGGGAAGCAAATTCCAATGGAATCAAGTAGAAACATCAATAATCAAAAGCTTAGGTTTAGAATGACATGCGAAGAATGAAAGGTGAGGACTTTTTTTATTTTACGAAGTGGGTTATTATTATCTGGAATGTATTCCTTCGAAGGATGGGTGTAAACTTATTCAGTAAGTTGGTTTTGGCTATGTACATGGAAATATGCAGGACTGTGGGGAACAGAAGGGTAGCAAAAATAATTAAATACTCCACATCACTCAAGAAGCTCAACACCTTCCAGGACAAAGCAACCTGCTTGACTGACACCACATCCACCCCATCTTCAGTACTGTATTCGCTTATGCACTGCAATAACTCCTCCGACAACATTCTGCAACTTGTAACCTCTACCCCGAGGAGGACAAAGGCAGCAGCTGCATGAAAGCACCACCACCTGCAAGTTTCCCTCCGAGGCACACTGCTCTCTTGACTTGGAAATATATCACCATTCTTCATTGTCGGTGGGCCAAAATTCTGGCTCCTTGCTAGTAGCACCGTGGGTGTATTTACTCAATCTTATTAAGTGAAACCACTTTGAGAAAGTTCTACCCAGAGACTTTTGGAACTCTTTCAGCAAACTTTGAAAAGGAGCATTTTCATTCATTTATTTTAGGATACCATATTAGCAAAAGAAAACAAAACTTTACAATGGAAGCAGCATGTGGAACAGCAAAACAGCTTTCAGGTTTCATAACAACAATCTTTTTTATAGCAGCGAAGATTGGACAACAGTTTTAATCAACTGATGCTATCATGAGGGATCAAAATGTATATAGGATTTTTATCTCCTTATCCTAACTAAATTCTTACAAATTGAGAAAATAACCAATAACTTCAAAAGCCTATCAATAAAAAAAAAATTGTCCATACCACTATTTCCACCAAAAAAGAAATCTGCTTTCAGATCAATTTGTTACATTGTGAATTGGCACATGTAAAAAGCATAAATCTTAAGATTTTGAACTGTTTCTGAATAGACACCAAATTAAATGAGAAACATATTAGCACACTTTTCTGCTCTATGAGAAGAACATCATATTAGATTAGATTCCCTATAGTGTGGAAACAGGCCCTTCGGCCCAACAAGTCCACACCGACCCTCCGAAGAGTAACCAACCCCCCCCCCCCTCTGACTAATGCACCTAACACTGTGGACAATTTAGCATGGCCAATTCACCTGACCTGCACATCTTTGGATTGTGGGAGGAAACTGGAGGGAACCCACGCAGACACTGGGAGAATGTGCAAACTCCATACAGACAGCTGCCCAAGGCTGTAAACGAACCTGGGACCCTGGTGCTGTGAGGCAGCAGTGCTAACCACTGAGCCACCGTGCTGCCCTTAGATATGTTATAAAGATCAATGAGAAGCAAATTACAATTTCCTAACAGCTTTTAAGCAATATTTCACTTAAAGGGGGCATTAGTTAGATCATGCTTCAATAGCAGAAATCAACTCCCCATAGTTTCATTCATCACATGTATGTAAGATCTGAATCATGCAGTTGCAGAAACTTACAACAGGAGCTTATTTATGGCAGAATTATTGTTGGGCTCTTAAATAGATCAATCACACAGCTTCTTCAATCAAAGAGGATCTAAATCTACAACAAATAGCCCAAATAACGGTGGATACAGAATCTACAAAAGTTCAATTTAATACAAAACATGCTGCAGAGTGTGTTGACTATTTAAAGCATCATAAACTGGGTGACTAAGGGAGTCAAACCTCTTCTGAACAATATATTGCATCTGACAACATCCACACCAGGCCGCAGCCGCCACTGGGCCACTACCCCCCCCCACTCTGCATCGGGTCACTGATGTCCCTGCTTTGGACCACCATCCCCACTTCGGAGGCCAGAAGTTGGAGGCTGGGGGTGGCTGTCTGAGAAGACCGAGGAGGAGAAGAAAACCGCTGAATGGGTTGGGGGAACAAGAGGGAGAAGACAAAGAAAAAGAACAGGTTGAGTGGACAAGCTCTGGCTGGAGGGTCCTACTCCACTGCAATCTTACTGGTGGTTCCAGTCCTCCATAACCGTGAAGGCAAAACTGTTCAGCCTTCGACCAACTGTTGTAGCAATAGAACTTACTTGTTGAAGATGTGCTTCAGTCTTTGGAACATACCAGGCGATAAACCAGATTATTCCTAATCCAACATATACCTTCATGCCTTGGAAAAGAACCTTGAAGAAAACTTCGCTGCTGTGAGGGAACAAGTTTCTTTACCAGCGGAACACAAGGATAGGCACTTCATTTGTTCCTAGACCTAATAATTGTATCCATCATTGCTAATGGAACATTAAGACATTATAACCACCTTGTAAATCCCATCCACTCCTACAGTTACATCATTCAAAGTTCCTTCAGCCAGATCAATTGAATTTCTGACCTAACAGAAACCAGTGGAGAAAAATGAAAGATCACCAGCTTTACCTTGAGTTTCTGCAACTGGTTACAGACTTTCCTGATCTACCTACTAAAACAGATGGAAGGGCAAGACAGATTAGGAAAAGAAACTGCACTATAACTCATTTGAGTATGTATATAACTGTTAATCAATGTTTCTGACGTGGGAAGAGAAAGCTGGGGTAGTGGTGCTGCGTGACCCTGGAGCAACCTTACGATGATGTCGTGGAGCTGCATATCATTGAGCATAAACAGCAGCATTTGGGCAGAGTTAGATGAGACGCGAGGTCAAACTTGATTAGACCACACTACACTCTGGAAAACTCACATGAGCACACCGATATGAATGCACAAAGAAGACAGATTAGACCTAATATCACTATAAATCAGAAATCCTTGACTGTGCAGAGCAGTATTTGATGTTAAGGTGAAATAAATAGTGTTACGTTAAAGCCTTAACCAATACAGTTCTTGAATTTGCTTTCTCATTGGCTAATCTGTCTTGCGCGCAAACTTATGTGGCATCAAACCATAAAATAAAAGATACATCCATGCAGCCAGCACTGTGATTGACTCTTAATGGAGTCAGGCTAATCAGGAATGGGCATTAAGTAGAAAATTTAGACGTTGCAGCCTGCTTGTAGAACAGGACATGGCAGCAGCTCATCGAATCTTATATCCTTCTCAGCAATCTTTACAAACGACAGCATTGTTACACAGATCCTAGACTTGTAAGGTTCAGGGCTGTGTCAAAGAACAGAAATGAGGCCGCTTGAGAGGGGAGTTGAAACCTACTGGTAGTTATCAAAGATGTCCTGTACTTTGTGAAGTACAGGTGACATTGGAATTATATCATTGTCACTCCAGATGCTATTTAGCGAGAAGGAGAATCACTGGAAGGAAAAGGAGACAACGGATGGATTTTGCCAATTTTGGTAATTGCAACCCTCCTGTTGTGACCCTACCCCCTCGCCCTCCCCAAATAAACTATATACACCAGGGCAGGAGTTGAGGAAAACCCAGGCTGAAAGACATCCATTCCCAGCCCCACTTCTGTATGAACTCTGCCCAGCCTAGCTTTGTCAGAGGAAAAGGCAAGGTTTGTGTTTGTTAAAATCAATTTCTTAGCTCAGCCACGATTCCTTTTCCCTTCCGTGGACTTAGTTTTAGTCAAGGCAAAAGTGAGGACTGCAGGTGTTGGAAATCGGAATGGTGCTGGAAAAGCACAGCAGGTCAGGCAGCATCCGATGAGAAGGAAAATCGGCGTTTCGGGCAAAAGCCCTTCATCAGGAATGGAATTTATTAGTTTTAGTCTGTTTATCTAGCTCTGATTCTTAAATAAAAAGAGGGCCCTCTACTTTTTGTCATTTACATAAATGATTTGGATGCGAGCATAAGAGGTACAGTTAGTAAGTTTGCAGATGACACCAAAATTGGAGGTGTAGTGGACAGCAAAGAGGGTTACCTCAGATTACAACAGGATCTGAACCAGATGGGCCAATGGGCTGAGAAGTGGCAGATGGAGTTTAATTCAGATAAATGCGAGGTGCTGCATTTTGGGAAAGCAAATCTTAGTAGGACTTATACACTTAATGGCAAGGTCCTAGGGAGTGTTGCTGAACAAAGAGACCTTGGAGTGCAGGTTCATAGCTCCTTGAAAGTGGAGTCACAGGTAGATAGGATAATGAAGAACGTGTTTGGTATGCTTTCCTTTATTGATCAGAGTATTGAGTACAGAAGTTGGGCGGTCATGTTGCGGCTGTACAGGACATTGGTTAGGCCACTGTTGGAATATTGCGTGCAATTCTGGTCTCCTTCCTATTGGAAAGACGTTATGAAACTTGAAAGGGTTCAGAAAAGATCTGCAAGGATGTTGCCAGGGTTGGAGGATTTGAGCTATAGGGAGAGGCTGAACAGGCTGGGGTTGATTTCCTTGGAGCATCGGAGGCTGAGGGGTGACCTTATAGAGGTTTACAAAATTATGAGGAGCATGGACAGGACAAATAGACACAGTCTTTTCCCTGGCGTCAGGGAGTACAGAACTAGAGGGCATAGGCTTAGGATGAGAGGGGAAAGATATAAAAGAGACCTAAGGGGCAACATTTTCACGCAGAGAGTGGTACGTGTATGAAATGAACTGCCAGAGGATGTGGTGGAGGCTGGTACAATTGCAACATTTAAGAGGCGTTTGGTTGGGTTTATGAATAGGAAGGGTTTGGAGGGATATGGGCCGGGTGCTGGCAGGTGGGACTAGATTGGGTTGGGATATCTGGTCAGCATGGACGGGTTGGACCGAAGGATCTGTTTCCTACATCTCTATGACTCTAAAAAATCTCTATTAGTTGACACTATTGCTGGTAATTTTAAAGATAATTTTATTGCTTCTTTTAAAATATTACTATATTAATGTTTTGATATTGATTTATCTTGCTGAACACCTCATTTGTAGCCTTTCTTTTTGAAGTTCCCAATTCTTATTGTGCCAGGCCAGTGCTGATGTCTGCTTCGTTCAACAACTCCAGACAACACAAGTTTTCTGTGCAACAGCAGTAGCTTTATTATCGGACATCCGTGTGTCTACTTGTTGTGACACTTCTTCACAAATCTCTGCTCTCCACACAGAGACAGTATATTTTATAGGAATTAAGCAAAAAGGTTTATCAGTCACGTGGAAGATTATTATCACATAGTTTAAAGTAGGTAATTATGAATTTACGAAGCCTGATGAATGTGGGTGTCCTGCGATAACGTGTGATTGGATTACAGAAACTGATTATTGTATTTTGATGGGAAAAGATTAAATCAGAAGTGTTTTGCCTGCTGTGAATGGGGAGCTCCCGTACCAATGCTATTATGGTGGGGAAGTAAGACGATGGGAGCGGGAGGCAGTTTAACAGGGTTGTGGCCAAGGCAATCAGTCTTGTCTGGAGAGGGCAAATACCTCTTTCTGGGGCTCCAGGAGGAATCTACATGTGTGGCTCCACTGGGCTCTATTTCTGAGACACAGTCAGCACAGCCCCCCCCCCACCCCGCACTGAGATGTTCTGAAAGTATTGTAAGAGTACTGGCTTTCAGTTGATACTGCAGTAAGTCCTTTGGCAGTGGAATGTTTAACCTTTGAGTCCTGAAAGAGAAGCAAAGCAGGGAACTGACCCCTCTGTGGTATTTTAACGTCCTCACCAGATCTCGGGCAACTGCTGTCTAGTGTCTTGCTGATGAGGAATGGGCGACTCACAAGAAGTCTGATTTCCTTTGGGAGTGAAGGTAAAAGGGATTGTATTTGCTCCAATAGAAATGGGAATTGCACTTCTGGTGGCATCTGTGCACAGTGAACCAGAGTTCAGTGAAGCTCACTCAGACTCTATGCACATCATGGACCTGAAGCATTGACTCTTTCTTTCTTGGCAGATCTTCTATGCTTTGCTGACTTTTTTAGCAGTAATTTGCTCCCCTATTTTATGCTACTTCCTGAGCATTTGAAGGTGAGGTTAGTTTCAATTTAATATCAGGAAAAAAAAAAGTCCTTTTGTTAACAAAACCCCAATTGTATGAATAGAAATAGTGCATTATGGCAGAAGAATTGATTGTTGTGAATTTACTGAAAGGTGCTGCTACTTTTAAATTTGTAAGTGAAATCAAGTGAGACATGCCAACAAAAGAGGTCCTCATTTGTTCTTCTCATTTGTACATATGTTTTCGATCCTTTTGAGGTTCAAATCACCTGGGTGTTGCTGTCTAGATATTGCATAGTGCCAAGTCAAAGAATGAAGCTGTGTGTAATATGAATGACTGTGTTGTGGTACTTGTCTTTGCTGTAAAGTACATTATTCTGTAACCCGAGCTTTCAAATGGGCATTGTAAGTAGAGAAATGAGTACAAAATCCAGGAAGTTTTTCTAAGCCATTAAAACATTGTGATGCGCAATGAAATCCTCTAGCTAAATCCCATTCAGCAATTTATGACTGGCAACATTAAAGGAACACTCAGTTCCAAGAGTTGATGTGTGGCAACGTTTAATTCTCCCAGCAATAATAGAGGAGCCTATTGCTGTGTTTTTCATTTGGTTGCTCACGATGTTGTGGGGATCACTGAAGAGCACTTGAAACGATTATAGATGGTGACTGAAGGTAAATAAGTTTAAGAGAGAGACAGACAGTAGATGTTAGAAGTAGTCTACTAATTTTTGTTTTTTAGCTGCATAGCAGGGAAGGCATCTGAGCTAAATGGGTTCTGTTCAGGAGACTAAGTGAGAAAATAATAATAAAACAAAGCTAAAAATAATAGGAGAGAGAAAATAAACTGAGGACAAACTAGCAAGTGATATAAATAAGGAGAGGAAGAGCTTCTATAAATATATAAACAGGAAAAGAGATGTCAAAGTGGGCATTAACCTCAGAGAATGAAACTGGGGAAATAAAAATGGGAACCAAGAAAAGGCAGAGGAGTTGAATGAATACTTTGTTTCAGTCTTCATAGTAGCAGGCATTAATAAAACTCCAAAAATACCAAACAGTCAAGGGGCCAAGAGGAGGAGAAAATAAACACACGAACTACGATTGGAGGAAACTAATGAGGCTAAAGACTGAAAAGGTCCCTAGACTTGATGGGTGCACCTTAAGATTTTACAAGAAATATCTACAGAGGTAGTGGACACACAGGTAATAATTCCAAGAATCCTTAGATTTGAGAGAAGTCCTAAATTGGAAAACTGCCCATGTAACCCCCTTATTCAGAATGTGATGGAGCCAGTTAGCTTCACATCTCTTATTGGGAAATTGGTGGTGTCTATTATAAAGGATGTCATAGCAGGACACTGCAGAAATGCATAATATGTTCAAGGAGAGTCTGCATGGTTTTGTGAAGGAGAAATCATGCCTGGCAAATTTATCACAGTTCTTTCAGGAGTTAACAAGCAAGATTGATAAAGGGGATTCAGTAGATGTATCATATTTGGATTTTCAAAAAGTGCTCAGTAAGGTACTGTGGCATGGATGGCATGGTGGCTCAGTGGTTAGCACTACTACCTCAGTATCAGGAACCTTGGTTTAAATCCAGCCACAGATGACAGTCTGTGTGGCACATTCTCCTCATGTCTGTGTGGATTTCTGCTGGATGCTCCGATTTCCTCCCACAGTCCAAAAATATGCAGGTTAGATGGATTGGCCATGCAAAATTATTTGTAATGTCCAAGGGTGTGAATCGTAGGTGGATTAGCCATGGTAAATGTAGGATTACGAGGATGGGTAGGGGGCTGGGTGTCTTCAGAGGGTTGGTGCAGACTCTAGGCCGAATGGATTCTATGGTTCTACTGCTTATAAGGCTACTTAATAAGGTAAGAGCTGATCATGTTGGTGGTAGCATATCAACATGGATAGGGATTGGCTGACTAATAGAAGACAGAGCACGATAAAGAGGGTATTTTCAGAATGGAACCTGTAATGAGTGGAGTGCCACAGGAATGGCTACAATTGTTTACAATATAGCTAAGACTTTTAATCTGCAAAACAAAACCAGATTTATTCCAAAAAGGAATAAGTTTAACACTGAGTGAGACCTGAGCAGTAGTTGTTCATCAGAGGAGCATTTTGCAACAGAAGGTTAATTTCACAATTTTCACAAGAATATTACAACGCTGTCTATGAGGTATAGACATAAATCTTCACTTATTTCTGAATGAATCTATTTTATTAAGATACAAAAAATATTAATGACTTGGAGGACCGAAGTGAATGTCCCATCACCTAGTTTGCAGCTGATAAAACAGTAGAGGAAATTGTGTACATTGAGCTTCTACTAATTGGAATTTAGAAGAACGAAAGGGGAACTTATTGAAACATATACAATCCTGACTGGACTTGACAACGTAAATGTGGCGAGGTTGTTTCCCTTTTGAAAGAATCAAGGAACAGCCGGTATAATGTTAATAGGAGATTATCCATTTAAGATAAAGACAAGGAGGATTTTTTTTCTCTCAGTGTGAAATTCTTTACCACAGAGAGCTGTAGAGGGTGGGTAATTAAGTATATTCCAGACTGAGAGACACAGATTTCAATCAGCAAGGGATTCAAAGGTCATGTGGAAAAGGTAGGAAAGTGGAATTCAGGAATTATGATCTCATTGAATGATGGAGCAGACTGGCAGGGCTGATCGGTCTGTTTCTGTTCCGTGTTTGATGGTTTTGTGATGATGAAGTCAAGGATGACTGATATCTCTGCTAGAACCCAGGCCAATTTATTACACAGCTCGATGATGCAGTCAGGGCTTGGGAAAAATCCTGGGAGTTGTGGTAAATCACAAGAAGATTTATGCCACTAATAGATCAGTACAGCTAAAAGCAGAGGTTGAAGGGTTCATTAGCATTGTCTGTCTGTCATGACTAAGTAAGGTTAGAGTTGAGGGAAAATGCTGGTAGGATCTGGCTTGGTGAAGGTTTCTATTGGTGAGCTGGAGTTGTGAATAAATGATGGAGTGCAGGTCTTAGGTGAATGTTGATTGAGGATACAAAGATGATGGAATAGACCTGGAGCATTCATTGAGCAGTCTTTGACAGAATTGTTCTTGAGATGGACTATCAAGGCAAGATCTGCAAAAGTGAAAAATTATAATCCATTGAGAACATGTAAATAATGAAGAGAAGCATGGGGTTTGGTTATGTCCTTGGTAAAGGTGATTCTCTAAAAGTGGTAATGCAACTGTACCCAGCCCAGGTCAGGGGTTAGGAATTTGAGTGAGAGAACTCATCTCCTGTCTCCCCTGCCTGTGTGATGCAATCCTCCCAGCTCACCTGGATAAATGCAGCTCTAACAATAACAACCAAGAAGCGCAATGTCATTCAGGTCTAAGCAGCCCATTTGATTGGCACCACGTCAACCACTGTTCCACAGTGGTATCAGGGTGTACCATCTACAAGGTGCACAACAACAATGCACCAAGGCATCTTCAATAGCACCTTCCAATCCATGACCTTAACCACCTAGAAGGGCTAAGGCAACAAATGGGTACATCACCAACTGCAAGTTCCCCTCCAAGCCACTCTCAATCCTGACTTGGAAATGTGTCATTGATCTACTGAAAATAAAGAAACAAAATCCTGGACCTGCCCCCTCACAGCTCTTTGTATGTACCTACACCAAATGAATTGTATCAGTTCAAGTTGGCAGCTCAGCACCATCTTCTCAAAGGCAGTTCAGGATGGGAAATAAATAATGATCTAATCAGTGATGCCCATGTCCCACGAATGAATTTAAAAAACCATTGTGTTAATAATACTTAATTTGTTTCATTCTTTTAGACATCCAATAACGTTTTAGTTTTAAAATGTGAGAACTTGTGGGTCATTCTGTTGGTTAATTGCTGGTCATCTAACTTGTTTAATCATGAACGGTCCCTAACAAAAACATTAATGTTGCGAACAGTTAATGGTTGTTAATGTCAGAAACTGCCGATGTTATGAAAATGTCTTATGGATTTAAATTACACCTCAATGAGTTATTTCTGTGAAATCTGAATATTAGTTTAATATAGAAGCTTTCTTTATTTTAAGTCCTCTCCTCCTCTCTCAGTACTTTTTGTTGGTCACAGTTCCTAAATAAACAAACTCCCATGTCCCAGTCCAAAATATCCTTGTTCATGGGACTAGCTGCCATTTAACTTTGGGTGGAATGTGAAGTATCATAATCAAACGTAATCATGTCCTCAGTGGATGTACCCATTCATAAACTCTCCTGCGGGGAATTAAAAATGTGACTTAGCTGTTTTCATTTTTCACCTTCCTAATGTAATGCCGCTGAGGCCAATTTTAGTATCCTGCCACTGGGTTAATTTAATTCAGTGTAGTCGAGAACATCCTGTTTGTATGAGTCATTATCACATTATACCCATTGAGCCTTCAAGAGATTTTGATAAGCTTGTTTCATTACACTGAGTATTCATAGCAAAGGAATTTGACCTTGCATAGAACCTCTGCAAGGTGCAGGTCTGAATCTGCTTAATGAAGCTTGGAAGATCAGAAAATGAGGGTGCAGCAGGCCAGAGAGCATGTATCAATGTGTCGAGTGTTGCCCTGGAGGCTTGAATACAGGAATTCTCGTCCTTCAGGAAGCTGAGAGTCCCTCCAGATGTGTACTCAGAAGATTGTGGAAGCAGAAAGTCATTGTTGTCGATGCCAGACGTCTAGCCTCGAGGACCTCAGTGTAGTACCTCACAAAGTTTAATGACCTTCTACATGTGTTCAGAATCATCGTCACTATGCATCATCAGCCACATACTTTCTGTTTTCACCCCAGTTGCTTTTCCTACCTACCGCCAATCTTCATCAAACACAAGTCAAGCTATCCAGTCAAAGCCTCACTTCATCCGTACGTACATAGCACTACTCCCAGGCTCACATTCACACAGACCTGCCAAGCATATCACATCACACTCCCTGATACAATTCCCTATCTTTTGCAGGACAAGCTGGACCATTACAGGTGGCAGCAGTAAGAAACTGGCAGGGGGTGAGCATGCGGAAGAGAGTCCTGTCCATCAGTGGAGTGCCTGTCACTTGCGGCACTGACATGGATGAAAGCATTAAAGATAGTTGCAAGTTTCTGCCTGACACACCTCCTCAAATCTCATTTCAGTCTCATCCTACAATCTGTTATAATTGGTGCTTTCATATCCTCAAGAAGTGCCAGCTGGCCGGGTAGTGGTGTGGGAGGCTGGGGACGAAGAAAAAGCGTTGCTAAACCTGACATCCTCAACCATCATTTAAGAAATTGGCACTGTCAGGTTTAGAGGATTATATGCAGGCAGCTCCACATGATAGTGAATCCTATCAGAAAGATGTTGTGAAACTTGAAAGGGTTCAGAAAAGATTTACAAGGATGTTGCCAGGGTTGGAGGATTTGAGCTATAGGAAAAGGCTGAACAGTCTGGGGCTGTTTTCCCTGGAGCGTCGGAGGCTGAGGGGTGACCTTATAGAGGTTTATAAAATCATAAGGGGCATGGATAGAATAAATAGACAAAGTTTTTTCCCTGGGGTTTGTGAGTCCAGAACTAGAGGGCATAGGTTTAGGGTGAGAGGGGAAAGATATAAAAGAGACCTACGGGGCAACTTTTTCACTCAGAGGGTGGTACATGTATGGAATAACCTGCCAGAGGATGTGGTGGAGGCTGGTACAGTTGCAACATTGAAAAGGCATTTGGATGGGAATATGAATAGGAAGGGTTTGGAGGGATATGGGCCGGATGCTGGCAGGTGGGACTAGATTGGGTTGGGATATCTGGTCAGCTTGGACGGGTTGGACCGAAGGGTCTGTTTCCATGCTGTACATCTCTATGACTCTATAATTGCTGAGATCCTGGCAGGAGAAGGGATTGTGTAGCTGACCATTTTCAAAAGGGCAGCATTACACATGATTTCTTCTGCAGAGGACCCTGATAAGATGTTCATGAGGGAAAAAAACAAAAGTTCTGAAGAAGAGTCACCGGACCCGAACTGTTAGCTCTGTTTCTCTTCACAGATGCTGCCAGACCTGCTGAGTTTTTGTTCTTCTTGAGGATGTTAATAGGCTGATGCAAAAAAAAACCTGATGGGTATGCTGTCAGAAATACTTCATGGATTGGTGGCCTCCTGTGTCTATCAAGGAGTCCACTCCCAAATTGGTGCGGGATAGATCACTGAACCCGGAGTCCATGCCATGCAAAACGGAAATGGTGGCTGATTCCATGAGAACATCCAAGCGTCGTGAAGTGTCTGTTAGTCAATGTCTCAGTTTCCTCGGTGAGAAGCCAACCAATGTCTAACTGCAACAGCAGAAACTCAATTTGAGATCAAGAAATGTCAGCTTAATACCATCCAAACTGACCTTAGTAGATTAGATTCCCTACAGTGTGGAAACAAGCCATTTGGCCCAACAAGTCCACACCGACCCTCTGAAGAGCAACCCAGCCAGCCCCATTTCCCTCTCACTAATGCATCTACAGGCAACTTAGCATGGCCAATTCATCTGACCTGCACATCTTTGGATTGTGAGATGAAACCGGAGCACCTGGAAAAAACCCACACAAACACTGGAAGAACATGCAAACTCCACGCAGACAGTTGCCTGAGGCCGGAATCGAACCTGGGTCCCTGGCACTGTGAGGCAGCATTGCTAACCACTGAGCCACCGTGCTGCCCATGAAGTTGGTACTGTAGAGGTTCATCCAAAGATGATGATGTTCTCCAACACGTTCCTAGATTGCCTTCTGGGAGGCTAACAAAGGCACCATGAAGCATGAACCCAGTGTCCTGTCTTATGATAACAACAGCATTTCTGCTCCCTCTGCTGCTACTTCGTGCCCTTGTGGTCGGTTTTCATACTGATAGCCCAAACTGTTATTGCTGATGACAACATATTGTGTCTAAATTTGGGCTCTCGAGACCTAGAGCCCCTCAAGGATATCCTGCAGAGTCATCTGCAATGGCTATCATTTGAAGTTAGCAGCTTTCCAGCCTTTGTAGCCACTGAGGCAGCACAGTATAGGAGCACAAAGACAGGCAAAGGAATATGGACCAAGTAGTAAAGACTAGCAAGGGGTGGTGTGTTGAAATTTGTGTGCAAGATGAAATGATTTCATGTGTAAATTTGGTTTGGAGTGTTTAGTTTGTTGTGAATTGTTTACATGATGGCCAAAGTGAATGTTGCCATTTGTCAGTGAGAGAAAGAAGGAACTCGATGAATTCTTCATGGTCAGCATAGTTAGGATGGGCTGCCTCCTTCTCCTACACATGAATTGCTCACTTAAAGCCCCTGGTAGTACTATCCCCTTATTGGGATTGTACAGCATGGGATACCGGCTAACCTAATCAGTGGAGAACTGCAAGTCTCGTCCAGCATGGTCAGGCTGTAAAAGCATTGATTCAACATGAGAATAGTCTCCTTTATCACATTTCTTGTGACAGCATGCCTTTGATTGTATACAATATACTTGAGCATTGCTTGTTGGAGTTGTGTGGACCCAAGGACTCTATCCCATTTTCCCAGTTTCTCTGACTCCATTGCATCTTTTCTGATGATGTCACCTCCTGAAGGGGGATCTAAGAAACAACTACCTTTTTCCTCAATCGAAAATTCCTGCTACTGTGGTAGACAGGGCCGTCAGCTGTGTCCAAGCCATTTCCTGCACTTCTTCCCTTTCCCTGCCACAACAACAATAGGGTACCTCTGTTCCTCACTTTCCACTTCACCAGCCTCTGCATCCTAAAGATCATAAGCTGCCATTTCTGCCACTTCCAGTGGGATGCCAACACGAGACACATTCCCAACCCATCCCTTGTCAGCCTTCTGCAGGGACCATTCCCTCCAGAACACCCTGTTCCACTCCTCCTCCATTCCAAATACCTTCTCACACCCTCACGGCACTTGGTCCACTTCTGATCCATTCCCAATACTTCCTCACACCCCACAGTACATGGCCTTCTCCTCCTCCATTTCCAACACCACCCGACTTTTCATGCAAACGCAGAAGGTGTAACTCTTGCCTACTTAGTCCCTTCCTCCTCACTATCCAAGGTTCCAGACGTATCTTCCACATAAAGCAGCGCTTTGCCAGCACTTCACTCCATCTAGCTTATTGTATTCACTGTTCACAATGCAGTCTCCTCTACACGGGAAGATGCAATGCAGACATGGCAACCTCTTTGCAGAACACCTACATTCTGTCCATAAAAATGACTGAACTTCCAGTTGCTAGCCACTTTAACACACGACTGTATTCTCTGAGAGACATTTCTGTCTAAGGCCAGCTGCAGTGCTGCACTGAGGTTCAGCACAAGCTTGAAGAACAGCAACTCATCTTCGACTTGGGAACTTTACAGCCTTCAGGAGTCAACATTGTGTTTGGAAATTTTAGAGCGTGGTCATTTCCTTCTAAGTCTATTTCTTCCCCATCCCCTCCTCACCTCCCTTACCCCATACCCCAGGTCCTGTCATGAAATACATTGCTTTCAGCACAGTCAATACATTTTCAATGACTGATAGTCCTCATTATCGTCTGTTTAGCTTCTCTTCTTCCCTGCCTTAGAATCAACAATTCCTTTGTCTACTTACTCTTACTCACTCTCTCTGCGTTCCTCATCCCTGCGTCATCAGCATAAAGACCACCTTTTCTTAGCTGCTATCAGTTCTGAAGAAACATTATTTGACTCAAAGCATTGACTGTGTTTTCATAGATGCTGCCCGACTTGTTGAGTTTCTCTAGCAATCTCTGTTTTTATTTGTTTCAGATCCAGCATCCGCAGTCCTTTGTCTCATTCATAGAATGAATAGGAGATTGGTTGGCTTATAGGAGACAGAAATGATATAAAGGGTGTATGATGATAAGGCAGGAAAGTGGAATTGAAGATTATTCGGATCTTCTTGAATGTTGGAGTAGTCTTGAGAGGCCAAATGGCCTACTACCACTCCAATGTCTGGTATCTTATGGGCCATTTTCAGTTTGGCATGATGTAACAAGTGCTGTGCTGCAGGGATTAGGGCTGGCCCCTTAACACTATACAGTTTATTGAATAAAGGGATGGGAGGTATGGGTGCTAAATTTACGATGATGCAAAGATAAGTAGGAAAATGGGTTGTGAAGAGGACACAAGGAATGTATAAAGAATATAGATAGGCCAGGCAAATGGGCAAATAATTGGTAAATGGAGTACAATGTGGTAAAATGTGAAGTTGTCCATTTTGGCAGGAAGAGTGAAAAAGAAGCATGTAATCTAAATGGTGAGAGATTGCAGAGCTCTGAGATAGAGAGATCTGGATTTTCTTGTACATGAATTGCAAAAGGTTGCTATGCTGGTACACCAAGTAGTTAGGAAAACTAATTCAATGCCATAATTTATTGTTGAAGGGAATTGAATCCAAAAGTAGGGAGATTTTGCTTCAAATTTACAAAGCACTGATGGTACCACATCTGGAAAAATGTGTACGTATTGGTGTCCATATTTAAGGAATCATCTAAATGCATTAGAAGCAATTCAGAGAAAGTTGACTAATATCTGGAATGAGCAGGTTGTCTTTTGAGGAAAGGCTAAACAGGATAGGTTTGTATCTGCTGGCATTTAGAAAAGTAAGGGGTGACTTAATTGAAACATAAAAGTACCTAAGGGGACTTGACAAAGTGCATGTGGAAACAAATTTTCCTTTGGTTGGAGAAGTCAGAACTAGAGATCACTGCTTAAAAATAAGGGGTCACCATTTAAGACTGAAATTAGGAGAATTTATCTTTATAGAAGGTTGTGAGTCTTTGAAGCTCTCTTTGTCAAAGGGCAGTAGAATCAGAATATTTGAATATTTTTAAGGCAGAGGTAGATAGGCTTTTGATAAACGAAAGGATGCCTTTCTAACTGCCAATTGAAACTGCATGTTAACCTTATGAAAATTAGGACACCCAAGTCCTTTTGTGATTCAGATTAATGAAGCCCTTCCCTATTTAGAAAATAGTCTACGCCATTATTCTTCATATCAAAGTGCATAACCTCACACTTTCCCACATTGGGCAGAAAGGTTGCAGATGTAATACAATCTCTAGACTGTCTGAGTCCTTCTGCAGCCTCCCCTCTTCCTCAACACTACATTATCCCTCCACCTATCATTGTGTCATCTGCAAGCTTAGCAACAATGCCCTCAGTTTCTTCACCCAGATCATTAATGTATAATGTGAGTAATTGTGGTCTCAATACTGATCCCTTTGGAACTGCACTGGTCACCAGCAGCCAGCCTGAAAAGGAGCCCTTTATCCCTACTCTCTGCCTTCTGCCAGTCACCCAATTCTCTGTTCATGCTTGCACCCTGCCCTGAACACCATAGACTCTTCTTATTTAGCTGCTTCCTGTATGGCACCTTGCCAAAAGCCTTCTGAAAATCCAAATATATCATGTCCACTTGGTTGTTACCGCCTCAAAGATTTTTAACAGATTTGTCAGGCTTGACCATCTTTAGTGAAACCATAGAGTCATAGAGCTGTACAGCATGGGAACAGACCCTTCGGTCCAACTCGTCCATGCCCACCAGATATCCTAAACTAATCTAATCCAATTTGCCAACACTTGGCCAATATCCCTCTTAAACCCTTCCTATTCATATAGCCATCCAGATGCCTTAATTGTACCAGCCTCCACCACTTCCTCTGGCAGCACATTCCATACACGCACCATCCTTTGCGTGAAAAAGTTGCCCCTTTGGTCCCTTTTAAATTTTTCCCCTCTCATCCTAAATCTATGCCCTCTAGTTCTGGACTTCCCACTCTCATGATTTTATAAACCTCTATAAGCTCACCCCTCTGCCTCCGACATTCCAAGGAAAACAGCCCCAGCTCCTTATAGCTCAAAACCTCCAACCCTGGCAATACCCTTGAAAATCTTTTCTGAAACCTTTCAACTTTCACAACATCCTTCCTATAGCAGGGAGACCAGAATTGCACACAGCATTCCAACAGTGGCCTAACCAATGTCCTGTACAGCCCTAATATGACATCTCAACTCTTATATTCGATGTACTGACTAATAAAGGAAAACATACCAATTGCCTTCTTCACTATCCTATCTACCTGCAACTCCACTTTCAAGGAGCTATGAACCTGCACTCCAAGGTCTCTTTGTTCAGCAACACTCCATAGGACCTTACCATTAAGTGTATAAGTCCTGCTAAGATCTGCTTTCCCAAAATGCAGCACCTCGCGTTTATCCAAATTAAACTCCATCTGCCACTCCTCAGCCCATTGGACGATCTGATCAAGATCCTGTCGTAATCTGAGGTAACCTTCTTCGCTGTCCACTACACCTCCAATTTTGGTATCATCTGCAAACTTACTAACAATACCTCTTATGCTCACATTCAAATCATTTATATAAATGATGAAAAGTAGTGGACCCAGCACCGATCCTTGTGGCACTGCACTGGTCACAGGCCTCCAGTCTGAAAAACAACCCTCCACCCTTAATCTTCTGCCTTTGAGCCAATTCTGTATCCACATGGCTAGTTTTCCCTGTATTCCATGTGATCTAACCTTGCTCACCAGTCTCCCATGGGGAACCTTGTTGAACGCCTTACTGAAGTCCATATAGATCACATCCACCACTCTGCCTTCATTAATCCTCTTTGTTACTTCAAAAACCTTAATCAAGTTCGTGAGACATGATTTCCCATGCACAAAGCCATGCTGACTATCCCTGCTCAGTCCTTGTCTTTTCAGATACACGTACGTCCTGTCCTTCAAGATTCCCTCAAACAACCTGCCCGCTGCCTGTGACTATCGGTGATACAAATATCTCCGCATGGGGCTCTAGTAATCACTTCCGTAGCTTTTCACAGAGTTCTAGGGTACACCTGATCAGGTCCTGGGGATTTATCCACCTTTTTGCATTTTACAACATCCAGCATCTCCTCTTTTGTAATATGGACATTTTTCAAGATGTCGCCATCTATTTCTCCACATTCTGTATCTTCCATGTTTTTCTCCACAGTAAACACTGATGCAATATTCTCATTTAGTATCTCCCCCGCCTCCTGTGGTTCCACACATAGGCTGCCTTGCTGATCTTTGAGGGGCCCTATTCTGTTCCTAGTTACCCATTTGTCTTTAATGTATTTACAGAATCCCTTTGGATTCTTCTTAATCTTATTTGCCAAAGCTATCTCATGTCCCCTTTTTGCCCTCCTGATTTCCACCTTAAGTATACTTCTACTGCCTTTATACCCTTCTAAGGATTCACTTGATCTGTCCTGTCTATACCTTACATATGCTTCCTTTTTCTTGACCAAATCCTCAATTTCTTTAGTCATCCAGCATTCCCTATACCTACTAGCCTTTCCTTTCACCCTAACAGGAATATACTGTCTTGGACTCTTGTTATCTCATTTCTGAAGGCTTCCCATTTTCCAGCCGTCCCTTACCTGCGAACATCTGCCCCCAATCAACTTTTCAAAGTTCTTGCCAAAAACCATTAAAGTTGGCCTTCCTTCAATTTAGAACTTTAACTTTTAGATCTGATCTATACTTTTCCATCATTGTAGAATTATAGTTGTTGACCCCAAACTGCTCCCCCACTGACACCTTAGTCACCTGCCCTACCTTATTTCCCAAGAATAGGTCAAGTTTCGCACCTTCTCTAGTAGGTACATCCACACACTGAATCAGAAAATTTTCTTGTACACACCTAACAAATTTCTCTCCATCTAAACCGTTAACACTATGGCAGTCCCAGTCTATGTTTGGAAAATGAAAATCCCCTACCATAACTACCCTATTATTCTTACAGATAATTGAGATCTCCTTACAAATGTGTTTCTCAATTTCCAGCTGACTATTGGGGGAGTCTATAATACAATCTCAATAAGGTGGTTATCCCTTTCTTATTTCTCAGTTCCACCCAAGTAACTTCCCAGGTGTATCCTCACTAAGTACAGCCGTAATGTTATCCCTTATCAAAAATGCCACTGTGCCGAATTACCTCCCAGAAATATTGCTGCTGCACCCTCTTCCCTGCTAGGCTCCCCTTTCAATCAACTCTGACCAGTTTCTCTCTCATGTCTTTGCAGTTAGTCAGTAAGATTGGTAGGCTGGTAACTTAGATCAGGAATCTTTGCACACACAGGAAAGAGAGATCACATCCAGGGTGAGACAAAGCATGAGTGAGGATATAGTTTGGAGAATCTGGAGGCAATGCAGGAATTCAGTATAAAAGGTAAGAGGTACTTTTTGCTTATTTTTTGTATGGCTCATAGTTTCTAAGGTTTATTTTAAATTTGATCAATTGAAATGTAGGGTGAGGGAGCCCAGCATAAAGTAGTGACATCACAGGATCACAGGTAAAATGTAACTTCGTTGGTGTTAGCTACTAATTTGACTGTTAAAGGCTTTGATCAGATTGAAGGTACAGAGGGGAAATATTTACAGGCTACAAACTAAAAGACCTGTTCAAAATGTTTAAAGATCAAATTAAGAACCAAATAGTTAAAATGGGAGGTGCCGTGCCAGGCAATGAGTTGCACCTGCATCATGAGGGAGCTGGTGGACCCCACTGTGGTTCATAATGACCACATCTGGAGCAAGTGTTGGTTGCATGAGGAGCTCCAGCTTGGAGTTGATGAGATGGAGTCTGAGCTTTGAACACTGACACATCAGGGAGAGGGAGAGCTACCTGGATGCTGTGTTCAAAGAGGCAGTTGCTCCCCTTAGATCAATTACCTCAAATCCAGTCAGTATTCAGGTACAGGAGGGTGTGACTATGAGAGAGGCATCCAGGAGGTTGTGCTGAAGGAGCCTCAGCCCTTGAGTTTGTCTACCAGGTTTGAGATTCTTGCTCCCTGTGTGGATGAGCAAACTGACCATAGGATCATGGTACAGGGAGCCATTGAAGAAGAGGGAGAAAAAAGAAATGTAGTTGTGATCAGGGAAAGTATAGTAAGGGGAATAAACTGTTCTCTATGGTTAGGATCGAGATTCTGAAAGCTATGTTGCCTGCTGGGTGCCTGGGTTCAGGATATTTCATCTTGTTACAGAGGAACTTGGAGTGGGATAGGAAAGATCTAGTGGTTGTGGTGCATGTAGGTAACAATAATATAGGAAGGAGGAGGAAAGAGATTCTCCTGAGGGAATATGAACAGCCATGGGTTAAATTAAAACACAGAACCAAGAAGGTAGTAATATTTTAGATTACTACCTGAGCCATGAGCAAATTGGCACAAGGTCACCAAGATTAAAGAGATAAACACATGGATGAAAGACTGATGTGGGAGAAATGGGTTTGAATTCATGGGGCATTGGCATCAGTACTGAGGAAGGAGGGAGCTGGTCTGATAAGAGGCTCCACCTGAATCATGCTGGCCTGGCAAATTGCATAACCAGGGCTTTAAACATAACAGTCTGGGGTAGGGGAGGGGAATTCAGTTGCAAAGAAAATGTTAAAAGTGGGGGAGGGCTCTGCAGAGTTATTAAAGATTCCAGAACAAATAATAGGACTGATAGATTCCTGATCCTTTCCATACTAACTTTAGGCACAATAGATGGAGGGGACAACTATGAGAAGAGGGTCAATTAACATAGGACTGAGGAAGTTATACTTAAATACACGCTGTATATGAAACAAGATAAATGAGTTTGTGTCACGGTTTGAAATTGGCAGGTATGATGTGTTGGGTATCTCAGAGACATGGTTACAAGGGAATCAGCGCTGCGAACTAAATATCCAAAGATACGTGTCCTATCAAAAGGACAGACAGATGGGCAGAGAAGTGATATACAGTCAGAAGGTGTAAAATCTGTGTGGGTAGATTTGAAGAACCGCATAGGGGAAAAAGACCCTGATGGGATTTGTGTACAGGTCTCCTAACAGTAGTCAGGATATGGGGAGGAAAATAAATCCAGAGATAGAAAAGGCATCTAAGAAAGTCACTATTACAATAATCATGGGGCTTTCAACATGCAGGTGGACTGCGAAAATCAGGTTAGTAGCCGATCTTAAAATATGGAATTTGTGGAATGTCTATGAGATGGTTCTTTGGAGCAGTTTGTGGTAGACCCCACTAGGGAATGAGCAGTTCTGGATTTGGTGATGTGTAATGAGGCAGATTTGATTTGGGAGCTTAGTGACAAATCCCCAGAGGACAGTGACCGTAATATGATAGAAAACACCCTGCAGTTTGAGCGGGGGAAAGTTGAAACAGTTTGATTCTTGTGATATTCAATTTTCAAGGATTTTTCTTTTCATGCTCCCAAGCTCATCCATTGGGCGATTCAGTCACGTGGTAACTGTATTTGTGCTGACTTATGAGGTATTGGGATTCAGACAGAAGCAAATTAGAAGAGTTCATCAATATCTTCAATGATTATCAACACTCAATTTCATTTCAAGCCAGAACAAACAACTGTTTTCTTAGATATACAGAATTTTAAATTGGCAGAAAACGTAAGTTAGCATTAAAGGATTTTTTCAAAATAATTGATGCAGATTTCAATATACAAAAAACCAACACTATAAACACACATTCCAAATCAGTGAGGTCACAGCTTGTGTGTTCCGTTGTATATTCACAAAATTGTAATATTTTAACCAAAAACTTGCTACCTTTTTTTTTACTCCATTCCCGTTCTCAATTTCAGAAATTGACAGTGTTCATTGCAATAGCATTCACTGCAGTTTCCCCATACAATAGCTCCTGAGCATTTGTATCCTTAAGTCAGTGACACCACATTCATTTACAAGTAAATTCCCATCTCAGTGATTTCAGGTTTTCCTGACTTCCAGTTGGCTGACTGTTCTGCTGTTGACAGGATCAAAATTGTGTTCTTTACTGCGTCCCTCTCCCTCCCATGTTAACCTCCCTTTTTCTTAACTTTCCCTAGCAGTGCTATCTTTCTCTCTTCCCGCCCCCCCCCCCCCCAACACAGTCTCCATTTGCTCCTCTCCCATGCAGCTTGCTTCTCTCTTCCTCCCCATGCAGACTCTTTCTTTCTGTCATCTGCAGTCACCCTGTCCTCCTTTCCCTTGCAGCCTCTGTCTCCCCCCCCCAACCTGAGAATTCCTTGTCTTCCATCATCTTTGCAGCCTTTATGTCTCCCCTAATCCCCTTGCAGCATTCTTCCTGACCTCCTATCCAATCTCCGTTTCCTCCATTCTCCCATTCAAACTCCCTATCTCTCCAGCTCCCTGTTTCTTCAACTTCCCTTGCAACCTCCTTGTTCCCTCTGAAGCACACCTCTGGATCTGGCTGACCTCAGCAAATGGGCGGCTTCAACTCCTGCTCCTGATCCCAGCGCCCATCATGTAAGCGTTGGCAAAAACTTAGCCTCAACTGAGGCTGCCAGCCAGCTATGTTCCTGGTTCTCGGGCCCAGTTCTAACTCTGCCACCCCCAGCTCTCATCTCCCACTTCCAGTGGGTGGGCCTCTCTCCAAGCAGTTACCCCCAACACTCAGCCCCCCTCTCCCAGCTCCCCATTGTGGCCACTGGTTCCCCAGCAAACATTTCCCCTTGTGACTCCCTCACTGCAGCACTTAGACACATAACTGCTCACTATCCCTGCCAACACATTTTGCTCCTCTCTCATGTTCGTAGATTCAATAGTGACCCTTCAACTATCACCAACCAGAACAGGGGAGAACCAGCCTCTGATCGAAGGAACAGCTCCTCACCATGTTTGTAGGTGGTGATTTTTCTCTGATTAATTGCCCCATGAGTAAATTTTCCCAGGAGGTTTGAGTATGTCGTGGGCAGATTTGCTTACCACCCCTTGAATTTTGAATTCTGTTGGAGATCTGGTTGACAAGTTGAATCCAAACAGCACTGGGAATAATGTTTCGATATGTTTGGAGAGATTGAGGTAGGTCGAGGGATTTGGGGTACTAATGGATCGAGGATCTGGGGCTTACTCTTGGAGGAATTCAGTATGGGTGGGAATCTTTGACCATACACACCGGTGAGCTGGATCTGTCTGTGCTGGAAGCTCCTGCCATTTTGGACCATTGCTAATCCAAAATGTGGGCTCACTTGAGATGTTGCGTTTGTAGTTTTGGAGTGTTTATGGGGTGCCTGCATTATCTGCAATTGAGAGTGGCTCTACCAACTAGAGACAGACACTTGTAGAGCACTAGATTGTTTTAAATGCTCCTTGAAGAAGGGCTTATACCCGAAACATCGATTCTCCTGCTCCTCGGATACTGCCTGACCTGCTGTGCTTTTCCAGCGCCATATCTTTCAACTTTGATCTCCAGCATCTGCAGTCCTCGCTTTCTCTCTGTTTTAAATGCTTGGTGATTTCAAAGCGTATAGCATTCAATAGCACTTGAGGAGGGTTCAGAAGGCACTTCAGAAGGCAGAGTTTACAAAATAGCTACAATTCCAACAGGAGCAGCATACAATCCAGCCCTTGAGGGAAAACAGATTACAGCAACACTGAGTATTGATATAGACAGCAGCTGCGGAAACAACTGGAGCACATACAGTGGCTGTAACCACAGCAGGAGAACAAATAGTGACCGTAGCTACACAAGGAGCAAATATAGAAATGACAGTTGCCTTGAAGAGTAGAATGCTATTTATTTTTATGTAGAAGAGAAGCATTGAGAATGAGCAACTGTACAGGGCAATGAGGTTGCGTGAATTGGGCTCTGAAAAATATCAACATTTAGGCTGAATGTCACGTCCTGTAAAAATAAAGGCTTAACTCTGCTGGCAATACGCATTTGAGAGATTTCTAACCAGGTTTGGTTCGTTTTCTGGATAAGTTTAAATATTTGTTTTTGTGATCATGTTATAAATAAATCTAATCCTAAATTTTTTTTAATCTGTATCTGTTTGTCTATTTATATTTGAATACTTGCTTAAATTTGGTTGAAGTTGTTGATGCTCAATTAGCAGCTAAAGTTTAGAATGACCAGATTAATTGACTTTGTGGTTTTGTTGTGTAATTTGTAGACACTTGTCCCCCTCAGTTCTGGATTAGAGTAAATCAGCCACAATTCACTTGTAACTAGCTGGAAAACAAGAAGGTCACCGTATTTGATTTCCTAAAAAACAAGTCCTTTAGAAGGTTTTATTCATGAATTATGTAGTGAATAATGTATCCAAAAATGTGAATATCAGAATATCTTGTTTCAGAGCTCCTAATTGATGATTTCTGGAAGAAACTTTTGAAGGCAGAAATTTGTTGGAGGATCACAAATATAAAATATATCAGATAAAAAGAACTTGGCTTTATGTCACTGACCCAGCGCAATTCAGAAATGTCTCCAATGTATAACTAATTAGTACATTTGGAGTGTGCCAGTGTTGTAATGTAGGAAAGGGTATAGAAAGGTCAATTGCAGGTTAAACTTTTGTGCTAGTTAAAAATATCAGTGAAGAATGTAGAACTCCCTCAGAAACTGGAGTGTTTCAGATGCAGAGTTAATACGTGTTGTTAATGTAATGCATGACTGTTTCATGATTCAGTGCATCAGGCTAGTCATTAAAAGCAGTGTGCAACTTGACCTGGTAAAGACCAAGGTTATGTGCAGACATCAGAGCATCCTTGGGGAACAGTGACTCCAGAATTGTTAAGTTGTCCATGGAATGGAACACTACTTCACCAAAGATCAAGATCCAGGTTTCTAACTCCAGAACGGCTGAATTCCATCAGAATTTAGAAGAAATGAGAGAAACAGTTTGGAGATCGATGTCAATATTTCAGTGCAAAAGCAATTTAAACTTCCTTAAAGAATAATGCTAGCCATGTCGAGCAAATAAAGAACTAAAATCAGCAAGGTCATGCAAAATGAGTCTGATATAAAACGAGGTAACAAGTTACAAAGGGAAAAAGGTCCCTAGAAATCCTTCAGGATGAAGGAGTTCCTCATAGGGATAAACAAATCATTACAAAAACTTAAAGTTATTGCGTGTTAAGTAGGCAGCAGGAAAAAAAAAGCAGCAAACCCAATGCCAGGATTTGGAAACTGGAATGAAATTTCTGTAACCACTGTTTCTGCTGAGTATTAATTATTCCATTAAACTACATTCACCCGTAATGCTCTGTGTTACAGTGTATTTTACAAGATGCATTGCAAAATATATGCAAGACCTTTTGAAGTTTATAAAAGCTTCAATACATTCCCTTATTCATAAGGCCAACAGTGACGTTTGAGGATCAAACTAATTTAAAATCTCATCGTAGCACCACCTCCAGTTTTAGCAGAGACTAACATTAACTAAGTCAAATCATTTTTTCAATCCACAAAGGTGATTCTTCTACTTCCAGAATCTTTTAGTCAACACCAATGGATGTCACAGTGATCCCACCTATAGAGGCCTGGGCACAGAATCTAGTCTAACAGAATGATGCAGCCTGGAGGGATGGGGGTTAAGAGCAGTGTGTTCTGCCATCAGAAGGGTGTCAAATATCCTATATTGCTATTTTAAAACAGAGGAGGGAGTTTCCCTGGTGTCTCGAAAAGCATTCATCCCTCAAATGACATCACTAAAAACAGAATATCTGGTCACACATTGCATTCCTGTTTGTGGAATCTGAATGTCTGCAAATCAGCGCCTCTGTTTTTGTGCGACAATGACTTTCTTTAAAGAAATTAAAGACACTGGCTGTGAAGCAGTTTAGGACAGCCTCACATTGTGGAAGATGTTAAAAAAATTTCCTTGATGCTAAAGAAGTTGATATAGATGACTTACAAAAAAAAAGCATTTTAAAAAAACAGCAGCATTGAAACTGAAATATAAAGCAAATCAGCATCTGCAGGCCATTTCATGAAGAGGCAAGTTTCAAGGAGCAACTCAAACATGAGGGATACAGCTTCCTGAAGTCATCTGTTTTCTTGCTTAAAACACATTTTAGGAATGTGTTGCCAGTGAGGCCAATGTTTGTTGCCTTGAGAAGGTGGCGGTAAAGCTAAACTAATTGAACCATCGTGGTACACCCACGTCACTTCTTTTTTGCAGTGGCTTGACACAACTGGATGGCTTGCTGGGCCATTTCAGATAGTGGTTAAAAAGTGAACCACATTAATGTGTTAGGCTAGATTTGATAACAATGATAAATTTCCTCCCAAGAAACTTTAGTGAACCAGATGGGCTTTTACCACAACCTGGTAGTTTCATCGGGGCTCAATATACATGGGGACAGAGAGCAAATTCACCCTGAAGGTCTTCAAAATACACAGGAACATTCAATCATAGGAATGAACAATGTGAGACAAGTCAAATAATAGAAATGGCAGAATCTGTGAGGAGCATTTCCTCCAATAAGAGGCTGGTTCTCTGTTGCATTTGTCACTGATACGCTTAGAGGAGAGCAGTGAGCAGCTGAGAAGCAGTTCTGAGTGGTTGTAGTGAGCAGAATGCCAGGGGTTCCGTTCGCCAGGGCTTGGGATGTGTCTTTTTTAACCTAAGGCAGTGCCAGGACGTTTGCTGTGGCCATTGAGAGAGGATGGATATCACCTGGGGGGGTAGGCAGGCTCCTGAAGGAGTGGACATAGAGCAGGCTGCAGGAAGGCTGGAGAGGAGGAGACTGTAAAGCAGTTAGGGGGCGAAGAAAACTCATTGGGGAATTAGAGATGAAGGTGGCTGCAAGAATGATTATGGGAGATGGAGGCTGAAATAGATGGAGGCTGCATTGAGAGAGAACAGTCTTAAACCTAATGGCAAAGAAAAATTCTGATAACTGAAAACCAGGAAAATTTGAAATCATGGAGTGATTGAATTCTTTGAGTACGAATATGAAGTCTGTAAGGCTGCATGTATGGCAAAATGTGTATGTTAATGAGCACGGTCAAGTTTTGAATTTAAATCAGCGATTGAGATCTAAGGTGCTGTTTAAAGCAAGGGTATTAACTGCGTGGTTAAAATATTCTAACTTAGTATGTATGCAATTAGCTGAGACCTTGCCATTCTGTGTGAGATGTGTTGAAGGTGATTTTAGTGTGTAGAAGTGTTGGTCAATTATTCTAAAAACAAACTGTAGTGTTTAGGCTATTACTGTCTTTTTTGTGTGTTCTGGCTTTGTTTCATGGAAGATTGATAATTGGGATATTTATGAATTCTTCAATTCTGTTTCTGTGGATGTGCAAAGACCCACTATCTCAACGCAAATACAGAAAGTGCTGTTACTTGTGAGCATCACCTAGTAGAAGAGTTACTGAGAACGAAAAAGTACCCCTTGAAAACCATGAAATAGCCCTGAAAGATCGGAAAGTAGCCTTTGAGAAAATCTCAAGAAGTGCTTGAAAATAAATATGTTTTGACCCCTGTGTTACCGCAAGTATTGCACTCCTGTTCTACTAGAGACATAATAAATGTTAATTAGAAGATTTTGGCTGAAGAGCTTCAGCAGTCTTATTATGGGTTAGAATTGAACACCTTATTATGAATAAAGTGTATAGGTAAATTGTGTTCTCGGTACATCAATGAAAGTAAGGAGTACAAACAAGTTCAACGTTGCATTGTGCCCAATCCTTCTGTGTTGCAGAAAGACTTCATGGACATTTTAGAAAGAGCCATCATTCTGATCTTGGCCTGAAGAAAGCAGTGAGATGTAGTGTTTACTGGATAGCACTAACTTGGACAAATGGACCTTTCCTAAATCGGCCTTATGCATTCATTGCAAATCTGCAGAATCTAGACAATATTGTGAGGTCTTACTTTAAGGTAAAGATGTAGCTAGACCCATGGTCTTTGTCAACAATTATTTATTAACACAATATAACGAGACAAGTTACACAATTCATGAGGCCAACCTGGTGCTCCTCCTCTAATGTCTCTTTTCATATGGTTATCATTTGTTTATGCAGATTTTCAGGAATTAATGTACATCTCCCCAGATCTTCATCCCATATACTTATAACATATATCCTTCAGTCTCTGCGGTGGTGTCAGCCAGCTTCCTGATCTGATATGGAAATCTCTTAGAGGTTACTGAGCATCTGTATTTTCTGAATTCATTCTGAGTCTGAGAGCCATGAGCCAAATGATCAGACGATAGCCCTTGTCGCTGTGTGGCCATTCTTTTGTCTCTTGTGTCTCAACTGTTAATGGTACAGCAGACTGAAGCAGAATGTAGGCATCTTGACTACTGCAAGCAAGACCAGGTAATGACCGTACATGACATGTTAAATCTGAAAGTGCTCACTCTGTCGGCTCTCTGGAAAGACAAATGCAATGTGCCTTTGCAATCCAAGAGCAATGACCTCCCCAGTACAAAACTAAAGACAGTGAACTGCAAGATGCAGCCTGCTTCGGCCTGCTAACAGCTCATTGCAAAGGAGTTCAAGGCTGCAGTCACATTCACAGCCACCAGCAGTGCTGATCCCAGCCCGCTGTGAGGCTGCAGTTCTACCTTTAGAGTATGGTCGATTTTGGTGAGCATTTCTTTCATGAAATAGAAATGTTGCATGTACTGAAGTTGGAGCACTCAGTGAATGTGGCCTAAGACCTCTTCTCTCCTTTGACCTTTATCTTTTTGACCAACACGTCCTCCTTTTGTGTGTATCTCATTCTGTCGTAGACAACACCAGGTCTGAGAGTAAGCCCTGAACCCTTGAGGTCAGAACTAAGGCCGTCGGCAGTATTCATTAAGGAAAATATCAGTGGAGAGAAAGGATATGCTGGAGTGGTCAAGGACAAAACCACTTTGTTTCGAGTTAAAAAATAATTAATGTGCCAACACAGTGCTGAATATATTCTATAAGGACACCAACGAGTTGGAAATGTATAGAGGGACAAATTTGCAAATAAATTAGAGGAAAAATTATTCAGTAGTTATAACTATAGACTGGAATGATAATATTGTAAAAGGCAGAGAAGGGAAGAGTTTCTTAACTATGTTCAGAAGAACTTTCTAGATTACAGTCCAACAAGATTGGAGGTTTTTTTTTTAATCAGATTGTGGTGAATGAAGTAGGTAAAATAGATCAAGTCTCCAAGAGGGAATATTTCGGAGACCGTGATCATGCTATCATAATGTTTATATTAAGTATGGAAAAGGACAAGCAGTCTAGAGTACAAGTAATTAATTGTGAGAGTCAACAATTTGCAGGTAAAACTGTCATGGGAGCATAAGCCTCGCTTCCATGAGGTTGAAAGGTGCGAATAACAAATCCAGATCTCCATAGATGATGATAGAGACAGAATAAGAAGAGGCTGAAAAATGGCATGACAGATATAGGTTAATAATACAAGTGTGAATCAAATGTTCAGAGGCTGCTGTCTTGACCTTGAGGTTAATATTATCCAGCCCACTTTGGAAAGTATCTGATACACAAGTCCAACTATTCCTCGGGTTGTCATAAAAGTCAATGACAATCAAACTACTCAAAGACCCCAGTTTACCCATCTGATGAAATTGTATTAGCATAAAACATTGGCTGGGTTCATGTTAGTTACTGGTTGTAGGAAACAGCTTACAGAAATTGTTGGGGAGAAATAACTGGCCTTTTGCAGGCTTCAGCAGAATGATAGCAACATAGAACCTACTCTTTCAGGAAGCTTCCTCCCTTTATTGAAAATACCCAAGTGTTCACCTGCTCAGGAGCTAATTGGAGACTTGTCATCAAGTTGGTAACTTCTGGCATCCACAATTAGTTACTGTTGCCCAATCCAGTCAACACTCTGTTGGTGGATGAACCTTCCAATGACCATGTGCTCTGGTGCCTTATTTCTCTTCCTGCATTGCTTGCAAAGCAGCAGTGTAAACACAACTCACAATCAGTAAGTTGCTTTTAGAAGTGTGACAATCCCTTCCACAGTTCTTGGTTTTAAGTGGATCATTTTTCTGTTTTAGTCTACAATCAAGAATGAAGAAAGGAGATGCACTTTTTACAATATGCATAAGTTGAAGGTGTCAGGGCAGGTTGAAAATGTACTTGAGTCATGAAGTTATGGTATTTATTAAGACACTGGTTGAACTTCAACTGGAGAACTGTTTTGAACTCTGGACACCAGAGTTTAGGAGGAACGTAAATAGGTTAGAGACGATACAGAAACAACTCCAAGGATGAGGGACTTATTCCAGTAGATTGGAGAAGCAATGGCAGTTATCCTTGGAGAGAGTAAATTTGATGGACACATCCAAAATTCCAAAGTTTCTGGACAGAGGTAAGGAAGGAAAAACTGTTTCCACTAACAGAAGCATCAAGAAGCAGTCAACACTGATTTAAAGCGATTGGCCGAAGAAGCAAAAGAGACATAAGGAGAATTTTTTTTTAATGCAGCAAGTAGTTCAGATCTGGAATGAGACTGCAGTGGAAGCAGATTCAGTCTGGGATTGGATTTTAAAGGAAAATTTGATAATTATCCACAGAGAGAGAATTTGCAGGGAAGAGGGGCTAGCTGAGTGCTCTGGCAGAAACAGTGGGCAGAGTACTCTCCAGTTATGCTGAAACCATGTTATGATTCTCTATGCAACACCACTCCCTGTAGACCTCGCCAGTTTTAAGTAGCAGTACACGCCACCAAAAACTCCTGCAAACGAAGGAACAGTCAGGAGGAATCACTCAACAACTAAACTGAGTAGTTGGTGATCCCTTTAAACAGCGCAGGTAGGGTTATTTCCTGCAGATAAATGCTTGTTCAGCTGTGAGAGGTTGAGAGGGCAATAGCCAGAATATTAAAATAGAAATGGCTCTGCGAGTGCCCAAAGGTTAGATGCTGATTAACATCACTGTGTGCGATGACTGTCCCTACACATGCCATTGACTTAGCAAAAATCACATCCAGTGCAGTCCACCCCATGTGTGGTACAGATGTTATTCTGAATTTGAAACAAAACCTGCAATACCAAGTTCATGAGTGTCATTTGGCTAAAATTTGTGGACTCCATATTTTGACTAGAACGTCAGTCTTTTTGAGTATTCTTTGTATATGTACTACCTGGAAAGCAATTCAAAACTCCTGCTAACAATCTGTGAAATGACAACTATGTGTCCACAGAATGTGAAGTCTCATTGAAGCAAAAACTGCCAATGTAATTAAACACTGCATGACAACCAAAGGAACCAACAACGATTAGATTAACACTCTACTTTCACAGGTTAACCCCTTCTCATTTATCCATTTCTTTTCCTTCCTGCTTTTGGGAATGAAGCCTTGGGAGCTGTTAGCTCTGCTAATGTTTCATGCTCTCATCTTCATTTATCGTTTCCTCGAGATTCCAGCCCTCTCCCATACCCTCACTTTAACACGTGTAGCTCCTGTTGTTCAATTTTATCAGAATATATGCTATTTAATTAAAAAGGCCAATAAATGTGAGTTGTTCTAAGGTAGTTAGATGGTCTGGAACTGGACGAGAGAGGCTCTGTGGGGTATGATAGGTAGGCAGAAATCTTGCTAGGCCTTGTAGAGAGAAGCCCCCCCCCATAAAAACCGTCAAAACTGCCACTTGGCTGAAAAATATAAGGATCAGGCCTATGTTCCATCATAATAATTGTTCCTTACTGTCATTACAATAAGTAATACTAATAACACCATCATGATCACAGTTGTAGTTTGTTTATGGGAAGCAATCACACTCTTTATGCCAGTGAAGCTGGGACTTAGCAACACCCTGGAACTTTGTGATCTCTGACTTAAAGGACTTCTTAATCACTTCTAGACTGAGGAATCCCTTATAGTGCTTTTGTTTCAGCTTCATTCCTTGATGGCTGATTTCAGATGATTTCACTTGAATGCTGCAGAGCACTTCAAGGTAAATAAATGTTTACAGTTATTATGATGCGTGCACTGTGTGATTTCATTTCAGGGTAATTCACTTCAATAGATCACCTTTAGATCACTTCAATAGAATGAGCACTTTGGAATGCAGATCATATGCGAATGAGTACAGACAAATGTTTGAGCACAGAATAGTGCCAAATGCCTCTAGTGTGGACAATAGCTCGCGCCACGTTTCTCAGTTTTACAGAAGTCACTATTTTAAGATTTGCAGCGCTGACTCTCTGGTCTGTTAAAAGTTCTGAAGGGAGCTTGATGAGCAGCTGATTAAAGATCAGTAGATTCTTTGTTGGTTTGAAAACGTCTGACTGTCCCAGAGATGTCAGCATCGTGAATTCTCCAAGATTTCTCACAGTCCAGGCAGAACTTGACGATATTTCAGAAGTTCTTCATAAAACTGAAAAAAGAATTGATACAGTTTGACTTGTATTGGGAGTATGGATGAGACCCTGAAGAAGGGCCTGTGCCCGAAACGTCGAATCTCCTGTTCCCTGGATGCTGCCTGACCTGCTGTGCTGTTCCAGCAATAAAGTTTCAACTTTGATCTCCAGCATCTGCAGACCTCACTTTCTCCCCTATAAACTTTGCCATGCCAGCCAGTCAATGAGCAAGGCTGGAAAGAAAACAATGTTTATGAGAAAAACTGGCCATGGAAATAGAGTTTTGTTTGTCTGGCAGAACAAAGTCTGAGCCAATGGTGATATTCTCTGACAAAAGTAATTCCCAAAAGGAATGGTTGGATGAAGGTGACTTAAAAGTAATAGCCAAGTAAAGTTTGGAGTTTCCAATTAGGAGAATTATGTAACGTTTTCCTATTTGAGACCTATCCAAATCATATTTCGTTGATGATATTGTTGCTTGAGGTAGATTGCAAAATGTAATACAATGCTTCCCTGTGATCCAACCAGCCCTTTTCAACCATTGGATGAAGGTGGTATACAATATCTGTATCAGAAAGGGATTATTTTTTTAAAAAAGAACAATAATTAAAACACTTATTGACTCCTTTTGTCCTGGTTTTGGGACACAGTAGGAGTAATTTCTGACATGCAACTTTGCTGATGTATCAGAGAAGTAGTGAGATAGCAACATGATGGGATAAGGTGGATTTCACCCCTCAAATGTTACTCATGGATATATCAACACAGTTGTTTGGCTAAAGGTTTTGTTGCAGAAACTCAGCGCACATAAGTATGTTTGGTATTTGGTATTTGATTTGCTGCATTAGTTAATAAAAATTAAAATTGCTTTCTTTGAAATAACATATACCCTATGTTTTAAAAAGAGTAGAACTTTTTCTATGCAACCAAGAAACATGTCAAGAAAAGGTCTAATTACAAAATATCGGAGCAATCTGACTGTTAAGGATCATTATGAGAGAAAGAGTTGGAAGTACCAATCTTGTGTAGGTTGTATATATTTCAGTGCATATGTACGATGAGAATGGAGTTTATCTAGTGTTATATTGATGTATTTGTGTCTGTGTGGGTACAGGTGTCTGTGTGTTTGTATGTATGCATGTATGACTGACTGTGTACAGTATATGTGTGTTTCTGTGTATATCTCTGTCTCTATTTGTTTCTGTGTTTGTCAGTTCCAATGATTGCATAAATATGTAATTATTAACAGGAAGATTATCAATCATCCACAAGTGGAAGGTCTAACTGTACAGCCATATCTTGAAAGATTCAATATGCCATGATTAGAGGAGAAGGTGGCAGAAGAAGCAGCGCAGAAAAACAATGTGCGCTAAGACACAGTTAAAGTAGTTATATGTGGGACCTAATGGTGTCAGTGTGTGTGCGCACGTGCACACACACACACACCACCTTTGTTGAGGGGACGCCGCTAAAAGCGTCGGGTACCCCCCCCCCCCCACACACACACACACACACACACACACACACTCCCACTCCCACTGACTCTTAGCCGTAGGCCCTTCCTCAGGAATGAGGAGGGTGTGCCAAGCAGGCTAAGATAAAAGGTAGTGAGGAGAGACTTGGGGGAGGGGCATTGGGAATACGATAGGTGGAAGGAGGTTAAGGTGTGGGGGCAGAGAGGTCGGGAAGAAGATTGCAGGTCAAGAAAGCGGTGCTGAGTCTGAGGGTGGGGGGAGGGGAAATGAGAAAGCTGGAAAAATCTGCATTCATCCCTTATGGTTGGAGGGTTCCTCGCCAAGGAATCCTCCAACCACACGGAATGAATGCAGATTTCTCCAGCTTTCTTATTTCCCCTCCCCCCACCTTTTCTCAGTCCCAACCCTCGGACTCAGCACCGCCTTCTTGACCTGCAATCTTCTTCCCGACCTCTCCGCCCCCACCCCCACTCCGGCCTATCACCCTCACCTTAACCTCCTTCCACCTATCGTATTCCCAACGCCCCTCCCCCAAGTCCCTCCTCCCTACCTTTTATCTTAGTCTGCTTGGCACACCCTCCTCATTCCTGAAAAAGGGCTTATGGCTGAAACGTGGATTCTCCTGTTCCTTTGCTGCCTGGCCTGCTGCGCTTTTCCAGCAACACATTTTTAAGCTCTGATCTCCAGCATCTGCAGTCCTCACTTTCTCCCACAGATCCTTACTTGTTCTCTTAGGTCACACTCGTTTGATGCCTGTTTAATTGCTCACGGCATCTCTGCCTGCTTCAGCTTTTCCCCCTCAACAGAGCTTAAAGGCTCACAGTAGTTCTGTCTTGCCTTGCTGTTACATGCAGACACAAAGGCAGGCACGCAGCTTGTCACAGTTGTCAGCAGTCATCAGTCAAAGGGTTACATGTTGCAGCTTAGCAGCATGATTGATAACATCAATCTCACAGCTACACATTGTACCAGCAGCATATGTGACAAACACACTGCACGTGCTTCAACCAAATGGCCATATCTCAAAGTCTGGGCCTGTTCTCTGCCAGTGCTCCTGGTGCCAGTGGCCTGGGGCAGTTGCACGTGGTTCCGACTCCAATTTAGCTAAAATACCCACCGAGGTATCAGGATATGAGCAGGTGGAGGATGCAGGACACAGCCTTGTTAGTGCTTCCTCTGAATAATCTGTGCTCTCCTCCGATATGGCGAAGGGTTTATCTAGTGGGGCCACCCTGTTGACTGTAGTGACCCTACTAATGCAAGAGACAAAAGAGCGAATGCGTCATGAACAAGGGGTAGTTGTTCTACTATGTTAAATATAGCCACAGTAGGATACTCAAAGGAACACAACAATGGACATTGCTTCTCACTTGGTCGCTGAGTATGGATGTTCCTGTGTCTTCACAGGACCAGTTCCAGACCTCGTCAGTGAGGGTCGAGATCCCCTCATCACTGAGGGTGAGGAGCTGAATGTCAGGTACCCCGCCATCAGTCCTGGTCTGTCTGGCCCTATTATGGTGAAAGTGAGGACTGCAGATGCTAGAAATCAGAGTCAAGATTAGAGTGGTGCTGGAAAAGCGGAGCAGGAAAATCGATGTTTCGGGCAAAAACCCTTCATCAGGAAGCCCTTCCTGAAGGGCTTTTGCCCGAAACATCGATTTTTCCTGCTCCTTGGATGCTGTCTGACCTGCTGTGTTTTTCCAGCACCACTTTAATCTTGGCCCTATTCTGGGTCAATTTCTCCTGCTGTAAGAGGAGAGGGATTGAAGGAAATGAAAGTGGGTGGCACGGTTCTGAGCGCTGGTGCAAGTCAGGGAAAAGTGGGGAGGTCCCCCGAATGAATGAATAGGCAACACAGAAGGCGTGCAGGATTGGTAAATTTTAGGAATTGGGGTGGATGACAGACTAAGAGTGATAAAGCATGAGCCTTAGTGGGAGGTGGCTGGAGAGGCAGAGAAACAGTGAATTATTTTGGCAAAGCAGAGAAAGTCATTGACCTTCTTCCAGACAGTTGATACTCCATTGACTCAAGTGACAACTTTGGAGCAGGCTGGCGGGATCTGAAGTTGTGGTCTTTTATGCCAGTCCTGGGAATAGAGGCCATCCCTCCTCTGCACCATCCATTCCATTCACCAGGACCTTCATCTCCCTGTCCACAATGCGGGGCACCACTCTCCTTTTATCAGCAATATCCAGGACTAATTTATGAACCTTGCAGGGCAGCACCGCAATGACTTGTTTCAGTTCACAAAGGCCTGTTAACTATGGCCTTGTGAAGAGAAATCCTCCATGAAATTCAATAAAAATGAAATGATAATATTTAGCCCTACATCTTGATCTTCCAAGACGATAGCATTTCTTGTTCCTGTACCGATCTTATTCTTTTAAACAAGAAAACTATTCCATCTCCTTTTCCTTCCTTCATTTCCTTTTCAAAATGTCAAATACCTTGCATCTCCAACTCCCAACTCTGCTTCACTTTGCAAATATATTTCTGTAATGGCTTTCATATCATAATCATATATTTCCATTTGTCATTGATTTCAATATGGAATCTTTCATTCTTTAAATCTGTATTATTTCTTTTCTGACCCTATTTGCTAATATTCTGTAGTTACCATTCCCCACAATCCTTCTCTGTATGATTGCTGTATTCCCATTCTCCTAACATTGGCCCTTCTTCCTACTGTTAAGATTAAGACTCTCTCTAAACCTTAGTCCTCCAATTCTTCCAGAACTTAGTTGCAACTCGATGCAAATGAATGCCATTAAGGTTGATGCCAGAAGGCAAATGAGAGTAGTGATGGGGCAGGTAAAGGAGCAGAAGATGAGTTTCAAGGGGATGTGTATCCTTGCCATTGAAAGAAAAATAAACAGGAAAGAGAAAGGAAACAAAGTGGTAGAAAGTACTATTTGAAATTGTCAATTCAATGTTGCATCTGAAATGCTATTAAGTCTCTAACTGAAAGTCAAGATGGTGTTCCTCAAACTTACATCTGGATGCACTGGAACATTCCAAGAGGCCAAGGACAAAGCGATTAGCATGGGGGAGGATTTGACGACTTTGTTCACCATTTTTTCAGGATTTATCTTCATTTATCTTCCATTTCTTCACCTTTATATTTCCTCTCATAACATGTCACCTCAAAACGTTTGACTGATGTCCATCTATCCCATCTGCTCCCTGTCTTTATTCTCCCGAGTCTACATAAAGAAATCAATGTTCTGTACTGATGTGTAGTTATCAAATTATAATAGTGATCCTAACCCGAAGGGAATACTAGCCTTAAAATCCTTCCAGTTCGTAAAAAGATTCAGTAATCACTACTGCCCGTTTTGTGTCCTTCAGCTATAATCCTATTCTCCCTTTTAATATGTACCTCAATTTAATCAGTAAACCCTTGTATGCCACTTTATAAATGCTTTTTGGAAGAAATCCAACATCCACTGCACTTTATTTATTGTCTCATTCCTTCAAAGAATTTTTAATAAGTTTGAGAGGCATGATCTTCCTTTTACAAGCCAATGTTGTTATCCTTAATAAAACCTGTCTTTCTAAGGGAATATTCAATTTAATCTGTACTAAGACATCTAAAAACTGACTTACCACTAATTTTAGACTGACTGATTTGTAGTTACATAGCTTATATCTTTCCTTTTTGAACAGGTGTTGCAATGCTTCTGAAAAGAAGCAGAATTTCGAATGAAAAGTCCTCAGAGCCTAATGGTACGCAGCCTTGGAAGGTGAATGAATTCAGGTAGAAGGTTAGTAAAATTCTGGCTGTATTTTTCCTAATGCTGTTTAAATATACAAATTGTTTCATGGAACTACAGAATAGATAGACTTAGCTGATAGTTTTGGAAGTGAAGGATGTTATTTGACCTGTTGTGCTGATTTTACTCTCTGTAAGATCTACTACGTTCCATTCCCAAGGCTTTTCCCTGTAGTGAAAACAAAATTCCTGGAGATGACAGTGAGTCAGGCAGCATCCATGGAGAGAGAGCAAGGTAACGTTCTGAGGCTAGCTGACTCTTCATCAGAGGTGATGTGACGTGTGGAGGGGTCAGCATGTACGCAATAGTTAGGTGGTTGTGGAGGGTGGCGTACTGGGGAGAAAGGGTGTTGATAGTTCAGATTAAGTGATCGGAATATCAGAACAATGTTGTGTCTAACTGCCAGACTGGAGAGAACAGACTGTCTCTGCCCTCCCCCACCCCAGTGAGACTGAGATGGTGTCTCCTGTTCACCATGGATGTCCAATCTCTCTATACCTCCATTCCCCACCAGGATGGTCTGAGGTTTTTTTTAATTCATTTGTGGGACTTTGGCGTTGCTGGCTGACCAGCATCGATAGACCATCCCTATTTGCCCTTAAGAAGATGGTGGTGAGCTGCCTTCTTGAATTGCTGCAGTTCACTTGCATGTGGGTTAACCCACAATGTCGGTAGGGACGGAATTCCAGGATTTTGACCCAAGAGCTCTCGTCTTCTTTCTTGACCAGAGACTTGAATAATCCCCATCCATCACTACTTTTCTCTGCTTGGCTGAACTTTTCTCACTGAGCAATTTGTCCTTTAATTCATTTCACTTCTGCCAAGTCAAAGGAGTGGCTTTGGGCACCCGTACGGGTCCCAGTTATACTTGTCTCTTTGTGGAACAATCCTTGTTCCAATCCTGCACTGGCCCTCTCCCACAACTCTTCCTTCAGTACATCAATGACTGTTTCGATGCCACTTCACAACCCTGCCTGGACCTTGAAAAATATGTTCATTTTGCCTCCCATTTCCACTCCTCTATAACTTACATATCATCCATTTCTGACATGCCCCTTCCTTTCCTTGACCTCTCCTTCTCCATTTCGGGGTATAAACTGTCCACTGCCATCCACTACAAAGCCACTGACTCCCATATCTGCTTTCATACAGCTCGTCACACCCCATGTCCTGCAAGGACTCCATCCTATTCTCCCAGTTCCTTCACCTACATCATATCTGTTTGGGTGATGCCACCTTCTAAAACAGCGCTACTGACATGCCTTGCTTCCCACTGTGATTGCTCGGGCCCTCAACTGCTTCCGACCTCTCACCCGTGCTTCCGCCCTTGTCTCTTCCCATCACTCTCAACAGTGTGATCAGGTTCCCATTGTCCTCACTTTTCATCCCACCAGCCTCTGCATTCGAAGGATCATTCTCCTCCATTTCAGACAACTCAAGCAGAATGCCACCACCAAACACATCTTCCCTTCACACTCTTTGTCTGCATTTTGTAGGGACCGTTCCCTTCAGGACATCCTAGTCCATTCCTTGACCACCAATGCCAACTCCCTCCCCGTGGCACCTTCCATGTAACTGCAGAAGGTATAACACCTGCCCCTTCACCACCTCCCTGCTCACTATCTAAGGGCCGAAACAGTCTTTCCAGGTGAAGCAGAACTTCATCTGTAACTCCTCTAATCTTGTGTATTGTATTTGCTGCACCCAATGTGGTCCATTTTACATTGGAGAAACCAAACGCAGACTGGGTGATCACTTTGCGGAACACCTCCAGTCTGTGAGCAAGCAGGACCCCCGACGTTCCTATAGCTGCTCATTTTAACACAGCATCCTGCTCACATGTCTGTCCTCAGCATGCTGAAGTGTTCTAGCAATTCACAGCGCAAACTGGAGGGATAACATGTCATCTTCAGACTAGGCACTTTACAATCTTCTGGACTTAATACTGAGTTTAACGCCTTCAGATTGCGAACCCACACTCATTCCTTATCTTTCTTTTAGCTTTACTGTATTTGTTACATACTCTGTCACCGTGTCCTCTCTCCCCTGCCCCATCTCCAGTGGGACTGTCTGTTCTCTCCAGTTTGGCAATTAGACACACCATTGTTCTCCCATTCTCACATTATGATCACTTAACCTGAACTATCATCACCCTTTCTCCACTGGTACACCCCTACCTCTAGCCCCAGCCCCCACTGTTGCATTAATGCTGTCCCCTCCACACTTCATGTCAGCCCTGATGAAGAGTTATCTAGACTCTAAATGTTAGCTTGCTGTCTCTCCATGGATGCTGCCTGACCCGTTGTGATCTCCAGCACTTGTTTTCAGTACAGATTCCAGCATCTGCAGTAATTTTGCTCCTTTTCCCTGTAGTCCTGTGAACCGTTTTCTCTTTTGACAAACATTAAATTCCCTTTTTAAAACCATGACTATATCTGCCTCTACTGAGCTCTCAGTCAGCAAGTTCCACAGATATTAAATGAAAACCAATTGCTGGAGAAACTCAGCAGGTCTGGCAGCATCTGTAAAAGAAAGCAGCATTAATGTTTAGAGTCCAGTGACTCCTCATCAGAACTGTTAGTAATTAGGAAAAATTGGTACTTGTGCTGAAACTGAAATGGCAGGGGATGAGGGTGAAGAGAGGTGAGTGAAAAGATGGAGACAGAACCCAGAAAGAGTCCTGAAAAGGTTAGGTAAACAGTAGATTGTGGATAGCAGGCCAGCGCAAAAGAATTTGGAGGAGAATCGACGTTCGTGCATGAGCCCTTCTTCAGGAATGAGCCCTTCTTTCATTCCTGAAGAAGGGCTCATGCCCGAAACGTTGATTCTCCTGCTCCTTGGATGCTGCCTGACCTGCTGCGCCTTTCCAGCAACACGTTTTCAGCTCTGATCTCCAGCATCTGCAATCCTCACTTTCTCCCAGTGCAAAAGAATGCTGACTAAGTGATAATAAGAACTAAGAGTGAGAAAAATGGATGACAGTGCTTAATGCAACCCATGTCATAACAGGCCTGAATGTGGGGGGCGGATAAAAACATGGAAGGATGGAATCAGGATCTAAAGATATTGTACTTGATGTTGAGTCCTAGAGGCTGCTGGGCCCCAAGTGGAAATTAGAAGTTGTTCTTCCACCTTGTGCTGAGGCTCATGAATACTGGAGCTGGCCTGAGACAGGAATGTTAGAGTGGGAACAGGGTGATATGTTGAAGTGACAGGCAATTAGGAGCTCTGGGTCATTTTTGTGGGCAGAGTATAGGTGTCCTGCAAAGTGGTCATCCAATCTGCGTTTTGTCTCCCCGTTGTAGAGGAGACCACATTGTGAGCAGCAATAACAGGAGAATAGATTGACTGAATTACAGGTAAATCACTGCTTCACCTGGAAGGCATGTCTGGGGACTCGGTAGTGAAGAGGGAGGAAGTAAACAGCCAAGTGTTCCACCTTCTGCAATCTCATGGAAAAGTGCTGTGAGGATGCAAGGAGATGTTGGGAATGGAAGAGGTGTAGGCCTGAGTGACCTGCAGGGACCATTCCCTCCAGAATGTTCACAAATGAGGGAGGGAATATGTGTTTGTTGGTGACATCCCATTGAAGGTGATGGAAATAGCAGCTAATGATCCTTTGGATGTGGGGAGGTGATGGGGTAGGAAGTGAGGACCAGAGGGACCATATCATTGATGTGGGAGGGAAGAGAGGGTAGAAGTGCGGGAGATAGGTCAGACACAGCTAAGAGCCCTGTCAGCACTGTGGTGGGGAATCCTCAGTTGAGGAAAAAGGTGGACATTTCTGAGTCTCCCCAGTGGAAGGTGGCATCGTCAGAACAATTATAACAGACACAGAGAAAATGGGAGAATGGGATAGAGTCCTTTCAGGAAGCATGGTGTGAGGATGTATAGTCCAGGTAATTGTGGGACTTGGTTGTTCGAAGTTCAAAAATTTACCTGTACTTGACTCAACTTAATTGACTGTATTCACTGTTCACAATGTAGTCTGTTTTACGTTGAGGGGTTGACAAAACTCTGACCTGGTGACTGCTTTGCAGAACATCTATACTCTTGTCTGTGAAAATGACTCTGAATTTCCAGTTGCCTGCCACTTCAAAACATCACTGTGTTCCCAGGCTAACATTTCTGTCTCTAGCAGAGCTCCTCTGGTTGGGAAATAAGTGTATTTGTAAAATAATCATTAACAATTTGAAAGTGGAAGTGAACATAATTTCTTTACACTGAGGGTTATTGCAGTACGTAGTGTGTTGCATTCTGTTTTCTAAGAAAAATGTGAATTTTTTTTTGAAGTATGGGAAAGTTGTAAGTTTGACAGAATAGCAGAATTATTATTGTATTGACTGCTATTTACCGGATTATTATTGTCCAGAAAGTTCTATTTTACTTCTGATTGTGGTATGACATTCTTTGCCAAAATGAGTGTTGAGACAGAGACAAAGAGAATTTGAAACAGGAGACGATGTGGGACTTTGGAGAAAGAACAAGGAAGTTGATAATGGCTTCGCATTAACCTAGCAAAGAGTCATTGGACACATTGTAAAATTTTCCCTTTTCCTTAGAAACTACATTGCTTTTACTTTATTTTAATGATTGAACTCAAACTGTTATTTGTCCCTTTTTATTTTCAGGTAATCCTTTTTACATTTATCTTTCTCTGTCTTCCTCTGTTTCCTTTCCATTACTCATAAATCTAAAGAAAGTTAGATAATCATTCATTAGCTTTAAGCACATATATCTCAACGTTCCATGTTGTCTTATATCATCTTTATGTTTAAAAGCTGTTGTAAAAGATCTGATAAATACTGCCATTCATTCTTCACAATCCATCTACTTCCTTTCTTATTCTATTCCTCCTGAAGATTTTGTAGCCAGAAATGTTCAGCTCTCAACCCATCTTGGCCTTAGCTGTGTTAATTCTGTTATCATATGAAATGTGCTTCTCAATCACCAGCTTTGTCCAGAATACTTGGTATTTTTACCCATGTAGTTAACATAAGTCTGTCCTTGCTTGATAACCTAATCCCTCTTTGATATGTCACATATATGACATGGGTTTTAAATACAGTGTCCAGGATGGAAGGGAGTAGTAGTGACTAATATATGGTCTTTCTGTATTTCTCGTTTCCCTGGCTTTCCCTTTCCCCACTACCTTCTCATTTCTCCATAAAGATAGACCTAACTTTCCAGAGTAGATCATCCACCAGAAGTGACTGGTCACTACACAGTTAATTTTGGATAACTGGTTTTGTTTCACTCAGGCTAGGTTAGTCCCAACTCCATTTGCTCCATAGTATTTATCAAAAGAGAGATCTTTACCAGAAGTTCGGGGGACTGAAAATCCTTTCTCCTAATGTAAAGTGCATTGTGTCACACATTTAACACTGCTAAGTCTCTCAACATGCTTCACTGCAGGAAATCACTACCAGGGTAAGATTTAAAAGATCAAGGGGAGGCAATCAGAGTGTGGCTGAAGGGTAAGGTTTGAGGAAGCTTTTAAAGTTGATAGTACTGGAGTGCAGGTTCATAGCTCCTTGAAGGTGGAGTCGCAGGTAGATAGGATAGTGAAGAAGACGTTTGGTATGTTTTCCTTTGTTGGCCAGAGTATTGAGTACAGGGGTTGGGAGGTCATGTTGCGGCTGTACAGGATATTGGTTAGACCACTGTTGGAATATTGGGTGCAATTCTGGTCTCCTTCCTATCAGAAAGATGTTGTGAAACTTGAAAGGGTTCAGAAAAGATTTACAAGGATGTTGCCAGGGTTGGAGGATTTGAGCTATAGGGAGAGGCTGAACAGGCTGGGGCTGTTTTCCCTGGAGCGTCGGAGGCTGAGGGGTGACCTTATGGAGGTTTACAAAATTGAGGGGCATGGGTAGGGTAAATAGACAAAGTCTTTTCCCTGGGGTCTGGGAGTCCAGAACTAGAGGGCACAGGTTTAGGGTGAGAGGGGAAAGATATAAAAGAGACCTAAGGGGCAACCTTTTCACACAGAGGGTGGTACACGTATAGAATGAGCTGCCAAAGGAAGTGGTGGAGGCTGGTACAATTGCAATATTCAAGAGGTATTTGGATGGGTATATGAATAGGAAGGGTTTGGAGGGATATGGGCCGGGTGCTGGCAGGTGGGACTAGATTGGGTTGGGATATCTGGTCGGCATGGATGGCTTGGACCGTAGGGTTTCCATGCTGTACGTCTCGACTCTGAGTTTAGAAAGAAAATCCCAGAGAGAACTGAGCCATGCTGCCTGCAGGATGTGCCATGAATGTAAAGAGGAGGGAGGGTGAGATGGGCAGTGACACACGCCAGAGGAGCTGACTGTGCAGCTGGGAGAGGGAACTCCAAAAGGTTGTGGGGATAAATAAAGCTGGGCCATGGAAATATTTGTAAGTTTGAATGTTGAAAGCAGTGTGCTGGAAGTGGGTGGTCAACTGTAGCATACGTAGCAAATTGGAGCATTGCTTATTCTGGAAATAGTTTTAGAACCCTTTGTCATTACTGGCGAGTGAAATTTACAGTAAAGAATCCATTTGAAATTCATCTTTATTCTTTGAAATTTTTTTTCACCATTGTTCTGGGATTTAATTACATCTTTTTATTGTATCTGTTTTCCAGTAGTCTTTTCTTAAAGTGGGTCAGTATTAAAGATAAATGGGACTGAAATCCAATCTTCCTAATCCAGTCTCCTTACAAAAATGCAAGACTAGAAAAAAAAAATTGAAATATACCTTGTACTTATGATAAAAACCTTGTAAACATAAAATCAATGAAGATTCTAATCAACAAGAGAAAGATTAAAATGTAGTATTTGGGAAAAATAAGAGATGGCACTTTAAAATGGATAACAAAACCAATAAGATTTCTGATGTAGCAAAAGTTTATGACAATTAAGTAGTCACGTTTTAATATACAGCTATGTAGTCTTTCAAATTTACATCTCAATGAAAAATAATATCTTAAAATTACAATCATAAAATAATTTGGCAGAATGCACTGAATATAAGAGAAGCAATTATGTTTTTTAGGCATCACACTATTATGTGGTTTTCCCAATGACACAGCACATCTCAGCAGACGATTGGAACAATCACACCATAAAAGTCAAAGAGCACGGAAACAGACCAGTTGTGATTATATTTATTCAAAGTTACAGTCCTATGTATGTATGAGTTTGCTCTTTTAAATTTCTCCTCAAGTAATTTCTACATAAAATGTGTATATTTATTTCTCTTTCAGGTATAATACTTTTGAACATCATTAGCAACGTATAAATGTAGACAACATGCACAACTTCACTACGTTGTTTAAGTTGCTTACTGAAGAGGAAAAGAATTATTGCCAAACGTCGTATGTACGTTGTTGGATGAAGCATGAGGCCGTGTGATTATGCAGACATCCCAGCATGAAGCTGATGGACCTATTCCTTGCTCGCTCATCCTCCATGCATTTTCTGCTGCAGAGTTTAGTGTTCCTGGTTCTGTGCTTTCACTCAGCCAGCATGTGTCCCAAAGGCTGTATGTGTTCTCATGTCAGTAGCTTAAATGTAAGCTGCAGCAATGCGAATCTCAAAGAGATTCCCAAAGACCTTCCTCCAGAAACTGCTTTGCTTTACTTAGACTCAAATCAAATAAGGTCCGTTCCCAATGAGATCTTTAAAGACTTGCACCAACTTAAAGTGCTTAATTTGTCCAAAAATGTTATTGAGTCCATAGAAGAACAAGCATTCAAAGGTGTGGCTGATACCTTGCAGACTCTTGATCTTTCAAACAACAAGATTAAAAGTGTACATAAAGACACATTCAGCAAACTCAAAGGCAGGGCCCAGTTTTCTGACAACCCATGGCACTGTGACTGCACCCTCCAACAGGCGCTGCATGGTATGCCCTCGAACCATGAAATAGCCAACAATATCATCTGTGAGACTGCAGCTTTGAAGGAACATACTGGGAAATCTTTGATCAGTGCTGCAAATGAAGCTGACCTCTGTAATCTGTCCAAAAAAACAACTGATGTGGCTATGCTGGTCACGATGTTTGGCTGGTTCACCATGGTGATCTCATATGTGGTCTATTACGTACGTCAGAACCAGGAAGATGCAAGAAGGCATCTTGAATATTTAAAATCGCTTCCTAGCAAGCAAAGGAAGCCAGAGGAATCTGATGATATTAGTACTGTGCTGTAATTTGTTTTATTGAAGAAAAGGTTTTGAAATAGAGTTTCTTGTGTGTTTATTTCACTGGATCTACTTTGCAGCATTTGACTGCAATGAAACCGAAGGTAGTGAAATTCAACTGCTACAAGATGGACAGAAATCCATGGTGGTTTTGAAAAATGTATGAAAACTTCTTTTAGCATTTCTACAATGGTATTAGTAGGAGATATTGCTAAGAGGAATATCAGGAGTCTGGTATAAAACAATTGAGGATGTTTTCAGCTTCAGAATGCTTTACAGCATTCCTGTGCCTAGTAAAGGAATGATGCACAAATGATAATGAAGAGCTGTCATTATCATTGATAGTCATTTAAAATGTATGAACAGTTCATAATGGAATAAAGTGAAAGTTTTTTTTTACAGACTTTGGTTAATCATCATCCCATATGTTTTGAGATTGTGCTGCAGACCTGAAAATAAACAATTAATTTGAAAACTATTCAAGTAAAAGGGCCCTCTTGTGGCATAGTGATAGTGCCCTTTATCCTGGACCAGGAGGTTTGGGTTCAAGTCCCATCTGCGGGGTGTGAATCAATATCTCTGAACAGATTAATTAGGAAAATAATTTAGAGAATTGCTTGAACAGTTTTTTTTTATATTTAATGTAACTGGTAAATTACCCTCAACCTGAGTATTCACAGGAGTATGTCCAAAGCACAGCACGTATTCTGCAGAATGACATGGAGATCATATTAATTTAGATCCACACAGGCAGTAGGACAAAAAAAAATCTGAAAATGACAGAACAAGCTGATGTACTTTGCGGAAGTCATCCTCTACTTGTTGAAGGTATGTCTGATTGTCGGTATCTTCTGACCGTTTTGTTAATTAGGATAGGTGCAGAACTCAATGTGGCAGCTGATCAGACCGTGGGTTGGAGATTGGTGCCCCCAGTAGCTCAGTCAACCAATATGGCCAGATGAGGATCACGTGGAATGGGAATAAAGATCAAAGGGAAAGAAAGATCGATGAGAAGGAGAAGTCAAGGAAACCTATTCATTGGAAATATTTCTTTCTTCACGTACAGAATAACTATAACAAATTGAAAACTGTTGGGGTCAGGTACTGCAGCTGAGAAAGGTGCTAGATCCCAATTCCTCACTTTTACGCAGACAGCGATTGAGTATGGGCCTGATTGCAGTTCTCCTTCTGGTAACTGGAGATAGTCACAACAGCAAGATTTCCAATTGGTCTCAGTACCATCACCCATTTTAATTAATACAAAGTAATGGCCATCGTCCTAGGGGATGTACCCAGATAGGGCTACTCTCTTATTAAAAGAGATGCAGCTGGAGGTGGTTTAACATGAGGGTCACCGCACCTCATGCAAGAGGTAAAGTTCTGGTAATCTAGAAAACTGCCTGTTCTGTAACCTATAATAAACATTGGTTGACTATTTAGGCAGAATTGGAAGGGAATGTGAAGTATCTATCAAAAGAGATTCTGAACCTAACAGATTGATGATTAAAATCAACAGCCTGCCATACATTGTGAAAATATGAATCTCTTAGTTGGTCTAAGCTTGGTATTTTCAGTGTCAGAATTCCTCATACCTATGCTTGCCAGTCATTTGTACAAGCAGACGATTTCAATTCTCCAGTGATACCTGTTTGTACAAGTTAAGATGAGGGAATGTTGATGGCAGTGAAGCCAGGTTTATATAAGATTGTTACCTAAGTAAAACTCGGACTATGTCAAGTATGGTCCACTTTTTACTGATGTGTCTGGCAAAGTGTCCACAACTGAATACAGAGATGTAGGAATAACTTATAGGTCACTCAGCCCTTCGGCCTTCAACATTACATTTGATCATGGCTAATGTGTAACTACATTCCATTTACTAATATATCCTCTAAATCATTTGATACCGTTACGCATATCCATTGATCCCATTCTGTAAAATGTCGATTGATCTATCTAAATGTTTGGGAAAAGAATTCCAGGTTGTAACTATTCTTTACGTGAAAAGATGCGACTAGATTTCAGTCCTAAATGGCCTGGTTTTAATTTTCAGACAATTCCCTTGTTCTGGCTTCTGGGATGTGCCTGATGCAACATTAACCTGTTGAAACTCCTTGTCACAGTTAACACACAGGAAGTTAAAACTTTAACAAGGTACCACAGAACACACAGCAGATGTCAGCACGTTCAAAAGGTAAAGTTGCTAACAGAAATTGGTGAGAAAACTAATAGAAATCTCGGCTAAGTGGGACCCATTGCAAAGTGCAAGTGTAGAAAAGTGTGATACCTTGGCCTCTCATAAATAGATAATTAACAGTGAAAGGAGTTATTGAGCTGATTAGGAGAGAAATAGTTGATGGATCTCCACAGATTGGGCATTCTGGCCATCGTGGCTCTCAAAATCGAAGTGACTAAGAATAAGCACAATCTAGCACAGAATGCTTCTGACCTCCTAATAAGTGCCTGAAATCTGAATTGCTTGTTAATACATTAAGTCTTACATGATTTCTGTGAGAAAATACCTTTTCTTATCCATCTAACTAACATTCATAATAGTTGTATTTGGAAATACACTGTTAATGTTATCTAGCTAACATAACTATATTTGTCATATGCACATTTCAGTTTCAGAAGAAAATAAATGCCAGACAATTGATCTTTGTTGTTTCTTTCTTCCCATTTTCATGTTTTGGATTAATTAATTATTTAATCCTCCTTTCACAAAATAAGAACCTGCAGATTCTCTGTGATCAGTTTCAGTGGTAAAATCAATCCAACATTAGCATTTTTTAAAACACAGTCACCGACATTGTTATTTCGGGTGACTTTCCTCAAGATGACCAACTTTGAAGGAATTAAGGAAGGAGAGCACAGTGATCTTTTGTGGAGTTATAGATTTGGATTAGATTCCCTACAGTGTGGAAACAGGCCCTTCTGCCCAACAAGTCCACACCGACCCTCTGAAGAGTAATTTACCAAGACCCATTTCCCTACATTTACCGTTGATTAATATACCTAACACTATGGACAATTTAGCATGGCCAATTCACATCTTTTGGACTGTGGGAGGAGACCGGAGCACCTGAAGAAAACCCATGTAGACACAGGGAGAATGTGCAAACTCCACACAGACAATCGCCCAAGGCTGGAATTGAACCCGGGACACTGGCACTGTGAAACAACAGTACTAAGCACTGAGCCACCCAAAATTATGCCTTACAATGCTGCAGACACTACCATCACCACCCCTAAATATGTCCTGCATAGACCCAGCAGAGGTGGTGGCACAGTGGTATACAATCGGGGGAAGTTGCCCGGGGAGTCCTCAACATTGACTCTGTGCCCCTTGAAGTTTCATGATATGAAGTTAAACATTGGCGAATAAACCTGCTGATGCCGACATACTGTCCTCTCTTGGCCAATGAGTCCGTACTATCAGTACTCCTCCATGTAGAACGACGCTTGGAGCAAGCACTGAGGATGGCAAGGGCACAAAATGGATACTGAGTGGGAGAATTTGAGTGTCCACTACCAAGAGTGACTTGGCAGCAGTACTACTGACTAAGCTGGCTTCTCCTAAAGGACATAGCCACAAGACTGGGTCTGTGGTAAGTGGTGAGGGAATCAACGAGAGAAAAACAGACTTGACCTCATCCTTAACAATCTGCCTTCTGCAGATGCATCTATCCATGACAGTATTGGTAAGAGTGACCACGTTGTGGGTCAACTTACACCTTGTGGACTGTTGTGATTCAAGAAGGCAGCTCACCACATTCTCAAGGACAACTAGGGATGGGCAATAAATGTTGGCAAGCCAGCAATACCCACATCCCGTGAGTGATTTTTTAAAAAAAATCATATTCTTAAAAGAAATAATGACTCTGATTTTGTAGTCAGTGTTAATGCACTGGCTTGATTGTAAGAAACAGAGTAATGGTGGAAAGGTGTTTTTCAGACTGGAAGCCTATTAGTGCTGGGTCTGCTATTGTTTGTAATTTTATATAAATTATTTGGATGAGAATTTAGGAAGCAAGGATAGTAAATTTGTGGATGATACCAAAATTGGTGATATAGTGGACAGCGAAGAAGATTATTTAAGATTACAAAGGAATCTTCATCAACAGACCAAGGAATAGCAGATGGGCTTTAATTTGGATAAATATGAGGTGTTAACTCCTCTGCCTCATGGAAATAACAATGGAGTAGAAAAGAATAAGAATTACAAACTGAATTTCAACCAAATTGTTTTTCTCATTCCTTAAGCAAATCAAGGTTTTAATTCTTATTAGTTTGAGGGTAACAATTTGGAATTTGAATGTTTTCTATTCAGCAGAATTCTTGCTGCAATTAAATCTGCAAGCACATTAATGAACTGGAGCATAATAACTATAATCGTCCAACATCATCAAACAACATTGAAAAGACAACCTTTAAACAATGTAATTCTACTTCCTTTGAATTCATTGTGTCACATAAAACAGTTTATTGGCAGAAATGTTGAGTTTAGAAAATTAAATCAAACATTTAATTAAAACTGAATATGACCTGAAATTCAATTTTTTATTATATATAATGTCTCCCATCAACATAGAGTTCACTAAGAATTAAAATGAGAGTAGTGGGTCTTCTCTTGCCAGACACTGAGGAGCTGCCTGATCTTCAACAGTCATCTGCCTGCCCCTGACCTGGGACATTTCCCCCTCCCCCACCTGTGCAGTTACTGCTAGGTGGAACTCACTGTGTGCCCTTACAGTGCTCTCTGAGACACTGCTGCGGTTGGGGAGGGGGCGGTCCAGGGGCAGTGCTTACAGCATCCCCTGCAACATTTCTGCATCATCAGAAGTAATCAAGGACTTTGCCTCTGCAGGGGATGGGCTAGATCATCTGTAAGACATAAGAAGCAGAAGGCACAGGGGCCACAGGTTAGTGTGGTGTCCGACATCTGGTTAACGTGACCGTTGCAGAAAGGATAACAAGTGTTACTCGGATGTCAAAGACACGAATGTCTCCATATCCCCTCAGTCCCGTGTCTTCTCGTGCTTGGGTGACACAGATATCTAGCACCTGACCACCTGCCCTATGTTACACCACTTTATTGTGTGATCTCTTCTCCTCTAATGACAGGAGGAATAAATGGTGGGACTGGTGCATGAGGGGAAAGGTGTTGAGGTGTTCTGAAGGAGTGAGGAGGGAGTGCAGAGGGCATGGGAGATTAGTGGTGTGGGAAGATGGGACAGGTAAGGAGAACGAGTGAGGCAAAGTGTTGCACGGAGCAGAGGGGCTGCCAGTGCATGAACATTTGCAGGCATTGGGTACAGTTGCAGGGATACAGTGAACATAACGCAGCAGAGGACAGAGTTTTATTTTTATCTTAGATTAGATTAGATTCTCTACAGTGTGGAAACAGACCCTTCAGCCCAACCAGTCCACACCGACCCTCTGAAGAGTAACCCACCTAGACCCACTTCCCTCTGACTGATGCACCTAAAATTGGAGGTGTAGTGGACAACGAAGAGGGATACCTCAGATTACAACAGGATCTGGACCAGATGGGCCAATGGGCTGAGAAGTGGCAGAGGGAGTTTAATTCAGATAAATGCATTTTGGGAAAGCAAATCTTCGCAGGACTTATACACTTAATGGTAAGGTCCTAGGGAGTGTTGCTGAACAAAGAGACCTTGGAGTGCAGGTTCATAGCTTCTTGAAAGTGGAGTCGCAGGTAGATAGGATAGTGAAGAAGGCGTTTGGTAGGCTTTCCTTTATTGGTCAGAGTATTGAGTACAGGAGTTGGGAGGTCATGTTGCGGCTGTACAGGACATTGGTTAGGCCACTGTTGGAATATTGCATGCAATTCTGGTCTTCCTATCGGAAAGATGTTGTGAAACTTGAAAGGGTTCAGAAAAGATTTACAAAGATGTTGCCAGGGTTGGAGGATCTGAGCTACAGGGAGAGACTGAACAGGCTGGGGCTGTTTTCCCTGGAGCGTTGGAGGCTGAGGGGTGACCTCATAGAGGTTTACAAAATTATGAGGGGCATGGATAGGATAAATAGACAAAGTCTTTTCCCTGACGTCGGGGATCCAGAACTAGAGGGCATAGGTTTAGGGTGAGAGGGGAAATATATAAAAGAGACCTAAGGGGCAACTTTTTCACGCAGAGGGTGGTACGTGTATGGAATGAGCTGCCAGAGAATGTGGTGGAGGCTTGTACAATTGCAACATTTAAGAAGCATTTGGATGGGTATATGAATAAGAAGGTTTTGGAGGGATATGGGCCGGGTGCTGGCAGGTGGGACTAGGTTAGGTTGGGATATCTGGTCGACATGGACGGGTTGGACTGAAGGGTCTGCTTCCATGCTGTACATCTCTATGATTCTCTATGACTCTATAACACTATGGGCAATTTAGCATGGCCAATCCACCTGACCTGCACATCTTTGGACTGTGGGAGGAAACCGGAGCACCTGGAGGAAACCCACACAGACACAGGACAGATACAAGCCTGAGGCTGGATTTGAACCTGGGACCCTCGTGCTGTGAGGCAGCAGTGTTAATCACTGAGCGACCATGCCGCCCCTTGGCAGAGCTGAGGAGCTCATTGACTTTCCTCTGGCACTGCAGCCCAGTCTTCCTCACTCTGGAGATGGCACTGCGCCAGGTGGTGATCTCAGATACTCTGGCATGATGTAGTGGCATGGTCACCTCTTCTGGTCTTCTGGGAAGAGAGTTCCTCTCCTCAACACCATTCTGTCTGCAAGGAGCCTCAGGTCCCTCTTAGAGAAGCGTGGTACCAGCTTCCCCTTCTCCACCATCTTTCCTGGCTCCTTCCACAGTCAAGCAACACATTCCACATGTCAGCATTCTGGCAGGTACGCAGCAGCCTTTGGAAGATGGAACAGCCGCAAGGGTTGCTGGTCTTCAGGAGGATCTCTGCTGAGTGATGAATTGCTCCGGGAATGTATCTGCTAAGGTGGGGTAGAAATCAGACATGATTCTTGTTGCAGTGGCTGAAATGGCAATGAATGAGGTGAGTTTGGTCTGCTACAGTAAGAAAATGCACTCAGCCTTGTGGTGCGAATCACTCCAGAGAACTCAATGCAACTCCCACTTAGCCAAAAAAGCATTAAGATTTAGCCCACAGAAGACTGTAAAGAGCAACCTGTATTTGAATCACAGAATCCCTACCATGTGGAAGCAGGCCATTCAGCCCATACCAAAGAGCACCCCACCCAGACCCATCTCCCCTAATCCTATCACTACAGCCCTGCATTTCCCATGGCTAATTCACCTAACCTACACATCCATGGATACTATGGGCAATTTAACATGGTCAATTCACCTAACCTGCACATCTTTGGACTGTGGGTGGAAATCAGAGCATCCAGAGGAAATCCATATAGACCCAAGGAGAACATGCAAACTTCACACAGTCGCCTAAGAGTGGAATCGAACACGGGTCCCTGTTGCTGTGTAGCAGCCGTGCTAACCACTGAGCCACCATGCCACTCCTAAAGGTACCATTTGCATTTATTCTTTTGCAGAGAAGAGAAGTCCAACGATGACACAGTGGAAAGTCAACAGTGAGCCAAAGAGTAGACATTGAGAGGACTAAAGATTAAGACATAGTTCTTAACTGAAGAAACAGCGGTAGAAACCTTTAAATATGTGCAACTTTCAACTTGACATATTGGGGGACCAGGAACCAATTTAGGTCAGTAATAATGTGTGAGCAGTAAACAGAGTATCACACAGGCAGCTGAGATTTAGATCACGTGAAATTTAAGGAAGATAGAGGATATATGGCCAACTTGTGACTAGCTGGGAATTTTAATAATGCTCAGCATCTAAAACAACACAGAAGAGTTGCCTACTTACCTGTTGCTCCATTCTGCCTGAGTGTGACTTCAAATTTAAACTGGGTTCACTTTCTGATATATTTTATTTTCAGAGTTCGACTGCCATAGCTCTGTCATCAGGGCCTACTCAGTAAGTTTGAACAAAATATCCCACTGATGTTCAATGGGTCACCATGGCATCTACATTTTAAAACTTTAGCTCCAGTTTGCTGTTTAGTGTCTGCAGGACACACCAACTCCTGGATGCAGGACACATCCCCTTTTAACACAATAACAATCCATTGAGCTATTTACTTGACAACGATGAAGCTGTGGAATTCAGTATATCTTTCAAATATTTGTCATAGAGTCATAGAGAGGTACAGCATGGAAACCGACCATTTGGTCCAACTTGTCCATGCTGACCAGATATTCCAATCCCAATCTAGTCCCACCTGCCAGGCCAGATATTCCAATCCCAATCTAGTCCCACCTGCCAGCAGCTAGCCCATATCCCTCTAAACCCTTCCTATTCATATACCCGTCCAGATGCCTTTTAAATGTTGTAATTGTACCAGCCTCCACCACTTCTTCTGGCAGCTCATTCCATACACACACCACCCTCTATGTGAAAAGTTGCCCCTTAGATCTCTTTTATATCTTTCCCCTCTCACCCTATGCCTATACCCTCTAGTTTATGGCTCCCCCACCCCAGGGAAGAGACTTTGTTGATTTATCCGATCCATGGCCCTCATGATTTTATAAACCTCTATGAGGTTTCCCCTCAGCAAGCGGACACAAAAATATTCATTGTACTAATATAACTTCCTTTGATCAAGTTTGATTTCACATAATATTGATAGATTTCTCTTCACAGATACAGTTCAGCAAGGAGAAAAAGAAAATGTAAGAACTTCAAACAAAATGAATGAAGTGGACAAATGTTAGAATCATGAGTCAATGTAATCCTTCCTTTACTGCAAAATGAGCAATGAACAGTGGAAATATGATGAAGAAGTGAGGGGAGAAGGACATGAAATAAAATGTATGCAGTAGAAGACAGAGCAATCGAGACAGATTCTAGGCTGAGAAAATGAACATTAATCAGTCTGGAAATTTCATATGGGATTTACTGCTGCAATTTTGGTGTATACACCAGGGAAACAATGTAAATGATTATTTTCAATCATTCACTTAATTTCTTGGGAATTCTGTTAAATTCTGGCAAAATTTGTCAGAGAAGAGCAGGAGGATATTGGTGAATGAGCAGGAGAATGAGGCATATCATTTAAAGAAGTGATTATTACGAAGTTGTGTTCATGCAACTTTATTGCTAAAATAAAAGCAACTTTAAGCACCTCAGGATTTTGTTTTGGTGCAACCTCTTGCTCAAGTGTTCTTAAAATCACCGTTCTTAAAATATAAGATTGCAATGACAAAAATATCAGTTGCAAGTACTCAGTATGGGGATTAGATTGTTTATTCTGTGCTAATTTAATGCAGGAATTACCTGACAGACACGGAGCAAGAGAAGGAGTTGCCTCTGGGGTATTGATTCATGATATCAGACCATTTGTCAAGCAGCGACAAGCAGATGGAGCTTTCTTTCAAACATTTGACATACGCGATGGCAGTTGGATTTTAGTGAAATATGAAGACAAATGGCATGTTCTCTGCTCTGTGATTGCCTCTACTGTCTGCTGCAAGTAGCTGTATAAAATAAACAACAACATACGTGAAATATTTGCCAGCATAGCAAGCCCTGCTTACTCTAAATTGAGACTCGAGAACCATTCATTTATGCCTAATGAATTTGAGGAAAATGCAAGAGGAAATAAATGAACCATCTGCAGACTTTGACATAATCGTATAGTGAGGATAACATCAAACGGTTGCTTTGGAAAGCTTTTTGGAGGAGTGGGGGCGGGGGGAGGAAATTATTTTGCTGTCATTTGTATTCTTACACAGTCTTGGCTCATCGCCACATATCTTCATCCAGTAGTAACTGTAAATCAAACTTGCAAACTCCGATATTATCTGTGCCTTGTAATTCTGATCATTTATTCAGAGATATCAAATATCTGAGAGTTGCAGCTTGAGACGAAGTGGAAAAAATTAAACAGATCACAGCTTATTTGCGCACTCTTGAATAATGAAACTCAGGTCCTGAAATGATCACATGACACATCTGAAATGTTGCTGTCTGCCTTTGAGCAGATGAATTTAAATGGATTAACACCTTCTCAGAATTGATAAAAATACCAAATAAACAAGTTAACATCCTGCGCATAAGTTTTGGGTTTAGATATTTTTCTTACAGCTGGCATATCTTTACCAAATAATTGTAATTATGCTGTGACTCAGCAGACGTAAGGTTCCATAACAATGATGAATTGCATTTATATAGCATGTTCAAAAAAAATTTAAACAATATTTTTCTCACAAATAGGTAATACTTTGTTTATGTGCAATAATATTTAATATACAACTTGAGATATAAAAAAATCATCTTTCTAATATAATTTTAAAGTGTGAATAATAACATGAACACTTACATTTATACACTTCTCTATCACACAGGAAAGCTTCATCTAATTTTCCACATTCATTACTTGATGAGGAATGTTCTAAGATAACATTCATAATGTTATCTTAGAACTCAATAATGCAATTTGAGTTCCTACATAAAAGCTGCTTAAACAATGTTACCAAAGTAACAGGACCATTTTTCCTGTCAGCCTCAATAAATGCAGTTTAAAATTAGGCCTTGATTTTTGCTCCCAAGTTGGGAGTGCAGATTTGGAACATTTCCCTGAATCACCAACTAAACTCTGGACAAGTGACTTAGAATTTCAGATTTTAATTTGGGTTCTGTGGACAATGAGTTAAGCAACTCTATAATGATGGGTAAAGGCTACAGGCTACATAGAAGATTGCATTGGTGCACCAGCAATGTGTTCAAGTTTTTTTTAATGTGTTTTTAAAATGCTCTACACCCACCATCATCGACACCTTCACTCCCTCCACCAATGAAGCACAATGACAGCAATGTGTATCATTTACAAAACGCACTGCAACAATTTACTAAGGTTTCTTATACAGCACCTTTTAAATGCATTTGATAGCCTCCCTTATTTTCTTAGACACCCATGGCAGATTATCCCTTTTCTTACAGTCCTTCCTTTTCACTGGAATATGCGTTTGCTGGGCACTTTGAAAACTTGCTTTGGAAGTCCTCCACTGCTCATCAATTGTCCCACCATAAAGTCTTTGTTTCCAGTCAACTTTAGGCAAGTCTTCCCTCATCCTATTGTAGTCTCCAGTATAACAAATCAAAAAATGTTCCTTGTAATTGTATAGAGGGATATGGGCCATGTACAAACAGATGTGATTAGATAAAATGTCATCATGGTTGGCACAGACATGGTGGGCTGTAGGGCCTGTTCCTGTGCTGTATTGTTCTAAGTTCTCTCTGTGAGGATTATATATGAATAGCGCAGTGAAAGGGTTTTGCATATTAGTATTATGAACACAACGCCTTGCAATATAACACTTCAGAAAAACGCTTGGTCAGAAATAAAGAAAAAGAACATTGTCTTGCTCATAAAAGTGGGCATTTTTTGTGTTTAAAGTAAATGTTAAAACCATAATGTAAATTTAAATATCATAAGTGACAGAACATTTGAAAAAAACTGTCTTTTTAAGCAGGCATGTTGCAACCTTCCCAACACTTTTGGCTTTACCACACTTTGGAATATTCTGAGATTGTAACAGGATAGGCAAATAATCATGCAAACGAGCATTCTTTTTCCCTTGAAAAGTTAATAAGCCAGATTTGTATTGTTGTCTGACATGTTTTAAGAAATTTAAAAGTCCATTAGTTGGACTTTTACATTTATATTAATAAATTTGTCTTCCTTATGCTGTTTCTTTAATACAAAGGACTTGGTAAATCCATTGGACAGCTTGCCCGCAGCATACCCACTCACCCTCCCACCACCTTCAGGGCATTGGGCAGCCAAGACACCATAAGAACATAAGATGTAGGAGCACAGTTAGACCATTCTGCCCATCCCACCATTCGATCATGGCTGATAGTTTTCGTTGCAAACGTTTCGTCCCCTGGCTAGGTGACATCATCAGTGCTTGGGAGCCTCCTGCGAAGCGCTTCTTTGATGTTTCCTCCGGTGTTTATAGTGGTCTGTCCCTGCCACTTCCGGTTGTCAGTTTCAGCTGTCCGCTGTAGTGGTTGGTATATTGGGTCCAGGTCGATGTGTTTGTTGATGGAGTTTGTGGATGAATGCCATGCCTCTGGGAATTCCCTGGCTGTTCTCTGTCTGGCTTGCCCTCTGATAGTAGTGTTGTCCCAGTCGAATTCATGTTGCTTGTTGTCTGCGTGTGTGAATAGAGAACAGAGAACAGCCAGGGAATTCCTAGAGGCATGGCATTCATCCACAAACTCCATCAACAAACACATCGACCTGGACCCAATATACCAACCACTACAGCGGACAGCTGAAACTGACAACCGGAAGCGGCAGGGACAGACCACTATAAACACCGGAGGAAACATCAAAGAAGCGCTTCGCAGGAGGCTCCCAAGCACTGATGATGTCGCCTAGCCAGGGGACGAAACGTTTGCAACGAAAACTTCCAGCTCGGCGAACAGAACCACAACGAGCACCTGAGCTACAAATCTTCGCACAAACTTTGGATGGCTGATATGTTTCGCAACCCCACTCTCCTGCCTGCTCCCTGTCACACCTCCCCTGAGTAATCAAGAATCTACCTATTTCTGGCTTAAATATACTCGATGACTTGGCCTCCACAGTCTTCTGCAGCAGAGTTCCACAGATTCACCACCCTCTGGCTGAAGAAATTTGTCCTCATGCCAGTCAGAAAGGGTCACCCCTTCACTCTGAGACAGTGGCCTCAGCATGAAGTGTCCCCTACTTGTGGAAATACCTTTTCCAGATCTCCTCTATCCATTCGTTTCAGTTTCAATGAGATTCTTCCCCCTCACCCTGCTAAACTCTATTGACTACAGACCCAGAGTCTTCAACCGCTCCTCATGTGACGAGCCCTTTATCCCTGAGATCATTTTTGTGAACCTCTTTTGGACCCCCTCCAAGGCCAGCCCACCCTTCCTTAGATACTGGAACCTAAACTGTTCACAATATTCCAAATGCAGCCTGACCAGAGCATTTTACTACCTCAGCAGTACATCTCTGCTCTTGCATTGTAGCTGTCTTGAAAATGAATGCTGTCATTGAATTCCTCACCTGCCTGTTAACCTTAAGAGAATCATGAAGTTCTCTAAGTCCCTTTCTTCTTCACATTTCCAAAGCCTTTCTTCATTTTCAAAATATTCTGTACCTCTATTCCTCCTTCCAAAATACAGAACCTCACACTATATTCCATCCTCCACTTCTTTACCCACTCTCCTACCTGTCCACATCCTTCTGCAGCCTCCCCGATTCCTCGAAACTATCTGTCACTTCACCTATCTTTGCGTCATCTGCAAACATAAAAACAATGCCCTCATTTCCTTGGTTCATATCACTAATGGATAACATTAACAGTTGGACTCCCAACACTGACCCCTGCAGAACTCCACTATCAACAGTTACCATTCTGAAAAATACCTTTTTGTCCCTGCTCTCTGCCTTCCATCATGCAGCCAGCCCTCTATTCTTGCTTGTACCATGTCCCTAATACCATGGGCTCTTATCCTATTTAGCAACCTCCTGTACAAATTTCTGGAAACCCAAATAGATCACATCCACTGGCTCTCCTCTGTCTAACTTGCTCATTGCCTCTTCAACGAACTCAAACAGATTTGTCAGGCATGACCTCCCCTTGATGAAACTGTCCTGACTCTGCATTATTTTACCATGTACTCTGTAATCTCATCCTTAATAATGGACACTAATATCTTACCAACAATCAAGGTCATGTTTACCTGCCTGTAGGTTCCTGTCTTCGCCTTCCTTCCTTGTTAAACAGGGCTGTTACATTAACTATTTCCCAGTCTTCTGGGGCCCTCCCTGACTCCAGTAATTCTTGAAGGATCACAGAAATGCCTCCACAATCCACTCAGCCATATCCCCCAGACCCTGGAGTGTACTCCATCTGGTCTGGGTTATTTATCCACCTTCAGACCTTTCAGCTTCCCCAGCTCCTTCCCCTCATTGACAGCGGCTACACTCACCTCTGCTGCCTGACCTTGTTGAGGTTCTGCTATGTTACTGGTGTTTTCCACCATGAAAATTGATGTAAAGTATTTATTCAGTTCCTCTGCCATTTCTTTGTTCCCCATGACTACATCTCCAGACCCGTTTACCAGAAGTCCCAATATCCACTCTTGCCTCTCTCTTACCTTTTCGATATCTTAAACAAACAGTATTATGAACACAACACCTTGCAATATAACACCATACTTCAGAAAAAACGTTTGGTCAGAAATAAAGAAAAGGAACATTGTCTTGCTCATAAATGTGGGCATTTTTTTGTGTTCAAAGTAAATGTTAAGACCATAATGTAAATTCTTTCATATTATGAGCTAGCTTCCCCTCATATTTCATCTTGTCACCCATTTAACAGCTTTTTAAATTGTCCTCTGCTGGTTTTAAAGGCTTCCTAATCCTCTGGCTTCCCACTACTTTTCACCATATTGTATGCTTTTCCTTTTGCTTTCATATTGCCCCTGACTTCCCTTGTCAGCCATGATTGTCTCATCTCCCCCTGAGCAGGTTTCTTCTTTCTCAGGATGAATTTCTCATGTACTGAAATACCCCCAGAAATACTGCTGCTTCACTGGCTTCCCTTCTGGGTTTCCTTTCCAACTGCCAGTGGGCCAGTTGGGAAATGAGTGCAGATGTTCGGGCCTCTCAACAACTCAAGTATTTGTTGAGTTGCTGGAGAGGCCCACACCATGTGAGCAGCTCAGGATTCCTTGCAGGGACGCTCAGTGGTTTGGGGTCCACTCCCTCCTCTCACCGCACTGGGTTCTCTGGGTCCTATTCGAGATTATTTCCATGCTTGGAATTGCTCTCCCCTCTCAAAACTCAAGCCTTGCACACCCTGCAACCCTCACTGGGGCCTGTAATCAGCAAGGTCCCAACCATACCCGAATGATTTACTGTCATCCCTGTAAAGTGCTGGCCTCTGACTGGACACCAGCCTACTGGTGAAACGGCCGTTGCCACCCTTGGTGAGTTGATACCCAGAACCCCTGCATTGACAATAGAAGACAAAATACGGAGAGGATTTAACAGTTTGTCTAATTAAGCCAGAAGAATTCAATGAGTAATGCTATACATTAATATTTAGGATTTGGGGATTGCAACCCATAATTTGGGAATGACATTGTAAATTCTATCATCACAATTGAAATTAATGTCTTTGCTATTTTCCATGAATGTAATTGGAGCACTTTGGTGTTTAGAAATGGCGATGGAGGAGTAGGATCTTGATACACATTTGTGATTTGAATTTCTGCTGTGATTTTCTGCATGGAAGTTATTTTCCCAACCAAGCCATGCTGGAGAGTTTTACGTGTAGAGCGTGTGAGTTTCATGACAGGGATAAAGGAAATATTAGCCAGCAATTTCTGTGTTGTGCTCATATTCCCTACTGGGACAGAGGTGTCAGCTGTGGCTCAGATAATAGCAATTTTGCCTTCCAAGTCCAAATGTTGCGAGCTGACATTAATTCCAGGACCCTGCTGGGGGGTGCAGCATACTGAGTGACCTATTAAACTGAGGTCTTTTCGACTGTCTTAGACAGAGACAAAAAAAATACAACTGTACTATTTTTATGAAGAGTAGGAGAGATATCTTTAGTGTCTGACACGATTTATCAGTCAATGAACATCATAAAAATAGATTTGGTCATACCCCACTGTGTCTTGTGAAAGGTTTCTGTGCACAATTCTTATATTGCAACAGTTCAGAAAATAATATTTAATTGGATGTAGACAGCTTTCCTAGTAGGTACTACATAATTATACAACTTCTTTTTGAAAAAAATCACCTGCCTTCTCAGTCATAGGTAATAAAAATTGGAAAGTCAATCAGTTTAAAATGAGTGGTAAGCTTCCAGCAAATTAATCCCAAGCATTGAGAGAGTGGAAAGAAACGCTACCTTCAATTAATAGATCTGACAGTGCTTTTCAAACCTTTTCTGGATGTGATCCCATTTCAATGCTTCAACTTGGTATTGAACCTAGAATCTGAGGGTCACAGGGAAAGCTGCAGTTTAGAAGGAGTGGATTCAAATACCTTGAGTAAATGCACACAAAAGAACCTCATCCTGCACCCTCTGTTGATGCCAGAACTTTCAATGAGACCACATTTGCAGGCAAAACAAATTGTGCATGTCCATTTAAAGGGGCTTTGGGGAGAACTGACATATCTGACTGCAGTATCCAGAGGCCACTCCTGCTTCCTTGCAGCTCATCACCTCAACTTCTCATCCTGCCAGCAACTTTGCTGTTTGGGAATTCCTGAGAAATTATATTGTAAATTATATGCAGCATTCTCTCCAGGCTGAAAGCTCCCGCCTACAGAACAAATAATATTGTTACTTTAAACTTTGGGTATTTCATTCATTACTTCCAGTCTGATCGATAGCTGTGGCTTCATCCAGTGTAGCAAATAAAGATTCTAGTACATAGAGTCATAGAGATGTACAGCACGGAAACAAAAACTTCAGTCCAACTCATCCCTGTCGATCAGATAACCCAATATAATCTAGTCCCACTTGCCAGCACCCGGCCCATATCCCGCCAAACCCTTCCTATTCATACACTCATCCAAATGCCTTTTAAATGCTGTAATTGTACCAGCCTCCACCACTTCTCTGGCAGCTCATTCCATACACGTACCACCCTCTGTGTGAAAAGGTTGCCCCTTAGGTCTCTTTAATATCTTACCCCTCTCACCTTAAACCTATGCCCTCTAATTCTGGCCTCCCCCACCCCAAGGTAGAAGACCATGTCTATTTACTCTATCCATGCCCTTCATGATTTTATGAACTTCTATAAGGACATCCCTCAGCCTCCGACGCTCCAGGGAAAACAGCCCCAGCCTATTCAACCTCTCCTTATAGATCAAATCCTCCAACTTTGGCAACATCATTGTAAATCTTTTCTGAACCCTTTCAAGTTTCACAACATCCTTCCGATAGGAAGGAAACCAGAATTGCACACAATATTCCAACAGTGGCCCAACCAATGTCCTGTACAGCCGCAATATGACCTCCCAATCCTGTTTTCAGCACTCTGACCAATTGCAAGGTTTGTAGCTCAGGTTGAGGTTTAGGGTGTAGGTTTGCTCGCTGAGCTGTAGGTTTGATATCCAGACGTTTCATTACCTGGCTCGGTAACATTATCAGTGGTGACCTCCAAGTGAAGCGAAGCTGTTGTCTCCTGCTTTCTATTTATATGTTTGTCCTGGATGGGGTTCCTGGGATTTGTGGTGATGTCATTTCCTGTTCGTTTTCTGAGGGGTTGATAGATGGTATTTAGATTTGTGTGTTTGTTTATGGCGTTGCGGTTGGAGTGCCAGGCCTCTAGGAATTCTCTGGCATGTCTTTGCTTAGCCTGTCCCAGGATAGATGTGTTGTCCCAGTCGAAATGGTGATTTTATTTCCTCCGTGTGTAGGGCAATGAGGGAGAGAGGGTCATGTCTTTTTGTGGCTAGCTGGTGTTCGTGTATCCTGGTGGCTAACTTTCTTCCTGTTTGTCCTACGTGGTGTTTCTGGCAGTCCTTGCATGGAATTTTGTAGATGACGTTGGTTTTGTCCATGGGTTGTACTGGGTCTTTTAAGTTTGTTAGTTTTTGTTTGAGAGTGTTGGTGGGTTTGTGTGCTACTAGGATTCTGAGGGGTCTTAGTAGTCTGGCTGTCATTTCTGAAACTTCTTTGATGTATGGTAAGGTGGTTAGGGTTTCTGGCTGTGTTTGGTCTGCCTGTCATGGTTTGTTCTTGAGGAATCTGCGCACTGTATTTTTTGAGTATCCGTTCTTCTTGAATACGTTGTATAGGTGGTTCTCCTTTGTTTTCCGAGGTTCGTCAGTGCTGCAGTGTGTGGCGGCTCATTGGAATAGTGCTCTGATACAGCTTCGTTTGTGTGTGTTGGGATGGTTGCTGGTGTAGTTAAGTATTTGGTCAGTGTTTGTCGGTTTTCTGTATTCGCAGATTTGTAGTTCTCCGTTGTCCGTTCTTTCAACTGTGACGTCCAGGAATGCGAGTTTGTTGTCGGTTTCTTCCTCCTTGGTGAACTTTATGCCTGTGAGGGTGTTGTTGATGATGTTAAATGTCTCTTCTATCTTGTTTCGTTTTGTGATGACAAAGGTGTCATCTACGTAGCAGACCCAGATTTTTGGTTTGATGATTGGTAGGGCTGTTTGTTCCAGTCTTTGCATTACCGCTTCTGCTATGAATCCTGATAGCGGAGATCCCATGGGTGTGCCGTTGGTTTGTTTGTAGATTATGTTGTTGAAGGTGAAGTGGGTGGTGAGGCACAGGTTCACTAGCTTCATGATTTTTTCGTTGGTAATGTGATTGATGGTGGTTGGGGTGTGTGTGATGGTCTCTTCTAAAAGTGTGGTAAGTGTTTCCTTTGCCAGGTCGATGTTGATGGAGGTGAACAGTGCTGTTACGTCGAATGAGATCATTGCTTCGTCTTCCTCTATTTTGGTGTTTTTGATGATTTTTAGGAATTCCTGGGTGGAGTGGATGGAGTGCTGTGACTCTTCTACTAGGTACTTCAGTATTGCGTGTAGTTCTTTGGCCAGTCTGTAAGTTGGTGTTCCGGGGAGTGAGACTATAGGTCTGAGGGGGGCTCCTGGTTTATGGATTTTTGGTCGTCCGTAGAATCGTGGGGTGTTGGTCCCATCTGGTTTCATTTTTTGAAATTCCGTCTTGTTTAGTTGTCCAGAATTGTGTAATTTTCTTAGGAGATATGTAATTTTGTTTCCCAGTTGTGGGGTTGGGTCTAGTGCCACCTGTTGGTAGTTGTTGGTGTCTGCGAGTAGTGCATTGGCTTTCTCTATGTAGTCCCTTCTGTTCAGGATGACTGTGAGCCGACCTTTGTCTGCAGGTAATATAACGATGTTTTTGTCTTTTTTGAGGTTTTCCAGAGGTTTCTTTTCTTGTGTGTTCAGTTTGTTTCCTTCCCTCTTTCGGCTCAGAGTAGGTGCAACTGTCTGTCTGATCATTTGTTGTGTTTCTTCCGTGAGATTGTTGTCCTTCAATGTGGGTTCTAATGCCGCTAGGAAATCCTTCTTGTCAGTGTCTCAGTAATCGAAATTTAGTCCTTTTACTAGTACCGCTTTTTCCTGTGTCTGATAGGGTTCGGTCTGATAATTTCTTTATCCATGTCCCTATGTTATCGGTTTTGTCTTTGTTTGCGGATTTGACATGTTTTTTCTTCAGGTCCTGATTTTTCTTTTTCTGTGTTTGGTGTTTATGGCTCGTTCTACCGTGTCTATCCATTCTTGGCATTAGACACCAACACCTACCAACAGATGGCGCTAGACCCGACCCCACAACTAGGATATAAAATTACATATGCGAGGACAAAGTGAGGTCTGCAGATGCTGGTGATCAGAGCTGAAAATGTGTTGCAGGAAAAGCGCAGCAGGTCAGGCAGCACCCAAGGAACAGGAGAATCACGTTTCGGGCATAAGCCCTTCTTTCCTGAAGGGCTTATGCCCGAAATGTCGATTCTCCTGTTCCTTGGATGCTGCCTGACCTGCTGCGCTTTTCCAGCAACACATTTTCAGTACAAAATTACATATCTCCTAAGAAAATTACACAATTCCGGACAATTAAACAAGACGGAATTTCAAAAAATGAAACCAGATGGGACCAACACGCCACAATTCTACGGACTACCAAAACTCCATAAACCAGGAGCCCCCCTTCAGACCTATAGTCTCACTACCCGGAACACCAACTTACAGACTGGCCAAAGACCTACACGTGTTTTAAAAAATTCTCAAGGTCAGGTTCGTAGGAGAGTAGTCTGACACAGAACAAACGACCAAGAGGCGAGTCTGCTAGAATATGAGCATTTTATTCCCCGCAGCGTCGCCACAACCAGGTCTCATACTTACAACGGGTCTGGCTTATACTCACTCTACATGTTACCGGAACTGGGAGCCGTCAGTTCTCGTAGAGCGGTTGCCAACAACCCACGCTCGGCGGTTAAACGTAACCCCGGAGCAGACTCCCGGGTCTGGCTTATACTCACTCTACATGTTACCGGAACTGGGAGCCGTCAGTTCTCGTAGAGCGGTTGCCAACAACCCACGCTCGGCGGTTAAACGTAACCCCGGAGCAGACTCACCGAACTGGAGACTTTTCCAGCTGATATACTCTTTTCCAGATATAAACATTCATGTGAACAGCAGAGCAAGGCTAAAAAACACATTCCATTCTGGTTACATACAGATAAGAAGATTCACACGGGGAGGTGTGTAATAAGATTCACACGGGACTGAGCAACACCTCCATTCCGGTTAGATTCACACATGTATTGGGACATAATTTTTAACCGTTTCACCACAACACGCAAGACTGAAATACCTAGTAGAAGAGTCACAGCACTCCATCCACTCCACCCAGGAATTCCTAAAAATCATCAAAAACACCAAAATAGAGGAAGACAAAACAATGATCTCATTCGACGTAACAGTACTGTTCACCTCCATCAACATCGACCTGGCAAAGGAAACACTTACCACACTTTTAGAAGAGACCATCACACACACCCCAACCACCATCAATCACATTACCAACGAAAACATCATGAAGCTAGTGAACCTGTGCCTCACCACCCACTTCACCTTCAACAACATAATCTACAAACAAACCAACGGCACACCCATGGGATCTCTGCTATCAGGATTCATAGCAGAAGCGGTAATGCAAAGACTAGAACAAACAGCCCTACCAATCATCAAACCAAAAATCTGGGTCTGCTACGTAGATGACACCTTTGTCATCACAAAACGAAACAAGATAGAAGAGACATTTAACATCATCAACAACACCCTCACAGGCATAAAGTTCACCAAGGAGGAAGAAACCGACAACAAACTCGCATTCCTGGACGTCACAGTAGAAAGAAAGGAAAACGGAGAACTACAAATCTGCGAATACAGAAAACCGACAAACACTGACCAAATACTTAACTACACCAGCAACCATCCCAACACACACAAACGAAGCTGTATCAGAGCACTATTCCAACGAGCCGCCACACACTGCAGCACAGACGAACCTCGGAAAACAAAGGAGAACCACCTATACAACGTATTCAAGAAGAACGGATAATCAAATAATACAGTGCGCAGATTCCTCAAGAACAAACCATGACAAGCAGACCAAACACAGCCAGAAACCCTAACCACCTTACCATACATCAAAGAAGTTTCAGAAATGACAGCCAGACTACTAAGACCCCTCGGAATTCTAGTAGCACACAAACCCACCAACACTCTCAAACAAAAACTAACAAACTTAAAAGACCCAGTACATCCCATGGACAAAACCAACGTCATCTACAAAATTCCATGCAAGGACTGCCAGAAACACCACATAGGACAAACAGGAAGAAAGTTAGCCACCAGGATACATGAACACCAGCTAGCCACAAAAAGACACGACCCTCTCTCCCTCATTGCCCTACACACGGAGGAAATAAAATCACCATTTCGACTGGGACAACACATCTATCCTGGGACAGGCTAAGCAAAGACATGCCAGAGAATTCCTAGAGGCCTGGCACTCCAACCACAACTCCATAAACAAACACATAGATTGAGATACCATCTCTCAACCCCTCAGAAAACGAACAGGAAATGACATCACCACAAACCCCAGGAACCCCATCCAGGACAAACATATAAATAGAGAGCAGGAGACAACAGCTTCGCTTCACTTGGAGGTCACCACTGATGATGTTACCTAGCCAGGTAATGAAACGTCTGGATATCAAACCTACAGCTCAGCAAGCAAACCTACACCCTAAACTCTGACCAATAAAGGAAAGCATATGAAACGCCTTCTTCACTATCCTATCTACCTGCGACTCTACTTTCAAGGAGCTATGAACCTGCACTCCAAGGTCTCTTTATTCAGCAACATTCCCAAAATGCAATACCTCGCATTTATTTAAATTAAACTCCATCTGCCACTCCTCACCCCACTGGCCCATCTGATGAAGATCCCATTCTAATCTGAGGTAACCTTCTTCGCTGTACTATACCTCCAATTTTGGTGTCATCTGCAAACTTACTAACTGTACCTCTTATGCTCGCATCCAAATCATTTATATAAATGATGAAAAGTAGAGGGCCCAACACCGACCTTTGTGGCACTCCACTGGTCACAGGCCTCCAGTCTGACAAACAACTCTCCCCCGCCACCCTCTGTCATCTACCTTTGAGCCAGTTCTGTATCCAAATGGCTAGTTCTCCCTGTATTCTGTAAGATCTAACCTTGCTAACCAGTCTCCTGTGGGGAACCTTTGCAGACTACCACTGTATTATTCATTCTTGTGTCAGTTGCGTTGTTTCAGATTATAGTGGATGAAGGTACAGCAGCTGTGAATGTGATGGATGAACTAACATTTGTCTTCCAGAAGGAATGCCTTCATTCTGTTTTGAACAGATTGTGTTTTATAAGATTGTTGCAGAACACGGTTCTGACAATTTCTCTTTACTACCCTTTCTTGCTTGGAGTGAAATCCATTGACTATTGTTACAAACACACCACCTACTTTAATGCAGCTCACTTTAAAAAAAAATCTATTTGTTTAAATATTTTACATTTTTATATATCATAACTTCTTCATTCAGGGTTTCAGGTGAATGGGTATCATACTGAATAAGGTAAAAACAAGGACTGCAGATGCTGGAAACCAGATCATACTGAACAACATGGGATCTTAATTCGTAGACATTGGTAATAGCAAGCATGTGCTTTCATCCTGTTGCTGCAATGGACAAATAAAATATATTGTATTGTTGGATTTGATCAGTGCTCATTTTTATTTAAAAAAAACACTATTAATTCTCTTTAAATCTCTAGAGTCAAAAGAAAGCATTGGATTAAAGTCATAGAGATTTACAACAAAGAGAAAAGCTCTTTGTCCCTTTGGGAGTCTGTGCTAGCCAAAAGCAATCACCTAACTGTTCTCATCTCATATTTCAGCAGCTGGCTCATTGTCTTACATGTTTTAGCATTACAAGTGCACATGTAAATACGTTTAAAACTTTACAAGGTTTCTGCCTCTACCACCCATACAGGCAGCGATTTCCAGATTCCCACCACCTTCTGAGTGAAAAACATTTTCCTCATGTCCCCTCTAAACTTACTGTTTCTTAAATCTATACACCCTGGTATTTGATCCCTCCACAGAGGACAAAGGCTCCTTCCTGTTCTACGGCCTATGCTCCTCATGATTTTTTTACATCTCAATCATGTCCCCCCTCAGCCTTCTCTGCTCCAAGGAAATGTTCATCTATCTAATCTCCCTTTAGAACTGAAACCGTTCAAATCCATGCAACATCCCGGCAAGTCTCCTCTGCTCTCTGTACAGTGCAATCACATCCCATCTATAATGTGGATTCCAGAACTGCACACAATATTCTAGTTGTGGCTTAACCAACTTTTTATCCAATTCTAGGATAATCTCTCTGTTCTTAAACTTTATGCTTCGTCTAATATAGACACGGATCCCACATGTCCTTCTTTACCATTTTACACTGATCCCTGGGGAAAGTCATTGGAAAAATACTTCTCAAATATCACCCTCTGCTTTCTGCAGTCAGCCAATTATGGATCCAACGTCCTTAGATCAGTTAGGCTCTTACCTTCATAATCAGTTTCCATGCAGGACCTTCTCAAAAGCTTTGCTGAGGTCCAGGTAGACTACATTGAACACATTGCCCTCATATATACATTTGTTACCTCTTTGAAAATATCTATCAAGTTGGTCAGACATGACCTGCTCTAGCTGTTACTGATTAACCCCTAACTTTCCAAGTGCAACTTAACTCTGTCCCTCAGAATTAGCCAATAGTTTACTCACCAATAAGGCTAGACTGACTGGTCTGTATTTATTGGTTTATCCTTTCTCCCTTCTTAAAAGGAATATAAAGCAATAAGGAAGAAAACCAAATACTTTGAAATCCAGAATATGGCACTCATGATTTGCACAGTACCATAATCCAAACGGAACATGTAAAATTACCATTGCCTCATGTCAAATTGAAACTAACACAGGCAAGAGGGAAAATCCATGTCTCAGTGGTCACTATACATTTGTGCTGAAAATGTGTTGCTGGAAAAGCGCAGCAGGTCAGGCAGCATGCAGGGAACAGGAGAATCGACGTTTCGGGCATAAGCCCTTCTTCCTGAAGAAGGGCTTATGCCCGAAACGTTGATTCTCCTGTTCCCTGGATGCTGCCTGACCTGCTGAGCTTTTCCAGCAACACATTTTCAGCTCTGATCTCCAGCATCTGCAGACCTCACTTTCTCCTCAACTATACATTTGTGGACAACTTGTTTTGAAAGCAGCCACAGATACAGAAATTGTTGAAGAAAAATCAGCAAGTCTCGCAATGTCTGTGCAGAGAAAGCAGAGTTAACATTTTTGGTCCTTCTGACATCGTCAGGTTGGAATGGAATGTAGACTCCAACATTAACCCTTTCAGAACCATTACCTTTGATTATACTGAGCACTGACTACAATAATAAGCATATTCACTAATTAAATAATAACTCATTAAGCCTACTTAAATTATTTAATTACTCAATCCCTCTAACTAATGTGGGATTACACATTCAATATTAACTTGCCACAATCTAATTCAATTCTTACTGTGCTGTAGAATTCTTATAGCAATCTTATACCCTTTAAAGCATTGAAAGGAAATTAAGTTGAAACCAATGCATCACCTCAAGCAGTAGGGACAACGATATTACAGCTTTCCAGTATTTGGCTAGTGTTTATGTGAATAACATGTTTTTAGTTTGTAGCGAAAACACAAAGAAATAACAGGAAGCCATTATAAAAATTAACATTTTGAACTGAACCTTCCCCACTGTTGTTTTCTATGGCTGCACCTGTTACTGTGCTTTTTCACCATGGCTGGGAATATCAACTTGTATATTAAAGGTCATTCTTCAATGTTAAAAAGCCTACAGGAGTCTCACCCAATGGGAGTGTATGTCAAAAATGTGCTTGTGACTTTCCAATCATTAATTTACATTTTATACAGTGTGTATTTGAATTTGTAACATAACCTCTTGCTAGGTGAGAGAATGTGCCAAGATTGAGGAGCTGGAAAATTATTACTAAAGTAAGTTTTATTGCTTTCAAAGTTAGCTCCCAAAATATAGATGAGTTCATATTTTACATTCTTTGATGTTTTATTGAAATGAAATTCCTTTTAATGTCATTGTCCAAAAAAAGTATCGCAGGAATTTTGCTCTTTGTTCAAAGAGTCTCTTGTTGATTCTTTTCACCTGTCATTTCTGAGCCTAAATCAGAAGGTTTTAAGTTCAAACCCCATTCCAGTGACTGGAACACATGGGCTTGAGGTTTCCCATTGTTTGGCTAAGTGTCATTTTGGGGATTTTGCCAGAGACCTTCACACAATGGCCCATGGCAACTTTCCTCACACAATCTTCCACTGCTAACCTCAATAATTATACATCCAAGCCCCACAATGCTCTTCTCAGGTAACCGTGGTAACAGAGGCGGAAGAGCTCACAGGTGCTAGGACCTTCTGCCTTTCATAGTATGCATGCCAAATGTTTACCCCAGACAATGTGCAATATTTCCAACTGCAAGTCCGTCAGAGGCTTTTGTCCTATTACTTTCGGCAACAAGATGTCAAAAAAAGGGGAGCTGGCACCAACATCGCTGCAGAGAATGGCACCTGGTGGAATTGATGGTTGGGCTGTTGGAGAGGAAGGTCATCGTTTTTCCTGTGGGCTGTCAAAGGAGACCTCAGCACCAGACGCAGTCAGTAACCTATCTTATGAACCAAAAGAAGTGCGCAGAAGCACTGGAGGAAGGTTTCGGTGCTCTGCAAAGTTAAATGTCAACAGCTTCTCTCTGCTATCTCACACACACTGTAACTCTTCCACTGAAGAGTATCATCACTAAGGCTAATCATCTCACTATTTTATGCAGCATCTCATCTTAATGGCTCTCACTCACCACATCCCCCTGAACTAATACATGTTCAGTCTTCTGGGGATTCTGTTCACTTACTCAGGAAAGCTCACCACCTCTTCTGCTCCTGTACCACTGCTAACAGCTCTTCCATTCACTTTCATCTCACTCAATCCCATCTTTTGTTTCATTGCAGGAGAAATGTCTCATAACCAGCCAGAAAACGGAGTACAAATGCGACTGTTCTCTTTCTCGATTAGACTCAGGAGAGCTACCTAGTGAGCACATTATTGGCACAGTTGGTTCAGTTGGCTGGCATTTAGAGGTCTGTCAGGCACCTGCTCAGATCCAGGCAGATGACCCCATGGTTTTGGCCATTTGTGGCTTTGTACAAATGCACAGAAAGTCACAGGAACAAAAGCCAGGACTACCTGAGACACTTGGTAATCTGGATTGAGTTGAGAGAGTTAACCAACATTTTCCGTACTGTGCTGGCTCTGTCTTCTGAATGCATTTGACTTCTACATGGACAGGCTGGTGTCTGCATAGAGAGACAGATCCAGCAGAATGTTCAGTGGTTGCTGGAAATACACATAAACCTACACTGTATTGTTTTCACCATTGTTACGTGGCATCAGTGTCAACTGCAAAGGCATGGATCACTCAACCTTGAACACTTTAAGTAGCTGACTGACCATGGCCAGCAGCCTGGACTGAGATTGGACAATGGTCCTGAGAGAGTGAGGTAGCAAGGTCCTTCTAACCCAACTCAAAGCAAACAAATTGATGCTTATGACAAGGGTGGTATGTTGGCTCACTGGTTAGCACTGCTGCCTCACAGTGCCAGGGACCTGGGTTTCATTCCAATCTCAGTCTTTGTGGAGTACAGTATACACATTCTCCCTGTGGTCTGTGTGGGTTTCCTCCAGGTAATCTAGTTTCCTCCCACAGTCCAAAAGTTAGGTTGATTGGTCCTGCTAAATTGTCCATAGTGTTTAGGTTAGCTGTGGGAAATGCAGGGTTACAGGGATAGGGATGCTGTTCAGAGGGTCTGTGTGGACTCGATGGGCCAAATGGCCTGCTTCCGCACTGTAGGGATTCTAACATTTATCTTTTATTCAGCGTAATGTAATGACTTTGGACACTGTAACATTTGGTGTGAACCTTTCACCTTCCCTGCATGGTGCAATGAAAACTGGATCAGTTCTTTAAGCGGTGAATGATCTGCTCCAGCCACTTTACCAGCTTGTGATGAAGAAAACCATTTACCTCATGGAGTTTGGGTGGGTTAGATTGTCTCTGAATAATGATCAGAACTTTTACAAACCCTGAATACTCTGATTGTATTGAACTAATGGTGTACCGATTATTCATTTAAATGAGTCATAGCAATGATATTTCAGCTTAAGTTAATGTTTAGAAATTTGCAATGCAATAGGGAATGCATTTAAGGATAAATAAGTATTCTTTATTGATCCCTTAAGCTGCATTAATGAGAACAAGCCCAGATTTTGGGTTGCACTCTGATTGGTACATTACTAATGAAGATTTCATTTCCCGGTGGCAGTTTGTGAGTTGAGGGACGTGGAATTCAGGGAATCCAGATTGACTAATAGGAATGCCAGCTAAGGACAGCAAGAAAGGCAGGACGTAGAGGAAGCCAGTGGTGGGGAGGGTAGATATGTGAACATATCAGAGTACACAGGATTCTCCAGTTTGCCTGTTTTTTACACTCAAGTTGACAGAAAGCATGGAACAGGTTTCTATGCTTAACAAAACTTGCTACTTATTACAAGTAATTAGACTCGAGGAGCAGGTACACATTTGTGAACCACCAACTTATAACTACTAATAAAATCTCCTCCATGTTATAAACTCACTCTTATATACACACACACACACACGAAAATACCACAGCTAACCTAAACACTATGGGCAATTTAGCAGGGCCAATCAGCTTAACTTTTGGACTGTGGGAGGAAACTAGATTACCTGGAGGAAACCCACGCAGACACGGGGTTATGAACAGAGGGAAAGACTAGGAAGACAGCTCCGTTGTTCCTGTTTACAAGAGTTGCTCAGATGATTTTTATTATTCTTGTGCTCGTCAGAACACCGCCTCTTGGCTGTCATTCCTCTGAATGTTTTCACTGGTTTGCAAGAGGCATAGGATGGCAGGTTCACTTAGAAAAGGTCTTATTAATTAAAAGTTGCCACTTACAGCAATTACTGGAGGAAAGATGTTAGTTTTCTACAAACTTAAAGCAGCTTTTACTGTAGAGAATTTGGAGAGCTCCTGAACTGGTCGAGTTCTGACATCTCCTCTGCATCTTGTTCACAGCCTTGTCCTATTTAAGTACCTGAGGATGTCAACGTGTTTGTTGACAGACAAAGTTTTTGTCATCAATAACTGGTTACCAGTCCACAAACAATCAGCTGCTTGCAGCAACCAGAACTCCATCTGAAGATAATCCCTCAGCTTCAGTTTGTCTGCCATCATACTTCAATCACTGTCAACTTTATAAACTTTCATCAATCCAACAGCAACTCCTAGTTTTTGTTTTGCTCATTTCAGCCCACAGAATATTTTTTAAAAACTACCTTTACAGAGGCAAGCATTAGGGAGCCTTGTGCTCTTCTCCAGAACTGAGCTGGTATCTCAATCAATAAGGTTGGGCCTTTTAACCAGGCTGCCTCAGCACTAGGCTAGTTCTGTCTCCACCTTGCTAATGCTGTGCAAGACAACAGGCCCAACCAGCCTCAACACCATGACAATAGAACAAGGGAGCACCTCTAGTCAGGATCACAATACCAGAAAGGCCCCCAACTCTTGGCTGCAATCTCTAGGGTGGAAAACCTATCTTTCATATCAAAACTGAAGCAGCTCTACTTGTTCTATCTGAGCTCAAGGTTGTCAATAAACCTGACAGCTGCAGTGTAGAACCATAATCAATACACACGCCAGAGCTCTGTTGATTATATTCGTACGTATTAATAAATGTTACAGACCTTCAGACAATTCATGTAACCTAATATTCGGGCAGTGGATTTTAATTAACTTTTTAATGCAGATGAGTCCAGCCTTTAATAGTGTAATACCTTCATGTTTGTGATTTGTTTCTTACTCACTTCCATGACCACAAACCCATGGGATATGAACTAATATGAACCTCAGTCAAAAAGAAAATTCACCATTAAATTCCTTGGGAAGAATGTAAGTTTAGCTTGGTGACTCAATGCAATTTCATGAAAATGAAATATTTTTAAGGCATGAATTTTATAAATGAAATCAAAATACTGTGACTGCATTGATTCCATTATTATGAAAGCAATTTCTTTCCTATCCAAACTTTGTACAGAAACTCAGCCTGCCACCATTAAATAATCAAAAACTTTAAGAGAGGAAAATATTGCAAGTGCAATTCATCACTGACTGGTGGGACAGATCAACAGGAGTACATAGCTACAATTAGAATACAGTGTTAAATTCTGACTTAACAGAAAAACACAAATGTACTTCCAAGGACAAGTCTTAGTACAGTAATCTGGCAAGAGATGCTTCAGGCATTGCAACAATACCCCCAAAATAAGCAGATGACTGGTCACTAGACTTTATATATTATAGCAGCAAATTTCATCAATCACTGCCATAATGTAATGGCCAATGTACATTACCCAAAGGATTTATAGTATTTGCTAAGACTTTCAAATATTTCTCTCAACTTACGTTGAGTTAAGGAAAGTCATAGCAATAGAGTTGAAATCAAACACCCCTGAAGACAGTTAGTAGTTGTGATTTGTCCACCATTTGCTGCTGGGGCTGAGGAATATTGATGAATTGAAATCATCCCAGCCAGTGATCTAACCTGGGTAGACAGGCAGGAGGCTGGAAAAGTACAGCAAGCCAGGCAGCATCAGGAGGTGGAGAAGTTTTCAGGTTTCAGGTTAAAAATCACACAACATCAGGTTATAGTCCAACAGGTTTAATTGGAAGCACACTAGCTTTTGGAGCGACGGTCCTTCATCAGGTGATAGTGGTGGGCTCGATCGTAACACAGAAATTATAGCAAAAATTTGCAGTGTGATGTAACTGAAATTATACATTGAAAAATTGATTGTCTGTTACGCCTTTCATCTGTTAGAATACAGTGATAGTTTCACTTCTTTCATGTGTAAATCACAAATCTGTTTTTAAAGTTGCATTCTCGGGTTAGCTGTTAACAATGGTGATAGCTAGACAATGTGTTGAAGGTCCTGGATTAGTGGTGCTGGAAGAGCACAGCAGTTCAGGCAGCATCTAAGGAGCATTCAAAAACACCAGCAACAGTTCTCCTTCAAGATCCTCTGCTCCACGCTCGCAGCAATGCACCAGCACCTAATCTCTCTACAGTCAGCCCTGCCTCAGCTGAGGGCCACACTCTCTTAGAATTGCAAAGGACCCACTCTGTACTACATCCTCAGGAGAATTCATACTCTCAACAAACAGTATTTCAATTCCATCTCAAACATCAAAAACTGTAAGTACAACAAACTTTTATCTACCCACCTCCATAACCAGCGCTCCTCAAACATTCCAGAAGATTCCCCTGGCCTCGGAATGTACTCAGATGCAAATTAGCCATGCGGCTGATGCAGCTGCTACCCCCACGCTGATTGATGATGTCACTTCCGCCCCCATCATGGCCAGTCCCACAACCACTTCCACCCCTCACAATTCTTCATGCATCACACGTGACATCACTTACGCCCCTCACATCATCGCTGATGTCACACACTCAGTGACTTCCTCCACCCCAACTGCCATGTTTGCCACCACTTCTGCCCCCACCAGCGCCACTCACCTGCATTCTGCTGACATGCCCCCCACAGACCCCATTGTCACTATCCCCACACCCCAGAACCCCGAGGGGAACTCTACCCCTGCTCATGACTCCACCTCCATTCCCCCCACCATCACACCCACTCCAGGTATTGGCTCCGACCCCACTCCCAGCTCCACACCCACACCAGATCCCAGCTCCCAGCTCTGTCGGGTTTTCACCATCCCCCCAGACTTCCCCCTCACTGAGGACGAATGATCAGTCCTCAGCAAAGGACTCACCTTCGCCCCCCTCCGTCCACGCATCAATGAATTTAATACACGCCGTGACATCGAACAATTCTTCCGTCGCCTCCACCTCCGAGCTTACTTTCACAATCAGGATTCCCGCCCACCTTCTGAGGACCCCTTCGTCCACCTCCAACACACTCCATCCACCTGGACACCCCGCAGCCTCCACCTCCGAGCTTACTTTCACAATCAGGATTCCCGCCCACCTTCTGAGGACCCCTTCATCCACCTCCCAACACACTCCATCCACCTGGACACCCCGCGTTGGCCTATTACCTGCCCTTGACCTCTTCATTTCCAACTGCTGCCGGGACATTAACCGCCTCAACCTATCTAATCCCCACCCCCACTCCAACCTCTCACCCTCACAACGTGCAGCCCTCCAATCCCTCTGCTCCAATCCCAACCTCACCATCAAGCCAGCGGATAAAGGGGGTGCAGTGGTAGTCTGGTGCACTGACCTCTACACCGCTGAAGCTAAATGTCAACTCAAGGACACCTCTTCCTACTGCCCGCTTGACCATGACCCCACCCCCCATCATCAAACCATCATCTCCCAGACCATACAAAACCTTATCACCTCAGGAGATCTCCCACCCACAGCTTCCAACCTCATAGTCCGGGAACCCGCACTGCCCGGTTCTACCTCCTTCCCAAGATCCACAAGCCTGACCACCCTGGCCGACCCATTGTCTCAGCATGCTCCTGCCCCACTGAACTCATCTCTACCTACCTCGACACTGTCCTATCCCCCCTAGTCCAGGAACTCCCCACATACGTTTGAGACACCACCCACGCCCTCCACCTCCTCCAAGACTTCCGTTTCCCCAGCCCCCAACGCCTCATCTTCACCATGGATATCCAATCCCTCTACACCTCCATCCGCCATGACCAGGGCCTCCAAGCCCTCCGTTTTTTCCTCTCCAGACATCCCCAACAGTACCCTTCCACCGACACTCTCATTCGTTTGGCCGAACTGGTCCTCACCCTTAACAATTTCTCCTTTGAATCGTCCCACTTCCTCCAGACCAAAGGGGTAGCCATGGGCACATGTATGGGCCCCAGCTATGCCTGTCTCTTTGTTGGCTACGTAGAACAGTTGATCTTCCGTAATTACACCGGCACCACTCCCCACCTCTTCCTCCGCTACATTAATGACTGCATTGGCGCCATCTCGTGCTCTCGCGAGGAGGTTGAGCAATTCATCAACTTCACCAACACATTCCACCCTAACCTTAAATTTACCTGGACCATCTCTGACACCTCCCTCCCCTTCCTGGACCTCTCCATCTCCATTAATGACGACCGACTTGACACTGACATTTTTTACAAACCCACCGACTCCCACAGCTACCTGGATTACACCTCTTCCCACCCTATCTCCTGCAAAAATGCCATCCCGTATTCCTAATTCCTCCACCTCCGTGGGATCTGCTCCCAGGAGGACCAGTTCCAACACAGAACACACCATTGGCCTCAGACCCCACCCCTCCAACAGTAACAAGGACAGAACGCCCATGGTGCTCACCTTCCACCCTACCAACCTTCGCATAAACCAAATCATCCGCCGACATTTCCGCCACCTCCAAACAGACCCCACCACCAGGAAAATATTTCCCTCCCCACCCCTTTCCGCCTTCCGCAAAGACTGTTCCCTCCGTGACTACCTGGTCAGGTCCACGCCCCCCAACACCCCACCCTCCCATCCTGGCACTTTCCCCTGCCACCGCAGGAACTGTAAAACCTGCGCCCACACCTCCTCCCTCACCTCTATCCAAGGCCCTAAAGGAGCCTTCCACATCCATCAAAGTTTTACTTGCACATCCACTAATATCATTTATTGTATCCGTTGCTCCCCGATGCGGTCTCCTCTACATTGGGGAGACTGGGCGCCTCCTAGCAGAGCGCTTTAGGGAACATCTCTGGGACACCCGCACCAATCAACCACACCGCCCCGTGGGCCAACATTTCAACTCCCCCTCCCACTCTGCCGAGGACATGGAGGTCCTGGGCCCTCCTTCACCGCCGCTCCCTCACCACCAGACGCCTGGAGGAAGAACGCCTCATCTTCCACCTCGGAACACTTCAACCCCAGGGCATCAATGTGGACTTCAACAGTTTCCTCATTTCCCCTTCCCCCACCTCACCCTAGTTCCAAACTTCCAGCTCAGCACTGTCCCCATGACTTGTCCGGACTTGTCCTACCTGCCTATCTCCTTTTCCACCTATCCACTCCACCCTCCTCCCTGACCTATCACCTTCATCTCCTCCCCCACTCACCCATTGTACTCTATGCTACTTTCTCCCCACCCCCACCCTCCTCTAGGTTATCTCTCCAGCTTCAGGCTCATTGCCATTTTTCCTGATGAAGGGCTTTTGCCCGAAACGTCGATTTCGAAGCTCCTTGGATGCTGCCTGAACTGCTGTGCTCTTCCAGCACCTCTAATCCAGAATCTGGTTTCCAGTATCTGCAGTCATTGTTTTTACCAATATGTTGAAGGTGTTAGCCCCCAGTGTTCTCTGTCTATGACCTGATGTTTAGATTGATTCTAATCTAAAAAGTGAGATAACAAAGTTTTACACAAATTCATGCAGTTTTTGAGCTCAGAGTTCTACATGAATGTATGCAGTTTTTGAGCAAAGTGCAATGTAACTCTGCAAGTACAAATTCACCCCACAAAATATATGTGTGCATGTGGGTCTTTGTCTGTCTGTGTGTGTGTGTCTGTCTGGGGTGGGGGTTGTGAGTGTGAGGAAGTGTATGTGTGTGTAGTGAGTGCAGAGTGTCTTAAGTCTGTGAGGTGGTGCATGTGTGAGTGTGGGAGTGTGTGTGTCTACAAGGGTATGCGTGGGTGTCTGTGTGCGCGGTTGTGTGTACCTGTGTCCTTGTGTATGTGAGAGTGTGTGTATGTAGGAATATCTGTGTGTGTGTGTGCAGTGCAATGGTGATCACCTGTAATGTGACATGAACCCAAGGTCCCGGTTGAGGCCCTCCCTATGGGTACCAAACTTAGCTATCAGCCTCTGCTCGGCCACTTTCCTCTGCTGCCTGTCCCGAAGTCCACCTTGGAGGATGGTCACCCGAAGGTCCGAGGCTGAATGTCCTGGACCACTGAAGTGTTTCCCAACTGGGAGGGAACGCTCCTGTCTGTTGATTGTTGTGCGGTGCCCATTCATCCATTGTCAAAGCCTATGACAACGGATGAATGGGCACCGCACAACAATCAACAGACAGGAGGGTTCCCTCCCAGTTGGGGAACACTTCAGTGGTCCAGGACATTCAGCCTCGGACCTTCGGGTGACCATCCTCCAAGGTGGACTTCGGGACAGGCAACAGAGGAAAGTGGCCGAGCAGAGGCTGATAGCTAAGTTCGGTACCCATAGGGAGGGCCTCAACCGGGACCTTGGGTTCATGTCACATTACAGGTGATCACCATTGCACTGCACACACACACACACAGATATTCCTACACACACACACTCTCACATACACATGGACACAGGTACACACAGCCGCGCACACAGACACCCACACATACCCTTATAGACACATACACTCCCACACTCCCACATGCACTGCCTCACAGACTTAAGACACTCTGCACTCACTACACACACACACACACACACACTTTCTCACACTCACAACCCCCACCCCAGACAGACACACACACACAGACAAAGACCCACATGCACACATATATTTTGTGGGGTGAATTTGTACTTGCAGAGTTACATTGCACTTTGCTCAAAAACTGCATACATTCATGTAGAACTCTGAGCTCAAAAACTCATGAATTTGTGTAAAACTCTGTTATCTCACTTTTTAGATTAGAATCAATCTAAACATCAGGTCATAGACAAAGAACACAGGGAGCTAACACCTTCAACATATTGTCTAGCTATCACCATTGTTAACAGCTAACCTGAGAATGCAACTTTAAAAAAAAGGATTTGTGATTTACACATGAAAGAAGTGAAACTATCACTGTATGCTAACAGATGAAAGGCGTAACAGACAATCAATTTTTCAATGTATAATTTCAATTACATCACACTGCAAATGTTTGCTATAAATTCTGTGTTACGATCGAGCCCTCCACTATCACCTGATGAAGGAGCGACACTCCGAAAGCTAGTGCTTCCAATTAAACCTGTTGGACTATAACCTGGTGTTGTGTGATTTTTAACTTTGTACACCCCAGTGCAACACCGGCTTCTCCAAATAATGTTTTGGGTGTAACTCTTCTTCAGAACTTGGGGTGGGTGTGGGGGGAGCTGCAGATAAAGAGGGTGGCGGGGGCAGGGTGGTGAGGTGGGAATAGGTGAAGACAGGTAGAGGGTACTACCTGGTTGGTCAATGGGAGGAATGAACCCAGTAGGTGGCAGGGAGGAGTGGAAGGGAGGAGGCGGGGCTGGGAAGGGAGTAGGGGAAGGAAGGGGAGGCTATTTGAAATTGGAGAACTCAATGTTGAGTCCTCCAGCCTGCAGGCTACCCAGGTGGAAAATCAGGCCGGGCACGATCCTCCAATTTGCAGTTTGGTTCATTGTGGCAATGGAGGAGGCCAAGGATGGTCATGTTGGAAAGGGAGTGGGAGAGGGAATTAAAATGAGCGGTGACTGGGAGGTCCAGTTGACCCCTGCAGGCCTGGTTGAGATGCTTAGTGAACCGTTCCCCAAGCACAGTAATCTAACCTGTACAAGTTGCAAACCCAAAGAGTTGTCTAATCCCTTGGAAACAGGCCTGTTGATTTCACTCATCTTTCATGTGACCTGTTACAGTAAGTGACAAGGGAAGAACATGCATTAACCTTTGCTGTGTTGTGTTATTAATTTATGTTATGAAATCAAGACTTTACATGTAGCACTGCTAAACTTTGTCATCATTCACTACTTACAAAACGATAATATTCCAGAAACACAAGGGTTAATTACTAATTCTGCATTGTCAGTGATTCTGTCATTGCCCTATCCATGACTGTCAGCTAGCATTCTTGCAATTATTGATAGTGCATACATTTTATTTTGCTGCCAGAATATCACTTCTCCCTCTTTCTTCTATCCCCAATATTAGACTCAATTTCCTTGATTTGGAAATGTCCAAGATCTTAACTGTAGCTCAAAAACATCCCAAATATTTGGAAGCAACTACTTTTTTAAATATTTGAAGAATATAGTGAGTGGGTGGTAGGTGGAATATATACTGCAACAGTTTTAATTATTTGGTGTAGGGCCATTTCATTTTTGTGGTTGTGTTTCATTTACATTCCTGATCGACAAATCACCTGCAGGAAGCCTATTTGGCAACAGCTGGGCTGTTGTGTCCCGATCTCTACACCAGAAAGCCTGAGTTCAAGTCCCACCTACTCCAGTGGTGTATAATAGCAGCTCTGAATGGGTTGATTAGAAAATATCTATTTGACAATGGCAGCTTGCTGATTTGAAAGACACAAAATATATTAAGCTTGAAAGAGTCTGACAGTCTTTCCACTGAACCTCATTTCCAAAGATTGGGCTGTGAATATCCATTGTATTGATCTACACTTATAGTTTAGGGTAAAGCACTGCTGAGGTTTGCCATTGCCTTCTGCAGGATGGCTGACCAGGAAACTCTCCCATTCTTACTGCAAGGCATCAGGTTAATGGAAAAGGTTACAGGTTGAAAAACAACCTGTTCAGTCATATTATAAAGACTGCTTCCATAGTCAAAAGTCCTGGTCTATATCATTAACCCAGAGTTTTTGGCTCAGGGATAGGAATACCACCACAAGATTTCCTGGAAATCAAAATGAATGACAATTTTCAAAATCTTCAAACACAGCATAAAGATTATTAATTGTGAAAGGTTTCTATTAAAAACCAACAGGGACTGGCACAAAAATATGTGCCAAATTTGTAATCAGCTTTCCATTAAATAGTCACTAAAAATGGGTGTGGCCGAGTTCAAACCCACTACAATGTGGTACAAGCTTGCAATATTTTGTAGGCAGAAACTAAAGTATTTTTGGGGATATAACCATATGATTTATCTTGGATCGTCATCCCTTGTTTCCAATAGGAACTTTAGCCATCTTGATTGAGGCCCACTCAAAATGCATATTTTAAAAAAAGGAGCCAAATTGGTAGAACAGACATTTTTCTTCTTCTTTTGCAGAATGTGAAAATATCCCTATCATTTGTAAAGTTCAACAAACATATTCTGTGTCAAATGTTTTGTTAAGTTCCATTTAAGGTTTGTCTATGTATTGTGTGATTATTTTGTACAGGTTTCACTTCGAACACTTCTTATTGAGCTTCATTTTCTATTTTTACTCAAATTAATCCTCTTAATGTACCTATGTTTTTCAACTGTACTGGCATAGGGATATGCTGCACATCTTGTGGTTGATGACAGTCATCCTTTTATTATGCTAATGTCACTTTTTGCATCATTTTGTGTAACCACCAGTTTTAAACCATGAGGTTCACAGATTGCTTCATTTCTGATGTTTGCATTTTACACTAGAATCATTTTTATTTAGCTGGGCTAAATGAAGCAATATTTTCTTCGAATTGTTTATAACAGGAAGTTCCCTCCCACCAGAGACATTTAGATTTCCACATAAGCACACAGATATATGCTCCTTAGCAATGTGTATGTATGCTTTAACGATGCTTATGTGGTTTTCTTGATCTTACAGTCAGCTCTGATGTTGAGAACCAGAAAAACCTGTCCTGTCAACAATTGACTTTGCAACTTTGTAACACCTTCCAAACTATATTTTTCCTTAATGAATAAAGTGTTTTTTGTTCAGCTACTGCTGTAATGAAAAGCAACAGTGGATATTAATAATTGCAGAGCTAGGGAATTATTTCGTCTATATGATCAAACGGAAGCTGAATTAGTTTGACTCTTAATTCTCACTGTAAGCATGGTCAATTTAGAAAAAAAAAATTGCGATGGTTTTATCCACATTAGCTTACTGTGGCTGTGCTGCTATAAATATGAAGCTACAGATGGATTGTGAGAAAACTGCTTCAAACTAAATGGTGAAAGTTAGATTGACGCAGCAGTTATGTCTTCTACTCTATAAATCTTTTGTCTCACTCAGTGGTCAAATGGAATTTGGAGAGTACATGGGACAGTTTTGCCAGTAAGAGGTTCATCGTGCTTTCTCATCCTTTTTGGTTTCCCCAACACCTTCAGCACCCCCATTAACCACACAATTCCCCAGTGGCTTTTTTCTTTGGTAAGGTCCTAGGGAGTGTTGCTGAATAAAGAGACCTTGAAATGCAGGTTCATAGCTCCTTGAAAGTGGAGTCGCAGGTAGATAGGATAGTGAAGAAGGCGTTTGGTAGGCTTTCCTTTATTGGTCAGAGTATTGAATACAGGAGTTGGGAGGTCATGTTGCGGCTGTACAGGACATTGGTTAGGCCACTGTTGGAATATTTTGTGCAATTCTGCTCTCCTTCCTATTGGAATGATGCTGTGAAACTTGAAAGGGTTCAGAAAAGATTTATAAGGATGTTGCCAGGGTTGGAGGATTTGAGCTATAGGGAGAGGCTGAACCACTGGGGCTGTTTTCCCTGAAGCATCGGAGGCTGAGGGGTGACCTTATAGAGGTTTACAAAATTATGAAGGGCATGGATCGGGTAAATAGATAAAGTCCTTTCCCTGGGGTGGGGAAGTCCAGAACTAGAGGGCATAGGTTTACGGTGAGAGGGGAAAGATATAAAAGAGACCTAAGGGGCAACGTTTTCACACAGAGGGTGGTACATGTATGGAATGAGCTTCCAGAGGAAGTGGTGGAGGCTGGTACAATTGCAACATTTAAGAGGCATTTGGATGGGTATATGAATAGGAAGGGTTTGGAGGGATATGGGCCGGGTGCTGGCAGATGGGACTAGATTGGGTTGGGTTATCAGCTCGGCATGGTCGGGTGGATTGAAGGGTCTGTTTCCATGCTGTACATCTCTATGACTCTATGACCTGGGATCATGGAATGTATAAGAATTAAGGTGATGACATTGTAACCTTCATTGTCTATTTAGGTATGCTGCTGAGGGTCTCTAATTGTCGAATCACAACTTCAATAATAATATAATGTCAGTTGAAATGTTCTCAGTTTGCAATGTAATAAATACCAGCCTGTATTTTCCAGGGAGAGGCAATCATGCAGATTGCATCTCAGGCCCATTTGTTTCGATTTTTGAAAAAGCGGGAGCCATGATCAGCACCTCCTCAGAAATGCAGGGTCATACTTCCATTCAGACAACTCTTTTGTAGTACAGAACAGTCAGAGGGAGACAAACCACTCCTTATTTTCGGAGCAGTCAGCTGCCATATTCTGACAGTCAAATATCCTGACAGCCAATTGACAGCTGCTGTCAGACAATAAATACACAACCTAAGTGTATAGAAGGAAAATTAGAGTGCCAGATGGGTTTCAGATGCGTACGCTGCCAGCTTGGGTTGGGTAGTAGCTGGATAGGACTAGGACCTCAGGGCGTAGGATGCTGTGTGGATCAGGAGTGTGCCAGGTGGATAAGATGCCAGCATGCCAACCAAGTAGAGTGCCAATTTGGTAAAGTGCCATTTCAGAAACTTGTAGTGGGTTGGGTTAGTTTAGCAGTGGGCAAGGTTAGTGTCGGGTGTGGAGCAGGGAAATTGGGAAAATATGTCAAGTGGTGGGAGAAGGGGTGTCAGGTCCAGTAGGTGGGAAAGAGGAAGGCAGCAGCTGAGCATGTCTGGTCAGGTTTTGGGTCATGGGGGGAGGTGATGTAAGTGGTCTGAGGTGCGTGACATAAGTTTAGGGTTGGTTGAATAGTTACTCATGTATTAAATAGTCTACCTTTTCCCAACTAGGTATTTACTTAGCTTCACCAAAATCTTGGAATTCTTTGATTTAAAAGGAGAGTTTTGGAAGGTTCCAGGTGTAGGGGACCTATCCAGCAGGATTTCTAATCCCTGGGCAATTCCTTTGGTGTGTGCTGCAACAGGGACTCCGCAGGTAAAATCTAAGCTGATGTGTCAAATTGTTCAAGTTGAATCAATAAGTTTTCTGTTCAATTTACCACTAGAGTATACCAGCAGACGAGCTCCTAATCATGGAAAATGTCTGACTTCCTATAGACTGATTTGTGGTTGAAAATTAGTCGCAACATTTCTAAACTTCAAAACGGCATCAAGAATGAGGTCAAGAGCACTACAAGAGCAGCCAGAGATTGCGGTTCTGATCAGAACCAGAAATGTATGGAGAAAGAAAAAGTGGTTATCCCAAATAATAGATGATTAGAGCAAAACTACTCAAATGGTGTAATAAATGTAGTCAGTCATTTTGACTCTTGTTGTAAGGGTATCTGCCTGCCATAATCCATTGTTAGCATTCCATATTGCAAAGATCAGACTTGATGCTAATTTTGCCAATTGATTGCCATCAGATGAAATAAAATAAATTTCCTTTCTTAGTTCTTTGTTTAACTGAGACAGAACTACACAAAATCTTAGTTCTCCATTTGTCTTGTGAACAATTACTTGCCTTGAGCAGCATGGCATCTGTTCATTGGCAAAATGATCCTAATTTCAATCATACTGTCTGGGACTTCACCTGTCCCATTAAGGGATGAGGAATTTTACTGGAAGTATCAAAGCTGTTCAGATCAGCATCTTTTTGAAGAGTAATGTGATATACCTGCTTGAATTTACATAAAACCTTTGAATAGCTTTAGAATTTCTTGCTAAAATGCTCTCCTATCTCCACTCTGAAATGTTGCATTTACTTTCTCTAACAGACCTAGATAAAAACATGTTTAATAAATGATGTATTCTGATTCCTCAGTGAGTTGCACTAACATTTTGTTCTCTGCGACTGTGCTTTGTGGTGAATTGCTCATATATCTGAAGACTTGTACCTCCTGGACCATAGGATTTTATGTTTACTGACTTCAACCATGGCAACCTGAGTGCCAAAACACGAGTGCCAAGCTGTTCGTGTTTTGAATTTAAATTCTATTTTGAAGTCTTGTACCTTCAGGTGATGGTCCAGAATCTGTTTTGACCTTTTTGACTTCACCTGGGAATGTTGTCTTCACCATTTGCTCTGTATCTTTGACTTCATGACCATTTTCCTTTTTATATGATTTTCATTTCTCTGGAAGTGTTCCTTCAGCAGGCTTTTGTCTTTTGTTCCGAGTGGACCAAAGAGCTTTTAATTTATATTTCAGGAAGTGTCCCAACGTTTTGAATTTATAACATTCAGTTCCTAATGCTGGACTTCTGTTGCAATAGAGCAATAATTGTGGGTGACTTGATTCTTCATGTTGATTGGATTAATCAAATTGAAAGGGATAGCTAGAATAACTAATTCACAGTGTGCATTAGTTATAGTTTCCCGGAGCAATATGCCATGGAGCCAACCAGGGAGCAGGTTAACCTAGATCTGGTAATGGGTAATGAGGCAGGTTAATAAATGGCCTCCAAGTAATGATCCCCTAGTTGTAGCAGTCATAACATGATAGAATTTGGCATAAGGGGAAGCAATGGTCTAGTGGCATTATCACTGGGCTGTTAATCCAAAGATTCAGGTAATGTTCTGGGGACCAAGGTTCAAATTCCATGATGGAAAATGGTGGATATATTGGGATTGTCTTATGAGCAAAAGTTAAACTACTCTACTCATTAGAGTTTAAAAGAATGAGAGGTGATCTCATTGAAACAAAGAGGATTCTTAAGGGGCTCGATGGGTTAAATACTGAGAAGATGTTTCCACTCATGGGAGAGTCTCGGACCAGAGGGGATAGTCTCAGAATAAATTGGTGCCAATTTAAGGCTGAGATGAGGGTTTTTTTTCACTCAAGAGGATTATGAGTCTTTGGAATTCCTTACCACAGAGAGCTGTGGAGTAGCGTCCTCGTGTATATTTAAGGCTGAGATAAATTCTTGACCAGTAGGGAAATCAAGGGTTATGGGGAAAGGGCATGTGAAGAGTGTTGGATTAGCCATGATTCCATTGAATGATGGAATAGGGGCAAGGGATTGAAAGGCTAACTCCTGTTCCTATTTCTTATGGTCTTGTGCACTTTTGATTCTGTCTGGAGCCATGCTTTGTACAACCAAAAATGACCAATAATGTTGAATCCCAGCCTTTCGGCATTCTGGCAGGCTGTTGGAAGGTTGACATTGCCATCTTGGGGTCTAAATATCTGAGCATGTCAGAAGAATCCCTGATGTTTCATCACAGTACTGACTGATTCGAAACTCTGAATTCTGCCTCTATAGGATTACATGTTGCAGCATTAAATCTCAATGGATTAAAATGATATCTGATAACTTTTCATCCCTCACAATGACCACTGTACTGTCTCTAATTATTTAATCCTTCAAAGTTCTATTCCTGGAACTACTATCTGTAAGATGTTGATTATTCTGCAAAACTCTTGGGTTGCAAACAAAATCTTACCTGTTCTGTGACTACATTTCTTTTGGGGCTGAAGTACATATCAAATGCATTAATAAGTGTACCACACTTTCAAGCGATTTCTTTGACGCTTGTCTTAACAGACCATCATTAGCCATTGGTGCTGCAATAAAACCATGTCGATGATCAACTCTGGAAGAAAAACAGGAAGGCAGAAAATTATCTGAATAGTAATAAATGGGAAAGAGGGAGATGCAACAAGACCTGGGTGTCCTCGTACACCAGTCACTGAAAGTAAGCATGCAGGTACAGAAGGCAGTGAAGAAGGTAAATGCCATGTTGGTCTTCATAGTGAGAGGATTTGCATACAGGGGCAGGGATATCTTGCTGTAATTGTACAGTGGCTTGGTGAGACCACACCGGAGTATTGTGTGCAGTTTTGGTCTCTATATCTGAGGAAGGGTGTTCTGGCTATGGGAGGAAATAGAACAAAGGTTTACCAGACAAATTTCTGGGATGGCAGGACTGATGTATGATAAGAGCCTAGATTGGTTAAGACTACATTCACTACAGTTTAGAAGAATGAGGGGGAATCTCACAGAAACCTATACGATTCTAACAGGACTAAGCAAGGTAAATGCAGGAAGGATATTCCTGAGACTGGGGACTCCAGAATTAAAGAGAAATTTCTTCACCCAGAGAGTGGACAGCCTATGAAATTCGCTGCCACATAAAGCAGTTGAGGCCAAAACTTTGAATATTTTCAAGAAAGAGATGGATACAGTTCTTAGGGCTAAAGGGATCAAATGGTTTGGGGGGAAGGTGGGAACAGGGTATTTAATTGGATGGCAAAAGTGAGGACTGCAGATGCTTGAGATCAGAGTCAAGATCAGAGTGGTGCTGGAAAAGCACAGCAGGTCAGGCAGCATCTGAGGAGCAGCAAAATCGATGTTTCGAGCAAAAGCCCTTCATCAGGAATGAGGCCTCGTTCCTGATGAAGGACTTTTGCCTAAACGTCAATTTTCCTGCTCCTCGGATGCTGCCTGACCTGCTGTGCTTTTCCAGCACCACTCTGATCTTGATTATTGAATTGAATGGTCAGCTATGGTCCTATTGAATAGTGGAACAGGCTCGAAGGGCTGAATAGCCCACTCTTGCTCCTATTTTCTTTGTTTCAATTTCTATAACTTGCTGTTGTTGAAGGGTCACTTCTATCTTTTTGAAGGTGACCCGAGCAAACAGTTGGTGAATTGAGGATTGACACAAATTGGTGGGCCCTTAATTATTTTGATTTAGGATAAATATTTAGCCCAGTTACAGCTTCCAGTTGAAATAATTGGTATACAGGTACTAACTATTTTGAATGCATAATATTGCATTCTGATCTTGACTTAAAGGACAGGTATATGCAATTGTCCAGGAATACAGCTTTTGTAAGTACAGTGACTAAAACTGAACATGATACACTATATATAACTCTGCTGTTGCTTTCCATCATGATTGAACTGTTTTCTGGAACTCCCTAACCAAACAGCTATTTATAGCTCCAGATTCTGCATGTGAGCAAACCAATTCTAAATTCATCAATTACTATAACTTGCCTTGAATTTTTAGTATTGAAGCCAATTAAGCTGTTTGATGTTATAAAGAAGCTTTGGCAGCATTGTAAAACTTGCACTGTTCACATTTCCACAATAAAATGTAGGTTATAATAAATTTATCCCTGAATATTTATTCTGAGCTTGGAGGAAAACAAAATAAATGCAACTGAAACTAGGACTTATCAGTTCATTTGGTTGTCCTGACACCTTCTTGATTACAAATTTGTGCTTGTTAAATATAGATCGCTGATGGGAAATTGAGAGGTTGTGAGCTGAATAACATCAATTGAAGCAATAGGTAATATTTTTCACGCAAAGAGTTATTTTTAAATTCAACTAAAGAACATGTGAAAATTGAATATTTTTTAAAAGAGGTGTTCTTTTATTACGAGTACAGTGTTGAAATGAATTAAAGTACTTTCTCGAACTAGAGGCATAATGCTAAAATTGTCAAGGTCATTCAGCACAATCATGTACAGCTTGGAATTCTGTCCATTAAATGTTGTATTTAACACTCACCATTAAACTCCTGCAATTACCCCAGTAAAACATTAGACACATCCAATAAACTATGATCTTTAATGACCAAATTAATTCATGTAATTGTGCATGTCATCGTTAAATGAGATTAATTTGGAAGCTGACTTAAAATGGATCCTTGAGGCTTTTCAAATCATTTGAAAAATACTGAATAGAAATGACAATCTCTTCTGTTAGCAAAAGCTTGTTTGCTTAATCTTTAGTGATTGCAGAATTATTTTCTGTCATCGGAGAACATAGGAGGTTGTTATCCTTCCAAATGTCCATACTCAGAAATCATTTATACAATTATTCATTATACTTTAATATTAGGGTCACCGATGGAGCAGACATTCATGAGGTCCTCCCTAACATCTGTTTTATAATGGCATAGAATCCAGACCAGATAGGTGTGCCCCTTTAAGATGATTTCAGGACATTATTATGTGTGACACTCCAGTATAAAGGTACCCACTGCATCTTCAATCACTCTCTCTATGTAATAGAGTCACTATAGTCAGTTATTTGTGTGTAATCTACAGCAACATCAGTAAGAATAAGCCACAGACTGTGAGTGTCTGTCATATTGTAGCCTTGTAAATAGTGAAGCTTATAAATAAACTTCAAGATATCCATTTCATAAGAATCTAACTAACTGTATTATAGCCAGGTGGACTGACATATACAGGAAACCACAAACCATATTATGGTAGCTGCAAGTGGACTGTAAAGCTGGCCAGGACATCTGGGAGCTAAAGGCTAAAGAGGTGACAGTTGTGGAAAATCATTTTTCCTAACTAATTAATCAATCTATTTGAATTCAGAGGTGGGGTTACAGCTACGACCAAAACTAAAGGACTAAAACCTAAGCTAAAGGTTAGAAATCTAAACTAAAGGATAATGAGCATTCTATCACTTCCACTTTTTAAGAAATGAGAGGCTGCTACATATCTAATTTTTTTTTAAAAGCGAGCATTTTGAATGGTCCTGAAAGCTGAACACAGTCCTATAAGCACTTTTGCAGTAGGAAGTGACACTGGTGGTATAAGCTTGACCTATGTGTTTCAGAACTTGAACAATACCTAGAAACACTTTGGGCAACTAAATGAAATGCATGTTCAGGAAAGTGGTTGCATTGCAGAATAGCAGCATGGAGGTAGTAAAGGTATAATTGCTAAGCAGTTGAAAAGAACTAGGAAAAGTAGTGTAGGAGTTTCCTGAGGTCCCACACACTAGCCAGCTTTCCATTCTGGGTACTGTTGAAGGTCAGGATGAGTGCAGCAGAAGCCAAGCCTGTGGCATTAAATCTGACCCAGTTCTACAGCAGTGAAGGAAGAAGCACTGCACAGCAGTAATGACAGGGTTTTCCAGATTTAGGGGAATGGATAAGAATCTGTATAGCTGTCAATATAACTTCAGGATAGTGATTATCTACCTGGTGATGGGGTCATACAGGTCACAGGGCAGCTGTAGGACTTCCTACGGGGGTTTGGGGGGGGGCGGTGTGCTGCTGAACTACCTGAGGTCATTGTCTATTTTGGTACCAATGACATGGACAGGAAGGAAGATGTGGTCCTGCAAACACAATTTAAGGTGGTTGCTAAAAAAATTAACAATCAGGACCTCTAAGGCAGTAATTTTCAGACCTATCCAGTCCCACTTGTGAATGAGTACAGAAATAGCAGGATAAGGCAGATGAATGTGTACCGGAAAGATGGTGCAGGAGGGAGAGCTTTGGATTCTTGGGATATCAGAACTGCCTCTGGAGAGATGGTATCTGCACAAACCGAAGAGGTTGTGTCTGCACAAAACTGGGACTGTGTTCTTTGCAGATGTTTGCAATGTTGTTAGAGTGAGGGTGGAGGGGAGGTGCTTTAAACTAACTCAGCAGAGGTCTGGGAACTTGAAGAGTATATTAGTGTGTAATTCCAGGATGCAGAAAATGCTGGGAGTGTCAGAGAACAATAGAGAATAATAATTTAATGAGTGGAGATGCAGAAAGGAGGAAAGAAATGGAGTCTAAATCTGAGTTTAACTTATTGAATACAATCACAGGGAATATAGTCAATAATATTAGTGAGTATAGATAGGGAGTGCCATGTAGAACTTTGATGTTGCAGCCATAAAAGACTTCGCTGAAGGAAGGGAAGGGCAAGGTGTTAAATATTTCTGGATATGAGGATTGCTAAAAAGATAGCAGAGGAAAAGAAAGGATTATTGACTGTTATAGTTGAGGAAAGGATTTTGAGTGTTGCAGCATGAAGATATCCCAGAGAATTCAACGACAGAATCAATTTGGCTAGAAATAAGGAACAAAAAAGGCGCGATTACATTGCTGAGTGCGCAGTGTGGTCTTTACATCACCACCTGGTGAGAAAGATTTTAAGAAACAACTTTGCAAGAAATTTATAGAGAAGTGGAAACATCATAGAGTAATTAAAATGGAGACTTTAATTACCCAATTAGAGACTGGGCTAGCAGTCGTGTGAAGAGCAGCAAGGGACAAACATCATGAAGAAGGATCACTGAACCCGAAATGTTAACTCTGATATCTTTCCACAGATCCTGCCAGATCTGCTGAGATTTTCCAGCAATTTCTGTTTTGTTACAAATATTCCTAAATTGTGTTCAGGAGAATTTTATTCCGCAGTATGTGTCCAGTCAAAACATAAAGTGGCTACTTTCAAACGAGTTCTTGGGAAATTGTCAGTGATGAAGCATTTCAGGGACAGTGACCATCGTATCATAAGGTTTAGGATAATGATGGAAAAGGGCAAAGGATAGTGCAGAGTAAGAATAGTTAACCAAGAGACAACTAAGTTCAATGAGGGGAAGTTGGGATAAATAAAGTGAAGTCAAATGTTTTGGGAATTACTGTAACTGAACAACGGGCTACCTTCAAAGAATAAACAGCTGAAGTATACTCTGTCAAAAGGAAAAAGCAGGATAAATATATGCACAACATCCTAAATGAAAGCACAGATAGAGATTAAGATAAGTGGGCGGCACGGTGGCACAGTGGTTAGCACTGCTGCCTCATAGCGCCAGAGACCCGGGTTCAATTCCCGCCTCAGGCGACTGACTGTGTGGAGTTTGCACGTTCTCCCCGTGTCTGCATGGGTTTCCTCCGGGTGCTCCGGTTTCCTCCCACAGTCCAAAGATGTGCAGGTCAGGTGAATTGGCCATGCTAAAATTGCCCGTAGTGTTAGGTAAAGGGGTAAATGTGGGGGTATGGGTGGGTTGCGCTTCGGCGGGGCGGTGTGGACTTGTTGGGCCGAAGGGCCTGTTTCCACACTGTAAGTAATCTAATCTAATCTAAAAGAAAAGTGTGTTGATGACAGGTATAGATGTAAAGTACAATTAAGGATCAAGCTGAATATAGAAATTTCAGAAGGGAGGTGAGAAAACAAATAAGACTAGTAAAGTGGGATTATGAAAAAGACTCTTCATGAACATAAATGGAAGGGCTTATGCCCGAAACGTCAATTTTCCTGCCCCTCAGATGCTGCCTGATCTGCTGTGTTTTTCCAGCACCACACTCGCGACTCTAACCTCCAGCATCTGCAGTCTTCACTTTCTACATAAATGGAATACCAACATTTTCCATAGGCATTTACACAGTATAAAGGTAGTAAATTGAGGATTAGAGACCAAAAAGGGGACTTTCACATGGAGGCAGGGAGCATGGCTGAGTGGTTAAATAACTGTTGTCTTCTCTAAGGAAGGAGATGTTGTCCCATCCATGATGACAGAGAAGGAAACTTAAGTCACTGGAAGAGTTCAAAATTAATTAGGAAGAGGTCAGTGCTCAAAGCAGATAATGCACTCTCAGTTGATCTTATTGAAACATACAAGATTCTGATGAAACAGAACAGATTAGATTTTGAGAAGGTCTTTTCACTAATGGGGGAATTGCAAACGAGATGACATAGTTACAGATTAGGGGACACTCATTTAAAACTGAGATGCAAAGGGATTTCTTCTCCCAGACAACAGTGTGAGTTTCTGGAATTCTCTATCCAAGAGAGTTGTGGAGGATAGATTATCAAAAGTATTTAAAAAGGCAGTAGATAGATTTCTGACATGTCAGGGAATTGTAATGAGGAATGGTACGAAATAAGAGTCAAGGCCAGAAGTGGATCAGCCATGATCATATTGACAGTGGGTCAAATTTGACAGGGCCAAATAGGCCACTCCTATTCTTATTCTATATGTCTGTGATGTTTCTATGTAAAAATAATGCCAAGAGTGTAACCTCAACGTGATTTTGAAATAACATTATGGATTATTCCCATACTGGAGATAAATATTAAAATGTATTTCTGTCACAAGTATTAATAAAATATCTTTGACTATCCAATAACCAGAACAGTGAATTTTAATTTTAATATTGCCATGAGATAACTATGGAGCCCATTCAGCTTCTGACATTGTTTTCAGAATTTAAACAGCTCCTTCTCTGCTTTTCCACATTGATCAACATTACTAAAGCTAATAGTGCAGCCTATGGTTATGTCTATGGGTACATTGAGAAATCTGTACCTCAAAAACATATAATTCCTATCTACCAAGAGGAACATCAACATACAATCATGTGCTTTTGTTTTGCTTCCATGAAGAATTGTGAGCTTCAGCCCTATTCAAACTCAGAACGTCTCAATAATTCAAGACTGGTTTGCTGAATTCTTTTTATACCTCTGTAGCCCAAAAATATCAAAGTCAATAACTGCTTTCTTCTAAAATTTTTATAATTTGGTAAGTAAAAATAGCTTTAATTTATACATCACACATAGCAGTTAAACTGACAGATTTCTCCAAACTCAAACAGCAAAACTGCAGCTTAAATTAATTGCAGATTAAAGTTTAAATAAGACTCCATTCACTTCGACCATTTTACAGCTCCAGGGGGTGAATGTGTCATTACTTCAGCTCTTGGCTTGTGTTAAATATGTCTGTTATGATAGCATTGTCTGTACAGTATACTGGTAAAATTAGCAGCAAGTCAGCAAGAATAAGATGAGTGAAATACAAGATTGAGTGGTATATCACCCAACATCCTGTTGTAAGAAAATGCAAATCATGACTCAAATCATTGAAGGAACAGATAACTGAACCCTGATCCTATGTTTGAGATTGTCACAAATTCTAAAACTGAGAACACAAGCTTAAGCTTCAAAAAGGGATGATGCATGAAAACTTTAGCTTAATATTTCCTTAAGTTGCAAATTTGGCCAATATACAGGTTTCCACGAACTGGAGTATTGTATAAGATAATGGTTCTGAAAGAGTTGATACTGAAGTTGTATTAGCTTCACCCAATCTAATGGGATCACATAGTCTTTGGGTGAAGAAACAGTTAATTTAGCAAAAGATCCCAATGGAGACATCTGTGCCATACCTGGGTCTTGATAGTTGTAATCATGCTTAACTTGTTAATGAGAATTATACATATTGTTATCATGCAATATATACACCTAATAATAGCAATAACTTCAATTAATAAAGCAGTATTTGCAAAATAAAACATACGATTTTCATAAAACTAGCAGGTACAGGAGAAATATGGTGCTGGTTAATACAAATCATAGCAATTTTATTTTCGTATCTTATAGTTTACATGCGAAGTTGACTATTTGCTTTAATTCATCTCTTAAATAAAAATAAAAAATTGTGTCTAACAGCAAATGTTCATTATGGATTTTATTTTTAACCATTCAGTACAATATAGAGAATTTTTAAGTATAACAAAAATAGAACATATTAACTTTTGTAAATGCCTCTTAACATATTATTGTACAGGTTGCAAATATGAACAGAAACTTATTTTAAATACACTTAATCACTCAATTTGCACAGCACAAGTGAGTTATATTTAAATTGTATGTTTACATAAAAATGTATTTTCTTAAACATCTATGTGATATACTATGCCATTATTATTACATGACAATCAAAAAGTTATTAATGACACTTATCAAGTTCTTTCTTGTTGCTTAAAGTGATGCACCTGAGTCACAATTTTCAATGTAGACTCAAATTCCAGCAAGCATTAGACTTTGAAGGATTGGTAAAAGTTGCAAATGATGACTGTGCTAAAGAGATCACAGGTTTAGGAATTAACAAGTGTGCTTTGTGCACTACTAACAGCTAATTCACAATGAGGTACTAAGAAAACAAGTCAGATATGAGCAGCTATTACTGATGAACAGTCAGCAATATTAGTGCATCTTATGGTGTGAGTTCAATCCATTTAGCAGTATAACAAAATAGGAAAGTATTTTGAAAAGAGTTCTACTTTTGAATTGCATTTGAGTTACATTAGTCGTAATAAATTTAGGAAACTATAGCTAATTTCCACATGAATGGAGGCACTGCTGGTTTTACAGTTGAATCAATATTTGCAGTTACATTATATTGAGTAATATACTGCATCAAGCCAGAAATTATAGACGTAGTCCCTTTTCTCCCAAAACATATTGTCTTACATTTTAATTAATGTGCTGACACTTTTAGATAACTTATAAAGAAATAGTTGATGCTTACATACATTGAAATCATTCATTGTATATGCTATGGCAGATACTTCTTAGGCAGCAATATAACAAGAGTTTAACAACACAAACAAATCAGCTGAACAACCTATTAATAAAGTAGGAAATAAATATAAAATGAAAAGTTTTAACATTTTTCATTTTAAAATGGAATTATCAGTTGCCATTTTTTCTTTGCGAATTGAATTAGACAAAAGCATATAGTATTACAATATTGGTCTTACACATTGATTATCTAACCATATCTGTGGAGAGTTTGCTGCTCTTATGAGTTCTTATAACTATTCTTTCAATCTTCACTGAGAATATTTCAATACGCTGGGGTTCCTTTATGAAATAGCTGGGAGTTTTTCATTAAACAAATTGCTAGTGTCTTGTTCTCTACATTGAAAGAGAAGTTGCCACAGTTTTTAAACACAAAATATGACCACTTGTTTCATCAAAAATTCATTATCTCAAAATATTGAAGGTCTGATTGAAGGAAGTCAATTACTTGCATACGTATTATATGGGTGAACAGGAAACATTGACTAGCTGGTTGGTGGTGTTGAATCATCAGAATATACCTAAACCATGCCGTGTGCTGTATTTCCTGCTTAAACAGTTACACATCTTTTTAATAGTTTTACATACAAGCATAAAAAAAATTGTGCCGACAATAGGCTTAGTAAACTTTAACAGTTAATAGATGTTGCCTATGACTAAACATGATGATAATCCATCTCTTAAGAAGGCTCCTCACAGTTTATCAGATTGTTTCACTTAAAGACAGTGTGGTAAACTGTAAAAATCCATTCTTTATATTGATTATTAAATCTATTAGGAAATTCAAGCAAAAGGTTATGACAACAAAGCAGCATTATTTAGCTGTGACAGCAGTGCTAGTCTGAACTCATATCCAGAACATTTTGTTGCATATCAATGTTAAATTGAATAAACAAAAACTTCACATTACACAAAAATAACTGAATCAAATTCTTAAGCATTTTAAGCAATGAAAACAGAAATCCCCTTGAAGCAAGTCAGTTTGCTGTATCAAATAAAATATTCAATAGGAAATATATATGGTATACACAGCATTGTATTTGTGAATATAGTACCTTTTATTCATATATACTACACAGTTTAATGTGCATTCAATAAGTCCTTCCTATAATCCTGTGTGCAGGCAGTTCTGTTGATGATTTCTCATGAAGGTCTGAAAAGAAGACTATCGCCGTGCAGTCAAATGGTTCTTCATTGTCCATGGATAAGTGTAATTCCTACAACAAAAATATTGAGACAGATCTAGCAGGAAGAAAATGACTTGTTATCTGTAATGTTTCATGGAATCATAAATGGTTGCAGAACAGAAGGAGGTCAACTGACCATCAGAATGGTGTTAGCTCTAGAAGAATAAATCTAATCTCACTCCATGTTTTACCGCCCCTCCCCCCCCCCCCCCGCCCCACCATAACTCTTTTACCACAGAACAGTTTCTTATTATCAATTGTGTCCAAATTTTGATAAACTCCGTCAAATCTCCTTTTAATATCCTCTTTCCAAACAGAACAGTCCAACTCTATCCATGTAGCAGAAGTTTCTCATCTTTGGCAACAGCTATTCTTATGAATCTGTTCTACACCCTCTGTGATGCCTTCATATCCTTCACAAAGTGTGTACCCACAACTGGGCACAATACACTAGTTGTGGTTGATGAAACCAGGTTTCATCACTCCATCCTTGCATTTGTACTCTATGCCTCTATTTATAAAACCTAAATGCTTTATTAATCACTTTCTATCTTGTCACATTCAATTAACCTCCTCAGATATTTCTGCTCCTATATGCTTTTTGTGTACAGTCTATTTTTATCCTTCTTACTAAAAGGCATTTGTCCATACTTTTCTGCAATAAATTTCAGTTGCCACTTGTCTGCTCATTCCATGAGGCAAAAGTGAGGACTGCAGATGCTGGAAACTAGAGTTTAGATCAGAGTGGTGCTGGAAAAGCACAGCAGGTCAGGCAGCATCCGAGGAGCAGGAAAATCGACATTTCGGGCAAAAGCCCTTTATCAGGAATGAGGCAGGGAGCCTCTGGGGTGGAGAAGTAAATGGGAGGGAGATAGCTAAGAGTGCAACAGGTGGATGGATTGGGGGGGGGGGTTGTGGTGGTGGGGGCAGGTAGCAAAGAGTACCTTTGGAAGGTTGGAACTGAGGTAAGGTGGGGGGGGAGGGGAATGAGGAAACTGGTGAAGTCTACATTGATGCCCTGGGGTTGGAGTGTTCCAAGGCGGAAGACGAGGCGTTCATTCCATTAGCCTAGATAATTCCTCTTGAAGTTTATTACTATTCTCCTCTCAATTCACAGTACTTTCACATTTTGTGTCATTCACTAATTTTGAAAATGTGCCCTTTACTACTGGTCATTACTGCAGACCAAGAAAATTAGCATCCCTAACACTGAACTCTAGGGAACTTCAACATTTACCTTGTTCCAGTCTGAAAAAGAACAGCCATTAACTATTATTCTTTGTTTCTTGTCACTCAGCAATTTCATATCCATGCTGTCACTTGCACTTTCCATTCCATAGACTTATCCATTATTGTTAAGGCACTTGTAATTGCTGGGATAATTCTTACACTTTTTTTTAACAAAGCACACCATTTTTAATTCTCTGGTCCTCTGGCACCAACTTTCTATCTAAGGAGGATTGAAAAATTAAGGTCATGCCTCTGCGATTTCCAGCTTCATTTCCCTCAGTATCCTTGGGTACGTCTCATGCAGCCTTTGTGACATATTAACTTTAAGACCAATCAGAAAATCCAATACTTCCATTTTCTCATTTTTTTAGTCCATGCAGTACTCCTGAACATACTTCAGAAACTCTTCACTCACTCTACCTATTCTATATTATGATATTTAAAGCCCTCTATTATAACTTTCTCCACTTCATACTTGCATGCAAATCTGTTCCTCTATTTCTTTCCCACTAGATGATGGTCTATAGAATACACCCAGCAGTGTAATGGCAAATCTATCATTTCTTAGCCCTAACCAAATAGCCCTGACCTCTGGATATAGGTTTGCTCGCTAAGCTTGAAGGTTCATTTCCAGACGTTTCATCACCCTAGGTAACATCTTCAGTGGGCCTCTGGGCGAAGCACTATTGATAACTCCTGTTTGGTGTTTTTGGGTTGGTGATGTAATTTCCAATGGTGACATAATTTCCTATGGTGATGTCATTTCCTGCTCTTTTTCTGAGGGAGTTCTAGATGGGGTCTAACTTAATGTGTTTGTTGATAGAGTTAGAATGCCGGTTGAACTGCCATGCTTCTAGGAATTCTCGTGTGTGTCTTTGTTTGGCTTGTCCTAGGATGGATGTGTTGGCCCAGTCGAAGTGGTGTCCTTCCTCAGCTATATGTAAGGATACTAGTGAGAGAGGGTCATGTTGTTTTGTGGCTAGTTGATGTTCATATATCCTGGTGGCTAGGTTTCCGCCTGTTTGTCCAATATAGTGTTTGTTACAGTCCTTGCATGGTATTTTGTAAGTAACATTAGTTTTGCTTGTTGTCTGTTTAGACCCCATCTACCACCCCCTGAGAAAAAGAACAGGAACTGATATCACCACAGAAAATGACATTACCACAGGAAATTACACCACCAATCCAAAAAAACCAAACATATAAATAGAAAGCAGGAATTATCAGCAGTGCTTCGCCCGGAGGCCACTGAAGATGTTACCTAGTAGGGTGATTAAACGTCTGGAAATGAACCTTCCAGCTCAGCGAGCAAACCTCAACCTGAGCTACAAATCTTCTCAAAACTCGCTAAGTCCTGACCTCTCTAGGGCATTAATTCTTGTCAGCATGATAATGCTTTCCTTAATCAGTACTGTTAACTTATTTTTTTCTTACTTTCCTTAGCAGCTTATATTCGGGTATATTTATTATCCAGTCTTGCTCTTTATAGTGGCAAGAGAAACCATATAGAGGCACTATATGTATTTACGAATTGACAAACAATTAAAAAATCCTTTGAAGCAGATAGACACTAATGTCAGTGCTGTCTAGTGGTGCAATTGTAATGAACTTTGGTCTCTTTGTTTTGTCTAATCACAGATTTAAGTAACAGTGTAATCCAAAGGTGTAATAGTACATCATCCTACTATCTAAACTGGATATTTTAGCCTTCACATTTGCCCTCACAGGTGTTTCCCTGTCCTTTTGGTTAGTGAATTGATTAATACATTTGTGAAATGAAACTGACACATAAAACAAGCCGCTTTATTTACATCAAGTGGTATAATGAATAAAAGCTGTGATGAAATCTCAATTACTTCATCTTTAATTTCAGGGAAAGAAAAAATAGCAACCCTCCTGGTTGTACTTTTATTCTATTCTCATGCTTGGCTAATGCTGGTACAGCTGCATTTGTTGACTATGCCTAGTTGCATTGCAAATGTTCTCCTTAAACCATCAAAGCCCTTGTGATTGTGCTGTTACAGTGATGCTAATAAGGAAACTCTTGGCTGATGAACCAGCAATTATAAATTGAACAAGCATAAAAATTTAAGTCAGTACAATACGTAACCAAGGAAGGGAGCTTGGAAGTGCTTGTTCTCCTACAATGGTCGCTGTAATTGTAATATTCTAAAACATAGGGAGGGTGCAGCTACTGTTGAGACCTTCAGGTTTGGCAGCATCTGTAAGGAGAGAAAAGAGCTGATGTTTCGAGTCTAACTGACCCTTTATCAAAGCTTTGGCGAAACGTCAGCTCTTTTCTCTCCTTACAGATGCTGCCAGACCTGCTGAAATTTTCCAGCATTTTCTCTTTTGGTTTCAGATTCCAACATCTGCAGTATTTTGCTTTTATTCACTGTTGAGACCTTTGTGGGTTACTGCAATGCTTTGTTATATGAATATACGAACAAGGAGTAGGAATGGGCTTTTTGTCCCTTGTATCCTGCTCACCATTTAATTAGATCATGGCTGATCTTACTGTATCCTCAAGTCCACATGCCTCCCCCCCCTGACAATCTTTCTTTGCTGAACAAGAATCTGTTCATGCTGGAAAAGCATGAAAAGCACAGCAGGACAGGCAGCATCCGAGGAGCGGGAAAATTGACAGTTCGGGCCGGAGCTCTTCTTCCTGATGAAGGGCTTTTGCCCAAAACGTCGATTTCCCTGCTCCTTGGATGCTGCCTGACCTGCTGTGCTTTTCCAGCAACACACTCTCGACTCTAATCTCCAGCATCTGCAGTCCTCACTGTCTTCAAGAATCTGTTCATATCCACCTTAAAAATATTCAAAGCCTTTACTTCTATCACCTTTTTAAGAAGTAAGTTCCAAAGGTGTACAATCCTCTGAGAAAAGATGTCTGCCTAATCTCTTTTTTTAAATGAGTGATGCCTTATTTTGAAACAGTGATCCCAAGTTTTAGATTTTCCTCGAAACAGGAAACATCCTCTCCACATCTATCCTGTTAAGATTCCGCAAGATCTTAAATGTTTCAATCAAGTCAACTCTTGTTCTTCTAACTCCATCAGATATAAGCATAGCTTGTCCAACCGTTCCTCATAAGGTAATGCGCAGTAGAAAGTGAGGACTGCAAACGTTTGAGGTCAGAGTCGGGTATAAGGAATTTCCTGATGAAGAGCTTATGCCCGAAACGTCAATTCTCCTGCTCCTTGGATGCTGCCTGACCTTCTGTGCTCTTCCAGCACCACACTCTCAACTCATAAGATAATGCATCTATTTCAGGTATTAGTGTTGTAAATGTTCTCTGAATGCATCCAATATATTGACAATGCCTTAACTATTTAAATAAAGTGATAAATACTGTACACAGTACTCCAGATGTGGTTTTAGTGTGCCCTGTATGACTGAAGCGTAACTTCCCTACTTTTATATTGAGTTTTCTCGTGCAATATATAACATTCCATTAGCTTCCCTAATTACTTGCTGCAACAGCATACTAACGTTTGGCAATTCATGCAAGAAGACCCAGATACCTTTGCACTTCAGAGTTCTGCAATTTTTCACCATTCAGCTAACGTGCTTCTTTTTTATTTTTCTGCCAAAATGGACACTTCCACGTTTTCCCAAGATACTCCATTTACCAGATATTTGTCCTCACTTAACCTTTCGATGTCTGTTTGTAACCACCTTGTGCCCTTTTCACAACTTACACACTTGTCGAACTTTGAGCCACCAGAAAATTTGGTAGCCTTAGTCGAAGCAAAAGTAGTTGATTCCTTGAGTCCATTTTGCCAGTCAACAATATAGGATAACATTCCAATGTTAAAAAACATGCATTCATGAAGTTAAAACTCTATGGTGTTCAATCAAAACTGCTCCAAATTATTTGGAAATCCTGCCCATTTATCAATAGAACAAATTATTTAAAAAGCGTATTAAATTTTGTGATTCATGAACCAGAAAACCTAGGTTCCTCTGCAACTTGGAATACTGCACGTTTTCTCATTTAAGTAATATTTTGCTATTTTGTTTTTTCCTGGCAAAGTGAACAATTTCTCATTTTCTCACATTAAGCTTGATCTGCCAGGCTTTTGACCAATCACTCAATCTATGTCCATCCGTATTTTCTTTATGGGATCGGGGAGTCCAGAACTAGAGGGCATAGGTTTCGGGTGAGAGGGGAAAGATATAAAAGAGACCTAAGGGGCAACCTTTTCATACAGAAGGTGGTACATGTATGGAATGAGCTGCCAGAGGATGTGGTGGAGGCTGGTACAATTGCAATATTTAAGAGGCATTTGGATGGGTATATGAATAGGAAGGGTTTGGAGGGATATGGGCCGGGTGCTGGCAGGTGGGACTAGATTGGGTTGGGATATCTGGTCAGCATGGCCAGATTGGACCAAAGGTTCTGTTTCCATGCTGTACATCTCTATGAATCTATGACTATGATTTCACAGCAAACTTTACTGCCTATCTTTGTGTCAACTGCAAATATAGCTACCATGCTATTTCCCTCATCTAAGTCATTGTTTTAAATTGTAAAAATCCAAGACATAAGTAGAGATCCCATTCATCACATCCTGTCAATTTAAAAAATGATTAATTATTCCTACTATGCATTTTAAATAATTTGTTTCATTAATTAACGGGCAGGATTTCCAAATGTAATCTATACGAATGGTTGTACCAAATAATGTGGAGCAATTTTGATTGAACACCATTGAGTTTTAACTCCATGAATGCATGTATTTTTGAAAACAGGTTACCAAAAGCCAGCCTGATCCAAGTCAGGAGAGAAACACTGCAAACCAGGGTGCAGCTGAGATTTTAAAGGGTTATAGAACAGAGTGGTTGGGAGGATCAGGGGATTATTCCACAGGGCTGGGAAAGGATCTGGGGAAACATTTGAGAGAAATGTGGGATAACAATTGGAGACAGATTGGGGGACAAGGAGAGATACTAAATGGAGAGAGAAGGTCAGAAGAGGAGTTGCAAATCCTGGGCAGGAGAGTCAGTAATTAGTCAGGGGACGGCTTAGTTCAGTGAATGAGGAGTTAGTTCACAAAGCAAGGAAAGGGTTGTTGCACAATGATGTCAGCAATAGCTGTTGTGGGGGAATGAACAGAAGGAGGTGCAGGGCAGGGTCTTGGATGGAGAGTGATATAATCAATAGAGAAATTAACAGGTTTGTTCTGGACAGGAGACATGCACTACTTATCTTTTCAGCACCCTCTTTAATGCTGCAGTCCTCATATCCTTTAAGTGCCTTGCTTCTAAAGTCCTAGGAATACCAGCTTGCCAATGTGAAATCATAAAACTAACAAAATGTGAAGCAGCAGCCTCATTAAAATGCTTAAATTAATGCTCCCAGGGGGCAGATTATTATCTAACTCTCATTTGACCTCCACTAAAACCACAAGTTGTTAGATTTGAAGTGGGATTAGTTGAAGTTTTAGATTTTTGTTAACATATTTAATTCCTACTTGGTCCAAAGCTGCTCACTTTAGCAATTATAAATATCACCTTAGTTGATAAACTGACCTGTTAACAGTGTTCAAGATATCATAATAACCACTTTCAATCAGAACTTCTTCAATCATGGTCTATATGTGAAACAAACAGAAAACATGTAAACAAACAAATTATATGTTAATTCCTTGTCTTCCAATAATATATATTATAGATATGTATTTATAGGTTAGATATTTGTAACAATATTTTTAATTTAAATTCATAATGAGCATTGTAGAACGAGGAGAACTGAACAGAAATTAGCTTAATTTAAGATTTTGAAACAAACCAATCAAAGTGCAGTGTGGCTACCTTCTTAAAGGTTTAACTGATTTTAAATGTAGGTAAATATAAAGATAAATATAGTTTTGCGTGTATATGATGAAACACTAACCTGCATCTGCTCATATGTTATTCCATCTTCATATTCATAGCTATATGTATTGACTAGAAAGAATAACAATAATATTTAAACATCATGGAAATAAAAGATATATTGGTTTATGGAACAGATGTACAGGTTGCTGGCCTATTATTGTATGACTATTTAAAATTCTAGATAAAATATTAATATCTGACTTTGTTTTCATTGCCTGTGAAACAAAATGGAGGTGGAGATCACCTCTCCTTTGTGGAATCCATTTGATGTTCACTTCAATGATTAAAGGTAGATGCCACAACAGATGGGCAATGCATTATTTGCCATATCACCACCTAGGCAGTGATTTTGAAATCTATGCTCAAGACTTTGCATCACAATTATATGCCTGTCCGCAATCTATTGTTAAAAAACTTGCTTATTTCATGCACGAATATTCATGAAAATTTATGGACTCATATACTTTTGACAAACATTTATTTTACGATATCAGTCTTGATTTGATGGCAGCTTCTGGCCTCTGAGCCAGAAAGTTGTGGGCACCAATTCTGACTTAGACATCAGCACAAAATCTGGGCCAACAGAGAGAGCACAGCACTCCCTGAAATGCCAATTCCAGGTTAAAAGGAGACATCTGCTCTATGAAGTAAACACAAAAGATCCACTTCTTATGACCTAGCTGCAAAGACCAGAGGTTGAATCTGATGGTTAGTTGGCTACGTGTGAATCAGGTTGTGTTTGGTGGAGTGAGGTCGCAAGGCCAGTGGGATTTCTTACCATATCTTAATAAACTCTCTGTGTTAATTAGTATTTCAACCCTTATGATGACTGCAACTTCTGATTTCTGGCCCATCTTGGGTGCTGCAAGGTGGGACATCCTCTTTCCCAGGAACAGCACTGAAGGCTGCAATACCATATCATACCAGCATACTCTAATGTAACCACCCAGGTTGAAGCAGTTTCAGCATAATTGCCACTATCTTCTCTCCAATACCTCACATTCACTCTATTTCAGTTTGTGCACGCAGCAAGGATCATGTTCTATCACTCTCTGTATTGCATGCACTTTCTTCCCCACACAATCTCATCTGCTCCACTAATCCTGCATGCCCTCTGTGCTGCCTACTCACTCAGGAAACTTTCCCACCTGTACCAATAATAATATTTGTGCTACTCACTTGCACCTTCTGTAAATGCTGCTTTCTCTTGCTCCAGGAGCAAAACATCTCACAGTTAAGCAGAAAGTATCAAAACAGGTGGTGGGCTGCCTGACATTTGTCTTCTCACTCAGTATGAGGTGAGGATTCTGATTTTGACCAACTTGAGCAGGATCTGGACTGGTACCAGAGGATGCCCTTGACTTACAGTGTCAGGGTCAACTGGGTGCAAAGGCTATATCCCTTGACTTGACTGAGACCTGCTGGCAACCATGACAAGCTTCTTGGTTTTATGTCTGTAATAAATGGCATGGCAATAGAGCAGTAATATCAGCTAGGCATCTCTGGTTGAGGGGGAAATGTTCAAAAAGGCAATGAAGGTATTCTATGAGCATGCAGGGAAGCTCAGACTGAGTGAGTGCAATGATAGTGAGTGAGGAGCCTGGAGATGCAGCCTGTTGCAATCCACGAGCTGGGTCTATGTCCCTGAGAGCACAATATTCTTGCTGCAACATTACAATGATAGTTTTTGGTACAGAAGTAAAATTAAGAAGTTGATCAGAAATATGCTTTGAGGGCTCTTTGGAACTGACACATATTAGAGGTCATTGTCTGCGTGTATCAATTGCCCATGGAGTGTGCCTGAGACATTAGCACCCGATGTCCAATAAGGACGTCTTTTGAGGCAAGCAAGCAACATCCACAGATGCTGCCAGACCTGATGAGTTTTTCCAGCAGCTTCTATTTTTGTTTCTGATTTCCAACATCTGCAATTCTTTTTTGTTGTTCACTAAGAGCCCGATTTGGTTTCCATATCAAGTTTTCCTGATGGCTAGTTTGTATGGCGAGTTTGGTAAGATTGCAATCTGTCATCATTTGGACTGTTAAGGAGGGGTTTAACAAGTATTAATGATCATAAATATGGAGTTCACTGCTCCAAATGAGAATCTCATCATGTCACTTAATAAAAGTGTAAAAGGTGTGGCGAGATGATCTCAGCATTGAGATGGGCCTTACTATAGATCCCACTCAATCCAGAATTTTGATTAGGGTGGCTATTTGAGGGTAAATCCACATCTGATATGTGGGAGTCTTTTAAAGGCCAGTTGATCAGATTTCAAGGCTGTCAAGTTCCTTTGAGGATGACAGACAAGGATGGCAAGATTGGGAAACCCTGGATGACAAGAGACATTGAAAGCTTAGTTAAAAAGTAAAAGGAAGCATATATAAGTTTTTGGAAACTGAAATCAGACAGCCTTGAGAAATATAAAGGACGCAAGAAATAATTTAAACAAGGAATTAGGAGGACTAAAAGAGGCCATGAAATATCTGTGGTTGGTAAGATTAAGGAGAATCCCAAGGCATTTTGGGACCTAGGGGCTCAGTGGTTAGCACTGCTGCCTCACAGGGATCCAGGTTCAATTCCAGCCTTAGGTGACTGCCTGTGTGGAGTTTGCACATTCTCCCTGTGTCTGAGTGGGTTTCCTCCGGGTGCTCCAGTTTCCTCCCACAGTTCAAAGATGTGTAGGTTAGGTGGATTGGCCATGCTAAATTGCCCATAGTGTCCAGGAATTTGTAAGTTAAGTGGATTAGCCATTGGAATTGCAGGATTACAGAGATATTCATAGGTTAGGAGGGTGAGTCTGGATGGGATGCTCTTTGGAGAGTCAGTGTGGACTTGTTGGGCCAAATGGCCTGTTTCCACACTGTTGGGATTCTATGAATTTATATGTATATTAGGAGCAAGAGGCTATCTGGGGAAAGGATAGGTGCATTCAATTCCTGAAGAAGGGCTCATGCCCGAAACGTCGATTCTCCTGCTCCTTGGATGCTGCCTGACCTGCTGCGCTTTTCCAGCAACACATTTTCAGCTCTGATCTCCAGCATCTGCAGTCCTCACTTTCTCCTAGGTGCATTCAATGACAAAGGAGGGAATTCGTATCCACAAGTTGTTCAGACTGATAACTTTTGGCATCCACAACTGGTCAAAATTCCATATAAACCGATCAGCAATTGGATGAATCCCCACTTTGTACACGCGCTCTGATGCCAGGCCATCTCGTTACACTAGCCCGACTGCTTGTGCAGCAACAGTAGAAATATGACTTAAAATGAGTTTCACTAATTTACTATTTTTTAAAAGGAAAGCAATTCCTTCCAAATTCCTTCTTTTGTATAACTGTCCTTTTTCTAATTCAGTCAATACCAAAACTAAAGTAAAATTAGAAGACATAATCTTTTGCAATTAAAATGCAAATCATTTTTAAGAGCAGAAATAAGCAAATTTGTTTTTATATATATGAATAATTCAATTTAGTAAGCTGTTCACACTTATTCTAATCACTTAAAATATGCAGTAATATACTTGGGGCTGAATTTTACCAGTCCCAGACTGGCAAGCTTGGAGGTTTGGAATCAGAGAGGCTGGGAAAATAATGGGGAGCAACACTGAGACAATTCTCCAAAACATTCCCATCACCAGAAAATTTTTCCAGAAGCAGGCAGGGAAGCTGATTGGCTGCTTGCAAATTATAATTATAATACTACATGATTAAGGTCCCATTTAGGTTAAATTTTATGGCTTACAGTAAAGTGAAAATCTGCCATTTGTGGAGACAAAAAGAATTATTTTTATACAGTTAAGTAATTTGTAATCCGTATCTATACAGGACATTTTACTAAAATAAGCATTTGGTCTGAATAGGGTGATTTCAAGGGGACAGTGCACTAACATATAAATGATAGGCCTTTACTCATAAGTAGTTTGATTTCCTGATCCTTTTGGCTCGGAATATGGGTAGTTCCTGAGGACCGGAGGAAGAGATTCTGCTCGAGTGCTGTCGGTTCGACGCAGCGGACGTGTGCTGGCGGGGGAGAAACCACGGGGATTGTGCTGCGAGTCGTCGGAGCTGCTGGAGACCATCGCTGGATCGTGACTGGACGTTGGAGGATCGTTTGGTTGTGCTGACCTGATCGTGGTAGATCTTTATGCTGGCTTTGGCCTAACGCCAATTCAGGTACCAGCCAACCTCAGAGCTATGGCCTCAGCAGCCGCTCGCAGCCCTGGCCAGGGCATTCGCAACACAGTCAGGGTGACTGTGAAGAAGGTGGAGGAGCACACACCGGTCGATGGGACGGTGTTCGTGAAGAAGGTTTTGCTGGAGTGCTGCGGGTTCGAAGCAGCGGACGTGTACTGCCTGCAGGATTTCCCTGCGGCAGGCTATTTCGATGTGACCTTCAGGAGTGTGAAGAATTGCAAGCAGCTCCTGAAGGTCTTCAAGGAGAAGGAAGGGGAGCCTCTGTTCTCCATCTTGTCGGTGGTCCCGTTGTGTGTGCTTCCTGCGCAGAGGAGTCGGGTTGTAACAATCCAGATGTACAACCCTCACGTCCCAGCAGCAGATGTCCTGACCTTCTTGAGGAGATACGTCCAGGTCGAGGGAGAGAGTACCAATGTGGTCGATCCTTTCGGGATCTGGACCAGCAAACGACAGGTCAGGGTAACCCTGAGGGTCGATGCCAGTGGGAACATCCTCCACCCACCCTCCAGCTTTGCCATCGGAGGAAGCAGAGGTTACCTGACATACACAGGGCAGCCAAAAGTGTGCCGAACCTGCGGGAGGTCAGGCCACATGGCGGCGGATTGCAAGGTGACCGTCTGCCGAAATTGCAAGCAGGAAGGCCACCCGACCAAGGAATGTAAGGAGGCCAAGAATTGTAATCTGTGCGGAGAGGCGGGCCACATGTACAAGGCCTGCCCAAGACGAGGGGCCGCCACCTACGCACAGATGGCCGGAGGTGGCAACATGAGCCGTGGACCGCCCAAGACCAGCAAGGTACCACAAAACAGCACGGGAACGGTGCCTGGAGGCAACCAGAAGGAAGGGTGGGCTGTAGTGGAGCAGACGGCAGACAGTGGGGAGGTGCAGCAGCCGATCCAAGCTCCTGCAAGACAGACGGAGGAAATGGAAGAGAAGGGACCAAAGGAGGCAGAGGATTGGATTACCGTGAAAAGCAGGAAGAGGAAACCTCCCAAAGCCACCCAGCGAGGGGGGAAGCGACACCTACACGACGAGGATACAGGCAGCTCTTCCGACGGTGAGGACGGGCGCAAGGAGGGTCGTCACCAGAGGAAGAGACAGAGCGCCGTGGGGAAATAGAGGGCAGCACCATCCAAACAGGAAAAGACGATCCCTCTGAGGGGACGGGTAAAGCCCTCCCCCCACCCGGTGAGAACCAAGAGGTACCCACCGGCCCACAGCTCCAGGTAACTGGGAGCAACGGTCCTATGACAGTGCCGCTGTCAGATGGAGAACTGGACTGTGTGGACCCTGGGGCCGACCCGAAGACACCAGAGCGGGGAAATGGCTCCAGCGTGGAGCCGGACAGCTACCTCAGCCCTGGGAAGGTCCAGCAGTTTGCCGTCACCACGGGAATGCACACAGCTACCCCAGAGAGGCAAGACCAGCAGCAAATGGACACTGTTAACCTTGTAAACTGTTAAAATGGGGATAAGAGTTGCCAGCATCAATGTACGTAGCATCAAATCGGCTACGCGATGTGTTTCTACGATGGCCTTCCTGGCCAACGTTAAAGCCGACGTCCTGTTCCTGCAGGAGTGTGGGATACCGCACCTCAGCAGCTACAGGAGATGGTCGAGCTTATGGGCCCATGGGCCGTCAGTTTGGTCGGGGGGCAACAATAGCCGCGCCTCCGGCCTGGGTATCCTGTTGAGAGGAGGCAACTTCACCATCTCCGAGGTTAAGGAGGTGGTGGACGGGCACCTCCTTGTCACCGACATCATGTACAGGAATGCTCCCCTGAGACTGATTAATGTGTACTCCCCAGTGGGTAAGAGTGAACGGTTGGCCGTCCTGCAGCAGTTTCCACTGTTGCTGGCTACGTCCAGGCCGGTCATTCTGGCGGGAGACTTCAACTGTATCATTGATGCAGATGGACGATCCGGCGGGGGGGACAGTAAACTGGACACCACGTCCAGAGCCCTGATGGACACGGTAAAAGATGCCAAACTGCACGACGTCTTCAGCGCCCCTGCAGACGGAGCGCAGCATAGATACACCTGGTCACGGGCAGACGGGTCTATCCGCTCAAGGATAGATTACCTGTTTGTGTCCCGAACGCTCTTGGTCAGATCCACCGACCTCAAGCCGGTGTTCTTCTCCGACCACTGCCTCCTGCTGGCCGACTGTCACCTACAGGACGAGCAGCGGGCTGGTAAGGGAACGTGGAAGCTGAACACCAAGCTGTTGACCCCGGGAAACATTGAGGAGCTCAAGAGGGACTACACAGGTTGGAGAACCGTGAAGCCCCTCTTTGAGTCCCCAGCGGACTGGTGGGAAACAGTAAAAGGGAACATCAAGATGTTCTTCATCCTCAAAGGTGTTCAGGAGGCGAGAGAGAGGCGGGGAAAACTGTCCCAGCTCCAGGAAAGTATGCAGAACCTGTTCCTGCTGCGGACGATGGGGGTGGATGTCACGGAGGACCTCAAGGAGGTGAAGGGCCAGCAAGCCTCGCTCTTTGCTTCGGAGGCCTCCAAGATAATCTTTCGGACCAGGGTCCGCTCGGTGGAGCAGGACGAGACGTGCTCACGTTTCTTCTTCCAGAAGGTGCACAAAGAGAGCTCTGTGCTCAGCAGCCTGAAGGAAGAAGATGGCTCGCTAACGTCATCTCAGGCTGACGTCATGAGGATCAGTAAATCCTTCTATGCCAGTCTGTATGACGCGAAGCCGACCGACAGCGCGGCCTCCCAGTCGTTCCTGTCCTCTATCACGGAGGTCTTAGACGACAGAACACGGGAGAGGCTGGACCAGCCGCTATCTCTGGACGAGCTGACCAAGGCCCTGGAGTCCTTCAAAAAGAATAAAACTCCCGGAAGCGACAGCTTACCGGTCGAGCTCTATTCCGCTCTGTGGGACTTGATTGGCCAGGACCTGCTGGAGGTGTATGTCAGTATGCTTCGGGCAGGTACCATGAGTGAATCCATGAGGAAAGGCATCATCACCCTCATCTACAAACGGAAGGGGGAGAGGGAGGAACTCAAAAATTGGAGACCAATCTCACTGTTGAATGCAGATTACAAAATTCTGTCAAAGGTAATCGCCAACCGGGTCAGGTCTGCTCTAGGGTCGGTGATTCACCCTGACCAAACCTGAGCTGTGCCGGGCAGGAAGATCGCTGAGAGTCTCGCACTCCTCAGGGATACGATCGCCTACGTGCAGGACAGAGGGTTGGACACCTGCCTGATCAGCCTGGACCAGGAGAAAGCCTTTGACAGGATATCACACAGGTATATGAGAGATGTTCTCTCCAAAATGGGCTTTGGGGAGGGAATCTGCAATTGGATCAGACTGCTCTACACCAACATTGTCAGTGCAGTCTCAATCCACGGGTGGGAATCAGATAGCTTCCCAGTCAGATCTGGAGTCAGGCAGGGCTGCCCCCTCTCTCCTGCCTTGTTTGTGTGCTGCATAGAGCCATTTGCCGAGTCCATCAGGAAGGATGCGAGCCTGAGAGGGGTGACTATTCCTGGCAGCGGGGGCCTGCAGGTTAAGGCCTCCCTGTACATGGATGACGTCGCCATTTTCTGCTCTGATCCGCTGTCCGTGCACAGACTCATGTGCATTTGTGACCAGTTCGAACGGGCCTCGGGGGCCAAGGTAAACCGAGGCAAGAGCGAGGCCATGCTCTTCGGGAACTGGGCCGACCAATCCTCGATCCCCTTCACCGTCAGGACCGACCACCTGAAGGTGCTGGGTATTTGGTTCGGAGGGGCTGGGGCGTGCGCCAAGTCTTGGGAGGAGCGTATCAGCAAAGTGAGGCAGAAACTGGGCAGATGGAAGCTACGGTCGCTCTCCATCGCGGGAAAAAACCTGGTCATCAGGTGTGAGGCACTGTCATTGCTATTATACGTGGCACAGGTCTGGCCTATTCCCAGAACCTGTGCCGCTGCAGTCACCCGGGCCATCTTCCAGTTTATATGGAGGTCAAAGATGGACCGGGTCCGAAGGAACTCACTGTATAAAGATCAGGGCAACGGAGGAAAAAATACACCCAATGCCACCCTCACCCTGATGGCTACCTTTGTGTGTGGCTGCATCAAGCTGTGCGTGGATCCCCGATACGCAAACATCAAGTGTCACTACGTACTGAGGTTCTACCTGTCCCCGGTGTTGCGAAGGATGGGCCTGGCCCCGCTGCCGCGGAACGCTCCAAGTAGTTGGACCATTCTGTATCACCTGTCCTTTGTGGAGAAATTTATCAAGAAAAACACCTTTGACCACAAGTCCATCAGGAAGTGGTCAGCACGTAGTGTCCTTGAGACCCTTCGGGAAAAGGAGAGGACGGATCCTATCGAGCGGTTCCCTGAGCAGACTGTCAAAGCCATTTGGCAGAATGCCTCATCGCCAGAACTTTCCAACAAGCACCAAGACATGGCTTGGCTGGTGGTGAGAAGGGCTCTGCCTGTGAGATCCTTTATGCACGCCCGGACTCTCAGCCGCACTGCACCCTGCCCTCAAAGCGGCTGCGGGGGGGAACGAGATTGTCACACACCTCCTTCTGGAATGTGCCTATGCAGAGGAAGTCTGGAGAGGAATGCAGTGGTGTTTGTCGAGGTTCGTCCCGAGCAGCGCCGTGACACGGGACTCCGTGCTCTACGGTCTGTTCCCCGGGACGCACACCGAGATGAACATCAACTGTGCCTGGAGGATCATCAACTCGGTGAAGGACGCTCTCTGGGTGGTCCGAAACCTGCTGATCTTCCAGCTGAAGGAGTTGACCCCGACTGAGTTGCAGACTGGCACACTCCATGGTCCAGGACTACGTGTTGAGGGACGCGCTGAAGCTTGGGGCAGCTGCCGCCAAGGCGCGGTGGGGAAAGACCACTGTGTAAAGTCTGCCTGCCTAACGAAGAACAGGGGGCCCATGCAGTCATTTGGGCTCTGCTGACGCCTCAGCTAATTATATGGGCATATGATCAAAAAATGTACAGACCTGTATAAAAATGATAAGTTTTGATCTCTATGTACATGTTTACATATGTATGGCATGACCAATTGTACAGACCATCAAATTATTTTATGAATAAAGTATATTTTTGAAATAAAAAAAAAATTTCCTGATTCCTGAATAAGCCACAGAGTTTAACAACTTTTCCTGAACATGCCAGGTATGCATCCATTGAATTATTTTTACCTGCCCTGTCTCCAGGGAATGCCGCATTTTCTCTTGATGTCTGCCGCATTAAATTACAATCTGCCGTCACAAAGTTCAGTTCAATCAGTTCAGGGGACCCTTGAAGAACCTATCAGAAATAATACTTTAAGAATATGCTATAGATCTGCTTTCAACCTAGTTCTGACAGTCAAATTTGCTACATAGTGCTCAAAAAGTATGAAAAAACTCAATGGAGAACAAATTGTACCTCAGATAAATTGTTTAATATTTGCATTTTATACTTGACTATATTTCTACAACATACTAATTCAATATTGTTTGGAATAAGGTTGGAAGAAAAGGCACTGAATATTCAAAACAGTAAATTATTATACAATAGTTCAGATTCTAGCTTAAAGTTGGACTTCAATAGCTGCACATTAATTATTTGAGTTGTTGTTTCTTGTGTTTATTTTTGTGAAATTACATAAATTCAGAATAATATCTTTGAATTTATTGAAAAATGAACTTGCACGCTTTTTTTTAGATTAGATTCCCTATTGTGTTTGCATCAGAACATGTTAACACTGAAAGTGTTATGGCAACAAACCTTTTTAAGCTCTGCTTTCAAGTTGCAGGGATTGCTCTGTGGACTGAATAATGACTTTTTAAACCGTTCAATAACACTTTTTCGAAAGTTGTGATGTAAAGTAGGTGGAAGCTGTGAGGAATGAAGAGAGAATTCCTTTAAAAATGAATCTTATTAACTCATACCTATTTTGGATTGACATTAATATAGTTTCACCATATAGAATTCTTCGGCATTTAGCCATTTTAATCCATCATAATAATGCACAATGTGTATTGTGACCTTATTATACAACTCCAGAATGCCCAAACTTAATGCATCCTAAATTGCAAAACAAAATATTAATGAAGAAATGTCAAAACAACATCATTTTGAAAACATGGAGTAGTAAAAAGACTTTACTTAACATGAATTGTGTGCAACTGAGTGATGCAGTAGGATTAAAATACAGGTATTTTCAAATTGGACTGCTGCTAACATTGCTGCAGATATCAGTGCTCAAGACACCTTCAGTAGATCTGAAAGCTCAGTGCAAACTGGAGAAGAAACATTTAATTTTTCGTTCAACATTTTACAGACTCTAGGACTCAATCTTGAGTTCCACTACTTCAGAGCATGTTCTCTGACCTCTGTTTCTCTTACATCCTTCTCACCCTCTTCCAGCTGTGCCTTTATGCCTTGGTGACTTTGCTGTCAGCAGAGTAGATCCATTTTCTTCTTTTCACACTTTCATTTACACCGATTTATATCTGACTCTCAACTTCCCCATCATTGGCACCCTCTTTGTCTTTTGCTCTGGGAACCCTCACAATCTGTCCCAGCCAGCCCCCCTAGTCTGTCAACAGCATAAACAAACACTATTTTTCAGCCCCTTTTAGTTCTGAAGAGGTCATATCAGGCTCAAAATGTTAACTCTGTTTCTCTTTCTACAGCTGCTCCATCAGTAGTGTGAGCACCATGATACCTCAGATCTTTTCGCTTCTACCTTTGTCAGTGGTAAGTGTAGCAAACATTTTTTCTTATTCATTCATGTGTTGGAAGTATTGCTATGTAGTCCAAGATTTTTTGCCTATCCCTTGTAGCCCTTAAAAAGGTGGTGGTTAGTTTCCTACTTGAACAGCCACAGTCCATTTTGTATAGGTACATCCACAATGACATCAGGAAGGGAGTTCCAGGATTTTGACCCTGTGTCACAAATATCCAAGTCAGGATAGTGAGTGGTACAGAGGGAAACTTGCTGGTGAAATGTTCCCATGCATCTGCTGTCCTTGTCTTTATACATAGTAGTCATTGCGGGTTTGGAAGGTGTTGTCTGAGGAGTTTTGGTGAATTTCTGCATGAAACCTCAATCCAATATGCATCCAAGTATGTGCTGGGCCTCACCAATGACCTGTGTACTCGGTCTGCCAGTCCACCCAGAATCGAGGAAAAAAAATCAGAGATAGATTGGTTCTTGAGTAGTGAGGGCGTTAAGGGAAATGGGGAGGAGGCAGGGGAATAGGGTTGAGAAACAAATCAACCATGATCAAAAGATAGAGCAGATTCAATGAGATGAATGGCTTAATTCCTCTTCTATATCTTATGGTCTTATGGACTCCTTCCCTGCCACCATCTCACCCCTGTTAAACTGCTGTATTCAGGCCAAATGGTCAGGCCTGCGTCGGTAAAGGTGGGGCTGTTTTTGATGGGCCCCTCAACTGCTCCTAAACCCGACAAACCTTGACTAACAGTATCTGAACAGTCAGAGCAGGAAATAAGGAGCTCTATCATGTTAGAGGAGATTTGAGAAAAGGGTTTTGTAGCTGTACAAGTGTATTTATCTGAGGTGGGGGCACGTGGTGAGGGGTAAGACTTTGACACATTTCAGTTTAATGTTTATGAGTGCTAAATGTTACTTCATATCTCGAATATTCTGCTCTCCCACTTATCTGCTGCTTTTCATGTGGCCTTATGTTAAATGTTATGACAAGAATCATAGATTAGAAATAGAGTTGGTGAGAAGGATGGTTTAATTAACAAACTGTTTTGTGCTGGAGGCTGTAAGGGGGTAAGTTAAGGTGGGCATGCTGGCTTCAGAATTGGTGTGTTAGATAGTTGTACTGCCTCAGATTAGCTCCAGCACATAAGTCGGTCTATCTTGGGCATGTCCGACAGCTACATAAGTAGCTCTGGGTGTCCTTGGCACATCAGGCTGCTTCTCAAATGCTTTCACCTCCTTCTTTGAATTAAATACATTCTTCCCCTGGAGGTCTAGCCCTTAGTTTAGTCCTTACAGAGAAGATAGAAGCATTATGGTAATATTGTACAAATAGTGTAAATCAGGACTAATTCTTTCAGGGACACAAATTCAAATCCCACCACAGTAGCTTGTGGAATATACATTCAATTAATCAAGACATCCCTGGAATAAAATATTAATTTCATTAACAATGATCATGAACTGACTAGATTGTAGCAAAAACCCAGCTGATTCACTGATATCCTTTAGGAAAAGAAATGGCCTAATGTATGATTCGAATGCACAGCAACATAGTTGACTTGTTAATGGCTCAGCAAGCAACTGTTAGATAAAATTGCTCCAGAAAAAAGCATTGTCAGTGTCCTTGGATGATATAGAATGCAGCACTTCAAGAAGGTGACACCCACTACATTCTCAAGGGCAATTAAGAACATAAAATTTCAGTTTCTTTGCATATCCTGTGATTCCCTGTGAGACCAAACATCTGCATCTTAACCTTAAGTATATTCAATGATGACATATTTACAATCCCCTGAGGTGGATAATTCCAAAGGTTCAAACTGCACCTGTTCTAGATTCCCTGTTGGAGCAACAACCTCTCAGTGACTACATTGTTATGCATTTTCAGGATCATTATGTTTCATTGAGATCATGCAGAACTTCTCAATTCCACAGACTAGAGATCTAATTCTCTCATCATAGGGCAACCATTTCATCAGAGAGATTAATCTATTCATCTTCGCTGTTCTGCTCCAATGCAAGCACATCCTTCTTTATATTGAGGCCAAAAGTATACACAGCGTTCCAGGTATTGTTTCACAAAACTCCCATACAATTACAGAAAGGCTTCCCTATTTGAAACTCCTATCTCCTTGAAATAAAGGGCATGTTTATCTATTAACAACCATTAGCTAAAATTCTGGAAAAGGAATCAAACCTGAATTTATAACCTGCTTTATCTAGAATTGTGCTAAATATGGTCAATGCTGGTAACTCAGATAATGAAGCAGTCTGTGCCTCCAGGAAGACTTGGACAAAAATGATGCTAAGTTGATTGCATACCCATTGAACATTGGTGCAGTGGAATCCATTTTGACTGATAAAAATTGCTACAGAATTTGAAAACCATTTGATTGCCACATGTGTACACCATGATTGCCTGGACCTGTAACAATCTAGCCAGAGCACAAATCCATGGGACCTTGTATTCTCACTGGCCTCATCAACTGAGGAGTGCACATAAGGGCTGGCCTTAGGAAATACTGCATCAGTCACCAGGATGATGTACTTGTGTCAGCAGATTGTGAGTTACAACAAATGTCTCCTGTTGACCTTTGGAAGGAGCCAGAAATTGCGTTCTATGGATACTGCTGCAGACAATGCACACTAATCCAGACCACTTGGCAGAAACTCTTCTTCCAGGAATGACTGAGCTTCCTGAAGTACTGGTGATTAGTTGAAGAATCACAGAAATGTACAGCTCAGAAGAAGGCATTTTGGTCCATTATGTCTGTCGTGGCCAAAAATAATTATCCTGTCCAATCACAGTTCTCACTTTTTGATTCATAGCCTTTGTCAGAAATTTCTTGCCTGCATTTCTTATGGTTAAGGGTCTTGCCTCTTATGAACTAGAGCTCTGTGCTTGTTTCCTCTTGGACAGTGGAAAGGGATTGAGGAGACAACACTGATTTTTCTGTTGTTGGGGTTCCTCATGTTCCTTATCTGAAATTAGTGATAGATCTACATCAATGATCGCATCCTGGTTCCTCAAGATGCAGTGAAAACATGCTCTTGGAACAAGGCCTGTGTGCAAACACCATTTGCTTCAGCCAGAAAGTAGCTATCTTATATCAATATTTAAAGAAATTTCTGCCTGTTGTTGCTCAGCACTGTGGAATTCCCATAGTCCTCTCACTTCTAATAAGTTCCCTGAAGCTTGAGAAATCTAAATGCTTAAAGTTGGCAACAGAATCTAGGGATAAAACTCCACTTAACATCTGGAAAAATTGAGCTTTACTATTCCAAGGAACTTTTCTACACACTAGTAAATGTGCTGGAGTTAAATGCAGATATTAGCTATAAACCACCATCCAAACATGGTGGTTTATAGTGTGTTAAGCTACCACATATACAGAAATCCACCTATCCAAGCTATTAATTTTATCAACTGAAGTTAAGATTGAGAGTATTTATTGGATGGTTATCTGAACATGTGAGACACTTGGTAATGCAGAGGTGAAATGGAATCAGAAAATATATTCCTGTACTGCTTCCTTTACTGACTGTTATCAGGGGTATAACACTAAAATTCACTGCTTACTTACAAATTGGGTGGTTATTGAACTCGATTAAATGGAGGTTGTGCTTTATTTTTTAAAAAGTCATAGTTTAAACAACATTTATTTAAAATTAGACTGGAATAAATTTTAATGAAGGCCTTGAAATTGTCAAATAATGAGAATATGATGAAGTATAAAATGACACAACATTAATGTTAGCAGACACCTAGACTCTAAAAGATTGTATCATACTGAGAAGCATAAAGAAAGATTCTTTTTTTTTAATAAAGCTATACTCTTTTGTTTTTTTTATGGATACTTGGTATATACAACATGGCAGCTCGCAACCACAAAATGTGTTCCAGAAACTTCCAGTGGACAAGAGCATCATCTACCTGGAATGTCTTAGCCTTGTATTGTGTTGACGTTACAGTCAAATCCACACAAAGGAACCTCAAATGCATCTCCACCACCAATTTGAAAGAAAGGCATTGAAATCAATTATGCTTGAGATCACTGAACAGGCGACAGTTTACCTCCTACAACACACAGGCGTCAGAATCCACCCAGCCTTGAAGAACTTTGGTATTGGCAAGAAAGTTTGGAAAATCACGTGGAATCTGCAGTGTAGTAGTGATTCTCAGCAATTAGTGCCATAAATCCAATTTTCCAAGCAAGTGTTGAATGGTGAGACAGAAATCTTGCTATTGGGCAGCAAGAGATGCATTAGTGTCTTATTATTACTTAATTTCACCTCACCTCAGGTTTCCCATTCTGCCACCTACTGGATAGCAGCTAGATGGTGAGAATTCCCAACATGAAAGACAGAGTGACTTCTGGTTATCCTGTTCACTATTTTCTCCCCTCGGCCTTTAGTTGAACAGCAGTCACCAATATCTCAGGTCACACACCCCACCGCACACAGATGGCATCAGACATGTATCAGCCTCAGCACAACCTCGTAGCACAGCTACAATCTGTGTACAATATGGTTCTGCACTTCATGTGCACTTGGGAGTGCACTGGCATCTTTCACTGCAAGGCTGCTGTGTAGTTTGCTTTTCACAAAGGGACAAGCACCTAATTTCTGGGTACCGAGGGTGCATTTGCAAGACTGGGCCTGCAGAAGGTTATCTGCAAACTACAAAGTGATACTTAGAAAGTAATGATGTGCTCACTGATGCTTGATTTAGATTCTTCTAGGACCAGATGGTTCCTTAACTGATGAAAACCTGGACAAGAGAGCTTAATTCTAGAGGTGAAGTGAGAGTAACTGCCCTTGTTATCAAGGTAGCTTTTGATCAAGTTTTGCATCAAGCAGCTCTCGGGAAACTGAAATTAATAAAACTGGTTGGTGACATATCTAACATAAAGGAGAATGACTTTGTCTGTTGAGACCTATAATCCCAGGACATCATTACAAGAGTTTTTCAGCATAGTATCCTAGGGCCAAATTTTTTTTAGCTGTGTCATCCATGACCTTTCCTCCATCATAAGGTGAGAAGTGGTGATTTCAACTAGAACTGTACAGTGCTCAGTCCTAGTTCCAGCTCCTCAGATGCTGAATCAGTCCATATTTGCATGCAGTTAAGACTTGCATAACATTCAGGTAAATGTTATATATGGTAAACAACATTTAAGTACCAGGCAATGACTATATCCAACAAGAGAGAACTCAAGAATCTACCCTTGACATTCAAAAGCATTACCATTACTGAGCACCCCACTACCAACATACTGGGAGTTACCATTGATCAGAAACAAAGCTGGTCAATCCACATAAATGGTTACAAGATCAGGGCAGAAACTGGGAACTCTGCAGTGAGCACACACCTCTTGACCCCTCCAAAGCCTGCCTGCTGGCAACAATGCTCAAGTTAAGAGTATAATGGATGACTCTCCTGGATTAGTGCTGCTCCAACAACATCTAAGAAGCTCAATACCATTGAGGAATAATGCTACTTCTTGCTCAGTACCCTGTCCAGCAATCTAATTACTTACTCACAAATCCACTATCACTGCATAGTGTGTACCATTTACAAGTTACACAATAGTAACTCACTAATCTGCCTCCAACATCTTCCAAACCTGCAACCTCCACCGCGTAGAAAGAACAGGAGTAGTAATTTCATGGGAAAACTACCATCTCCAAACCACACACGATCACAACTTGAAATAATACCAACATTCTCTCACTGCGATTGTGTTGAAATCCTGGAATTCCCTTCCTAATAGCACTGTGGGTGTGACAAGGTCATATAGACTGCAGAGGTCCAAGAAGCTAGCTCACCACCACCTTCTCAAGGGCAATTAGGGACAGGCAACAAATGCCAGCCTTGTCAGAGATGTTCACATCTGAAAAATGAATTTAAAAAGAAGAAAGGAAATACAATAAATCAAATTGATATACCTGTGTGATATAGATGATTTTGTGCAGTTGAATAAGAATCTGTTGAATTGGGTCACTGATTTGGCGTACTTTCCGTTGAGACACTGCTATTCCTGCAGATGCTTTGGACGAGAATATCATAATTAGACAAACTGCCCACTTAAAAATTCCTGTTATAAACTACAATGGAAACATTATCAGCATAATAACCAGATGTAACTGCATTTGAGAATAGTATAAAAGACATGACACAGTAACAATGACACTTAATTTAAAAGTAAGGCAATTGAATTGTTTTACATTCTGAGAAGGTTTTGTTTTAAACTGTAATACTATCAAGGCATCACTTTAATCATTAAACTCTGTCCATGAACCTTCAGCTAAGCTATGATTTATGATCAAACCATAACCAGTGGGAATGGATTTCTACAGAAAATGACAAAACAAGTCAACCAACATAAAAAGGCATTATATGTTTGAGTTTGTGATTGGAATTGCAGTCTTTTGCTGAGCTAACATTTTTGAAGTATGGTCACAAACAACACATTATGTCTGATAGTTTCTCATAAGTTGTTTTTCTTTAAATAGTATTGCATTGTTAGAATCTTTCCACTATAATTGCATATATTGAATTGCTAACTTTAATTCTGAATATACCCAAGATGAGTATACCCAAGTTAGATTCAACTTCACATCGAATGAAGCCAGATTAAAAACTATAACAGTCAAATACTTTTGTTATCTGACTTAGAGTAAAGGAGGGCAAAACATTGACCCCCTTATAAAATTTGGTTCTTTAGTCTAAAACTATATCTGTTTTATCCCAGAATCATATTTATTAAATCACAGTCTCTTTTGGAGGTTGTTCTTTTGTCCAAAATGGCAGCAGTGATAAATTTAACAGCAAAAAATACACTTTGTTAGTTACAATAAAATACAGTGGAAAACAAGTCTCAGAAAAATAGTAACTGCTAATAATAATTGTAAATGTTGGATAACACTAGTGCAAAATTAACATACGGTAAGATATAGTCCCAAACCACAGCATATTATAAAGAAAGTGCAACATATAATCTGAGTGAGCTTTTCATGCTAACAAAATGAACTTTGGTGCATAATATAGCCTTTCCTATTTGTTCATATTCTATACACAGTCAGGAAGAATAGCCCAGATATTCTAATCAGGGTCAGAAACCCCATTTCCAACCCTGATCTGATTAAAAATTTTCCATTAACCTTCACATGTCTTCATGCTGGAGACTCCTAGACAGAGACCTCCAATTATGAACCTGTCGAAGAATCCAAAAATTTAGCAGCAAATAGAATCTTTGTAGCAATCATTGTGTCATGTTCTGAGAGTTAATGTCCAGCAGCACAGTCAGCCACTTGACAGTTACTGTGAAAGAGTAAATAAGGTAAGTGAGTAAATAAGGTAAGTGAGGGCTAAGGTGGCAGTTGGTTGAGGTGTAAGTGTGCTAGCTGGATGAGGTGGGTACTGTACCAGAAGAGTGAGATGGGTGGGGTACTAGATGGTTGAGACAACATGGAGGTTCCAGGGGATGGGTTGCCAGGTGGCTGAAGTAGATGGGGAGGCGGTAGGGTGCCAGCTGAGTAGTTCACCAAGTGTGTGAGGCAGGTAGGGTGCCACGTAGGGAGATGGGTAGGCATCAGGTGGGTGGTTTGCCAATTTGGTGTGATGTCAGGTGGACAAGGTGGATAGAGTGTAGTGGCTATCATTCCAAGTGGCTGAAGTCTGTAGAATGCCTGATGAATGGAATGCGAAGTGGGTTAAATTTCAGGTGGATAGGTTGCCAGGTAAGTGTATGAAAGCTTAGGGTGGATAGGGAGAAGGAGATTTCAGGGGCTGGTCGGATAGGGAAAGGGGGTGCTGATTCCGACAGTTGGCAAAAGTGTTGTTGGGTTAAGGACCATCAGAACAGCAGTCAAGTGAGGGTATCAATTCCAAGAGTTGGACCAGGCCAGTAACATGGGACCATGCTACTTTTGGCTGGGTCATGAGGTGGTTGTCAGGGCTCTTAGTTGGTTTGGTGGATGGGAGGGAGTAGGTGGTGATTAGGGTGGGGTGTGGTGGATGGGAGGGAGTAGGTGGTGATTAGGGTGGGGTGTGGTGGGTGGGAGGGAGTAGGTGGTGATTAGGGTGGGGTGTGGTGGGTGGGAGGGAGTAGGTGGTGATTAGGGTGGGGTGTGGTGGGTGGGAGGGAGTAGGTGGTGATTAGGGTGGGGTGTGGTGGTTGGGAGGGAGTAGTAGTGATTTGGATGGGGTGTGGTGGGTGGGAGGGAGTAGGTGGTGATTAGGGTGGGGTGTGGTGGGTGGGAGGGAGTAGTAGTGATTTGGATGGGGTGTGGTGGGTGGGAGGGAGTAGTAGGATTTGGATGGGATGTGATGGGTGGGAGGGAGCAGGTGGTGATTAGGGTGGGGTGTGGTGCGTGGTTGGTGGTTCAATTTAATAGTTAGCCAGGAGTTACGGCATGTTTTAAAACCTCTATCTTTTCCTGGACTCTTTCAGAGGGTTTTCTTGCTGGAGAATTTCCCACTGGAAAATTCAATTTCCTGGACAATTCCTGTGGAGTTAGCTGTGCCAGGGATGGTCCATAGTCTCAATGCACAGCCCGAGCCTATGTTGCTCCATTGACGCCTGGCCATCAGGTTATCTGGGCAAATATAATTTTAGTAAAAATAAATTGTGAGAGGTGACCTGATAGAAATTCTCCTATTTGATTATATATTTCAGACACACCAACTTGTCTAGTTAGCTGACGACGAACTCTTATGAAAGGATTCTACGGAGTCATTCTATCTCCGGAAAGCTTACAAGAACTAATCTTGTTCAGGTGACATCAGTTAGCAGTCAGTTATAAAGGTTCTTAACTTTGATGTGGGATCTTCAGGTTTGCAGTGTAAAAGTCTTTGGGCCTGCAGTATGCAGCCTATTATCTAATGATGCATGATGGATGATCAAGGTGATCACATTGAACATCACTTTCACATTGAAAACAATCAAAACTTAAAGCTTCAAAATGAGTGAAACTCTGTATATTTCAATATTACAAATTGGAGAGCTCTTCAGTAACAACCAATGAAGGCACTGTGTATTCATATAAACCTTTCAGCAGCCCTATGTAAATAATGCAGCTGAATTTGAGAAAGAGCTGACATGGCAGAAAGAATCACCTTCTTACTATTCCTGCCAGTGATGCACCAAATGAAGCAAGCTTTTGGGAGCAGATCAGCAGTAGAAGCTTCCACTATTGAGTATCAGAGCAGCCTATTCAGTAGCTTTCTGATTCCAACATTACTCCACCAAGAAGTACCATAATTTCATCCTTAACAGAATTTCTTGGCTATTCTTAAGTTTCGTTCTGATACTGCTTTAATTTTAATGAGTAACTTTTTTGTCTATCATTTTATTGAACTTTTTCAGCCCTTCCATATTATTTATTTGGTTTTTATAAGCTAGTAGTAGAAACAACAACATTTGGCTTCAAATGTTCTTGACAGTCACCTTCAGATCATAAAGATAATTCTTTTCTCTAGCATGATAATAATGTTTAGAATACATTTTAAAAAAAATCTTCACTGCATATTTTCCCTTACTATTGTTTCCCTTGGTTATAATTTCACATAACTACCATGATCCTTCAGCCTTCGAAGCACTACATCTGGTAGACTATGGCATTGCCACCCTGAGCTTAAGGAATTTCCTGTTCTCTTCGAGCAAGCTCTGATTCCAATAGAAGGTAATGGTAGAAGTAAGCCTAGTTGTAGGAGATCTAAACAAGCAAGACAAAGAAAAGACCGAAACGTCATCTCAACAAGTGATTGTTGATAAGTGTACATTTGGAGAACAATTACTATGGCATCAAACAATACTTAATTACCTGGTCTAGACTTGGTATTTGAGCTTCTCGACTTTCCTTCAGACCTGCAAAATAATGTGGCAGTCAAAAAAATTTCTAGTTTACAACCACACAAGTATACTGATGTTTTGTTTGGAAGCGCAAATATGAGTTGTAACTCAGTTGCAGCATGTCAATGAAAACACTGAAACATTTAATAGACACATTTACCTAAAGTGGTAATTTGCAAGAAGATATATGAGAATACACCATCTGCAAGATCCCCTCCAAAACACACGCTATCCTGACTTGGAAAGTCATCACTATCCCTTCAGTATCACTTGGTCAAAATCCGGGGCCTCCCTTCCTAATAGCTCTGTAGGTGTCCCTCCACCACCTGGATTGCAGCAGTTCAAGAAGGCTGTCCACTACCACCTTCCCAAGTGGAAAATAAAGGATTGGCAATATATGTTGGCCTAGCCAGTGATGGCCAAATCCCGTGATAAAACTAATAAAAAATATTACTGGTGTACCTCCATACTATAAGACGTACTACTCAAATAGTGTGCTGATTACTAAACCAGGTGTAAATGCAATTTATCTTTAAATACCTTTATTGCCTGTGAGTACAAAGTAAATGACAATCTTGTTTACTCTGAAATCATATTTATCATTAAAAGGTGCTGCAAATACCAGGAAAAGAAATCATATTGCAGAAACAAAGGCAGTAGGCCTTATATTTAGAAATATGAACCCCTATAATGAACCTAATATTTACTTAAACCTGTCCATACTTCAGTGGTCTTGGGTAATGCCCTCACTATAGCAGGAAATCCTGAAAATGGTGCTAGAATAGCAGCATTGCACCTGCTGAGAGTCCACCCAAAAATGGGCAGCAAATCCTGGAAAGATCTAGCTCCAAATTTCTGTTCCCAGGAGTTAATAGATTAAGAGGTTTTTTTTTAACAATTGACAGTGCTCCACATCCTTGGTGTGTGCTGTGTCCTCCACAAACTCATTCAACAAAGAGGTGATGTCTCAGACCATAAAGAAATTCAGGAGTAAGAGATCTTGGCTGATGAGGAAGGAAAAGGTTGTGATTATGACATGGGCCAGGAGATCAATAGGAAGACAGCAGAGTCAACGTGCCCATGAAAATGTTATTGCTAATCAATTCTAGGCAGACTGAGATCCAAATACAAGCATGCTTTTATGCACGACTTCTGCAAGCCTACTATTTTCTAACTGCAACATAGATTGTTGATTGAAAATCATTTTATTTTGCACTATTCTAGTAAATAAAGGGTACTTTTTAACTTTCAATGTCCCAGTACTATGATCATTAAGAAGCATTAAACTGCAATGACAAAGTAGCCTTTGCATTAATTGCACACAACATTACCTGCACAACACTACACACTCCCATGATCATGAGCTCTTGGAAGATGAATCCCAGTTCTTCTTTATTCTGTCAGATGCTACTATTTGCCTTATTCTCTTTTTATCCCTATAGTCCTAGAGAACAAGAAGTTCATTGAATACATCACTGCAATCCCTGAGCATCCTTGGTGAAGGTGCTTCCATTGCTAAAGGCAGCTCAAATTTTCCCTCCTATCTCCCTGGGTGAATGAAGTCCTTCACGTGTCAGTAGTTCATTGCCTACCTCTTACACTGAGAATGTTTTGTCTGGCTATGAAGACCCAGCAAGGGCAAATATTTTTTCCTTCCTGCAGACTAGGTACACATTTCTCCATTATTCAGATAGACTCTCTTTGTAGTGCCTGCAATGCAGTGATACCAGGTCCAGCTTTCTCATTGTGATTTCATTGGGCAAGGTCACTGCCCCTGAAAGCAGGTACATGAGCCTTTCCTGCAATCCCCAACTGCCAAGTCTATGCTTCACTGGGTCATGAGAACAACATTAGGCACATCTTATTGCCGATGATGTTAGACAATAAAAGATTGTTTGCTAGAAGATTAGCAGTATCTTTTGGTGAGGCAAGATACTCCATCCCTTTCAGTTTGGGTAACCTTGTAGACACCTCATTTTGTATTAACATTATAACAGTGTTAGTTTGGAGTGTAGACTATGATATATTTAATAAACACCTGTGCCACTCATATGCTCTTAGACATCTACTATTTTCCTTGCTTCCTACTATATCTAGGTACTATTATCCAAAATTCACAAAGATGGAGACAGCCTGCTTACTGCCTCATCCTAGTCACTGTCATGACTTTAGAGGGCATCGCTGTGGCCACAAGGCCTGGAGGGACCCAGCCTGCTGAGGGTCTCCTCCTGCACGTGTACAGCGGCACCCTCTGAACCTGACTCTACTGGAAGCATGGATTCACTGGCCATGAGGGATAGAAAGGCAGAGTACTTCAAGGATGTCTGGCAGGCACAGCTTCACCATATGGATACCTGCTGGCACCTCCACATCCCTGTAAGGGCACTTGCAGTAAGGTCAAGATTGGCGGAAGTGGGTACTGCAGGTAATGGAGATTACAGCCAAGATTAGAGGGATGCTGGAAAAGGGTGGCACAGTGGTTAGCACTGCTGCCTCACAGCACCAGGGTCCCAGGCTCGATTCCAGCCTCGGGTGACTGTCTGTGTGGAGTTTGCACATTCTCCCTGTGTCTGCATGGGTTTCCTCTAGGTGCTCTGGTTTCCTCCCACAGTCCAAAGATGTGTAGGTCAGGGGAATTGGCCATGCTAAATTGCCCATAGTATTAGGTGCATTAGTCAGAGGGAAATGGGTCTGGGTGGGTTACTCTTCGGAGGGTCGATGTAGAATGGTTGAGCCGAAGGGCCTGTTTCCACACTGTAGGGAATCTACAGCAGGTCAGGCAGCATCCGAGGAGCAGGAAAATTGACGTTTCAGGCAAAAGCCCTTCATCAGTAAGGTCAAGATACCCTGTTCCCCTCTCACCTTGCCATTGATGCTGTGCACCCCTGTTAACAGCAACAAATTGCAGGTTTGAGTGCACATCTGTTAGTAGTGTATCTTCAGGTGGACCTGGATACCAACCTTTCTATAGATTTTGCCAAGCACTTATATGTCCTAAACCAAGACAGTAGACCAAACTTGGGTAGCCTCCCGCATCTTTCCTTCTGGTTTACCAAGGATTTTTGTATCACTGTCTGATGTTCTGCTGCCTTTTGCACAAAATACAACATGTCTCATGGTCAAATAAGAGGTATGTTATATTATTGCGGGTCAGCAGGTTCCCAGCTTCCAGCAGTCCTCCATGCGTTGGATACCTTGGGTGTTGCACCCTCTGGTAGCTGTGGACCTGTGCCAGTGATGTGCTCATCAGATTGTGACCCTGAACCTACTCTGAAGAATGGACCCACTGAGGTGAATCTCTCTGCTTTAGTGGATGGCGCAGGTGAATGTCATGCTAGTGCCTTCTCTGAGGTTGTGGCATCTTGTGCTTCGTCCTCATTTGGCAGCTGTTAATGCCTGCAGTAGGAGAGAGAAAGAATCAGTTGCTGTTGATGCTGTTGCTTATGTAAACAAATATTTACAGTGCACATCTAAGAACAGCATACTACGGGCTACCTCACTAACTTCTCGTGACAGTCCTGTCTCTCCATAGGTGCAGTCTCAGTCATTAGGCCTTCCCTGCCAAATCTGCAGCATCCTTCTTGAAAGATGTGAAGATACAACAAATAGCATCCTTGTGCTGGTCTGGGCCAGCTCCCTTATGTTAAGAGTGATCTAAATCTGCAAGCAAAGAAAGAGAAGGACCGAGTGTGACTGCAATGGGTGGATTTGATGGATATATAGCCATGCCAGGTCCTGAGCTGTCCTTAGCAAGTGATTAAGAAATGCATTGCCCAGCAACTGTTAGAACACCGACAGCATGAGATAGCTGTTAAACATTCAGTGTGTATGTACCATGTGCTCCGAGATTTATAGAATAGTGTCCTTTGCGATGTGACTGTGCAATGCCACAGTTGGACTGAAAGATGTCTATATGAATTTGGCTTTGCATTGACAAGATAGGGCCAATTAAACTTACACAGCACAAGAGATCATTCATCCTCTTCTTGCACTGGATTCAGGTTCTTTTGTACAAGTTTTGGATGCTGACCTGTACTGTGACCTCACTCTAGTTTCCTCGCCATGATAGGGGTCTTCCCTGCCACTACCACAGGAGAAGAGGATCTCCCTTCTCTCTTGGACAGTCTGGAGAAGAACATCTTAAGAGGAATCACTGAAAAGCTGAGCCAGTTTCAGCTGGGGTGTTAGAAATCTCTGGGGGAGCAGATATTGGGGTGACCAACGCATGCTAAAAGACCCTACACCATTGAGCTCTGTATCTACTCTGTATGATTGGCCAAACAAATTATATGAGGAGAAAGTGAGGTCTGCAGATGCTGGAGATCAGAGATGGAAATGTGTTGCTGGAAAAGCGCAGCAGGTCAGGCAGCATCTAGGGAACAGGAGAATCGACGTTTCGGGCATTAGCCCTTCTTCATTCCTGAAGAAGGGCTAATGCCCGAAACGTCGATTCTCCTGTTCCCTAGATGCTGCCTGACCTGCTGCGCTTTTCCAGCAACACATTTCCATCTATCAAACAAATTATATAACAACTTGCATGCTTAAGTAATGAGCTGAAAACAGAATGATTGTACAAGAAAACTCATCTCAGCCCCAAGAAAAAGTGAACCACTAATTGGCTTAACACGCCATATTTAGATTTCACATTAGAAAACTCTGCTCCCAAAGTTCTTAATGGTTTGAAGGACAAAAAAATGTTAAAGAGATAGAGATGTGTGAAGATGTGACAAGATTTCAACAGCAGTATTTAAATGAGGTATTGTAAGGCTTTGTGCCAGCAAAATAACCTAGAAATTTTGGTTAATAACCAAGCTTATATTTTCTACTGCGTTTTTTGTTATGTAAGGTGTGAAAACATTTCTGTGACTGTGCTGGATGTTACTTCAGGGTTTCAGGAACGTAGTCGGTCATAAAATGTTTACAGGACATCTTTAAAGGCCAAGAAAGTGACTTACTAACCTTATATCGCAGCCATTGCAACAAAATCTTCTTAAGACTGAAATTTTGATTTAAAGTAGCTTATACAATATAAGGAGAGTGCCAATATGCAGAATACTTACTCAACCTGGTATTGACTCTCAGTGCCAATAGAACTGATACTTCTTGGTAAGGTAGCTACAGGAAAAAAAAATTCAATTATTTTACCCTGGAGAGTGCTTTGACATATGCAGGATGGAATTGTTTTGATTATTATATGCATACAAAGATTATAAATCAATTTTTAGGAAGTTGCATGATTTCAAAAAGGCCCAATAATCTTCATTATAAAATTAAACATTCCAAAAATTGTCTGTTGAATAATTTGTGTTTTCACATACGTTTTATTACTAAATCAATGTGGCTGTAATCTTGCTGATGTTCTGATTGCCCATGGGATACCAGGTGGCAACACCTGAACTGTCAAAATTCTGAATGTTTATTCCACATCTGAACTGTTATGGGAAGCTGTAATACTTAACAAGCCCTTTCACCGAAAATAAACCATTATATATAACCTTTAGAGTCAAATTTGGCCTCCATGACTTTTCCCCAAATTAATCCAGCTGGTCTGTGCTGAAAGCTGCTGATGAGATTACCCTGGAGAAGGAGGCTCTGTCTATCTTAATTGTTCTAAATAGTAACATATCCATTTTGCAAGCCTGTGCTATATTCTGCCTCTACAAAGACACTGACATGAAAAGCATTGGCATGCATGCACGACCACCATTTTCTGGGCCACCAATTTCAACACACTTCAAGTTCTGAAAACCTAGCCCCTGAAGTCTGGAAGCATTACAATACTGTCTTAACTTCTTGACATATTTTGAAAACATCTCAGAAATGAGGAGGGACCCCTAAGAAAATACCAAAAGCAGAGATACAGGATCACTGGGAACACATTGATAGACTTTAGAAGCCCTACAGTGTGGAAACAGGCCATACTGCTGTCTGAAGAACATCCCGCTCAGACTCACCTCCCCCCTACCCTATCTCTGTAAGCCTGCACTTCCCATGACTAATTTACCCAACCTACACATCCCTGAACACTACGGGCAATTTAGCATGGCCAATCCACCTAACTTGCACATCTTTGGATTGTGGGAGGAAACTGGAGAACCCAGACTAAACCCATGCAGACACAGGGAGAATGTGCAAACACCAACGATCACCCAAAGCTGGAATTGAACCCAGGACCCTGGCATTGTGAGACAGCAGTATTAACCACTGACCCACCATGCTGCCCTGTTGTTGTTGGATTGTTGGCATGAGCCATGTACATTCCAAACTGAGTGCTATTTGGATACTTCTAATATATGGGAAACCATTGATAGTCATGGGAGCAAAGACTTGGACAGCGAAGGCAGTCCATGGAATGCACAAGAAGACTCATATAAAAAAAACAATGGCATGGGGGTGACTGAATTAGGTGAGAAGTGAAATTGCAAATTTCCAGTGGTGAGCTGATATGCAGAGTCAGTGACATATTTCCAATGTGTCAGGCTTCAGACCATCCTATAGGAGCTAGTACATGTGATATATATTGGCATAAAACAGGTTTTAGTAAGGTTCTGCCTTCAAAAGGAAGTCAATGGCACATAAGAAAGTAATTGTAGGTGATTCTGTAGACAGCGGATTCTTCAGGATGGCAGTGCCAGCAAGGCAACTACTGCAGCTGAAATGGACTCATGGCCCAGTGACAGCCTGGCCTGGTAGCGGAGCCAGGGACTCTTGGTTGCAGGTTGAGTGTGGGTTCAGTGACTTCAGCAAAGTGGTCCCAACAGGGAAGAGATAGTGCCTAAAGTAGGGGAACTCCTACGTTGGTGGGTCCGGTGCAGACAACAGCGACGGGGTGGAGGTCTCCCTTGAGGCTAGGTGCCAGCATAGACAGAGTTGGAAAGACTGAAACTCTGAACTTTTTACTTTATTTTTCTGATTTATTTCTATGACTTATAATGATGGACTATTTATTTCTTTACTTCTCTTTGTTTTTGTTTACTAAGAATTTAATCTTAAGTATCTGTACCTAGGTACCTTTCTTCTTAAGTTGGTTCTGTAACACGGTAACTGTAAACCTTTCACTGTACTCACGTGAGTACATGTGACAATAAAGCTAATTTAATTCAATTCGTGTCTGTTTAAAGTGGCATGCCACAGTCAGCTTTATGCAGTTGTGTTCAGGTCAGAGTTTTTTTCTTGTTAAAGTCTATGACACAAGGCTAATAAGAGGAGAAAGACAGTGTTCATGGAAGTTTGGGATCTGCACAGGCAAATCACTGGTGAGAGTGGGGTGGACTGGCTTCAGAAGCATCGAAGTGTGGAAGGAAGATCCAAGGGAAGACAAAGATTACAGTCAGAGGAATGAAACAGTGAAATGGAAAGGGCCTGGCATCCTGGATATAGTGGGGTCAGTCAATCAAATTAAGAAAATAATGAACCAAAAGTGTCAATACTGAGAGCCCATCCATTTGTGTTGGTTAGCACAGGCCTTTAAGGGCTGTGTTTACTTACAACAATCACACCGATAAGGGTGAGCTTAAATAATATCCTTTTCAACACACAGAAGGGTGGGTCAGCTCAGCCTGCAAGTTGAGCTATGTCCCACAGAATAGTGAGTACAACAATGGACATGTACATTCAAAAACAGTGAACAAAAAAAAAACATTGTTTCTTCCATAATAACAGAAAAGTCTCTTACTTCTCTGTAAGTATTAAAATGTTATAAAAGAATTGTACCTGTTATATCAAGGCAGCCAGGGCTTTCAAGAGAATATGATTGAAGACTGTTGCTGAGGTGTGCTGCTTCTGTTCTGGACAGTGACTGAGGCAATCGTCCCTGACTAAAGAAACTAGAGGAAGAACTATGACCTGTAAGAAAAAACAAACTATCACAAGATTTTGGACTTGATTAACAATTCCCAACTGAATCAAGTAACTAATCAGATATTTTCACATGATTTATAAGAAAAAATTCAAATAGCAATATATTTATTTGAGTATATTTTATTGATGTTGTTACATATTTCAGTACCTCACCCAAGTGGTTATTTTTGAAATTTATTGTTGGCATGACTCAGTAATTTCAAACTACTGATTACAGAACACAGGCAAGGTGATATTAAAACAAAATCTCATTCTCTGCTCAACTAATTTTCTCTCAAGCACATTTTTTGGCAATGCTCATTGCATATCAAATACAAATGACAAATGCCAAGTTGTGTGTAGTCTCATAGAAAAGACAAATGTGAAGATACAATAAGGCAATGACATCACCTTCAAATTGGAAAAGTCAGGTAATTTATCCCTCTCCACACTGCAAAACCTCAATAGTGTTTTTTTTTTGCTCCCTACTGCCAAATTAGCTAACATGAGAGAATAAGAATCAAATCTTGGGGTTTCTCATCTGTACACATCTCTAACATAAGAAGATGAGAAATAGGAGAGCAGTAGGCTATCTGGCCCATTGAACCTGCTTCGTCAATCAATAAGATCATGGTTGAACTTCAGCTCCACTTACCCTCCCGCTCACCATAACCCTTAATTACTTTACTGTTCAAAAATCTATCGATCCTTGCTTTTAAAACATACAATGAGGTAGCCTCAACTGCTTCACTGGGCAGGGAATTCCTCAGATTCAAGATTAGAGTGGTGGTGGAAAAGCACAGCAGGTCAGGCAGCATCCGAGAAGCAGGAAAATCGACGTTTCGGGCAAAAGCCCTTCATCAGGAATGTAGGTGGGAGCCTTGGGGATGGAGAGATAAATCGGGGTGGTGATGGGGGAGGTGGTGCTGGGGAGAAGGTAGCTAAGAGTGCAACAGGTGGATGGAGGTGGGGATGAAGATGATAGGTTGCAGAGAAGGGTGGAGTTGAAATGTTCGGCCATGGGGCAGTGGGGTTGATTGGTGCGGGCGTCCCGGAGAGAGTCCCTAAAGCACTCTGTGAGAAGGCGTCTGGTTTCCCCAATGTAAAGGAGACCATATCGGGAGCAACAGATACAATAAATGACATTTGTGGATGTGCAGGTGAAACTTTGATGGATGTGAAAGGTTCCTTTGGGACCTTGGATGTAGGTGAGGGGGGAGGTGAGGGCGCAGGTTTTGGAGTTCCTGTGGTGGCAGGGCAGGGTGCCAGGAAGGGAGGGTGAGTTGTTGGGGGCGTGGATCTGACGAGGTGGTCATGGAGGCAACAGTCTTTGCGGAAAGCGAATTGGAGTGGGGAGAGAAGTATATCCCTGGTGATGGGGTCTGTATGTAGGTGGAGGAAATGTCACCAGATGATGCAGTTTAAGTGGAGTTTGGAAGGTGAGGACCAGGGGGGTTCTTTCCTTGTTGCGGTTGGAGAGATGGGATTTGAGGGCGGATAAATCATTTATTGTATCCGTTGCTCCCAATGCAGTCTCCTTTACATTGGGGAGACTCGATGCCTTTTCGCAGAGCGCTTTAGGGAATATCTCTGGGATACCTACACCAATCAACCCCACGTCCCGTGGCCGAACATTTCAACTCCCCCTCCCAATCTGCTGAGGACATGCAGGTCCTGGGCTTCCTTCATTGCCACACCCTCACCACCCGATGCCTGGAGAAAGAATGCCTCATCTTCCGCCTCGGAACACTTCAACCCCGGGCATCAATGTGGACTTCACCAGTTTCCTCATTTCCCCTCCCCCCAGCATACCCCCAGTTCCCACCTTCCAACTCAGCACTGTCCTCATGACCTGTCCTACCTGCCAATCTCCCTTCCCACCTATCTGCTCCACCCTCCCTTCTGACCTATCACCTTCATCCGCACCCCCATCCACCTATTGCACTCTTAGTTACCTTCTCCCCAGCCCCCACCCCCTCCCATTTACATCTCCACCCCAGAGGCTCCCTGCCTCATTCCTGATGAAGGGCTTTTGCCCGAAACGTTGATTTTCCTCCTCCTCGGATGCTGCCTGACCTGCTGTGCTTTTCCAGCACCACTCTGATCTTGACTCTGATCTCCAGCATCTGCAGTCCTCATTTTCGCCTAATTCCACAGATTCACAATCTTTGGGAGAAAGATTTGCTCCTCAATTCAGTCCTAAATCTGCTCCCCTTTATTTTGAGGACTTAGTTCTAGTTTCACCCGCCAGTGAAAACAACCTTCCTGTTTCTACCTTATCTGTTCCCTTCATAATTTTATACGTCTCTGTGAGATTCCCCCTCAATCTAAATTCCAATAAGTATAGTTCCAATCAACTCAATCTCTCCTTATAAGGCAACCCTTTCAATTCCAGAGTCAACCTAGTGAACCTCCTCTGCACCCCCTCCAGTGCCAGTACATCCTTTCTCAAGTAAGGAGGACAAAACTGTGCACAATACTCCAGATGTAGCCTCACCAGCACCTTATATAGCTGCATCATAGCCTTCCTTTTTAAACTTCATCCCCCTAGCAATGAAGGACAATATTCCATATGCCTTCTTAATTATCTGCTGCACCCACAATCCAACTATTTTTGCACAAGGACACCCATGTTCCTTGGGGCACAGCAGCATGTTGCAATCATTAGATCATCAGTGGTACTTAGTTTTGCCTAACTGCAGATTCAACTCCAGATCATTTGGAGGTAAGAGCATGAATGTTCGATGGCAACAGGAACAGGCATAGCTCCAGTGTTCTAACAATTATTAGGCGTACAGCTGGCTAAATCTTACTGCTTACTATCCAGATGTGACTAATAGTCATTTGGTTGAGTTAATAAAGAGTAACTGAAATCATGGAAAGTTATATCAAAATTTTAAGACTAGAAGGAAGACCAAAATGTGGGCAAGAAAAATGTTTGAAAATACATATCCATTAGTCATTTTACTACCAACAACTAAATTAAAGAAAATCATTTCTCTAAAGCTAACATTTCAATTGGATTGTTATTAATTCTCAGTTTACATGCATCAAGCAGTTGAAAAATTTAGTACTTTAATACCTAATTATTCAACCTTGCTTTTAAGTGTGATTTTTTCCCTATATTTTGATGTATCTCAAATGTAATCAAAGTGCTGCAGCTGAAGTCTATCAAAAAACTCAGCCCTAAATCTGCTCCCCTTTATTTTGAAGCCCTAGTTCTAGTTTCACCCGCCAGTTGAAACAACCTCCCTGCTTCTATCTTATCTATTCCCTTCATAATTTTATATGTCTCCATAAGAATTGAATTGAATTTATTGTCACGTGTACCGAGTCACAGTGAAAAGCTTCGTCTTGCGAGCAATACATGCAAACCACATAGTTAAGCAGCATAGATAGTAAATAATAGGTAAACAGCGGCAAAAACAAAAACACAGGTACAGGTGAATGCGAAGAGTTTGTGAGTCCATTCAGTATTCTAACAACAGTAGGGTAGTAACTGTTTTGAAAATGGCTGATGCGTGTGTTCAGGCTTCTGTACCTTCTTCCCGATGGTAGAGGTTGTAGAAAAGCATTGCCAGGGTGGGATGGATCCTTGAGAATGCTGGCGGCCTTTCTTGACAATGGGTCTGGTAGATGGATTCTCTTGATGGGAGGCTGGCCTTTGTGATTGTCTGGGCTGAGTTCACCACTCTCTGTAACCGTCTCCGATCTTGAATGGTACAGTTGCCATACCAGGTAGCGATACATCCAGACAGAATGCTCTCGATGGCGCACCAATAAAAGTTAGCCAGGGTAATCGCCATCATACCAAATTTTCTCAGCTGCCTGAGGAAGAAGAGACATTGTTGGGCCTTTGTAACCAGTGCGTCCGCATGAAGAGTCGAAGAAAGCTTGTTGTTGATGACCACTCCCAGGACCTTGACACTCTCCACTCATTCCGCCTCTGTGCTGTTAATGTGTAGGGGGCATGAGTAACATCCCACCGAAAGTCAATAATGAGTTCCTTGGCTTTGCTGGCATTGAGAGCTAGGTTGTTCTCAGTGCACCATTTTTCCAGGTCTTCCACCTCCCATCAGTAGTCTCTTTTGTCGCCATCTGAAATTCAACCGACTATAGTGGTGTCATCAGCGAATTTGAAATTGGCATTAGTCTGGTATTTGCGACACAGTCATGGGTATATAGTTAGTACAGTAGGGTGCTGAGCACGCACCCATGGGGGGCTCCAGTGTTGAGTGTTAGTGAGGATGAAATATTGTCCCCAATCTTCACTGATTGTGGCCTGTGGGTCAGGAAACTGAGAATCCAGTTGCAGTGGGTGGGGCTTAGTCCGAGATCACTAAGTTTAGTCATCAGTCTCAAGGGGATAATAGTGTTGAAGGCTGAACTGTACTCAGAGTATGATTCTTACATAGCTGTTCTTGGTGTCAAGATGGGCAAGTGATATGGTATCTGACGTGGATCCAATACGCAAATTGGAGTGGGTCAAGAGTAGTGGGGATGCTGGAGTTGATTAATGCCATGACTGCCCCCTCAATCTGAATTCCAATGAGTACAGTTTCAGTCCCAGAGTGTGATGACCTTTGCACAGAAAGTGGCATTGTAATGAAATTTTGAAATTACATTTAAAGTGTCTGTGGTATCTGTAAGTGAAGGTTTGGAGGACAAATTTAGTTCAAAGAGGCTGACATGCTGCCTTTGTCACAAGAAGGGGCACATGAAGGCTGCTGAATACTGGGAAAACAATTGTCTAGACAAGGTGTATTTCCCCAGGTAATAATGTCCTGACTGTTGAAATTCATGGCAAGATAGGAGTCTCTGTTACAATAATTGAGAGAATGAATTGACAGCTGGAAAGCTACAATAAGGGTAAACGGTCCCTATGTTCATCTGGTGAAGCAGGGAAATCAATTATTATTCTTGCGTCAGTTATTGATGAAACATTGAAAACAATGGTAGGGTCTGCGGCACTTTAGTTAAGGTAATGGTTCTGAAAGAGTTAACTTTGGAGGCTGCATGAAACCGTACCCAATCTGGTGAGCCAAACTGCCTTGGATGAACAAAGGGAGAGTTTAGTTTGAGATTCAAATGGAGACAGATGTCACCATAATCTTGGCTAATATGTTTAACTAGCTAATGTAACATATACCTTTTGCAATTATGGAATACCACTTATCACATTCTTGTTAAAACAATTATCTCTAACGGTTTATCTTTTACCACTGTTAACCAATAGGCCCTTGGACCTGGTGTGGAATGGAAGGCTCATTATAAGAAAATAATATAGAATTTCCTCATGGCATGGTTAAGTTTAAGTCTTCCAAAGAACAGATTAAAACAGCATTGATTTATTGCAGGATTAAAAGCTTTAAATTCAGAAATACAACAGTATGTAGATACTGCAATAAATTAAAATAGCTGAAAGGCAAGAAGTCTATCTAATCACATTAAACAGAAAATGGCAGGAGAAATAATACTATCTCAAAGATTAAACATCAGAAATAGGCCAAATAAAACACACGGTTGGACATCTTGGAGGAAACATCTCTTAAGATATAAAACTTCTTCAAAATTAAATACTAAATATCAATCTGAACAAGTAAATACACCCCTGTATTCAATAGGACCTGCAAATAAGAATGTTATAAATCATTAAGATATAAAAGAAGAAGCATGTACTTTTGATAATGCTCTAACAGCTTCTGATAAAGACTTAAATCTGCGAATAAAGAATACTTTCGAAAGAAGAAGATTCAACAGAAGAATCTAGCATCCAGAGTAATAAATAATTGTGCTAATGATCTCCACAGATTAGTGCAAAACTGTGACTGTGGAGCACTGAAATCAGAATTTGTTAGAAACAGAATAGTTGGAATTATTGATAAACGTTTGTCAGATCTATTGCAGTCCAAAGAATACTTGACTCTGGAGAAAGCTGTTAAAATTGTGTAGAAGCAGAAAGCAGGAAGATCCACAGATAAATCCTGAGAGAAAAATGACAATACTTTCATAACTATCTATCTAATTTATAAGGTATAAATGCTCCAAAGATACATATGACAAGCTAATCTAAGAATAGGTCAAACAGCAGATACTAAGAGCCAATGTTAGCAATGCTGAACAAAAAAAGTCTTATAAGCACAAACAATGCTCAGTTATGACAGATCACTTCCAGAAATTACAGAATTAGACTGCAATTTCAGAGCAGGAAAAGCTATTCATGGAAAAATGATAATGTAATAGAATTACAACCATTAGAAAAAAATTCAAGATATTCCACATAAATTGATAATTCACCAAATTGAGATTGACAGAACTGGCTCATGTCAATGATGGTATCATACATTTTAAGCTTGACTCGGGGAAGTATTACTGTCCTTTCAAATCAAATACCATGTCTGAACTATGAAACTACACAGTTCAGATGGAATAACTTCCAACATTAGAGGTATGCTACAAGTAACATTGAGACACAAAGAGAGCAATAGAGTTGAAAATAGATACTTAAATCACAATTAACCATGTTTGATTCACTTGATCATAACATCCTTGAAATAGCAGAAGCAGTTCAATGTGTTCCACTACACTTACCCAGAGTAGAATCCTTTATGGGGCTTGGACTGGAACTACTGGAGTGATCTGAAATGTTCAACTCATCATCCATTTCTAGACATATATCTATAGTACAATAGAAAGTAACACTGACACATTTTAAACTGAAGACGTATGAAAAATATCAGTGTTACAGCAACAATTTCATAGGTTTTATATCAGTTACCAATAAAATAAAAGTTCATATCAAAACCATATAACCATTTTACAATTCACAGCCTTAAGGATATCATTGGAACAGATCATGACTACAGTTAATATAAAATATTACATTCTAATTGTTTACAAAATTTCTGAGATATTATAACTATTCACATTTTCAAAATGCCGAAAATAATTACAATGTATATTTTAACTAAATTATTTGTATTATTTATTCACCATTTAATAACATTATAGATATGCTAAACCTTTATTGCAGTAAATCTCTACCTATTTAATGTTAAGAAATTCAGTTATACCTTTTTCTGTGTTCTCAGCAGAATTAATATTCTCAATAAATATTGCATCATTCAGTCTCTCATTCCCATCTTTAATATGCTGTGCATGTGTATCATCTAATGTGCTATCATTGGTTTCTGATGACTCACTCTTCAGACTGGTTGTTCCACTGCTGCTTCCAAGATTTGACTTATCAAAATGGTCCTTTAATGAAAGAAGGCAAACTTTACTGTAGAAGATAATTCACCATTTTAATTGCAGAATTTCCCACACAATAATTCAACTACATACTGCAGCTTAAGTTCTGTGGAAGACACTTCAAATTTCAATGCACCGTGTGGGCAGCACGGTGGCACAGTGGTTAGCACTGCTGCCTCACAGCGCCAGAGACCCGGGTTCAATTCCTGCCTCAGGCGACTGACTGTGTGGAGTTTGCACGTTCTCCCCGTGTCTGCGTGGGTTTCTTCCGTGTGCTCCAGTTTCCTCCCACAGTCCAAGATGTGCAGGTCAGGTGAATTGGCCATGGTAAATTGCCCGTAGTGTTAGGTAAGGGGTAAATGTAGGGATATGGGTGGGTTGGGCTTCGGCGGGTCGGTGTGGACTTGTTGGGCCGAAGGGCCTGTTTCCACACTGTAAGTAATCTAATGTGCCATTAAAAATATAACTCATATTTGGTTGGTCAGTGGAATCAATAGAAATTTCTGTTGAGTAACATTAAATTCAAAACAGTATTGCCAGTGTTTGCGAAGATATTCCTAAGTAGGCCTATATGTTTCACATTGCTTCTCACGTATAAAGAAGGCCAAGCAAAGAAAGGAGAATGTGGTGATGAGTGCAAAAAGCCTCACTTGGCTGAGATCTGAACACTAGAGAGCTGCCAAACTGAGTCAGCAGCAGGCTGGTGAGAGAACCAAAATGAGAAAAGAATCTTCATGACCTCAACCTCAGCAATCTAACTGTTGAAGATGCATTTTTTCTATAAGAACATTGGTGAGAATGGTTACCGTACAGGCCTTGTTAAAACCAAGCTCCAGTTTCACATCAAGAACACCCTCCATTTTGTTGTGCAGCACTACCAGTGTGAGTAGTAGGATAGATTAAGAACACATTTAGACATTGAAAATTGTATGCCTATAACATTATATGGCTCAAAAGCGGTGGAATTGCATAATATTAAAACCTGTAACCTCATGGCCCCAGCACATCCCATGTACCTCCTTCACCATTCTGCCATATGGCCAACAGTGGTTTAATTAAGGATGTGGAAAAGCATGTTGAGAGCAATAGCAGGTGTATCCTGAAAATGGGGGCCAATCTGGTGAAGCTGAAGGTTAAACAGTGACTGTATTATATATGAGATAGACTGTGCAATCTCACAATTGATTAAAGTAAAGAATAATTAACACTGTCGTTTTGAACATGACTGTCATCTAGATTAGAGCTGAAAATGTGTTGCTGGAAAAGCGCAGCAGGTCAGGCAGCATCCAAGGAGCAGGAGAATCGACGTTTCGGGCATGAGCCCTTCTTCAGGAATGTCATCCTGCCATCTAGATTATTATATTTCAGATTTAAGTCTTGTGACATCAAAAATGCTCAGAATGTACAAATCAAAGAAAGTACAGGCAGCATATAAAAAAAGGTTATGAATAAATATTTCGTCTAATCTTACACTGAATCTAATGGACTACAATGTTCATAATATTCCAACAAATAAAATTTAAACGCTTACCTGTGATAGCATGGAGATCTGGTGATGGTAAGTCATTACATTTCTGTTAGCTTCCATGAAATACCTCTGTGTGCGTCTTCTCTCCCGATCAAGCTTCTTCTCCATTGTTATCTGCATTGTGCATAAGTTATCCATGTACTTCATCATAACATCTGAAATCATTGCACTTACTTCCACAACATCTGGTCGTTCTTCTGAATCAGGGGTCAAACATCTGTGGGAATAGATATATATATATATATACACAAAACAAAATTCAGCTTCTAAATAAAAATGCCATGACTTTTAAAGTTGCACATGCTCAACTGAATACATACATATGAATATATATCATGTAACTCCAGTACCACATGATATGTTGCAGAAGCCTATATGGATGCTGAGAAATCCTCACAAAAATGTTGAAAATAGTAATAGTATATTGGCTTCATGCTTGGCAGGGACAATTTAAAGTCACAAAATCTGCATTTCTTTGATGATCCAATAGCATGAAATTGCTCTAAAACCAACTGTAGACACCAGTTCCATTCTTCAAAAATTTTATATCTACCTGTTGAAGGTGTATTAAAAATTATAAATTGCAGATATGAAAGGCAGAAGTTGCGGTAATATCAGGGCAGCTGCAAGTCCTCCATTCATCTGAAGCAGGCTGTAAGAAGAAGTAATAACTACACCTCTCTGTTCCCAAGAAAATTAGACATTCTGATGTGACTTGTCTTGAATATTTCAAAATTCAGCATGGCCAGTATGTTCAATTCCAAGTACTATGGGTTTTATTTACTGATTTTACCGTCTGGGAAAATGGTATGGCCTTGATCTGTGCTGCAACTATTCTATGATTCCACTTTCTAGTAGTAGACAAGCCTTAGACAATCCTTAACAACTCACACCACCTTGTATGCTTTTCACAAGCAGTGTGCCAAGATTCTTGTTAAACAAAAGTGAGATACCAATTGTTGGGGAGTAATGCTGGAGTAATGCTTGTTAAACACCTTGCGTAAGACACAACTCATCTCATTAATATTCAATTTTCAATTTTACTAAGCTCCCAAACAAGCTTGATGTCAGTAAAATTCAACAAGGAAACTACAGTGTATACCTGGTAGATTCAACTTGCTGCTTGCTCTGAATGACAAGAATGTTGCTTACGACCAAACTGCAGTCAAGGGCACGGCTTTTAGTGCTGCTGCATGTGGTGAAAGATGGTGAGCTGTTCTGAATGACTGAGGAGGCAGCATGGAGGGCATAGAGGTGAGTGGTGTGGGAGGTTATCAAGAGCGTGTGAGGGAAAATAGTGCATATTATAGTGACATTGGCAGGGCATGAGCCTTAGTGGGAAATGGCAAAATTAGAGGAAATGTGAGGTGGCAGGGAGAAGAGTGTAGCACTTATGCTGGTGGGGCACATATGTCACTGATCATCCTGTGGCACTGCTGAACATTCCTCCACACCCTGGAGACATACCCTGACCCGGGTGGCACCTGGCACCAGGCTGGCAGGGTCTTATGGCATGGCCTCTTTTCATGGTACGCTAGAAAGAGGATGCTTCTCATCTCGACCATCTCCAGTCCCTCTCAGAGGATCACAGTGCCATTTTCATCTTCTCACCAAGTTCTGACTCTGTCAATTAATAGGGTTGCATCAAGCAGGCTGGTTTGTCCAGGATGGTGTTGAGCTTTCTAAGCATTATTGAAGCTGCACTCATCTGGACAACTGGAAGTATTTCATCCCCTGACTCGTCTTGCATACTTCAAATTGGAGGATTGGTATGACCAGTACGTTTCTAGGCCATTTCATACAGCAGTTAGGATTTTACTATTTTACTCATTCACAGGATATGTCCCTGGCTAGACCAATAGACAATAGACAATAGGTGCAGGAGTAGGCCATTCTGCCCTTCGAGCCTGCACTACCATTCAATATGATCATGGCTGATCATCCTTAATCAGTATCCTGTTCCTGCCTTATCTCCATAACCCTTGATTCCACTATCCTTGAGAGCTCTATCCAACTCTTTCTTAAATGAATCCAGAGACTGGGCCCCCACTGCCGTCTGGGGCAGAGCATTCCACACAGCCACCACTCTCTGGGTGAAGAAGTTTCTCCTCATCTCTGTCCTAAATGGTCTACCCCGTATTTTTAAGCTGTGACCTCTGGTTCGGCACTCACCCATCAGCGGAAACATGTTTCCTGCCTCCAGAGTGTCCAATCCTTTAATAATCTTATATGTCTCAATCAGATCCCCTCTCAGTCTTCTAAACTCAAGGGTATACAAGCCCAGTCGCTCCAGTCTTTCAGTGTAAGGTAGTCCCGCCATTCCAGGAATTGACCTCGTGAACCTACGCTGCACTCCCTCAATAGCCAGAATGTCTTTCCTCAAATTTGGAGACCAGAACTGCACACAATATTCCAAGTGTGGTCTCACCAGGGCCCTGTACAGCTGCAGAAGAACTTCTTTGCTTCTAAAGGCCAATATGTAATTGCCCTTGCTGCAGTTCATGGGTTGAAACTTTATTGCTGGAACAGCACAGCAGGTCAGGCAGCATCCAGGGAACAGGAGATTCGACGTTTCGGGCACAGGCCCTTCTTCAGGAATGAGCAGAGAGTGTTCAGCAGGAGAAGATAAAAGGTAGGGAGGAGGGTCTTGGAGGAGTGGCGTTGGAAATGTGATAGGTGGAAAGAGGTCAAGGTGAGGGTGATAGGTCGGAGTAGGATGGAGGCGGAGAGGTCAAGAAGAAGACTGCAGGTCAGGAAGGCGGTGCCGGGCTGGAGGGATTCGGCTGAGACAAGGTGGGGGGAGGGGGGATGAAGAAACTGGTGAAGTCCAAGTTCATCCCCTGTGGTTGGAGGGTTCCCAGTCGGAAGATAAGACGCTCCTCCTCCGACCATCGCGTTGTTGTGGTTTGGCGGTGGATGAGTCCAATGACCTGCATATCCTCGGTGGAGTGGGAGGGGGAGTTGAAATGCTGTGCTACAGGGTGGTTGGGTTGGTTCGTCCGGGTGGCCCAGAGGTGCTCTCTGAATCGCTCCGCAAGTAGGCGGCCTGTCTCCCCAATATAGAGGAGGCCACACCGGCTGCAGCGGATGCAGTAGATGATGTGGGTGGAGGTGCAGGTGAATCTGTGGCGGATATGGAAGTTTCCTTTGGGGCCTTGGAGAGAAGTGAGGGGGGAGGTGTGGGCGCAAGTGTTGCACCTCCTGCGGTTGCAAGGGAAGGTGCCGGGAGTGGAGGTTGGGTCGGTGGGGTGTGTGGATCTGACAAGGGAGTCGCGGAGGGAGTGGTCTCTACGGAAAGCTGATAGGGGAGGGGAGGGAAATATATCCTTGGTGCTGGGGTCTGTTTGGAGGTGGCGGAAGTGACGGCGGATGATGCGCTGTACATGGAGATTGGTGGGGTAGTAGGTGAGGACCAGTGGGGTTCTGTCCTGGTGGCGGTTGGAGGGGCGGGGCTCAAGGGCGGAGGAGCGGGAAGTGGAGGAGATGCGGTGGAGGGCACCGTCGACCACGTCGGGGGGGAAATTGCGGTCCTTGAAGAAGGAGGCCATCTGTGTTGTACGTATTTTGAACTGGTCCTCCTGGGAGCAGATGCGGCGGAGACGAAGGAATTGGGAGAATGGGATGACGTTTTTACAGGGGGCAGGATGGGAGGAGGTGTAGTCCAGGTAGCTGTGGGAGTCGGTTGGTTTGTAGTAGATGTCCGTGTTGATTCGGTCGCCTGAGATAGAAACAGAAAGGTCTAGGAAGGGGAGGGAGGAGTCCGAGACTGTCCAGGTGAATTTGAGGTCGGGGTGGAAGGTGTTAGTGTAGTGGATGAACTGTTCAACCTCCTCGTGGGAGCACGAGGTAGCGCCGATACAGTCATCTATGTAGCGAAGGAAAAGATGGGGGGTGGGGCCAGAATAGTTGCGGAAGATGGATTGTTCCACATACCATTTCATGGGGAATACAGTGCTGTTAGGAACAAAGTTCCAGGATCTTGATTTAGCAGCAGCAAAGGAATCGCAAAAACGTTACAAGTCAGGAAGATGTATAGCTTGGAGAGGTAGTTGCAAGTGGTGGCATTTCCATTCATTTGCTGTACTTAGCCTTCTAGGTATGTCAAGGTGTCTTTGGAAGATACTATCCAAGGGCTGTTTGTGAGTTGTTGCAGTGAATCTTGTAGATGGTACATATTTCAGTCACTGTGCATTGATGAAGGGAGTGAAGGTTGAAAGTGGTGGATGACTGCCAAACAAGTTAATCAAGTTTCTTGAACATTGTTGGAGCTGCACTCATCCAGGTGAATGGAGAGTACTCTGTCATTCTTTCGACTTCTGCCTATTAGTTGGTGGACAGGATTAGGTCAGGCAGCATCTAGGGAACAGGAGAATCGACGTTTCGGGCATTAGCCCTTCTTCAGGAATGCCCGAAACGTCGATTCTCCTGTTCCCTAGATGCTGCCTGACCTGCTGCGCTTCTCCAGCAACACATTTCCATCTCTGATCTCCAGCATCTGCAGACCTCATTTTCTCTGGTGGACAGGATTAGGAGAGTTAGGAGTAAAGAGTCTGCCATACTACAATAGGTCTTGAGTCACATTGATGTCAAAAATGATTAAAGCAGCGGTTTGTGTTCTTTAAAGGTCATGAGTGAAGCAGGATTTACAGCAATCCCAAAATACTGGCTCTTAAAGTGTAAGCCTAAATTGTGGAGAAGCAAGATGTATGTAACATTCATGTGTGTAGAGTGCTTAAGGAGAATAGAGTGGCAGTGCTGTAGCACATGTCAGGAGTGAGATGGAAAACTCCTGACTTGCTTTGATGTGTGCGGCTCCAAGAACACTCAAGAAGCTTTGTCACTATTCAGGACAAAGCATATACAACATCCATAAATAATCAGACCCACCACCACTGATGCTCATTAGTGTGTACTATCAACATGAAGCACTGCATAAATTCACCAAGGTTCCTTAGATAGCACTTTCCAAACTGATGACCACTACTATCTAGATGGACAAGGGCAACAAATACACAGAATTACTACCATCTGCAAGTTTCCCTCTAAGCCAGTCACCATCCAGACTTGGAAATATAACTTTATTCTTTCAGTGTTGCTGAGTCAAAATCCTGAAACTTCTTCTCTAATGGGATAGTACGTCTATCTATATCTCATGAACTGCAACTGTTCAAAATTGTAACTTTTCAAGATCTAGTAGAGATGGTCAATAAATAGTGGCCCAGCAAGTGCCACATTCTGTGAGTAAATAAACAAAATATGCACCAAACATTTTTTTTAAAATGAGATATTGACATTTATTAAAAAGGATTTGGTGTACAAAAGTGAAGAAATCTTATTGAAATTGTTCCAGGTCTTGGTAATTTCACAACTGGAAAGTACAGTTTCCAGTTTTGATCTCCTTACCCAAGAAAGAATATACTAGCCATGGAAACAGTGTGACAAAGGTTCACTGGATTAAATCCTGGGGTGAGACATTGTCAGTACCAAGAGTTTGAACAGACTGAGCCTATATTCCTTAAAATTTAGAAGAATGATTGCTGATCTCATTCAAACATAGGAAATTTTGATAAAGTAGATACTGGGTGGATATTTTACCTCACTTTAAAATCTAGAACCACATGCAAAAGTTTCAGAACAAGGGGTTGGCAATTGACGAATGGGATGAGGAGAAATTTTTTTCGCCTAGAGTTATGGATCTCTAAAATTTCCTACAAGAGGGCTGTGGAAGCTCAGTTTTTCCATATATTCGGGACAGAGATTGATAAATTTCTGGATACCATCCTATGGGATTGGAAGTCACAGCTGAGGTAAAAGATCAGTCATAATCACATTGAATGATGGGTATGATTAGAAGGGAAGAACAGACAGCTTCCATTTTTATTTCTTATGGCCTTATGCTCTTACCTTTTAATAGTTTCTAATACTTTGCAAGAATAGAGTCCTTCTGGTACTGGTTCATAAGCTGCTTCTACAATCTGTTATAAAAAGGTTTAGAAAATTATTCATAGGGAAGAGAAAGTCAAAAAAAATATTTTTGTCTACTGTCAATATTAACTCTCTGTAGTTAGGAATTGGTGCAACAACCAACAGAAACAAAAGAAAGGAATAGTTTACAGAAGCCCCTAATCGATTTATAGAATTGTAGAATCATAGAATGGTTATAGCACAGAAAAAGGTCACTTGACATGTCATTACCTTGCTGACAAATCTAAAAATATTGTTAACATTATGTATCTTTAAATAACTTCACACTGAAAGGTTTTCCACTAGAAACCCTGGACACTAAGTGAGTGGAACTGGGTGCCCACCATACTACTTTGCTGAAAATATGATTTTTAAAACTATGCTTCACACAATGGTTCACATTTAGCCATTAGTGACAAAGCAAAGGTGATCCCCACTGACCTTAATGAGAGCTGCCCGTAACGTTCTAGCAATTTCAGTGGCATGGATCTTCCCTTTCCCGCTGGTAATTTAAATTTTGTGCCACATCAAGAGGATCTCCAGGAATGCAGCAATAGTGCAATCAACAGGGTCAGCAGCCAAACGCATTGACGTATTTGGAAGGGGAAATAAAGCACTGTATCCCCAGGATACCCACCTCTCTCTAAAGACATCAAGAGCATTGATGGGCACTACATGCTTCCATTGCAAGGACATCTGGTTATGAACATAACCACGAAGAGGGGCAGATAGTCAGCAGAGATTACCTCCTCCATAGTCTTGGGTCTGCTTTATTTTTCTACCCAGCAGTGCTATTACACACAACTGAGCGACCTTCCCACCACCAAAATCACCATGACATTTTTGCATTATTTTTAAACCTATTTTAAACCTATGTAGCCAAAAGAATATTTACAAGCAAAGCCTGTTATGAGCAATGCAAACCTTCAAAACTGAGGGAAGTGTAGGGAGAAAGAGCAGGGACTTAATCAAAATGGGGTTGGAGGGGGAAATAAAGCATTGCATCCCCCGACGTACTAACCTCTCTCTAAAGGCATTAAGAGCATTGATGGACACCACATGCTGCCTCTCCAATGAACCCAGGCATGAACATAACCACAGAACAGGGGCAGACAATCAGCAGAGATGATTCCTTCCATGGCCTGTGTCTGTGTTGCATATATTTTTAAAAATTTAACTTATTTTTCTAATCATCCTGTTCAGAGATATCATTACACACCTATGGGCCAGGAACCCATACTCCATGAGCTCTACAGAGAAATAAATTATTAATTCCCCATGGGCCTATTAAGGATTACCATAGGATCATTTACTGTTTTCAGTTTAGTGATTGATTTATTTCTACTGGCTGTTGCTGTGATTGTAGAAATGTTAAGCTATTTCCAGAACTGTTCAAAATAACTCAGGTATACAGAAAGGGTGTTGCATGAATTAAAAGATTTTGTTCTAACTTTGCAGATTCTGCATATAACAATTGCTCCCAGAGATGAGAATAGTTTGTTTCCTCTTAACCTCAGGGATGTCAGGAGGAATGAGTGGAAGCAATATTGAGCAGAACAAACTTTTGGTAGAAGCTGGAGGAAATAGAGTTGGAGGCCATATTACAGTGCTTATTGGTCTTTCCATTTCTTTTTATTATGATATTATTGTAATCGTTTTATGATGCTCATTGTCTTTTTTTATGCCAGTGCTAATTTGCAAAGTTTGACTTTTAATTCTGTCCAGAAAATTGTTGAGGTGTGAATATTAAATAATGTGATAAAACAATGAGTAGAAAAGTACAAAGTAGATATATTCAGAAACTTAAAAGTGATCTGTTCAACGTCTAGTTTATATTTAGTGTGATTTATATTACATGTTGAAAGTTAAAAAAGAAAGTCATTATGTTGAGAAGTGAACTAATAGATTAACTATATATATCAATACTCTGAAAAAGCAAATGTGGTTACATATTGTTGTATTATATCTCATAGTTAGTAATTATACCTTTAAGAGACATGCTCTTGATATCATTATTACACCATAACATATGAGCCGAAGGTACAAAAGTCGGAGACTCTATATTAATTGGGTCACTTGAAGCATAACGCGCTGAACCAAAAAGCTGAATGTTAGCACAGAGAAAGTTATGTCTGTGGATATAATATTTGAATAGTCAAGCTGCAATAAATGTCTGAAGGATCTTTCAATACCACATTCCCCACGTCCTGTTTTCTTCTGTTATTGGGATATTAAGCATTGCCACATCAGTTAAAGATTGCTGGAGACAAAACAAATATCATAGTGGCAGTGGTGGTATATGGGCACACATGTGCAGGAAATCTGGTACCAGACTGCAGAACAAAACACAGGTGACCAGCAAGAAGACACCAAAAGCACTGGAAGAAAGGCAACTGTAAAGTAAGTGCAAACATGCAAATACATATGTGAAGTTCATATTCAATTAATTAAAGGCAATTTTCAGAAAATAGACTCCTTCCAAATTTCATTTATAGCTTCGATGGTATGAAGCAATCATAAGCGTTGATTTTTTTTAAATTCACTGGTGGGACGTGGGCATTGCTGCCTGGGCCAGTATTGACTGCCATCCCTACTTGCCCTTGAGAAGGTAGTGGTGGTGAGTTGTCTTCTTAAATCACTGCTGTCCTGTGCTAAATCTAGACCCACAATGCCCTTAGAGAGAGAATTCCAGGATTTTGACCCAGTAGCTGTGAAGGAATGGCAATGTATTTCCAAGTCAGGATGGTGAGTGACTTGGAGGGGAGCTTGCAGGTAGTGGTGTTCCCGTGTATCTTGTCCTTCTAGATAGTGCTCATTTGGGGTTTGGAGGGTGCTGTCTAAGGATCTTTGGTGAATTTCTGCAGTGCATTTTGTAGGTAGTACACACTGATGCCGCATAGTATTGGTGGTTGAGTGACTGCATGTTTATAGATGTGATGTCAAACAAGTATGCTACTTTGTGGTGTCAAGCTTCTTGTGTTTTGTTGGAGCTGCACTCATCCAGGTAGGTGGGGTGTTTTCCATCACACTCCTGACTTGAGCCTTGTAGATGCTGGGCAGGCTTTTGGAGGGTAATAAATTGAGTTACTTGCTGCAGTGTTACTTGCCTCTGATAGCCTCCTCTCCTGTAGCCACAGAGTTAATATGTGTAGTCCAGTTCAGTTTCTGGTTAATGGCAATCACCAGGATGCTGATCATGAGGGAATTCAGTGATAGTAATGTTATTGAATTTCAAGGAGTCATAATTAGACTCTTTCTTACTGGAAATTATTCTTATATGGCACTTGTCTAATGGGAATGCGACTTGTCACTTGTCAGTTCAAATCTGAATATTATCCAGGTCTTGCTCAAATTGCAGGTGCAGTGTTTTAGTATCTGAGGAGTAATAAATGGTGCTGAATATTATGCAATCATCGGTAAATATCCTCACTCTGACCTTATACTGTGGAGGAGGTCATTGGCTCAACCATCTTCAGCTGCTTCATCAAAGACACTACCCTGAAGAACTCCTGCAGAAATTTCCTGGAGCTCAGATGACTGATATCCAACAACCTCAACCAACTTCTTTTGTGCCAGGTATGACTCCAATCAATGGAAAGCTTGCCCCCAATTCCCATTGACTCCAGTTTCGCTTGGGCTTCTTGATGCCACTCTTTATCAAATTCAACTTTGATGTTAAAGGCACTCCCACCTCTGGAGTTCAACTCTTTCACCCATATTTGGACCAATGCTGATATAAGGTCAGGAGCTAAGTAGGCTTGGCAAGTGCTGCTTGATAGCACAGTCAATTTCATCATGTTGTTGATGATCAAGAGTGGACTGTTAGGATGGTAACTGCTCAGGTTGGATTTATCTATCATGTTGTGAACAGGACACATCTAAATGACATCTACAGCTCATTTCTTCAGCCACTTCCATTTGTACTTGTTTGGGACCTGCTTCTCCATCCTGTCCCTGGGAATCAACACATTTCTGCAAATCTTAGTTGATCACCAAAGGAAGAGTTAGAGAACTAAGAGGTCAGTGAGGAGGGCATCCTTCCAATGTTGTGCTTCCATTCTTGTCACTGAAACATAGGATATCAATCTGGAATTGAATCACATTATTGCCTATTGAGGTTCCTTCAACTAGAAACCTTCCATTGACAGGTATGGATCTTCATCACAGCTGCACTCTTCCATTGATTGGGAAACCCAGAGGCTGGATAATGCTAATGCCATAGCCAGGTTAATCGACAATGGTAAAGCCCACTACTGCAATGATAAGGCTTTCAATCCCACAGCCAGCACCTTCACTGTGAGCAGGTCAGCACCCTGAAAATTCTGCTCAAAAAATGGAAGGCAAATCAAACGCAAAATTATGGTTTGATAAATTAAATACTAGTATGAGGATGCAGTTCCTGGGTTGAACAACCTGTGGAGAAATGTCTTTATAAACCTAGAAAGAGAAAGCTGAAGTGAAAGAATTTAGCAGGTAAGCTGGGCAAACATTTCAGAAGAGATAAATAAAACAATCCAAAACAGGAACATGTTGGTAGATTGCACATTGAACATGCTTCATATCATGTACCCAGCTAGACAAATACAAGAATGCTAAGTTTCAAATGATCACAACAATTTATATCACAGGTGCAAGGGTGCTCATAGGTTGCTATTGATGAGGAACAGGGAAATGGAAGAAGAAAGGAAGAAATTTGATTATAGAGAATCTTTCACATCCCAGGAGATCCCAAAGTGCTTTAAAGATACATTTATAATGTGGTTGCTGACTTCATCATTTTTCAAATTCAGAGATATCGCACCAGCTGAAATATTTAACTTTTCATTTGCTGCTTGATTTTGTATTAATTTATAAAAAAATTTATTGGATTGATTAATATTCGTACCTTTGTTGCCAGGGAGAGCATGTTACTGCTGTAAAAAGGAGGATTTAAAGTTGCCATTTGATACAGAATGCATCCTGCGGCCCAAATGTCTGCCTTCTCTCCATACGGTTCACTCTTCACTATTTCTGGACTGAATGGATCGTTAGTAGACTATAGGTTAAGTGTGTACACAAAGGAATTTATTATCATTACAAATCACGTCTGCAATCCCTCACCCACAAGCAAATGTAGCCTGTTCAATTTTGTGGCATTGTGGACCTGCCAAAGATAATATTAGTTCTATGGCCAAGGTTCATCATCAAAACTGCTCTACATGTATTCAGATAAACAAATTAAAAGTGCAATCTGTTCTGCACTTTGGACAACTTCAGGACATAAAAAAGCAAACTCTTTTGTTTTATTACATTACCTATTAGAAATCCTAATTGAGATTTGTTTGCTCTTTTGATGTTCTCTCACTTGTGTGCAGTCCTCATCACCAAAATGAACTTTTACAGAAATGGGTTAAAAACTAAAATAAAGCAAAAAAATTGTGGGTCCTGAAATATGAAATAAAAAATAGAATTTGCTAGAGAAACTCAACAAGTCTAGCATGATCTGAAGAGAGAAAGCACAGTTAACGCTTTGGGTCCAGTGACCCTCTTTTATTTGTAGAACTGAGGTGACCATGTATTTTTGTTTCTATTGAGCCTCTCTCTCTTCATTCCCTTCATTTCAAATTACTTCAAAACAAGAGTAGGTTGAGTTGAATTTCACACATAATCCTTTGGAAAATCAAAATTGAAAACTGGAACCAACCAGCAGGTGGTCTACTTGCTTAAAAACAATAGTAAATTTATAATATCTCAAATTTGTAACATAATTGGTGACTGCTGTAAAAAATAGGGTAACTAAGAACTTACAAACCTGATGGATTAGACATGAACCAAGGTCTAAAGTAAGGACTATAAAACAGGTGTCCAAATGCAATGGGTCAGATTTTCCAGACAGGAGCAATCTCACACAGATTCTACTCAGGTCTCCCTCAAAAATATGGAGTCGTACTTCCATTCCGACAATTCAATCATAACACAAAATTTTGATAGGAAGGTGAACCAGAGCAGTCAGCTGTTGTATTTTGAAATGTAAAAGTCCTAGCAACCACTTTGACAGCTACTGTCAGAGGGTAAATAATATAAGAGATGTGTAATGTTAGGATGCTGGGAGGATATGGTGCCATATAGGTATAGTGTAGGGTATCAGAAAAACAGGATGCCAGCTCAGTAGGATGCCTAGAGGGTAGTGTGCCAGCTGATTCAGGTGCCAGGTGTGTAGGATGTTGTGAAAAGGGGAGAGAAGGGGATAGTGTGCCAGGGCACGAGGACCCAATAAGTGATGCAGTTATAAGAAGGTCAGGGTAAGCGGGAGAAATCATGGAGTGCATGGATGTTGGTCTGGCAGTGGGGGAACAAGAATGTGTGGTCAGGTCCAGTGGCAGAGTTGGGTCTAAAGGTGGAGGCAGGTTGGCTGGACATATGGGGATGGTTCAGGGGTTGGGTCGGGTGTGGCAGGGTTGGGTCAGGTCTAGTGTGGGAAGTGGTTGAGGTGTTTGGATGGTTTTGCCTGGGGATGAGGTGGGGTGGTTGGGTCTGCAGTGATAAGTGGAAAGGTTTGGGTCTAACAGAGGGGAATTAACTGCTGATCATGGTGGGATTTTGGGTCTGAGGGGTGTGTCATGACCCAAAGAATATCATTTCCCCGAGGGGTGTCAGGCACCTATAGGGGAGGGACATTGAATCTCAGTGAATATCAGGGGATATTGTGTCTCAGAAGGAGATCATGTCAGGGTTCAGGGTCTGTAAAGGGTTTGGTGTAGTTAAGTGTGTGAGAGGCAAATATGAGGTCAGTTGAATAGTTACTTCACGTGTCAGACTATGTAATTAATAGCCTAGCTTATCTTGAGTAACTATTTTACTTAATTTTGTCAGAAGTCGCCAAATTTTCTGATTTAAATAATAATTTTCTAGGTGTGGTAGAATTGCCTGGTGGAACCTTCAATGCCCCAGGCAATTCATTTGGAGTGCCTTATGATTGGGATTTTACAGGGTCCTTATGTGGAACTCTCATCTACATTGGGAAAATGAATGCCTGGTCAGCATAAAATCCATGTTAAATCCAAATCAATGTGAATTACTTGTTAGATTTAATAAAATGAATCGATTACGATCATATTAAACTTGATTTGCAAAATAATTTGTAGTAAGCCAGCTCTTGAATGTATTAAGTCTTGTAAAAAACAGCCATCCCTTAGTGTATCACGATCTAAACAAAGGCTTTAGTTAAATTCTACATTTATACTTACCAGGAATATAATATAGTCCCAACAACTGAAGTCATTTTGCTGTTTTCTTGTTTCTGTTTTGCAAGGCCAAAATCAGCTACAATTGAAAACAAGCAGAAAGTAACAATAATAATAGCATGGGACACAAAAACAATTACTAATCGTATTGGGTGTTCAATTGCAAAGTTAATTTTTGATTTGCAGCGCAATCAGACAGGTAGCATCTAAACCACTGGAAACACCCATTTCCTTGTTCTATCAACTGAAAAGTCAGAAAAGCGACAAGGCACCTGGCTACATTTGGCTGTTGAGACAGAACTCAGGAGATTCCCCAACTCACTAAATGCACCTCAGTAAAGTGCAAGCTGAAATGTGTGATTTTCATTCCATGATGGATGGTGGGAGGATAGATTTCAGCCCACAGATCTAGTAAGGTGTGGGTTTGCAGTTATAGGGGTGAGGGAGTCCTAAGGAGTCTTTCTTTGAAATGTTGTTAGGCCCTCTAGCTCTCAAACCTCACCCTCCTTCATCCCTCCACCCACTTGATAGGCCAATCCACTGCCAAATCGTTCCTCATCCTGCATCATTGCCTCTCATACCCTTCATGCCAACAAATGCTTTTCAACTATGCCCAAGATTCCTTGTGCCCTCATACCACACAATGCCAACTCACACCTTCCACTTACTCCACAGGTCTTTCATGCCCCCTGTGCATAACTTATATTTTCCACCCATATCCAGAATCTCTCATATCCTCCATGCAAACACAATGACAACTCTTACCTCTCTTTACATTTCATATCAACTCAATGCTAACTCATGTCTCTCAACCACTCCAACACACTTGTGTGTGAAACCAACTTTTAAAAACCCATTCAAGGCTTTTAAAAGTATTAAAGTTGTAAATATTTTATAGAAACAAATATGTCTATTCAAAACCCACATCAAAGACAGCAAAACCGTAAATAAAACTTTTAAATCATTAATCAAACTATGAATTCAGAAGCCCATGCTAAGACAACATAGCTTTTTAAACTCAGAAAAGCTTTCATATGACATAATACTAGCCCTCATTAACAATTAACTCTATTGAAACTTCACAAATACAGTAGATGCTACTGAGGGTATTTCTAACCTATTCTTTTAATCAAAGCAGTCTAGTAGAGGGTTTTGTTTAATTCTCACTAACAGCTATATTATTTTTGTCAAAGGTTAAACTAGAAGGAATTTAAAAATAATTTTAAATTATGACAGTTGTACAGACCTTATCCATACTTCATGGCTACACCATCAATTCATAACTCCCACACTATGGACAAAGGCTCATGTGACAACTAAAATGTCACCTGGTTTAACTCACAAGTGAGATAAATGCTCCCTACTTAAGGCTTCCCTCCTTAGTGTTTATGCCATGCTCCCTTCCCTTACTGGCAAAATTAGATCTGCTTAAAATGAAGGTGAAATTTCCACATTGAGATCCCAACTCCACAAAAATGTGGCCCTCTATAGTTTTAATGATGCACACTAGTGATCAAATGTTGCTAAGAAAATACGTTAAAATTCCATTAGATCAAAGGAAGTGGCTTATAACGTAGCCAGAAAAAAGTGGTAAACCAGAGAATTGGGAGAAATTTAGAATCACCAAAGGGTTGAACAAGGGATAGATAATGGGAAAAAGAGAATATAGAGTCATAGAGATGCACAGCATGGAAACAAACCCTTCGGTCCAACCCGTCCATGCCAACCAGATATCCCAACCCAAGCTAGTCCCACCTGCCAGCACCCGGTCCACAAGCCTTCAAACCCTTCCTATTCATATACCCATTCAAATGCTTTTTAAATGTTGCAATTGTACCAGCCTCCACCACTTCCTCGGGCAGCTCATTCCACATGTACCACCCTCTGTGTGAAAAAGCTGCCCCTTAGGTCTCTTTTATATCTTTCCCCTCTCACCCTAAACCTATGCCCTCCAATTCTGAACTCCCCGCCCAGGGAAAAGACTTTGTCTATTTATTCTATCCATGCCCCTCATAATTTTGTAATCCTCTATAAGGTCACCTGTCAACCTCCAACGCTCCAGGGAAAACAGCCCCAGCCTGTTCAGTCTCTCCTCATAGCTCAAATCCTCCAACCCTGGCAACATCCTTGTAAATCCTTTCTGAACCTTTCAAGAATGGAAGCTAATGAGATACACTAAGATAGACCATCAAAGCTTCTTTTGGATGAAACCTAAAGGCTGTGAATATTTGAACACCACTTTTGTAAGCATGCAAATAGACCTTCTTTGTAATTACAAAGTGGTGGAAAACACCAGAAAGCATCTGCCCAGGTGTAATCCAAGACTGAGCAAGATAGAGGTGGAACCTGGGAGCTAATGAAGAGGAAATCTTCCTTCCCAGCAGCATATCCTTGGCTGCCGCTCCTTCATGATATTTATCCTGCCACCCAGCCTTCTCCAGTCACTGCACTGCCTGAAGGGAGCTCTTCCAGGTGCCAGGAGGCCTAGGGCTACGGCTGCTGCTGCAACTGTGTTCCTTTTTCAGCTGCTCTTACTGATCTCTCCACTTCCAAACTCCAGATATGCAACAATAGCTCGACATGGCCTCCCAGATTGAGAAAGGCAGTGAAGGAGGGCAGTTGAAGAGATATCGCCATGGTGGGGAACCTCTCCTTTCTAAGTCCCTGCCTCTCTGGTATCATGAGCCTCCTTGTCCCATCAACCATAGCCTTTGTTTTCCCATCGGTCCAGTCTCCTCCTGAACCCCCTTCCTCATCCTCTGCTGGCGGAAAGGAGAGCAACGTTAGCAGCTCATGTGAAGTTTCAATGGCCTCAGTACTAATGGTACTGTACACAGAAAGTAATGATGTCAGCTGTCATACACAGACGTTTCAGGAGTCTGTTGTGGCCAGGTGATGTCACAGCCCACATCTGTCTATGCCCTGGGGCCATTTAGTGTTAAGAATACTCACTTGGAAAAGGAAATAAATGAGTAAGGATGCATGCGGGTCCATTATAGGAGAATTTATAATGGAGAATAAAGAAATAAAAAAAAATACAATTACTTTGTGTCTTTATTTAAGAAGAAAAATCAGAAAATCCCTCAGAAATGTTTGGAAACCATGGCACTTGCAAGAACTGAAAGAAATTGGTATCAATAATTAAGTCAGACTTGGTTGAAGGTCAATAAATCTCTTGGACCAAATGGACTATATCCTAGAGTGTAGAAGGAGGTGACCATGGAGATTATAAATTTATTGGTAGTTATCTTTCAAAATTCTATAGATTCTAGGAAGGTGTGAAAAGTAGTAAATGCAATCCCACTAATTAAGACAAGAAAGAAAAAATGGAAAAGTACAGAGCTATTAGTTAGATATCTGTTGTAAGGCAATCTATTATAAAGGCTGTGATAATGAGACATTTAGAAAATAATATTACGATTGGACAGTCAAAATTCATTTATGAAAGATAAACCATGTATGCCAAAGCTGTTGGTGTTTTTTTTGAGGATGTTGAGATGGTTGTGCCAAAATTTCCAGAAGGCTTTTGATAAGGTCCTAAACAGAGATTAGTAAACAAAATTAGAGCCCATGGATTTAGGGGTAATATATTGGCATGGCTTCATCATTGGTTAAGTCAGAAAACAAAAAGTGAGAATCATTTTCAGGACAGGACGCTATTACTAGTGGGCACTACAAAAATTACTGCTTGTGTCACAACTGTTCATAATCCATATTAATAGTTTGTATGTGGGGACTAAATGCAATATTGTTAAATTTTCTGATGACTCAAATTAAATGGAGAATTAAACTGTAAGGAGGATACAGGTGGTTTCAAGGGGATTTAGACAGGCCAAGTGAATGAGCAAGAACATTGCAGATATAATGTAATATGAATAACTGTGAAGTTACAGTTGTGTAGACAAAACAGAAATACAAAGTATTTCTTATATGGCAAGAGGATGGGAAGTCTTAATGTCCAAACAAAGGAATGTGAGCACTTGTGCAACAAAGGTTCACCGATGATAGGATTGTCTGATGAGGAATAACTGAGAAATATTAGTCTAGAAACCCTTGACTTTTGAAGAATAAAATTTAATTGAAACTTACAAAATTGTTACAGCTTGGGTGTAGATAGGAACTCTTCCCCTGGCTGATGAGTTTAAAATAAGGGGGCATCGCCTCTGAATAAGCCATTTCATACTGACTTGAGGAGGAATTTCCTCTCTTAGATAGTAATTAATCTTTGGAATTCTCTACACCAGAGGACTGTGTGAACATAATAATTGAGCAAGTTCAAGGCAGAAATGGATAGATTTCTGGATATCATGACCTCAAAGAGGATGGGGTTGCATGGAAAAGTGATGCTGATGTAAATGATCAGCTGTGATCTAAATGATTGGCAGAGCAGGCTTAACAGACTGAATGGCCTACTCATGTTCCTACGTTCCTTCCTACATTCCGAAATAGCTTACGTGGTGACAGCTAAATGTGAACAGGTGTACTTACAACTAATTCTGACAGTGAAACTAGCAAGTCTGTGACATTATAATTCAGTCACACAAGGACTAATAGAGACTGTCATGGGGAGGTTTCTGAGTGTTCTGCCATTTTTAAACATTCAGAAATCATTTGTGTACTTTCCTGAGGAGTTCTATCATAACAAGCCTGAACATAAGTTGCCAAATTCTCCCACTCTAGCTTTTTCCAAATTATGGATGCATGATACCAAGGATCATCTTCCTCAGATCTCTGTAACTATTTATATTATAGCTAGTCGGCTGCATAATGGAGACTTCAGAGCTGCTGCTGAGATAATGGTGTTTCTGTAGCTTTGCATCATTTGAACATCAATAGAATGAAAACCCTTCTGTTCATTAGACCACACAGTTTACATAAGGAACCCCGATACAGATGTCATTTTGTAAGTCTGCCACACTATGACAGTTGAATGTTCTGTTCAGCTGATACTGTTTTTCCACAGAGATAATACCAAAGATATTTCAAAACTGTGAGCCTGATTTTAACTTTAAAATAGCATCTGTGGAACATAAGTGCCAGGCAATGACTGTCTCCAACAAAAGAACATCTAACCCTCAGCTCTTCCATTACTCTGGTTGCACAGTGGCTCAGTGGTTAGCACTGCTACCTCACAGTGCCAGAGTCCCAAGTTCAATCCCTGCCTTGGGCAACTGTCTGTGTGGAGTTTGCACATTCTCCCCGTGTCTGTGTGGGTTTGCTCCGGTTACTTCCCACAGTCTGAAGATGTGCAGGTTAGGTAAATTGACCATGTTAAATTGCCCATAGTGTTAGGTGTAGGGGAATGGGTCTGGGTGGGTTGCTCTTCGGAGGGTTGGTGTGGACTTGTTGGGCCGAAGGGCCTGTTTCCACACTGTAGGGAATCTAACTCTAATCTATTGCTGAAATTCTCTCCACCACCATCTAGCACGTTCCTGTAGATCAGAAACTATAGACATACAATTACTGTAGCTACAAGAGCAGGTCAGAGTCTAGGAATCCTATCACAAGTAATTCACCTCCGGACTTCCCAAAGTCAGACCCCATCTACAATGCACAAGTTAGGAGTAAGATGGAATACTATGAATACACAAACAAGGGACAAGAGTAGGCCACTCTGCCCTTTGAACCTGCTCCACCATTCCAGAACATCATGGCTAATCTGATTTTCATCTCAGCTGTATATTTCTGCATATCTCAATAATTTTCATCTCCTTATTATTCAAGAATCTATCGAGCTCTGCTCTAAAAAATATTTAAAGATTCTGCATCTACTGTTTTTTTGAAAATGGAAATTCCAAAGACTCTCAATCCTCTGAGAGAAAAAAAATGTTTCTTTATCTCTGTTTTAAACAGGAAGCCCCTTATTTTTAAACTATGACCCTGAATCCTAGATTTTCCCAGAAGAGGAAACACCCTTTCAATAACCACTTGTTCAAGACCCTCAGGATTATATAAGTTTCAATTACATCACCTCTGTCTCTTTTAAACTCCAGAAGATACAGTCTAGCCTCTCTAGCCTTTCATCAGAAGACAATCTGCTCATTCCAGGCTTGCAGCATCCAAGGAACAGGAAAATCGACATTTTGGGGCAGAGCCCTTCATCAGGAATTACTCTCAACTCTGATATCCAGCATCTGCAGACCTCACTGTATCCACTCCAGGTGTTAGTCTAGTCAACTTTCTCTGAACTACTTCTAATGCAGTAACTGCTTCAGTACTCCAGATGCGGTCTCATTAATGTCCTGTATAACTGAAGCAAGACCCCCTTAGTTGAAAAATGTGGTGCTGGAAAGACACAGCAGGCCAGGCAGCATCCGAGGAGCAGGAGAATCGACGTTTAGGGCATAAGCCCTTCTTCTTCAGGCTTATGCCCGAAATGTCGATTCTCCTGCTCCCTGGATGCTGCCTGGCCTGCTGTGTTTTTCCAGCACCACATTTTTCAACTCTGGTACTCCAGCATCTGCAGTCCTCACTTTCTCCTAGCAAAACCTCCTTACTCTTGCATTCAATTTCCCCTTGTAACAAATTATAATATTCTATTAGCTTTCCTGATTATTTGCTGTACTTGTAGATTAACCTGGACACCCAGAGCTTTGCAATCTCTCACCATTTAGATAATATGCTTTTTAAAAAATATTTACATCAAAATGGACAATTTCACCTTTCCCACATTGTTCTCCATTTCTTAGATCTTTGTCCACACACTTACACCTATCTATATCCATGTGTAAATTCCTTACGAGCTCTTCACAATTCCTACCTATTGTTATGTCATCAGTAAACTTAGATACCATACCTTTTTTGGTCCATTGATTCAAATCATTTATATAAATTGTAAAGAGTTGAGGCCCCAGTATTGACCCCTGTGGCACACCACTCATGATATTCAGCCAGCCTAAAAAAGTCCCACTTATTTCTACTCTCTGTTTCATGTTAGCCAGTCAATCTTGTACCATGCCAATATGTTAACCGCATACCATGAGCTTTTATTTTCTGCAATCACCTTTGATGTGGCACCTTATCATTTTTTTTACTGGAAATCTAAATGTGATGTATCACTGGTTCCCCTTTATCTACAGCACAAGTTACTTCCTCAAAAACTCCAATAAATTAATTAATCATGATTTTCCTTTGATGAAGTCATGTTATCTCTGCCTTTAACTTGTCCAAGTTATAACATTTCAATAATAGCTTCTAACACTTGCTCTATGATAGATATTAAGCTTACTGGCCTCTAATTTCCTGTTTTCTGCCTCCCTCTCCTTTTGAATAAAGGAGTTATTTTAACTATTTTCCAATAAAAATGAACCTTCCCTGAATCCAATGAGTGTTGTAAAATTATAATCAATGCATTTACTATTTCACAATTACTTATTTTAAGGCCCTAGGATAAAATCCATCAGGACCTGGGGAATTTATGAGTGCAGCTCCAAGAATATTCAAGAAGCTTGACACTATCCAGGACAAAAAGGTCCAATTGAGTGGCACCAAATCCTGAAACATCCAGTCCCTCCCCTACCAATGCTCAATAACAGCACTGTGTACATCTATAAGGTGCACTGCAAAAACTCACTGAGGCTCATTAGAATCCAGCACCCTCCAAACCCACAACCAACACCATCTAGAAGAATAAGTGCAGGAAGTACATATGAACACCACCACCTGAAAGTTCCTCCCCATGTCATTCACCATCCTGACTTGGTAACATATCGCCATTACTTTAGTGCCACTTGGTCAAAACACTGGAACAGAGCTGAAAATGTGTTGCTGGAAAAGCGCAGCAGGTCAGGCAGCATCCAGGGAACAGGAGAATCGCGTTTCGGGCATGAGCCCTTCTTCAGGAAGCTCATGCCCGAAACGTCGATTCTCCTGTTCCCTGGATGCTGCCTGACCTGCTGCGCTTTTCCAGCAACACATTTTCAGCTCTGATCTCCAGCATCTGCAGACCTCACTTTCTCCCCAAAACACTGGAACACCCTCCCTAATAAATTTTGGGTCCACCTGCAGGATTTCAGTAGCTCAAGAAGGCAGCTAACTTTTTCTGTGGAATATAGGGATGTGCAATAAATGCTGGCTGAACGGGCATCGTCCACATCCATTAAGCAATTTTTTCTAAAACAGTGAATGCATCCTGAATGAGTTAAAATTTGGCTCACGTTAGTACATCTGTATGCTACAGACTAATTTAGCAGATGTCACTGTCCTTGAAATATGCAGTGGCAAAAAAAGCCCAAAGTAACTGCCACTACCATAAGACACTTCTGTTCTAAAGATCTGAAGTTCAAACTATCGCATATGGAATAAATCTTGTTCGCTGGCAAATGTGAAAAAAAAGAACATCCCTTCTGAAGTGACCAAGGGGCATGTTCCCAGAATTTAGATTGGTATGTATATGATTTTTCTGTTGTTGCAATAACTACATTTGGTGGATCCTTATTAATTCATCTTCCTTATTCCATCATTCTTGGCAACCCCAAAGAATTCACATCCCCACCAATTTAATGATATTTCATTTTCAGCAACAACTAAGATCATTAGTTAAAAATGCAAAAATATTGCACTGCACACAAAAATGAAAATATAACAGCAGGGAGAAAAATACAACCAAATCTCTACAGTAAACAACATGCTGCAGTCAAATTTTGAAATTGTAAGTTCAATTTGAGAATGCAATTTGAGGAAGCCTGGTCAAAGGAGCAGTCATTCTTCATTACCAGTGGGATATTGTCATCCACAGATATTCCCCAGACCACAGCCTTCTAGCCTGGACTTGATAATACTCCGCTTCCAACCCCTCTATGTATCTTGCATCTTGCTCAAGTTATGTATGCTTAGAAATCTTACTGGACATTTAAGTAGGAGTATAAGTATATTGTCAAAGGATGTAAGGGTGGACAGGGCAAGGGTGAGAGAAAATGTGGGGTGACTGGAGCTTGAAGGCCAACCCAACTCTTTTCCGCTTGAACCATATGAAGTCTCACCTGCTAGATTTCTGAGTCCTCAATCCTGATGAAGGACCTTTGCCCGAAACTTCAATTTTCCTGCTCCTCGGATGCTGCCTGACCTGCTGTGCTTTTCTAGCACCACACTAACCTAGACTGCTGGATTTCTGACCTATCTCTGGTCTCACTTTGCTACCTGCAAACTAATGGCAGAGGTGGGATATATTTCATAAGTAACTATTAATTTTAAAATTGTGGTTGGATAGGGGCTGGTGCCAATGGTATTTTTTGCTGCTCAGGGCCTGAAAACCTGTCCTCAGGAATATGTAAAATTCTGTCTTAAAGTTCTGAATTCTGGGATGATATGCAGAATTATATGCAATGACAAAATAGCTAAAATATTTTTACACACAAACAAAAAATGTTAATAAGAAATTAACAAACACTAATATAACATCCCCAACCAGTTAATTAGTCAGAAAGTTCATGGACAGGTTTCTAATTAGCAGCTATGGAAAGTGAAAACATAAAAACAGGCCAAGAAATCAGTTCTCATGATCATCATGAATTCTAATAAACTCTTAACATATAAAACAGATACATTGGAAAAGTCACAAAATTCAAGAAGGGTAGCTTTATCTGTGAGAATTAAGATATAAAAATACATCGTTTGGCACACCAAAGTCAGAGTTGGCAGACAAGCAAATCATCGGGCCAGAGTGCAGCTGAACTAGCAAAACTAAATGGCAGAAAGTCAGAAAGACTTTGAAGAATTGTAATTCAAAGGTTAATACAGGTTTAGTGTTTGGCTGACAAATGTAAAATTGGTAAAGAATACTGCCATATAATTTAAAGATTATGACTCTAAGGCCAGCAGGTATGCTGTCAAATGTGTTCAGGGAATCTCAGCAGAGCCAGAATTAGAAGGAAATATGATGATGGCCAGTACCAAACAGAAATCAAAAGAGAGAATCATGCTTCAATTTATCTGAGGAGCAAGTCATTTGCAAGCTGTTAACTTGCCAATGAACTTTGTTAAGATAGATGGCAAACTGGGACGAATTTTGCTAGACTGCTATGCATATAGTGTTTGGTGCAGAAATTACATTTATACACCTAACAATTTACTTGTATAAGCTTAAAATTTCTACTTTAATGTCCAGTACAATTTACAATTGGTATAATTAAATTTAAATGATAATAATTTAAAAACATAAACCTAATGAAGAGATTAGCTGTATTTGTTTAGGTGCTTGTTTGAAGTAATAGCTGTTTATCTATCACTATTTAGCTTCATCTTCAATTACTCTGGCAAAAAGGTAATCCATTTTACTCAGATTATACTATGCTTATGTAGGCTTATGTACCATCACTCTGGACTTTATGTGTAAATAAGTTCAAGCAAAAAGTAAATTGAGAATCTTTTGAATTTTAGATAAATATGGTAATAATCCAATTCAGCCCATATATTCATATTAAGGAAAAGGCAAGATAGGTTTGACACCACTGAGACATTTAGATGAACTGTCAGAACCTCTGAGGGATACAGTACATCCGCAGAGAGCATTCTGCAATCTACTCCATTATAAAGACTTTGAACTGTGACCTAGCAGTTCTTCATTTATTTTAGGATACAAAGTAAGTCAAAAACGTCCTGCAGTCAAGACCTAATGCAGAGGTTATTAGCCTCTTTTTAAGACTTCTGTTGCTCTTATTTCTTGCCAAGAGAATTGGTAAAAAAATAGAGAGCAGATGCATGCAGTTCAGAAAGAAATTGAGATTTACCTTCAAAATCAAAAAGAAACAATTCCATTTATCTCATGTCTCAGATGTGTACAAATGTCCTTCACAATGAATTACCTTGAAGTGCATTTTGCAATTGTTTTATAGGCAAAGGTAATAGATATTTTGTGTACATCAAAATCAAATAACTGGTCTGTTTCTGGTGGTATTGATTGAGGGAAAATTTTTTAAGCCACTTTAATGTTTCATCCATAGACTGAAGTCTTCAGTAATGCAATCATTGATATGTTAATTTAGCACAACTTGGAATTATTTGCCCAATTATTCCATCACTTCCTGTAAGGAAATGGCTCGCCTTGAATATAGATTAATGGTATAGCCAACACTACAATGTCACTAAGTTGCAAATATGAGGTACAAATTCAAGCCACTATTCAGCTGCACGGCTTATTACAGCCGCAATACCATTCTCCATTAGATCAAAATAGCATAATAAATAGGGGCAGGACAAGACCATATGGCAGATCTAGCCTGGTCTGTCATTCAAAATGGTCATGGTTGATCTTGGACATCAATTTCACTTTCCTACCAGCTCCCTTTATTGCCTCATTCACTGAGAGACCAAATCCATCGATCTCTACTGTGATGCTTGTGCATGGGTGTAGTTCAATTAATCATCCACTAGATATCATTAAATGCAGTTGGGTCAGACACCATAAACTAATTGGGCTATTGTGCTGTAAAATGTTATGATCTATGATTTTGTGATTACATGTATGCTGCAAAAAACAACTTTCAATTTTCCTGTTAAGTCAACTGGGGATGTGCAGGCAAGATTTATTTGTGACATATTTATCTATTCATCTAAAATAAAAATAAAGAACTGGAAGAAGTCAACAGGTCTGGAAGTGCCTTTCCTGAGAGAAACAAGGCTTCTATTTCAAGTCCAAAATGAGTCTTCTTTCAGGTTATTATTTTTTTCTTCAGAAACCCTTGCATGAAGTGAACTGATGTAACAAAGCACATGAAAAATATGTTTTAATGCTGTTAGCGATTTTGAGAAGATTTGTAGCTCAGGCTGATGATAAGTATGTAAGTTAGCTCGCTGAGCTGGAACATTTGTTTTCAGATGTTTCATCACCATGACTGGAAGTCATTTCTGATATGTCTTTGATGCAAGGCAATGTCTTTGAGATAATGTCTTGATGCAGCTCTCTGAGTGTTTTTTTCAACAAACTACATCACTGCGGCACCCAAGAACTACAAACAATGGATGAAAAATATCTATGCAATGTTTTCAATAAACACAATCCACTAATTCCTCAGAAACAAACCCAAGCAATCAGAAACAATGCAACCAAACTATAGCCACATTATCTTACATCGAAGACATATCAGAAATGACTTCCAGACTACTCAGACCCCTTGGCATCATGGTAGCCCACAAACCTACCAACACACTAAAACAGCAACTAATGAACCTAAAGGATCCATTAGATACTACCAGCAAAACTAATATAATTTACAAGATACCATGCAAGAACTATAAAAAACACTACATCAGACAAACATGCAGGAAACTTGCCACCAGGATACATGAACACCAATTAGTCACCAAAAGACACGACCCACCATCATTAGTTTCCATACATACAGACAAAGAAGGACACCACTTTGACTGGGTCAACATTCACATCCCAGGACAGGTGAAACAAAGACACCCATGTGAAATCTTAGAATGCATGGCATTCTAAACAGAACTTCATCAATAAACACACCGAGTTAGATTCCATCTACCTTCCCTTGAAAAAAAGAACTGGAAATGATATCACCCACGTTAAGAAACCAAGACCTATAAATAGAGAGGCCGGACATACCACAAGCGCTTCGCTGGAGCCTCCGATGCTCCAGGGAAAACAGCCCCAGCCTACTCAACTTCTCCCTGTAGCTAAATCCTCCAACCCTGGCAACATCCTTGTAAATCTTTTCTGAATCATTTCAAGTTTCACAACATCATTCCGATAAGAAGGAGACCAGAATTGCATGCAATATTCCAACAGTGGCCTAACCAATGTCCTGTACAGCAGCAACATAACCTCCAAACTCCTGTACTCAATACTCTGACCAATAAATGAAAGCATACCAAACACCTTCTTCACTATCCTATCTACCTGTGACTCCACTTTCAAGGAGCTATGAACCAGCATTCCAAGATCTTTTTGTTCAGCAACACTCCCTAGGACCTTACCATTAAGTGCATAAGTCCTGCTAAGGTTTGCTTTCCCAAAATGCAGCACCTCACATTTATCTAAATTAAACTCCATCTGCCACTTCTCAGCCCATTGGTCCATCTGGTCAAGATCCCATTGTAGTCTGAGGTAACCCTCTTCACTGTCCAGTACACCTCCAATTTTGGTATCATTAGTAAACTTACTAACTGTATTTCTTATTCTTACATCCAAATCATTTATATAAATGATCAAAAATAGTGGACCCAGCACTGATCCTTGTGGCATTCCACTGGTCACAGGTCTCCAGTGACAACCCTCTACCACCACCCTCTGTTTTCTACCTTTGAGCTAGTTCTGTATCCAAATTGCCAGTTCTCCCTGTATTCCATGAGATCTAAGCTTGCTCACCAGTCTCCCATGGGGAACCTTGTCGAACGCCTTACTGAAATCCATATAGATCACATCTACCATTCTGCCCTCATCAATCTTCTTTGTTACTTCTTCAAAAAACTCAATCAAGTTTGTGAGACATGATTTCCCACGCACAAAGCCATGCTGGCTTCCCTAATCAGTCCTTGCCTTTCCAAATACATGTACATCCTATCCCTCAGGATTCCCTCCAACAACTTGCCCACCATCGACATCAGGCTCACTGGTCTATAGTTCCCTGGCTTGTCCTTACCATCTATCTTAAATAGTGGCACCACGTTAGCCAACCTCCAGTCTTCCGGCACCTCACCTGTGACTATCGATGATACAAATATCTCAGCAAGAAGCCCAGCAATCACTTCTCTAGCTTCCCACAGAGTTCTAGGGTACACCTGATCAGGTCCTGGGGATTTGTCCACTTGTATGTGTTTCAAGACATCCAGCACTTCCTCCTCTATAATATGGACATTTTTCAAGATGTCACCATCTATTTCCCTACATTCTATATCTTCCATGTCCTTTCCCAGAGTAAAGTAGGACATTTCTGAAGAGTCTGAGAAAGAATACCAGATGAACTCTATTAATTGATGGTTGGGCTACCAGCGAAGATTAGTTATGAAGTTCTGAAATTGAAATGGCTGCTGTTTCAAATAAGTAGAAAACAAGTGCAGGGCGTGTCAGGGGAAAGAATGTATAATTCTGATTCAGAAGGCAATATATGACCAGGAGTGTATCAAATGCATGCAGTTATAATGAGAGAAGTGGATGTAAGTGATCATGTTCCTGAATGACTAATCAGAGGAGCAGTGGTCAAGGAGACACTGTCAGGGAAGTGAAGTAATACCATCAGGCTTTTAGCAGCACATAAGCAATTGCGATAGTCTTATGGGGGTTGACTATGTATGTGTGAGCGCAGTGGGGTCATCTATACATATGCTAACATCACTGGTGAAACCAGTGGCAGATATATAGTTGTTTCTACAGGTTGCCATCATCCACTGGTTTCACAGACTATGTTGCGCACGCCTGGGGAAATTTTGCATTTTGCATAATGTTATATTTATATGCACAGCCCTATTCTTTGTAGGCAAAAGAAAATGTCCACATATCGCACTTTTCTCAATGAGGAAAGGGTTCTGTAGACAGCCAATTCCTGCTGCTTCTCCAAGGCAACTCTCTACTTGTTAAGTGTTGATCTGCCTGGTTGTAAAATTTACGGTTTACATTTCCAGCTGCATTTCCATGCAAACCAGTTAGCCCAATTTCTTATACTGTATGAATTGCTGTTTTCTCTCCCAAGTTGGTTTTCTTGCATTTTAGATGAATACGAGACAAAAATCTTTGACTCAACGTTTAATTTATGTAACTTGTGGATGGTCATAATAGGACATCTGGTTCACTGACGTTCTTCAGGAAGGAAGTTTGCCATCCTTTCATAGTCTGGCCTATATGTGATTCAAGACTGATTCAAGAGATGCCCTAGAAAACCACTTAGCTGTCTTCAAGAAAGTGGTTCATCACTACCTTCCCAACAACAAAGTTAAAAATCACGCAACACCAGGTTATAGTCCAATCATCTGATGAAGGAGCAGTTCTCTGAAAGCTAGTGCTTCCAAATAAACCTGTTGGACTTTAACCTGGTGTTGTGTGATTTTTAACTTTGTCCACCCCAATCCATCTCCAAATCATTCTCAACGAGAACTAGGGAATGGTAATGAATGCAAGCCTCTGAATGAATATGACAAAAATGTTGATCGACATTTGGAGTACTCAGATTTTAGTTTTCTTTAATATATTATTTAGAGAATTTGGCTTTATGCCATCAGTATCAACATAAAACCCTTTCAAGATTTGTTGACACTAGGGAATGGAGGCAAGTAGCTGCATTCAATCAGAAGTGTGATTTATGATTGTACTCCATAGGATTTGAAGAACTGTAGGTCATTACAAAAGACTAAATTTCAATGTCCTTATTTTTAGCTGATTCTCAAGTTGAAATATTGCCTTTTCATTGCTGTAGTTTGCAATATAAGTGAATCTGAGAAGTTACTTTTTAGATATTCCTTCTTTCAAAGGGAAAATAGAATTTTAAGATACAAGTCACCAATTTTTAAAGTTTTGGCTGCATCTTTCCAAAAGAGGCATCTAAAATACAAAAATATGCAAGATGTTTTGATGTAGCACTGACTATGTTAAAAACCTGTTTGGTAACTATTCTTTCTGTGGATAAATATTGATTATATTTGAGAGACAATGCCTAGATTTTCTCTGTCATGGCAAAAATGCTGGAAGATGCCAGAAAGTGAAGTCCTACCTTGAATCCACAACTATAATTTTTGCGGGACAGACCATAGTTCCTGATGAAGGGCTTTTGCCTGAAATGTCGACTCTCTTGCTCCTTGGATGCTGCCTAACCTGCTGCTCTTTTCCAGCACCACCATTCTCGACTGTGATCTCCAGCATCTGCAGTCCTTACTTTCTCATAGTTCATATATGCATGGTTCCCAGAATCAGGCAGCCATTTAAATAATTTGCTGCTTCCACTAAAATCAGATATTGGAGCCCAGGAATATAAACTTGGAGCATAGAGATTATACCAAGGAAGAGCTGGTCTGGTCTTAATATATATTTTTTGGTCAGCCAAGGTCAGTTTTGAATATGCAAAGTGCCTCTATGGATCTGATCCTGGGACAGTTTTGGAGATAATAAGTTGCTTTTTGGGAGATGTAACATTCTCTTTGGGAAACGTAAGGCAACCTTTGGAATTGTGAAATGTATGCGTGCTATACATAAAAATTGGCTTGTGGAAGAAATAAAAGAAAGGAGAGCACTCAGTGAATAGCAGAAAATAGGAAGTCCAGAGGAACAGAGGGATCTGGGAGTTTTCATCTACAGATCTCTGAAGGCAGCAAGGCCTCTTCTGGAGTACTGTATGCAGTTCTCATTGCCCTGCTATAGGAAGGATACTATTAAATTGGAGAGGGGTCAGAAAAGATTCAACAGGATATTACCAGGAATGGAGGGTTTGAGTTATAAAAAATAGGTGAGGACTTTTTTCACTGGAGTGTAGGAGGTTGAGGGGTGACTTCATAGAAGTTTATAAAATCATGATAAAGTGATTAGCGAGGGTATTTTTCCTAGGATGGGTAGTTCAAAACTTACAGGCATATCTTAAGATAGGAGAAGTTAGATTTTAAAAAGACTTGAGGGGCAACCTTTTCACACAGAGAGTGATAAGTGTGTGAAATGAACTGCCAGAGGAAGTGGTGGATGCAGATAAAGTTACAACATTTAAAATGTGTTTGATAAGTATACAAATAGGCAATATGGGCTAGGTGCAGGCAAATAAGACTAGTTTAGTTTGGGAACATAGTCAGCATGAACTAGTTGGACTTAAGGGTCTGTTTTCAAGCTGTATTAATACAGATCTATGACTATATGACAGGTTAGTAGGTAGCTAAGAAGGGAGACACAACACTTGGTTTTTATCAGTTGTGGCATATATTATAATGGCAGGTTATGTTGGAGCTGTACGCAACGTTAGTTAGGCCCAGTACTGTGTAGAGTCCTGGTCCCCACACTATAGGGAGGATGTGACTGTACTGAAGGGGTTACTGAGGAGATTCAACAGGATGATCCTGTGATTGAACACTTTAGCTTTGAAGAGAGGTTGAATAGACTAGGGTTGTTTAGAGCAGAGAAGATCAAGGGGATACTTGACTGAGATGATGAAAATCATGAATACACTAAGGGAGAAATTGCTCCCTCTTAGTTAAAGGGTCAAAACAAGGAGGCATTATTTTAAGATGAAAGGCAGGTGGTTTAGAGGAGAGTTGAGGAAAATATTGAGGGTGGCTGGAATCTCAAATGCACTGCCTAGTAGGGTAGTTGAGGTGGGAAATCTCACAACCGAGAAAAAGCACTTGGCTGAGCATTCAAAATGTCATTACATTCAAGGCTATGGGCCAAATGCTGGAAAGTGGGACCAGTGTACATTTATGATTTTGCCAGTGCAGACTCAGTGAGCCAATGGACCTCTTCTCAACAGAATGATGCTATGATTTTAAAATGTGTATAAACATTTTAAAAACTTGCTTCATGGGAATATGGATGTCACGGGTTAGGTCAGCATTTATTGCCCATTCATAATAGTTGTTGATAAGCTGATGGCAAGCTGCTTTTTTGAACCACTGCAGTCCTTTGGGTGTAGGTATATCCACAGTGCTGCTAGGAAGGGATTTCCAGGATTTCAATCCATTGACAGTGAAGGAGCAGTAATAGTTCTCAGTCAGGATGACGTGTGGCTTGGAGGGAGCTAGCAGGCAGTTGTGTTCCAGTGCATCTGCAGTCCATGTCCTTCTTAGCGGTTGAAGCTTGTGGGTTGGACTTGCTTTTGTAGCCACAGTAGTTATCCGGCTGGTCCTGTCACTTTATGATCAATGATAACCCCCAAGTAACATAGGCTTGCCTCCAGCAGGATATCTTTACATGATATGGCAATGCTTATATTATCCCCCATAAGAAACTGGGCCTCGATAACATGACATTGAATGATCTAACAGTTGCTTATTGCAGCTGGCTATTATATAAAGACTTATATATAAACATATTAACTGTGCGACATAACACCATATTCCTCTTTATCCAAAGATAAAACTGTTCCCAAACAGATATATATGGTTGTATATAAGTATGGTCAATTCAATAATTATGTAAGCAGGTAAAAATAGTTTACAAAACTGACAAATCAAACTTCAACGTGACACTTCCGAGTTTTGACGATTGCACTCTCTGCCCAGTGCACAGTTTTGGTCACTCATTACCTGCTCATTGTTGTCTATCTCATTCTCCTTTGTCTTTGAAAAAGAACCTATACCTCAGCATGGTTGCCGAACAATGTCATTCACATTTGCCTTCCCAGCCTAGGTTGCACTGAGGAAAGTAATCCCTTCTCCATTGATGCTGCATGTAAATAAAGCAACGAAATTTTAAAATCTTGTTTGTTGCCTGACATTTGATGATCATTGATTTGACAATGCATACCATGTGTTCTGCCAGACCACTTGAGTGTGGATAGTGGGGTGCTGAATTGAAATTCTACTTGGTCCACATCTTTAAATGGTTTGCCAGCAAAAGGTGGTACATTGTCAGATACTATTCATTCCAGGATACCTAATAAACGAAATTAGAACATATCATGTCAATGATGATTGCACACATTACATTAAGTGACTGAATGATGGGAAATCTGGAGAAGTAATCCATGACGATGGTGTAATCTCACACATACACTGAGTAGATCTGTTGTATTGGCTGGAACATGATATGGATATAGAAATTGAGGCTCCTCCCTGGCACTGGGACTAATATTTTTGGAATATCTCACTTGCATTCATGAGTCTCTGAATATCCTGATTCATTCCTGGCTGTACAGATTCACCAGCTATCTTGTATTTTCAGTACTCTTGTGTCTTTGTTGTAATGTAGACATGAACACTTGGTGTAGCTTTAGGACTTCTTTGCCCTTGAAAATAACTTGTTGCAAAGTACCAAGTTCATCTCTGTGTAGCCAAAATAAAGGAATATTTAATATATATGACCAATCCAGGATAATGATGTTTTGCAAGCTTTTGTAGCTGCTCACCTTTGGCAGCTGTTGATTGCAGTTGTTCAGACTGGTTCTGGTCAGTGTAACAGATCAACACTGAGGACATCTTCAACTCCATCTGATGCAAGTATGTTCTGTTCTTCCACAGTATGGGTCATTTGGAATGCATGAACTGTGACTACTCCAAGATTGTGAATGTTGACAGTCCTGCCAAAGCTTGACCATTTATATCTAATAGGAAGACAATGTCAGAACGCCAAGATGAGCCTGAATATTTGCGCTGCATCGTGATTCTGCTAGTGAACAGAATTATTGTTTTGTTATTTGATGTGAATGTCTCCTGTAAGTTGTAGCGATGGAGTGTCACTTGTTGAGGTATATGCTTTTCAGGAGAGAAGCTGCAATATGTTGACACTAGCTTCTGTGTTAACTTTACCTTTGACTGAATGTCATCCTTCTTTTTCAGGACATGTGATATTAATATTGCAAAAACTTCTGATCGCCTTATACCATCAACCTGGTGTGTACAGTTAACACAAAAATAGAGATCTTATAGAATTTGCTTTCCATTTGGTAGACTCTGAACCTTGTCGAAGTGTTTGTTTTTGCGTACCTTCTTAACATTTTCCTTGCTGCCAATATTATGTCCATGTGTGTCTTAAACTGGAGTCTGGTTTGGCTTTTAGAAACATATTTCCTGCACTTGCATACCCATTGTCCCTTTGTGCTACATGCTTTGCTGGGCAGCCTTGGGTTGGTGCATGCCACCACACCCATTACAGATTTTTGATGGCTTGAAACACTTTTCTGACCACAGCAGTAGCGTTGACTGCACCTAAAACATGTAACTGTTGTTGGACAGCTACTATGGCTTCATATTGGGTCCATTTTTAAGCAATGCATCAATGCTATGGCCCTTTTTCTTGTCCAGACGATCCAGTCAAAAAGCTTTAAATGATGTGCTGGTGATCACTAATTCAATGAACATTTCTGGAAGTTTCTCTTTGAAATGTCACATTCATTCTGTTTTCTGTTTGTATGATGAGTTAGAGTCTGTTAATTCTGAAATTAATTCTTACTTTGAACTGATCTTTGAGAATTTTCCAGATCTTATTTTGAATCTTTAGCATTGTATAGACTGGATAGACTGGATATGTTAATTCTGCAAAACCTGCCTTGCCAATGGCAAATGTGAAAAAGGGTGTTATTAGATGCCTATTCCAAAACGAAGTTTCCGCTTTCCTGATTAAAAAAAACTGTTGGACTATACCTTTCAGTCAGTGTTAATTTAAAAAATGTATTGACATTGTGTCAGTGGAAATTAAATATACCCCTTTTTTAGGAATAGACTTTGCACGTGGTACTGTTTGGAGATATTGTCATTTTTGTTTCACTTTCACGAACAAGCGTATGCTTTGTCATGCACTGAGTCTCAGCTTAAAAGTGCAATGGAGCTTCCTAATTTGATCCTTTAATTTAGTCAATGTTAGAAATTCCTTCTACCTTGAAAAAGCTTAATTTCTAATCAAAAGGATTTACATTTGTTTTATTGGTAGTTAATACACTATCTCCAGAACTATGCAATCGTTTTATTCACTGTAATTAATGTTGTTTACAGGGTGAGAAAATGCCCTTTGTTCAAATCTCTGCTGGCCAAAGCTACTCTCTGGTTAGGCTTCAATTAATTTTTCAAATAATAACATGGAGGTTTTTTTTAAAATAAATGGCCTCTGGTGCTAACTATGATGTGCATTGTGCCTCCAGAAGAGTAACTTTACTTGATGCAGCAATGCTTATATTATCTGTCATTATACAAGAAACTAAGAATGGATATCTTGGTATTGAAATATCCAACAGATGTTTTATATATCTGGCTACTGAATGCAAACATTATTCCCACAAGCACAACAGTGTCTGAGTTGGTATTAAGATATTTTGATATAGCAGAGATGCATGCTAATAGTGGGATATTAGCTAATAGTGCTAATAGTGTTATCAGAATTAAGATGGTATCTGAGACTTTCAGGTTGCAGTGATAATATCATGAGCACTTTGCTTGAAATTTAATGCAGCATAAGATGTTGATAGCGGAGATTTCAGTAATGGTAATGCCATTGAATGTTAAGGGGAATCATTAGATTCTCTCTTGTTGGAGATGGTCTTTCTCTGGCACTTTGGTGGCTCAAATTTTACTTGCCACTTATCAGCCCAAGCTTGGATGTTGCCATGTTGTGCTACATATAGACACGGGTTACTTCAGTACCTGACGAATTGTGAATAATGTTGAACATTGTGCTTCTGATACTAAGATGGAGTGCAGATCATTGATGAGTCATTCTAAGATGATTGGGCCTAGGACATTCACCTGAGGTGATAGTGACTACATGGTAGCCTGGAATTGAAATGACTAACCTTCAACAACCACAACCATTTTCCTTTGTGCTAAGTAGTACTCCAAACAATGGAATGCTTTTCCCTGACTCCCATCGACTTCTCAATGTTATCCTTAGTTCCATGCTGCCCTGATGTCAAAGGCCTCACCTATGGAATTCAGCTCATTTGTCCACGTTAGAACAAGAATGTTTTAAGATCAGGAACTGTGTGACCCTGCTGACACCCAAACTGAGTGTCAGTGAGCAGATTATTCCTATGCATATGCCACTTGAAAGCACTGTTGACAATCTTTTCCAATATTTTACTAATGGCTGGTCTGATGATTGGGACTGCCAAATCTGTCAAGGAACTATCAAAGCTGTCAAGGAACTGTCTAAAGATGTGTGGTATTTCAAACAAATGCTAGATATTTCAGCAGTCTTATTGACATAATCCATTATAGAATTTGTGCTGCAAGGTTGATTTTCCAAAATATCATTTTCATAATGGGCTGCCTATCATGTGAATATTTTAATGGACAGCTCCAAACACTTGTAGAATAGAAATATTTGTTTACGAATGAGATTGGTCAAGGGAATTCTATTTTTTTTTAGATTATTGAGGGTGCTTTTTTTAAAAAAGCAACTTTACATACAGGCTGATATTGTGATTTTTTGTCAATATGCTTCCCAAAGTATGCTCATAGTAAATACTGGGCGAGATGGCATAGAGAGAGGACAATGGTTAGTGGATAGGGAGTATAAGTTGCATTGAGGTTATAAAGGGCATAAGATGGATGGAGGCATAGACTTATGAGTGGCCATGGGGCAGGTACAGATATATGGGTTGACATGACGAGTGGGGCCTTGGAAGAGGGTATATGGAATTAAGTAATATGGATGGAGTATGGAGAATGAAGGGAGTGAGAAGATGACAGCAGAACTAATATTTCATTTTTAATCTTTACCTTTAAACTATGAACACGTTGCCAGAGTTACCAGACAGGTTTTCTAATTCAGTCTGCCCCGGAAATAAGCAGTCTTTTCTTGTGTTGCCCATCCCGATTCCCATCTCCTTGGACGAAAATGGGAAGAGCAAACAGCCATTTTTAAAAGGCAGGTTGGGGGAAGATGATGTTTCTCCCACCTCTGTGCAACCAAATCTGGAATATAAATCTGGACTAGTATGTGAAGCTTTGCTACAGTAAACTGCTCTGCATCTCAAAATATATAATGATATTGAAAAAAGACACAGAAAATATTCAAAAAGGAGAAAGTTGACAAATTTTGTGTGGAGCTGCAATGCCACCTACTGACAGGGAGCCTTAAAGTGAAGTATCAAATTGCACTGGTGCTGTAAAATTGAAAGCTGAACATCCTGGAAACACTTAGCAGGGTAGGTAACGTTTCTAGAAACAAAAATAAGGTTTAACCCTTCATCAGGAATAGGTAGCATTACAATTAATAAGGAGTTACAAGGCCAGTGAAGTAGTGGTGTGAAATAAATAGCGATATGCATGAAAAGTAAGAAAAAGCAAATAATTTGTTGAAAACAATGACTTGAGATATGATAACAGCACAACACAAAAGGAGAACAATGGGAAATTCTAGACCTGCATGAAACTGAGAACAGATGATTAACAAACACAAACAGATCATGTCAAAACTAGCAAAAGTGAGCAGGTTCCACTGGCCAGGGAGTAGAGTTGAAGGAAAAATTATGGAGTCACTGAGGTTGTAGACTATCACACAGGCCCTTTACCAAGAATCTCTCACACCCTCCCTAAATTCCAGAAGTACTGGCACATGCACCTTACACCGCTATCAGAAAACTGAAGTATGATTAAAGTCTGAAGTTGTTAATGTCACTTATAGCTGGTGGGCTACTAAATGCCTAACAGAAAGACAAATTGATCTCTCGATTTGACATTGAGCTTCCTCGAAATTGTATAAGAACAAAGAGAGGTCAGAGTGGGAATAAGATAAATAAAATGATAAGCCACCAAGAAGTCTCAGAATTGTTGCTGTCTATTCAACTCATTCTTCCAAGTTGGATGTTACTCGCATGACTATAATCTATTCCAAATCTTGGTTTTATTTGAGAAAGTACTGGTAAGTCTATTATTTGATTTTTTTTGCTGCTATAAGGTAAAGGTTCTCTGACAATGCTGTTAATAAGAGAGTTCCAAGACATTGACCTTGTATCAACAAAAGGAATAACTATATCCGTCTATCAGGCTCGTGTCGAATTTGCTGATGAGTTTCCATATAATTGTTGACCTTGGCCTTCAGGGGACCCGACCACAGTTTTGATGCTGCTGAAGAAGTTCCAGCAAATTACTGCATATCTCTGTAGACAGTACACATTACAGACACATTACATCAGAGGTGGAAGGATTTAAGTAAGTGAGTTAAGTGCCAATCAAGCGAGCAGAGTGCTTTATTCTCAAATCCTCTTGCAGGTGCACCAATCCAATACTGCATCATACTCCTGACTTGGTGATAGAAAGGCAGAAAAAAAACAGATTGCCTGCAGAGTGCCCAACATCTGACTTGTTAAGTAGTCATATGGCTGGGTCAGTGGTGACCGCAGTTTGTTAATGAAGAGGAATATAATAAAGAAATCACAATAAATGTAAAAAAATATAATTTGGCTCTCTTGTTGAGATGGCCACTATTTGACATAATTTCCCAGACTACAATATTATTACCAAATGGAGGATCATTGTTTCCTGACTGTCTCTGACCTTAATCCCTCTGCAGATCTTCTCACCATTGCATAATCCTCTCAACCCAAAGTGTATTCTTCTATGTCTTTCCCAAAATTCATAATTAAAGGCCCAAACCAGTCCCCATTATAACCATGCTCCTCCATCTTTCTGAACTTCTTCTCACATTTCACCTTCAATTTCACTCATTTCTTTCATATATGGGGTTTTGATATGAGTATCTGCATGTATTCTGCAGCTGTGCCTGTGTTCTTGTGGTAAATGTGGAACAGACATTATCATAGTGCTATTCAAGTCCACTGCTTTACCTTTTTTCCCAATACATTGATGACACTATGTGTGCCATTTCATGTTCACATCCAGAACTTAACCAGATTATAAATTTGTTTACAATTTCCATCCTTTGCTTGTCTTCACACGGTTCATCTCTACCTCATCTCTTCCTTTCCTTGATGCTTTGGCTTCATTTCTGATAATACACTATCAAACAATATCCACTATTCCTCATGAAGGGCTTATGTCCAAAACATTGACTCTCCTACTCCTCAGATGCTGCCTGACCTGCTGTGCTTTTCCAGTACCACAATTTTCAGCTCTGACTCTCCAGCATCTGCAGTCCTCTCTTTCTCCCAACATTCACTATAAGCCTATTTATGCACACAGACATCTTTGCTACACTTCCTCACAGAGCTGAAAATGTGTTGCTGGAAAAGCGGAGCAGGTCAGGCAGCATCCAAGGAGCAGGAGGATCGACGTTTCAGGCATAAGCCCTTCTTCGGACTTAGGCCCAAAACGTCGATTCTCCTGCTCCTTGGATGCTGCCTGACCTGCTCCGCTTTTCCAGCAACACATTTTCAGCTCTGATCTCCAGCATCTGCAGTCCTCACTTTTTTCCCTACACTTCCTCACACCCTACTTCCAGAAGGACTACACCCCATTCTCCCAGTTTCTCTTTCTCAATTGTATGTGTTCAGCCTATAGAATATTCAATGCAAGCATTCTGATGTGTCATTCTTTTCCGCAACAAGATTCCTAAACACTGTAGTTGATAAGACCTCAACACATTCTATTCCATGGTACATGTTGGCGCTGTCACCTTTTCACTTCTTTCCAGAACACAACAGGATTGCTCTGGTCTTCAATTTCTACCTCACCAGCTTGAATGTTCAATGAATTACTCTCTGCCATTTTTATCACCTTCAGCATGATTTAGATTAGAAGTACATCTTCCCTTTGCCCCCTTCTTCAAGAATCTGAAGGGACTTTTCCCCCTTCATGACACCTTGTTCCACTCCTCAGTCTCCTCCAAGATCCATTCCTATTCTTGAGGCACTTTTCCATGCAAGCAGAGAAGATGTCATGCAATAATTGCCATTTTACCTCCTCCTTTTTCACCATCTAAGGTTCCAAACATTCCTTCCAGTTGAAATAGTAATTTATTTCTTTTATTTAGTATACTCTATTTACTAGGAGAAAGTGAGGACTGCAGATGCTGGAGATCAGAATCGAAAAGTGTGGGATGTGCTGATGAAGGGCTTATGCCCGAAACATTGACTCTCCTGCTCCTCGGAAAATGCTCAACCTGCTGTGCTATTCCACACTTTTCGACTCATACTCTATTTACTGCCTATGACGTAGTCTCCTTTACTTTCAGAAAATTTCCAGACACCCTCTTTAATTCCTTAAAATCTGTTATATTCTGAACTTTCTCCACTATTAGCAATGAAGTAAAGTGTATGCATGGTCACACACCTGAAACATTAACTTTGTTTCTATCTCCACAGAGGTTGTCAAATCTGTTGTTTTTTTCTAATTTTTCTAACGTTATTGTTGTTTTATCATTGTTAACTTTCTGATTTTATTATCTTTATCGTTACCTGTCACTGTTGGACACAAATTTGCTACTTATTTGCCCACAGCAAGTTATTGTTCTGGTTCTGCTGAATGCAGGTATGAACCACTTTATTATGTCAAAAACTGTCGAGCTAAATGCTGTGACAAACCCCTGAGTGTACAGTGAATGGAATGTGATTGATGAAGCAACTAAAGGTAGCTGGATCTATGATGCTATTTGAGCATCCTTTAATGTTGTTCTGGGTTTGAGATGATTGACCAACAATTCTCATCATAGAGTCTTACAGTCATACAGCACAGAAACAGACCCTTTGTACCAATCCAGTCCATGCTGAACATAATCCTAAATTAAACGAGTCGTACCTCCCTGCTCCTGGCCCATATCCCTCCAAACCTTTTCTATTCATGTACTTATCCAAATATCTTTTAAACCTTGTAACTGTGCCCACATCGATCACTTCCTCAGGAAGTTCATTCCACACACAGACCCCCTCTGTGTAAAAAAATTGTCCCTCATGTCTTTTTTAAATCTCTCTCTCACCTTCAAAACGTGCCCTGTAGTTTTGAAATACTCATCCTAAAGAAAAGACAACTACTATTAATCCTATTTCTACCCCTCATGATATTATGAACTTCTATAAGGTCACCTCTCAACCTCCTACACTCCATTGAAAAAATTCAGTCTTTCTTTATAACTCAAAATTTCCATAGCTGGCAACAACCTGGTAAATCTCTTTTGAACACTCTCCAGCTTAACAATAGTTTTTTAATGCCAGGCAAGATGAGAAACAATGCAAGGTGTTTCTGGTCAAACCCATGCCCGAGTCAGCAATTCAAGAAGAATTATTCTCACCTCTGAAGTTATGTTTCTTCTTAAAATACACTGGGATCAAAACTGAAATCAGGTCTGGTGTCAACTGCTTCTGGGACCACCCAAACTGACCTTAAATCAGCGGGTTATTGTCATGTTTAAAACCTTTGATAGCATGCTGATGACTCATTCATCATTCTCCCAGTGATTAAGAAAAGGTTGATGGGATGATAATATTCCAGATTGGAGTGACCTACTCTTTAAGAAAAGGATATATCTAGGCCTTTTACAAAAAAAAAGGTTGAAGTAAAGAAAAAGTTTTTCTTAATATGAAAACAAATTAGACAGGCAATGGAATGTGTTGATGGATCAGGGGAAAAACTGGGAGCGACACAAGCCCTCTTGCCAGGAGATGATATTGTTTTTTGTGGATCCAGAAGAGAAAATAGATGCAAGCTGTGTCTTGCTGAAGGACTGTGAGCTTCACATCTAAAGGAAGATCTTACAGATTTCAGAATATAGCATATAACTGCTATGAAAGGGGGCGTGGTTTACCTTCCTCTGAAATTCTGCACTACGAAAGAATTATCAGAATGGAAGTACACCTCCAAATTTCTAAGTGAGCCATGAGTGAAACCACCTTTTAGAAATGCAGTGCTCCATTTTTTCATTAAAAAATGGGCCAATTTGCATGAGACTGTCACTCCTCAGAAAATCCAGCCCCTATGATCTGTTGCTGCATTTCCAATAAAGCTCTTTGTTGACATTTACCAAGTTCTGTTATTCCAATTTACATTGATATGAACGGTCAGCTGCATTTAAAATGCTACAACTGCACATATCAAAGCACAGTGTTATAAATTCACATTTTGATGTTTAATGCCTATTAAAAGATTACCAGTCTAGTGATCACAATTTTGTTTTTATAACAGATTGAACATTTGAAGGGATTTAAAATCTTTGAACGTGTTTCATGAATAGGAGCATTTTTACAGATCAAGGATATATGAATTAGAGCTGTCTTAAATTGTCAGCAGTTTGCTTTATTTTCATAGAGGAAGCATTAGTTAGGATAGCAGGGCCATGGGGAGTGGCTGAGAGGTTGCAATAGTAACAGAGACTAGCAGCTTTTACAATAACTAAGATGAAATCCCAAAGAACTGAAATAGTCTTTTAAAACTTCCAATTACTTCCTGTTCCCACCTCCTCTAAACAAACATTGGATGTAGGGGGCCTTTAAAAAGAGATATGTTTGTTTTCCCAACTTGAGCTACCTCCCACAAATGCAAATTAAAGATACATTTAAAATGATTTCACCCAGAACATTATCACCTAAAACATAATAATGTTAAAGATCTAATGACCAGGGAAAGCCAGCACAAATTTCTCTCTCCTGGATTGTCATTTGCAGGAAAGGGTTGCATATTTGAAATTACTTACTTTAAAGTACTATTTTAAAATCAAACAGAAATATTTAGTGTTCATTAGTTCCAGTATTTTTTTCAACTAGTCCCCTATGCTAATTGAAATTTAACGAGAATACCTTGGAAAAATTGTATGCTAGAATTGTTTATTTCTAATGGGTGTCATAAAAATAATTACTTTTTTTGTTTTATTATCAATTTGAAATACCTTAAATGTCTGAAAGTGTTTCAAATTATAATTGACTGCCTTTAAAATGATTGTTACTTAGGCAATTATTACACTCATGCAGCACAGAGCAAGATTCACAGGCAATACAACACAAAATAAATGGAGATGTTTTTGTCTGTTATGGGAATGTTAAAAAAGTTGGCCATTAAACCTGGGTTTAATTGTCTTAAACCCTGAAGATACACTGAATTGTTTCTTTTCTGCATTTGTTCCCATTTTATCTGCTCCCTAAAAAGGGTAACTGAAAATAGAGATTTTTTAAAACCATAAAATCTGCTTTTGTGGCATTTTTGGTTAATTCAGTGGCACTTCAAGAAACAAAAGAATTTATGAAAATCTCTGATGCAGTGTTCTAAAGTATATTTCATTCTCCATCATGGCAAATCAAGCGTCTTAGCTGTTTAATTAACTCATTGGCTATATATTTGCTTTTGTCCAGCTACATGTTTGCCATGAAGAAAACAATCCTGTTGTTGACAATTCTCCAAAGGTATTGAAAATTTCATACTTAAAATTTTTCTCTGTTTAAAATACGCAGAATTGTAGGACAGTCAAGGCTTAAAGATGTCCATGCTATGTTGCAGTGAATCATAATAAAATGGTCAAATGGTCAAATAATTTCAGTTTTCTTGATTGTACCTAACAAATAATTTTGAAAAGGCTGATTTGCATAAATATTTTGAAGTTTCATACTTACTTATTGTTACCTTGTCTAGTTCACCCAGCATGATATTGTTGGGTGTAAGATCTCTATGGACAATTCTTTTCTCTTTGTGCAAATAACGCAATGCAAGGCATATCTGAAAAACAAAAATTGAACAGAATTATTTCTCGGACGTAATTGTAATTGCAGTTGCAATGACAGTGAAACTGTCCATATTTGCAATCACTACTATTGGAAACCAACAGCAGACAGCAACTTTTTGTGTTTGCTTATGCACAATGAAGTACAGGCATTCAAAATCTGTCAGTGGTTCCATGCTACTTTAGAGGGTGCATTGTCCCACAGATCTATTGCGGCTTTTGAAAACTTCCTTTTCATGCTATGTTACTGATTAAAATGCTGAAATAAATCCTGCCTTGCTGTTGAGTTGTAACTTGGTTTTTGAATGGAGCACGTTCATGAATATATTGCAAAAAATTATTCGGCTCCAGAAAACTAACTTTATTCTTAAGCAATTTTAGCTTTCCCTATTATGATTTTTAAAAAATCATATGTTTAAATTTATTAAAAAAGAATCAAGTGGCAGCACTTGCTGGATGCCTGAAGGATCCTTGAGGTTAGTGCAAATTACAAATACGGCTCAACAAAGGTGAAATCTACACCAGAGAGATCTAAAGACCTTTGTGGGCATCAGCTTTCTATCAGTTCTACCCAAGTTCTATCAGTTTGCCACAAAAAACAAAATCTTGGACAATATAATGCAAAGCAGTGTGAGTGGAGTTTTCCATAAAAATACATTTAAGACTTGATTATTAGAATTGTTATGATTTGGCTAGGAGCCAGTAACCTTGATTTTAAAGTATACAATGTGCAAGATCCCAAGAACCCTCTAAGGCAAAAAAGCAGATTTCGGTGTTTTGAACAAAAAAAAACTGTAGTATACAGAGTTAGAATAGCAAAACAACCTATAATCTCTATACATCTTGTATTCTGACATCCAGAAGTAATGTGAGGTAAGGAAGGATAGGGGACAGAGAGTGGTCGAACACCCCATGGAGCACAGTGAATTGGCAAAGAGGGTCAAGACAGATAACATAGAATTCTTAGAAACCTCACAGTTGTTAGTGACATTATCAGTTATCATCAAAACTTTACAAGGGATTTCTTCACTTTTGAACATCCAGCTTGAGAACTCCTTCAGAAGCTTATGGAATATCTCACAGTTACTCACAACCCAGCAGTTCCCTCTCCTTTCCTGGGAATGTGCTCCCCAAGCTCTGCAGACTGCATTTTGGCATTTACTCACAGGCACAATTTCAAGTTTTCTGTGAACAGATCACTGCTCCTGGGTTTTGTTGAGGTCCAGACTTGCTAATCTGTACTAAGTCAATATTGCTTGTAGGCTTCCTTCATCCCTACTTTCAGCTTCACTGAAATATTTGTATCACCTATAACCACGGGTAAGGTGCTGGTGAACTAGGGGGTGGCTAATGCTATGCCTTTATTTAAGAAGGTTGTAATGAGAAGCCTGGAAACTAAAGACCTGTGAGTCTGACATCAGTGGTGGCTAAGTTGTTGGATGGGATTCTGAGAAGTAGGATTTACATGAGTTTGGAGAGGCAAGGGATTGTCAGTATAGTTTTGAGCGAAGGAAATTGTGTCTCACAAACGTGATTCAGTTTTTTGAGGAAGTAACCTAAAAGATTGATGATGGCAGAGCGTTATACATTGTTTACTTGCACTTTAGTAAAGCTTTTGATAAGACTTCACTTGGTTGACAAATTAGTAAAGTTAAATCACATGGAATTCAGGGTGAGCTTGCCAAATGGATACAAAATTGGCTTGATGATAGGAGACAGAAGGTGGTGGTGGAGGATTGTTTTTCTTTCTGTGACCAGCGATGTTCCAGGGATCGATACTGGCTCCACTTTTTTTTTGTCATTTATGATTTGGATGAGAATAAAAGAGGCATAGTAAGTTTGGAGATGATACCAAAATTCATGGTATAGTGAACAGTGATTAAGATTACAAGGAGGTCTTGATAATTCTGTCAATGGGCTGAGGAGATGGGAAATGGAAAGTCATTTGAATAAATGTGTGGTATTGCATTTTGGTAAAACAAACAAAGGCAGAACTTATCTAATTAATGGTAAGACCCTGGGTAGTGTTGTAGAACAGACAGACAAAGGGGTTCTGGTACAAAATGTTTTGAAATTTGCATCACGTATAGACAGGGTGCTTAAGGCATTTAGCATGCTTGCATTCATTGCTCAGACATCTGAGTATAGGATATGGGACATTATGTTGAGGTTGTACAGGACTTTGATGAGGCCTCTTCTGGAGTACTGTGTGCAGTTACAGTTGCTCTGTTATAGAAAGGATATTATTAAATTGGAGAGGTTTCAGAAACGAGGTTTCACCAGGCTGTTGCTGGAAATGGAGGTTTGAGTTATTAAAATAGGCTGGATAGGCTGCAACCTTTTCATTGGAGTGTAAGAAGTTGAGGTTTGACCTTGCAGAGGTTTATAAAATCATGAGGGGCACAAATGAGGTGAATAGCAAAGGTCTTCTCCCTAAGGTGGGGGAGTTCAAAACTAGGGCTTTTTAAAGTGAGGGGATAAAGATTTATAAAGGTCATGACGAGCAGAGAGTGGGTGTTGTGTGGAAAGAACTGCCAGAGGAAGTGGTGGATGCAGGTAGAGTTACACTGTTTAACAGACATTTGGATAAGTACTTGAATCGGAAAGTTTTGGAGGGATATGGGCCAAATGCAGGCATGTGGGACTAGTTCAGTCTGGAAACACAGTCAGCGTGGACTTTATTAGTCAATTAATAGATCACAGGTCTCTTTCTATGGCTTTTTCTGAGCCATAACCCCAACACTTAACAGCATCTACTGGCTCTGTTGACTTCTGAGTCCTGTCTGTTCACAGCCTGCTACAGCAATATCCTTTTCAGGATGGAGTCTTGACTCCCTCTTCGTCAGTACCTATGTAACTAGAACTCCACAAGTAGCAAACTTATTCTTCCACTGCCTCTGACTGACGAAAACTGTCTGTTCACTAATCCTCATTTGGTTTTGAGTTACCAATTTAAAAATCTCACAACAAGCCACAACCTTGTTCCTAGGCAGAAATGAATGTTTGAATAGCACTGCATATCTTGGCTAACTTCTTCTTTGTGGCTGCCAACTCTGAACACGCAATACAAATGGATATATTCACAAATTTCATTCCCAAATGGCATTCCCTGCAGGGGGAAACATTTTCTCAGCATCTAGTCTGACAAGTTCCTTCAGAACATGCTTCAACTTGAGTCACTGAGTCATAGTGATATACAGCACAGAAACAGACCCTTTAGTTCAACTTATCCATGCCGACCAGATAACCTAAACTAATCTAGCCCCATTTGCCAGCACTTGGCCCATATCCCTCCAAACCCTTCCTATACATATACCCATCCAGATGCCTTTTAAATGCTGTAACTGTACTAGCCTCCACCACTTCCTCTGGTAGCACATTCCAAACACGTACCACCCTCTGCGTGAAAACGTTGCCCCTTGGGTCTCTTTTAACTTTTTCCCCTCTCACCTTAAACCTATACCCTCTAGTTCTGGACTGCCTTACTCCAGGGAAAAGATCTTGTCTATTTACCCTATCCATGCCTCTCATGATTTTATAAACCTCTATAAGGTCACCCCTCAGCCTCTGATGCTCCAGAGAAAACAGCCCCAGCCTATTCAACCTCTCCCTATAGCTCAAATCCTCCAAGCCTGGCAACATCCTTGTAAATCTTTTCTGAACCCTTTCAACTTTTACAACATCCTTCCGATAGGAGGGAGACCAGAACTGCACACAATATTCCAAAATTGGCCAAACCAATTTCTTGTACAGCAGTAACATGACCTACCAACTCCTATACTCAATGCTCTGCCTTATTTTTCTAAACTTCAGGGAATATGGACCTCGTCTATTCAATCTCTTGTAAAATAATACCCACATCCAGGTAGGGGCAAACACTTCCTTCCTTCGGGAAATAAAAAAGCACACACAGTAATCCAGTGATCCAGTGATTCCTGAAGAAGGGCTTATGCCCGAAACATCGATTCTCCTGTTCCCTGGATGCTGCCTGACCTGCTGCACTTTTCCAGCAACACATTTTCAGCTCTGATCTCCAGCATCTGCAGACCTCACTTTCTCCCCAATCCAGTGATCTCACCAAATGTCCTGCACATTTGTAGTAAGACTTCTTCGTTATGCTGCAATCCCTTTGCAAATAAAGCTTATGTAGCACTTGCCTTCCTAGATGCTTGCTGTTACTTTATGTCAACTTTCTGTGATACACACATGTGAATGCCCAGGTTCTTCTGAAAAACAAATACTTTCCGGTATGTTACCAATTAAAAAATACTTTGATTTTCCGTTCTTCCCACTGAAGTGGATAAATTCACACTGCACAATGCTATTTCCATCTGTTCTGATCTTGCCTATTCACCTGCCAGGCCACAATTGCTCTATGGCCATTTTTAATTATCCTCACTATTTACTTTCCTATCTAACTTTGTATCATCAGCAATTCTAGGTACGTTACCCTCAGCCTGCTCATCAAAATCATTAATACAGGTAGAGTGAAAAATTTTGTTTTGTGTGCAGTACAGGCAGATCATAACAGACATTGATCATAAGATGATTGAACAGAGTGAGGAATACAATGTTACGGTGAGAGAAAAGGTGCACAAAAAACAAGATCAACCTTAGATTTGAAATTTGAGCAGTCAAATCAGAAGTTGAATAACAGCAGGGAAAAAGCTGTTCTTGAACCTGTTGGTATGTATGTTTAAGCTTTTGTATCTTCTGCCTAATGCAAAAGATTGAAAGAAATTATAACGGGTGGGAGGGGCTTTTGATGATGTTGGCTGCCTTTCTGAGGCAACAAGAAGTGTAGATGGAGTCAATGGATGGAAGGTCGGCTTGCATGATAGACTGGGCTGTGTTCACAACTCTCTGTAGTTTCTTATGGTACTGGGCAGTGCAGTTGCTGAAACAGGCCATGATGCATCTAGATAGAATGCTTTCTATAGTGCACTTATAAAAGTTGGTGAGGGTCCTTATGGACATGCCAAATTTCCTTAGCCTCCTGAGGAAGAAGAGGCATTGTTGTACTTTCTTGACTGTCACATCAATGTGGGTGGCCCAGAACAGTTGTTGGTGATTGTCATTCCTAGGAACTTGACACTCTCGACCATCTGCACCTCAGCTCCACTGATGTAAACAAGGGCTTGTCCTCCTCCTTTCTTCCTGAAGTCTTCAGTTTGCTGATGTTGAGGGAGCGATTGTTATCTTTACACCAAGCCACTAAGCACTCTGTCTTGTCATTGTTTGATCTCAACAACGGTAATGTCAACAGTGAACTTGTAGATGGAATTTGGATGACATTTGGTCACATAGTCATGCGAGTATAGGGAGCACAGTAGGTTGCTGAGCCAGGCACTGATATTGAGGTTTATCGTGGAGAAGGTGCTGTTGCCTATCTTCACTAATTGCAGACTATGGGTTAGGAGGTTGAGGACTCAATTACAGACAGCTGATCAAAGACCTAGGTCTCAGAGTTTGAAAATTAGTTTGGTTGGGATTATAGTACTGAAGGTGAAGGTAGTCAATAAGTAGAAGTCTAACATAGGTATTCTTATTATCCAGATGTTCCCGGGATAAGTGTAGGGCTATGGAGATAATGTCTGCCATGGACCTGTTGAGCTGGTAGGTAAATTGCAAGGTATCAAGGCAGGCTGGGAGGCTAATGTTGATATGAGCCATGACTAACCTCTAGAAGTATTTCATAATTTTTGGAGGTCAGAGCCACTAGGCGGTAGTCATTGAGGTACGTTGCATGTGCTTTCTTTGGTACTGGGATGATGGTGATCTTCTTGAAGCAGGTGGGGACTTCAGATTGTAGCAAGGAGAGGTTAAGGATGTCAGTGAATAGTCCTGCCAACTGGTTCGCTCACTATCTGAGTGCACGGCTGGGGACTCGATCTGGGCCAGTTGCTTTCCTTGCATTCACTCTCAAGAAAGCTGATCTGATATCTGCAGCAGTAAGTGAGGGAATGGATGCATCTGAGGCTGACAGGGCAAGTGACACTGTTTACTGACTTTCTGTTCAAAACGAGCATAAAATGCATTGAGTGCATCAGAGAGGGATGTATCTTTGTCCACTATTTTGTTCTGCTTCACTTTGTAGCCCATTATATGATGCAGGCCTTGACACAAGTGGCGGGTGTCGTGTTGGTTAGTTTGGGGAGGGGTCTGTAACTTAGTCCTGTATTGCCTCTTGGCATCTCTATGGCCTTATGGAGGTTGTACCTGGATTTCCTGTCAAGGTCAGGAACGTCTGACTTGAACATTGCATGCAAGGTCTTCAGTAGGCAACGGATTTCCCGGTTCAATCATGATTTCCGGGTGGTCAACATACAGATTGATTTCTTTGGCAAGCAATCCTCTATACACTTGCTAATAAAGTCCGTGATGCTGGTGACATACTCGTCTAGGTTTGCCGCTGAATTCTCAAATATGGACCAGTCCACCAAATCCAAACAGTCCTGCAGAAGCTGTTCCACTGTCTCACACTAGCACTGTATTACTTTCTACACTGGGTCCTCACACTTCAACTTCTGATAGTAAGTTGGGAGGAGAAACACAGGAGGAATTGTGATCTGATTTCCCAAAGTGTGGGCGGGGGAGTGAACTGATAAGCATTTTTGATCGTTGTATAGCAATGGTCAAGAATGTTCGGTCCCTTGGTGGGACAGGAGACATGTTGATGGTATTTTAGTAGCACCCTCTTGAGGTTGGCCTGGTTGAAGTCACTGGCTACGATGAAAAGGCCTCAGGGTATTCCATCTCAAGTGTATTTGTAGTGGTGTAAATGTCATCCAGAGCACTCTTCACTTCCAAAGGTCAACAGTCTTCACTGTAGACTGTTGTCAGGATGGCAGAGGTGAACTTGCATGGCAGGTAGTCGAGACAACTTTTTACTGTTAGATATTCTTGATCTGGACAGCAGTAACTCAGGAAACTGGCTTTTAAAACGTCTACAATCCTTTCCACAAATCTTGGTTTTTAAAACATCCTTTTCCCATTTCAGTCCACAATCAAAAATGCAAAACATAATATTTTTTACGTGCTTCTATTCTTAAGAAAATGAAATACAATTTTAAAAATGCATTTCATCTCAAAATAACTAATACACAAACAAAGACAAACAAGATCTACTTATTCTTCCTTTTATAGGCTGATACAGTCAAAGCAAATCTTGAACTTTAAACTTACTTCAACACTTTGCACTCTGAACAATGTTTTAGCAATTACATTACGTTTTCCAGCAATGTAAATAGCCTTTACATTAAATAATTGCACCTAAAGAGTCCATCTGAACAGTCTCATATTCTGTCATTTTAATTTTTTTCAATGAAGGTCATTGAATGATGAGCAGTGTAAATTAATGTATCCTTATCACCTTGTTGAATATACACTTCAAATTGTTGGAGAGCCGACAATAATTCTAAAGTCTTTTTTTCCAACATTGAAGTAACTCTTCTGGTACTGGTTTAGTTTCTTTGAGAATTAGACCCCCAGCTTCTATATTACTAACTCATTATCCAGCAACAAGTCTTCACCTATCCTCAAGTCACCAGTATCAATCGTAATTTTGAAAGATCTGGAAAAATCAGGGGCAGCTAACAACAGTTCATTTGTCAGATTGTCTTTGGCTTCTTGAAGGCTGTCCAGCATTCTGATGACCAAAATACTTTTCCTTGTTTCTTTAACAAGTTTGTTAAAGGTGCTGAAATTGCTATGGATGCAATTGTACTGAAATTGTGCACAAATTTTCAGTAAAACCCACCCACCTCAAAAATTTCATGAATTTTTCATGTCGTTTTAATGACAGAAAATTGCATTAGAGCTTTCACTTTCACTGTCTTTGATAAAACATGTCTTTGTCTTACAATGTCCCAGGAAAGTTAGTCTTGTATTTCCAAATTCACTCTTGGCTAAAGTTATTACCTGGTCAGCTAACTATAATTACTTAAATGGGTCTTCTAATTGTCGCATGGTCTTCCCATGTTTGACTATATACCACAGAAACCGCTAAATAAACTACAAAGTTACAAACCTCAGCAATGACTTGATTCATAAGCCTTTGAAATGTAGCTGGAAATTCTTGAATCTAAATGGCATCACATTGGTATAATATATTTGGTGTAACAAAAGTGGATATTTATTTAGCCCATGATATTAATGGCACTTGCCAGTATCCCTTCAATAGATCAGTCTTGAAAAGGAATGAGGCACTGGTAACCCTATGAATACACTCTTCAAATCATGGAATTGGATATGACTCTGTCTTCGTGATGGCATTTACCCTTCTATAATCTCTACAGAATCTAGTTGGTCCATTCAGTTTAGGAATTAACACTGCTGGTGAATTGCAGATACTTTGAGTAGGTTCAAACAAGTGATTTTCCAGTATGTATTGAATCTTTCTTTCCACTTGAGCTCAATTTTCTGGGCTCAACTGATAAAGATTCTATTTTATTACGCCTCATTCTCCTCTGTCTACATCATACCTGGCTAGATACCTCACCCTCTACATACTACCTTATAGTCTCTAAGTAATCCTCTACATACTACCTTATAGTCTCTAAGTAATATTACAAGATCCTCCTATAGTTCTTTCCCTAAATATGAAAACACAGTGTCTCACTGTCCCAATATTTCTGTGTTAGCTACTTGAATTGCAAGAGGTTCATTTGGAGAACTGTCTACCTCTCCTACTACCTCACTCTTACTGCTTCTGTCATCTTCCACCTGACACAGTTGTTCCTCCTTACCTTCTTCCCAATTCAGACACTTTTTCAACATAAAAACTGAAAGAACTGCAGATGCTGTAAATCAGAAACTAAAACAGAAAATGCTGGGAAATGCTCAGCAAGTCTGGCAGTATCTGTGAACAGAAATCAGAGTTAACGTTTTGGGTCCGGTGACCCATCCTCAGAAGACTTTTTCAACATGTTTGTGACAGATTCTTCTTTCTATGATCGGGTGTATTTATCAGATAGGTCACTTCACAAACCTTTGTAATTACTTATAGAATATCGAATAGTACAGCACAGTACAGGCACTTCAGCCATTGATGTTGTGCCTTTTATCCCACTCTAGGATCAGACTAAACTACACATCCTTCCATGTGCCTATCCAAGTTTCATTTAAATGTCCCTTATGTATCTGACTCTACTACCACCGCTGACAGTGCATTACATGCACCCACCACTCTCTGAGTAAATAACCTACCTCTGACACCTCCCCTAAATTCTCCTCCAATTACCTTAAAATTATGCCCCCTCATGATAGACATTTCCACCATGGGCAAAAGTCTATGGCTATCTACTCTACCTATGCCTCTCATTGTCATGTACATCTTTATCAAGTCACCTCTCATTCTTCTTTGCTCCAATGAGAAAAGCCCTTGCTCCCTTAATCTTTCTCCTTAAGACATGCCTTCCAGTCCAGACAGCATCCTGGTAAATCTCCTCTGCACCCTCTCTAAAACTTTGCATCTTTCATATAATGAGGCGATCAGAACTAAACACAATATTCCAAGTGTGGTCTAACCAGAGCCCTATGGAGCTGCAGCATAACCTCGTGGCTCTTAAAATCAATTCCCCGGGGCTAAAGAAAGCCAACACACCATACGCCTTCTAAATAACCCTATCAACCTGGATGGCAACTTTGAGGGATCTATGGACATGGACTCCAAGATCCCTCTCTTCCTCCACATTGCCAAGAATGATGCCTTTAACTCTGTATTCTAAATTCAAATTCGACCTTCCAAAGTGAATGACTTCACACTTTTCGGGTTGAACTCCATCTGCCACTTCTCAGCCCTATTCTGCATCCTGTCAATGTCCCGTTGCAACCTACACTATGCACAATTCCATTAATCTTTGTGTCATTGGCAAACTTACTAACCCACCCTTCCACTCATGCAAGTCATTTACAAAAATCACAAATAGCAGAGGTCTCAGAACTGATCCATGTGGTGACCCTTGGTCACCAAATTCCAGGCTGAATACTTTCCATCGACCACTATCCTTTGTCTTCTATGGGCCAACCAATTCTGTATCCAGACAGACAGGTTTTCCTGTATCCTATGCCTCCTTACTTTCTGAATGAACCTACCATTGGGAACCTTATCAAATGTCTTGCTAAAATCCAAGTACATCACATCCACTGCTCTACCTTCATCAACATGTTTTGTCATATTCTTGAAGAATTCTATAATGCTTGTGAGGCATGACCTGCCCCTCACAAAGCCATGCTGACTATCTGTAATCAAACCAACTAATTGTTTTCCAATTAATCATAAATCCTGTCTCTCAGCATCCTCTCCAATAATTTGCCCACCACTGATGTAAGTCTAACTGGTCTGTAATTCCTAGGATTATCCTTATTCCCTTTTGTGAATATTTGCCACCCTCCAATCATCTGGCACTACTCCACTGGACGGTGAAGATGCAAAGATCATCTCCAAAGGCACAGCAATCTCTTAACTTGCTTCCTGTAGTAGCCTCATCTTCCGTCTCGGAACACTTCAACCCCAGGGCATCAATGTGGACTTCACCAGTTTCCTCATTTCCCCTCCCCCCCACCTTACCCAGTTCCAACCTTCCAACTCAGCACCATCTTCATGACCTGTCCTATCCTCCTTCCCACCTATCTGCTCCACCCACCTCTCTGACGTATCACCTTCATCCCCACCCCCATCCACCCATTGTACTCTCTGCTACCTTCTCCCACCCTCCTCTCTGACCTATCACCTTCATTCACCTACTGTACTCTTTTCTACCTTCTCCCCAACTCCACCCCCCCCCCTCTCATTTATCTCTCCACCCCTAGAGGCTCCCTGCCTTCTTCCTGATGAAGGGCTTTTGCCCGTCTGGCCCAGGGGATTTATCTAACCTTATGTTTTTCAAAATTTTCAACTCATCCTCCTTCCTAATATCCACCTTTTATAGCATACCAATCTGTTTCACTCTGTCCGCAGAAACGTCAAGGTCCCTCTCAGTAGTGAATACTGAAGCAAAGTATTCATTAAGGATCTCCCCTACTTTCTCCAACTGCAGTTGTAAGTTCCTTGTATGGTCCAGTGAATTTTGATTTCAATTGTTCATTTTGCAAAGCGATCAATATCAATATGTAATTTCCTGTTTGAAACATTCCAGTTGATAGTTTATATGCTCATTTTTTCATCTACCCTTATGAAACCTTCAAATGCTTGTGCTAGCCTACATGCTCCGATGAGTCTTTCTAGAAACATAGATCCATAATCCAACGTTGAGGATTCATCCTTCTGGTTCAAACGTTTCTCCCAAATTAATTATCTCATGACCATAAATCAATTCAGATTAATTAATCCCAGAAAATTCATTTAGGAAATCTCTGGTAGCAAATAATTAGAAGATATAATCCTTTGTCCCAACCCTGTGGGTATACATGACAGTAAGTCTTAATCATGATTTTGAAAATCAGATGGTATCTCTCCAAAGCTCCAATGTTTACAAATATTACATACGTTACTTCACCTGTTTTGTACCCAAACAGCTTATGATTTCCAGCAAAATATTAGATTTAAAGTTAAAACCTTGATCAGACTGTACCTCAACTGGTAATTTATAATGAGTAAAGAACTAAGTAAACTTTTCCACTAGGCTTAAGGTGAGAGGGAAAGATTTAAAAGGGACCTAAGAGGCAACTTTTCCACACAGAGGGTGGTGCATGTAAAGAATGAGCTGCCAGAGAAAGTGGTGGTAATACAATACAACTTTTAAAAGGCTTCTAGATGGATAAATGAATAGAAAGGGTCTAGAGGGATATGGGCCAAATGCTAGCAAATGGGATCAGATAAATTTGGGACATCTGGTCAGTTTGAACAAGTTGGACCAAAGGGTCTGTTTCTGTGCTGCACAGTTCTATGACTGTACTACTCTATCTGTAATTGTCCTGAAAGGAACAGCTTCTGCGAACAGGATTGTCATACCAATAATTATAAGGATATACTGATGTCCTGCTTGTGTTTTGAGTAATGGGTCCAATACAATTGACTAACATTTGACTAAATGGCACTTCAAAAACTGGCAAAGGTTTCAAAGGATTGACATGTTGAGATTTTCCTACCACCTGAAATTTATAGTACTGTACAATATCTTTTATGAAGTCTTGGTCATACAAATTAAGTGTTTATTGACGTCTGCGTTTTCCTTATTCTTACTGGTCCTGCCATACAAATGTCACGTGTTACCCCCAATATCTCTTTATGATATCTGAGCAGTACCACTATTTTGATGAACAACTGCCCACTCTTCATCTGCAGATCTGTGAGGGTGTCTTCGCATCCTCATCAAAACCTTTAACATAATAATTCTCTGGAACTCCTTCAGCCCAAGCCTCAGTGTGAACTGTCTGTGCTAACTTAACTCTGTACTTGCGTCCTGATCCTCAATTAATGAAGAGATGCCACACATTTCTTTTGAATTATGTTCATTCTTAAATAGCCTCAGCTACTCTAACACCTCCTTGTGGTATTACTCTGATCTCTGGTGATTGGCTTTGTTTAGCCATTGCTCTGGGTTACTACACATAATGGAAAAATATCTGGAACCTGTACCTGCAACTGTTTTATCTCAACTGGAATTTCTGTGATTATCATTCCCCAAAACTGAATCAACTCCATCCATGGGTAATTTCTTAACTGTCCTGACGACTACTAGTCCAGACACAAGTCACACTTCAATTGGATCTTTTACAATGGAAGTAGGAAATGGTCACCATCTGTCCCCTTTACCTACATTTTGGCTTTCACTGAACTCTTGAGAGGAAAACTAAATACTTCTCCAACACAAGAGTTTAATAAAGCTACAGGCTAGGATGTTTCCTTTGAAGAAAATGGGAATATCTTCTCTTTAGACAAAATCCCTTCATATCTCTGCACCTATGTACTTATTCTGCATTCACAGCAGTGCTTAGAGTTGTAGTTAAAGCTACGATCTGATCCATGGCCTTATTCTTTTGAGTTTCCATTTCTGACTCGATTGTATGAATTCCCATGTATTCCCTCACAACTTCCAACATTCTGAACGAATGGGTCTCACCTTAAAATACCTCAGCTTCTGATTTTCACCTCTGTCTTCAGTGCTTTCCCTTCTAATCTGAATTGGAGAACTTGGGGCATTCCTAGTTATCCATTCTTTACTTTGGCTTCTTCTCTTCCATTCACTCTCCTATTTTCTATCCCTTTCAAATTTATGAAGGTGACAAAAAAAAGGTTTACTTTCTTGCATTTGCTCATTATTGTCAGCCATTATAGCTGCAAAACTAGATGTTGCAACCCTTTGGTCCTCAATGTGCTTTCTTATTATGGAAAACAGTGAGTTTTTAAAATTCCTCAATGAAGAATCTCTCCAAGAGCTTCACACGTGGTTGCAGCTTCTAATATTATGTTCACCTAACAAAATTAATTTGTTTACCCCTATCGAAATGAACATAGGTTTCCCCAGACCATTTCCTTTATTTCCAAGTCCTTTGCCTATCTGCCTCCGACATTCAAATAAACCCAAACTAGTTTTACGTACAGTGTTATAATCCCGAGACATCTCCTCAGACAGTGACATGTAAATTTCCTGTGCTTTACCTGTCAACTTACACAGTATGAGCAATGTCCAGTTCCCTTTTGCCCAGTTTGTTGTCTTCTCATTTTCTGAAATAATATAAAGAATGCCTCCATATTCTTTTCCTCAAAATTTAGTAGGGCCTATGGAAACTTAAATATTTCCTTATTATGATTCAGATTATTCCCACCAAGGCCTACATCAGCATCTGTTTCCTGTTACCATGTCATCATTTTAAGCATATATATATGTTTCCTTACTTTTTGTTTTGTGATTCCAATTATAGTTCCCTCATTTCTATTTCTTGTACTTGTAGTTTCATTTCCTGTTTACTTAATTCCTTCTCCCTTTATCTTTCTCCATTCTTTGTTTTTTTCTATCATCTCTACTTTTCTCATTCTTTCCTCACGCTCATGTTGTTTTAACCATAACTGGATATCACCTGATTCTGATGTTTCACTACCTGGAGTACCTGGTGTTTCTTGTATTTCCTTTAAACTCAAGTACTATGCTAGTACTTCAATTATCTCTACCTTCCCAGCTCTGCCAGGGAATGCTACCTACAGGTTACCTGCCAAATCAATCAAGTGGTCTTTGAAAGTTCATTTAACTTTCCATGTCACAATATTGATACTTTCAGGAAATCCTATGCTGTTTCCAGTGCCATGTCTTAAGTGCCATACATAACCTTACATTTTCCTAAACCTGTATTATTTATTAATACCACACACAAATCCTCATTGCCTTAGTTTTAAATCAAACCAGCTGTGAGACACCCCATTTTGTGATTACTCCTTTAATAGCAAGGTTTAATTTCCAGTGCACTACCATACTGAAGTGTAAGAGTATCGAGAGTCTGAGCAGCGAGGCTCAGGACTTGCATGGATATATATGAATTTGAGAGTCCACGAGTTAACAGATGTTTTTCCAAGCAGGACGACATCAGCTCAATGCAGGATTGACATACTCATCTTGAGGTGGACACCTCCATTCTTGTTGAAATCGTGGTCAGTGTGCTAGGAATTCTCTGCTTTTGCAAAACGATTATCTCCTTCGTTGCTCCTGGAATATCTCATTTGTGTCCAGTTGAGCAGAACTTGCTCAAGACTGTGTACTGTATTACCTCTCCCATTGTTATAGAATCATATAGTACAGAAGAGGGCCTTCAGCCCATTGCATCTACACCAATAAAAAACTACTTTAAATCTACATTAGTCCCACTTTCCAGCACTTGGGCCCTTAACTTTGAATGTTATGATATTTCAAGTGCTCATCCAAGTACTTTTTAAAGGTTGTGAGGTTTCCCACCTAAACTAACCCCTGGCAATGCATTCCAGCACCCTCCACCCTCTGAGTGAAATAGTTTTCTTCAAATTCTCTCTAAACCTCTTGCATTTCACACTAACAGTGTGCCCCCTTGTTACTGACTCTTCAACAAAGGGAATAGCTATTTTCTATCCAGTCTGTTCATGCCCCTCATAATCTTATACACCTCTATTGGTTCTATCTCAGCCTTCTATGCTCCAAAGAAAACAACCCAACTTTATCCAGTTCCTCTTCATAGCTCCATCCCAGGCAACATCCTTGTGAGTGTCGTCTAAAGCATCTCCAGTGCAATAATTTCCTTTATATGATGTGGAGATGCCAGAGTTGGACTGAGGTGGACAAGGTGAAAAATGAAATGACACCCAGGTATAGTCCAACAGGTTTATTTGAAATTGCAAGCTTTCAGAGCTTCACCTGAGGAAGGAGCACTGCTCCAAAAGCTTGCAATTTCAAATAAACCTGTTGGACTATAACTGGGTGTCATTTGATTTTCGACCATATCCTTCCTATAGTGCGGTGACCAGAACTGCATGTAGTACTCTAGCTTACAGTAGCTTACAGCTCCAATATAACCTCCTCACTCTTGCCATCTGATTGATAAAGGCAAATATGCTGCCTTAACTACTCTATTAATCTATTGATTTCTGATGAAGGGTTTTTGGCCGAAACGTCAATTTTCCTGCTCCTCAGATGCTGCCTGAGCTGCTGTGCTTTTCCAGCATCACTCTAATCTTGACTCTGATCTCCGGCATCTGCAGACCTCACTTTCACCTACTTTATTAACCTGCCCTGCTGCCTTCAGGGATTTGTGATCAAGCACAGCAAGATCCTTCTGACCATCTGAGCTTCCTAGTACCTGCCATTCACTGAGAACTCTTATCTGCTCTTGCTGACTTGTTAGATGTGAGTCATCAGATGAAAATGCAACTATCTGTCTCAAGGCTTCCACAATTAGCATCAACCTATCTTGGTGCATCCTCAGAATGAATCAGTCCCTCTGCCATGTGTAAATAATGTTGCTGAAGGCCCTGGCAGAGATTAAACTAAGAATTATGCAATTTATGATAATGAAAATAGTTATATTTCATTTGTTGCTGAAAATAAATCAGCACGACTGAGTGCTGTAAGACTTGTGGTTTTGCTGTCATCAGGTAACTGCGATCCCCCTATCTCCAAAGGCCAGGGATGATGTAACACTGCTGATCACCACAGTCTCTTCCTGTGTAGTTCCTTATCAATTCTGTCGATCTCTCTTTTATGCTCTGTATGCTCTCTTCACCTGCAGTGGTAATGCTAAAATGGAACGCGTTTACTCGACAAACGCAGTGTCTTTGACAACAGTAATGATGGGGAGCAAAATTGAATTTATCTATTGGGGAGGATGAGTGATATATAGATAAATTGGGTTATGGAAGAGTGTAAGGAAAGAGAAATGGGGACAAGTGCAAGATACGCAAAAGTGGCACAAGTGGTAACGTAAAGTGAGGGGGTGAAATGATAAGCATCGCAAGGTGTAAGTGAATGTACAAATGTACTCACCTTGCTTGTCCTGACTAGGTTACTAATGTGGCTGTGGCACTGAATTCTGAAGTTTGGACAATATTCCTTCTGCTGACTTCCCAGAAAATTTCCAGTTTTGATTTCTGTGTGGCAGCAATAGATTTCTACTGCTCATTGCAGAGAAGTGAATCTCTCTTTGGTTCGTTACAGCAGATCATATGAAGGCATCATTAAGGCAGGGTGCATCCTTCAATCATTTGAATTCCAAACTGAAAGATTTTCCTCAGTTATTTTCAACTCCAAGCTCTTGCTTTACATCTTTGGATTGGCCCTTTTGGCATTGGTATTGAGATTGCATCATGTGGGTCCTCATCATGCTGCTGCTGTACAATTGATATCAACCTGTAAATAAATTTATATTGTGGTGGCTGCATTAAAAAGCCACATACAGATGTGTTGAAATTACTTTTGAGTTTTTAATGCAATTTTGAACCTTGCTCTGCCAACGCATCTCCAAGTCAATATTAGTACAAACATTTCAGGTCAATGACCTTTCATGAGAACAGTTTTGATGAAATATCTTGAAAGGTTAACTCTCTTTCTTTCTCCACAGATGTTGCCAGACTTCCTAAGCATTTCCAGTATTTTTGGTTTGACATGACTGAATGGTATTTTTAACCCAAAGTGTAAGTTCAGTGTCCATCATGTCGTACATTAAAGCTGTCACTTGTAAATGTGATTGATTTGTGATAGCAGTAAACATTAATGCCATAATTAGTGAGAACAACTGAACATGTTAGCATAAATCTGAACTGCTAAGCAGGCTAAATATTATAAAGAGTACATATTGAATTCAATATCCAAACCCATTATATCAGATTAACATTTGTTAGCTTTGTTCCTGAATAAACATTTTATCCGACTAGTCCCCAATGATCTGAAATTTCAGTGTTGCAAAGAATAAAGATCATTTATGATTCTTACTTGGATAAATATATTCCATATTCTTTCTTCTGTAAACTTTTGTTGCTTTTCTTTGAGAGAATTAAAGTGCTCACCAAGGGGTGCTCCTTCGATAAGTTCCATAACTATATACAATCGATCATCTAAAAAGTATAGTAAATATGGCAATACTTTTTTGACATAAGCACTGAGTTGTCTTTAGCTTACACTCTATAAAATCAAAATGACATGTAACATCTTCTTGTCGGCTTTTGGTGAGAAATTGTCAAAACAAAGGAAAATGAATAGGTGAGGCAATTTTGAAAATGTTCACTCCTGCAGTAATTATCTTACATTTAAGACCATAACATATAGGAGCAGATTTCGGCCATTCGCCTCTAAGCCTTGACTCTCTACAATTCTGCCTAAACTTATTAGACCATAAGACAGAAGAGGAGAATTAGCCCATTCAGCCCATTGAGTGTGCTCAGCCATTCAATCATGGCTGATACGTTTCTCAACCTCATTCTCCTGCCTCCTCTCTACAACCCTCACCAATCAGGAATCTATCCACTGCTGTCTTAAATGCACTCAATGACTTGGCCTCTACAGCTTTCTGCGACAATGAGTTCCACAGATTAACCACCCTCTGGCTGAAGAAATTCCTCCTCATCTCAATTCTAAAGAATCATCTCTTCACTATGAGGCTGTCCTAGTCTCTCCTACTAGTGGAAACATCTTCTCCACGTCCACTCTATTCAGGTCTCTCAGTATTCTCTAAGTTTCAATCAGATCCCTTTCATCCTTCTAAACTCCATTGAGTATAGATGCAGAGTCCTCAACTGCTCTTCAAATGACAAGTCCTTAATTCATGGGATCATTCTTGTGAACTTCCTGTGGAGGCCAGCAAATCTTTCATTAGAAATGGGGCCCAAAACTACTTACAATATTCCAAATGCAATGTGACAATTCCAAATGAGTTTTATACAGTTTCAGCAGAACATTTCTGTTTGTATTCTAGCCCCCAGAAACTCCTGCCATTGCTTCTTCACTGCCAGGCTGCTCTCGCTTATCTTTGTAGTTACCTGAGAGTGGAGCAGGTCAGAGTTATTCTATAGGGAGGTGGAAATATATAAGATAATCAACCAACAATGACAATAACCTTTTTGTTTGTTAGAATCACGCATACCTGAAATGTTGATATAGTGTAGCAGCATGCAAAAATTTAAGCATGATCTAACTTATAGTTTTAATGCAAACTTGGAGCCAGGCAATCCTGGTTTGAAATCTGAATACTAAAACTACTGTTAACCTTTCATTGTACCAAGGCAAATAAAACAAGTAATATTTTAAAGTATGTCAGATGAGTGCATGCACCGTTTGCCACTAGGTGGCAATATTTCACCTTAAACGTCTAAAGTTCAAGCACCATATCTAACAGACATCCATGTCTAACAGAGGATGATTTTCTTCTGTATTCTCTCTTCAAATCCGATTATATTGCTGTCCAGTATCTTAAAATCTACATTTTATTCAGATTTATTTCACTTAAAAGCCTACATTGTTAGAAAGAAGTTACAAACTTGTTAGAAGTAAGTGAACTAAAATAGTAATGGTGCATTCATCAAATCAAGTATGGTGCAAAGTTATATTGCGCAGTTTACTAGGGCAATTGCCACCTTCAGTGCAAATGTAAACTTTTAAGAACAAATGTGAAAGGCAATGTAATTTAGATGCAAATGTGCAAACTGAATTTCTGGGTGTCAAGTACATTAGAATGCAACATTATGAATACATGAATAAGTACATTCTTATTCCAGCCTTTTTGTTTTGTAGGAAAAAAATACTTACTTTCTACAAAAGTCTTGTAATATTTCACTACATTTGGGTGATGCAGCTGCAAAAATAATATGTTGCATTAAAGGAAATTACTTTAAAATAAACTAGCTTGCAAATTCTTTTGGCACCTTTGATTTGCCAATGGCTTTTTGTCATAAACTTCAAATGCAATATAATTCTTGTAGATATGACAAAATGTAGATATGACAAAGACATTTTAAAAAAATAAGTATCAACTTTTTTATGTCACCTGAGGTACAAAAGGTTTTCTGCTATTGACTTATATAACATTTGATGGAAGGTCATCTGCCATTTGTGACAGTATTGGTTGAGGGTTAAATGTACAAAATGACAGCTAGCTCTTCAAATAGTAACCTTAGGATCTTTTAAGTCAGGGAAGCATCTGGCCAAGTCAAAATACAACACCTGCAAGCAAACCTGCTAATTTGATGCTGCTTTCAGATGCTACTCATTTGATTCTGCTTACTCATTGTCATGTTTCAGGTTCAGAAGCTCCATACAAAAATCACCAATAAAAGGAGGAACTTCACATTAAAATAGAGAGACCAGGTTAGAGATCGGCATTATATTGATGAAGACAGAAGAGCGTACTAGATTTCTTTTTGCTTGTGGGATATGTATCTCCCTGGCAAAAAGCACCATTTATTGCCCATACCTAATTGCCCTTGAGAAGATGGTGATAGGCTGCTTTTATGAATGCCTGCAATACGCCTGAGGTAGACACATCCTCGATGCTGTTAGGAAGAGAGAACCAGGTTTTAACAGTGACAGTGAAACAACAGTGATATGATTCTCTGTCAGGATAAAGTGTGACTGGGAGAGAAATTTTCAGGTGGTGATGTTTCCATGCATTTGCTCCCTTTTCCGGGTGGTAGTGGTCACAGGTGCTGTCAAAGGAAGTTTGGCAAGTTGCTGAATTGCACCTTGTAAACGCTACATGCTGCTGCCGCTGTGTGCCCATATTGAGAAAGTGAAAGTTGAAGGTAGTGGATCAAGCAGGTTGTTTTGTTCTGGATGGCGTCGAGCTTCTTGAGTATAGTCAGAGCTCCCTCAAACAGCCAAATTCCTGAATTGTGACCCCTAAATGGTGGACAAGCTTTAGGGAATCAGCAGGAGAGTTAGATGCTGCAGAATTTCTAGTTTCTGATCTGCTCTTGTAGCCACAATATATTTATTGATGGTCCAGTTAATGGTTTCTGGTTAATAGGAACTCCCAAGATGATGATGGTTGGCAATTTAACAATAGCAAAGCTGTTAAATGCCACGGAAAGTTGAGCAGATTTTCTTGTTGCTTGGGACTTGTATGGAATGAATGTTGTTTCCTACCCATTAATTCAAGCCTGACTATATTGCGGGCCTTGCTTCATATGCACATAGACTGTTCCAGTAGCTGGAGTATTGCAGTTGTGCTAAACATTGTGCAATCATCAGCGAATATCTCCGCCTCTGATCTAATGATGGAGAGAAAGTCAATGTTGAAGTATCTGAAGGTGACTAGGCTAGGACATTACCTTGATGAACTCCTGCAGCTAACATGATTAATCTCCACTAACCAAAACTATGCTACTTTGTACTAAATGTGACCCCCAATCAGTGAAGATGCCTGAAGTTGACAGCCACTGTTGTCTTCACTGCCATTTGCACAATCTGTTGCAAAGTTCCATCCTTAATCCAACAGGTGGCATAAAGGCTCTTGCATACAGCTCAATTCACTGAACTATTCATGATTTGGAGATGCCGGTGTTGGACTGGGGTGTACTAACTTTCGGAGCGCTGCTCCTTCATCAGGTTTACAATCACCTGATGAAGGAGCAGCGCTCCAAAAGCTAGTGCTTCCAATTAAACCTGTTGAACTATAACCTGGTGTTGTGTGATTTTTAACTGAAATAATCAGTTTATGAAGAAGGTGCTTAAACACCTTCTTTATCCTTGTCTCCTTTGCTCTCTTTTTGCGGTCTACACATATCTTTCCTGCCTTTTTTGTTGCTGTACTGCTTCCTCTTTCTCGTTGTTTTGAAGTCTCAAGTGTAAGAATGCATTCCCGTGATTATCATATAAAAGCAAACTGCTGGAAATTGGAAACAAAATAGAAAATGCTGAAGAGACTCAGCAGGTCTGACAGCATCTAGGAAGAGATGAACTGTTAACATTTTGAGACCAATGTATTCTGAAGAAGTCACATCAGACTTGAAACATTAACTGTGTTTCTCTCCACAGATACTGCCAGACCTGCTAAATTTCATAGAATGATATAGTACAGAAAAGGTCCATCAGCCCACCATGTCTGTACTGCCAACATTATGCTAAAACTACGCTAATCCCCTTCCCAGTACTAGGCCCATAGCTTTGAATGTTATAACATTCCAAATACACTTCCATGTACTTTTTAAAGGTTGCAAGGTTATCTGCCTCACCTACCCTTCCAGGCAATACATTCCAGAGCACCACCACCTTTTGGGTGAAAGTAGTTTTTCTAAAATCCATTCTAATCCTGCCTTCCATCTTTAAAAGTGTGCACCCTTGATATTGAGCCTTCAACCCAGGGAACAGCTGCTTTCTAACCTCTCTCCCCATGCTCTCATAATCTTATACACCTCAATCAGGAACCCTCCCCTCAACGTTCTCTGCTCCAAAGAAAATAACCTGAGCTTATCCAATCCAATTTCATAGCTAAAGCACTCTATCCCAGACAACAACCTGGTAAATTTTCTTTGCATCCCCTCCAGTGCATTGACATTCTTCCTACTGTGTGATGACCAATACTGCACATTGTATTGGCCTTAGCTGGAGTACTAAGTCCTGCACGTTTCCAACATAACCCCTCTGCTCTTATTATTTACGCTTCAACTGATAAGTCAACTGCCCTTATGCCAACTTAACCTGTCCTGCCATCATCAGAAACCTGTAGACAAGGAATCCAGGATCCCTCTGTTCTTTTGAGATTTCCACCATTCATCAAGTACTCTCTTCACTTGTTACTTCTTCCAGAGTGGTTCACCTCACACTTTTAAGGGCTAAATTTAATCTTATTCTGACCTGCCCATCTGACCAAAGTGGTCATATGCTCTTGCAAATTAAGATCATCTTCCTCACTGTCAACCACCCTGCTAAGCTTTGTGTCATTCGCAAACTTACTTATCACCACCTAACCCCATATTTTCACCTACATCATTTATATATATATCATGAACAATAAGGCACCTAGCACTAATCTCTGTGGTATGCCATTGGACACTGGCTACCACCACTCTCTGTCACTCACTGCCAAGCCAATCTTGGATCCAATTTGTCAAGTTACACTGGATCTGATCTTTTTTATCTTCTTCATCAGTCTCCCACAATGAACACTGTCAAAGGCCTTGCTGAAATCCATATAAACTACATCAACTATACTAACCTCAACGACACACTTGGTCACCTCCTCTCAAAACTCAACCAGAATTGTTAGGCATGCCCTCCCCTGACAAAGCCCTGCTGATAATTCCTGAGCAAACCTTGCCTCTATAAATACAGGGGAGAAAGTGAGGTCTGCAGATGCTGGAGATCAGAGCTGAAAATGTGTTGCTGGAAAAGCGCAGCAGGTCAGGCAGCATCCAGGGAACAGGAGAATCGACGTTTCGGGCATAAGCCCTTCTTCATTCCTGAAGAAGGGCTTATGCCCGAAACGTCGATTCTCCTGTTCCCTGGATGCTGCCTGACCTGCTGCGCTTTTCCAGCAACACATTTTCAGCTCTATAAATACAGATCAGTTCTCTCCTTCAGAATTTCTCTAATAATTTCCCTTCCACTGATGAGAGATTCATTGGTCTGTAATTCCCAGATTTATCTTTACCACCCTCTTGAAAGGTGAAACCACATGAGATCTCCTCCAGTCTTCTGGCACCTTGCCTATGGTAAGAGAGAAATTAAAAATGTTGGTCGAGGCCTCAGTGATTTCCTCCCTCATCACCCAGGCAGTCTAGGATATAATTCTTCTGGAACTGGGAACTGATTTATTTTTAAGCCCGCTGCATCACCAATACCTCCTTACTCCTTATTTGAATCTCCTCACAGACCATTTTCCTGAATTCTATATTTACATTCTCTTTTGCCTAAGTGAAGAGAGATGTGAAATATCTAACATTCTACCAATGTCCTCTGGCTCCATGCACAGATTTCCTCCTTAATCCCTAATAGGCTCTAGTTTTTCTTTGTTTATTCTCTTCCTTGATATACTTCGCCCTAATCTTGCCCACCAGTGTTTCTTCATGCCTCATCTTTGCTCTCCTAATTGTTTTCTTAAGTTCCCCCCTGCACATTCTATGCTTCACTATGGCTTCCATTGAGTTGCTCCCTTTGTTCTTATTATATACTGCTTTTTTCCCCTTTTTATCCAGCTCTGAATATTTCTAGACATCTGGGGTTCTCTGGGCTTGTTGCTCTTACATTTCACCCTAAAGGGAATATGTTGAGTCTGTACACTCCCCAATTACATTTTGAATACCCCACCCCCTCTGCTCTGCTATAAATTTACCCTCAACTAAATGTTCCCGGTCTACTTTGGCCAGTTACTGCCTTGCTTTAAATAAAGTGTGTCTTTCTCCAATTCAAATATCTTTTGCAGACCATTTTTTTCCTTTTCCATAATAAACTTAAAACCATCACTAAAATGCCCTCCTACCACCACTTCGAACACTTGCCTGACTTCACTCCTCAAAATTAGGTCCAGCACTGCACCATTCCTTGTCAAACCTTCTACATTTTGATATTAAAAAGCTTTCCTGAATATATTTCAAGAAATCTGCCACCAAACCCTTTATACTATAATTAAGTTTAGATCCTCTAATAAAATTATCCTTATATTGTTTTTACACAACCAAGTGAATTGTCTCCATATATGCTCCTCAATTCCCGAGACTATTTGGGGGCCTATATTATACTTGTATCAGTGTGACTACCCCATTTTCATTCCTAACCTCTACCCACAAAGCTTCATTTGAGGACTCTTCTAAGATATTGTCCCTTCTTACTGCAGTAATTAATTCCTTAACTAATAATGGGACACCACCTCCTCTTTTACACCCTCTCTTGTCTTGCCTGAAGTTGATACATACTCTGGAAGTTGATTTGGCCATCCAACCGCATTTTACATCCCTGAAACGCAACATGACTGAACTCCTTCTGCCTCGGTTCCTTTTTTAAGGTATACTGTGTCACTACTGAATTGGTGCATTGTGTCCCCTGCTCCCACCTAACTAGTTAAACTTCTCCTCATAGCACTAGCCAAAACCCTTCTGTAAGGTTGTTGGTCCCATTTGGGTTCAGGTGCAGACTGTCCCGCTTGTAGAGGTCCCATCTTCCCTAGAAATGGTCCCAATGGTCTGGGAATCAAATACTTTTCTTCCTATTTCAATTCTTGAACTAAGCATTCATCTGCTGTTTTGTCTATTTCTGTACTCACTAGCACGTGGAACCAGGAGTTCAGAGATTACAACCTTTGAGATCCTGCTTTTTAATCTTCTGCCTAGTAGCCTTAACTCTTGATGTAAGCCCTCATCCCTCATTCTAAGTATAATTGGTTGTACCATAATCTCTGCCTCATCACCCTCCACCTACAAGATGCCCTGTAGCTGCTCAGTGACTTCCTTGACCTTGACAACAGGGAAGCAACACACCATTCTGGAGACCCTCCTGCAGCCATAGAAACATCCCTCTGTTCCCCGAACTAATGAATCCCCTATTACTATTGCTCCACTTTTCATCTTACCCGCTTCTGTATAGTCACACTCCGTATGCTATCTTTTTTAAAATTTATTAATTTTGTGGAATATGGGCATCGCTGGTTGGCCAGTAGTTATTGTCCACATCCCTATTTGCCCTTAAGAAGATGATAGTGAGGTGCCTTCTTGAACTGCTGCAGTCCACTTCCTGTGGGTTGACCCACAATGCCATTAGGGAGGGAATTCCAGGATTTTGACCCAGCAACAGTGAAGGAACAATGATATATTTCCAAGTAAGGATGATGAGTGACTTGGAAGGGAACTTGAAGGTAGTGGTGTTCCCATATGCCTGTTGTCCTTGTCCTTCTAGAAGGAAGTGGTCGTGGGTTTGGAAGGTGCTGTCTGAGGATCTTTGGTGAATCTCTGCAGCACAATTTGTAGATAGTATACATACTGCCACTGACCATCAGTGGTGAAGGGGGTGGATGCTTGTGGAAGTAGTGCCAATCAAATGGGCTGCTTTGTCCTGCATGTTATCAAGCTTTTTGAGAGTTGTTGAGACTGCACTCATCCAGGCAAGTTGGGAGTATTCCACCTCACTCCTGACTTGTGCCATGTAGATGGTGGAAAGTTTTCAAGAATCAGGAGGTGAGTTACTCGCTGCAGTATTTTTTGCTTCTGACTTGGTCTTGTAGCTACTTTCTGCAGTCTCTTTAAGAATCAGCAGCCTCATCAGCTTTCAAAATGGAAAACCAATTCATGAGTGGGACCCCAGGGAACTCTTGCGCTCCCTTTTTTCATTCAGTCCCTTGATCTGTGATGTGACCACCTCAGTGTCTCCAGCTGCTGCTTGAGTTCTGAAACCAGTATTTCTTCAGCATTTTCTGCTTTGTTTTTGTTCTCATGATTCTCAAAAGTACAAAAGTGAATCCTTGAAACTGTTTCTGAAACAAACTCGTTCTAAAATATTTTAATACCAATATGGGAAAGCCACCTATCAACATAGACTAGCAGGATTTGTTCGGTGGCATCAGAAATTGAGGATTCAGAAACCTGCAGATACAAACTTCATGAAAACCCCATGATTCAGGTGGAAATTCTAAATAACATGTTAAAATAACTTCTGCATTTTTTTCAGATAATTGCCTAGGATGCCCAAAACTAATATGGTGTTAGGAATACTTTGTCATGTTGCAGAAGTGCACAATTTTGTTTTGGTTTATGTTTGACCTGAAAAATGCCCAACTCTCCATCCCTCTGGCTTCAAACCAAGTATCAAAAGTGCCAAATCTCTTTTGCTTTACTTCACTGAATAAAGCCTAATATTTTACTCTTCACCTTCTTAGATACCTTTGAGATCAAGGATAATTTGCAATACTCTGGAGTTGTGGGTCCCAGGTGATTAAATAGTCCAAAGTTGGATATGTATACCCTGCCACAGGTGGGGCTGGTGGTGCTTCATGAGAAGGGTGGGTGGTATGCTTGGGTCTTTACAGGCTCCTTCTGCTGTTTATACTTGGCCTACACTTGGGCTTGTCAGAGATGCTTAAAATGGTTACCACCGTTGCAGATGCTTCTTCTCCAGTTTGGGCGGTCTTGAGCAAGAGATTCCCATGAGTCGGTGGGCTGTTGCATTTTTTTAAGAAGGCTTTGAGGATGTCCTTGAAGCATTTCCTCTGCCTTCCTGATAACCACTTAAAATGACAAAGTTCAGAATAGAGAGCTAATTTGGGGATTTTTGTGTGAGGCATGCTCAATTGATTGAGTGTAACTAGTATCTTGATACTGGCCTGAGAGAGGAATGATACTGATGGAACATCTATGCTGCCACTGGATTTTCAGAAAATTTCAGAGGTATCATTAATGATAATTTGCTTGAGATTTGAGGTGTCTGCTGTATGTTGTCTACATCTCCAATACATACAGTCTGCCCTACAGACTATGAGCTTGGCACGGGTTTGAGGTCTTTTCAATCAAATTCTCTGTTCCTCAGATAGCCAAAGAGCGCTCTAGAGATGAAGTTAAATTTCATTGTTGGTGCTTGTCCTTACTGAAATGAGGCTTCCACTGTATGAAAACTGATCCATATTGTTCTGTGGTTCACATTTGGAGTAGGGAGACAATGTTGCCCAGCAGGCTTGATCTTTTGTCTTCTGAAGGTTTAACTTTAAGCCCATTATCTTATACAGCTCCATGATTGCACTGATGATGGTTTGCAGCTCAGCCTTCTATGCAGCTTATATACAAGTGTTGTATAAGTACTGCAGCTCGATGTCAGAGGTTTGGGTTGTTTTGATTCTGGACAGGAAATGATGTAGGCTGAGTAGTTTTCTACACATCCTGTAGTGAGCTCCATCCAGTGTGAAGCTTCATGGAAATGGGGTGGAGTGTTCCAGATCAGGACTATGGAAAAAAGCATTGGTGCTACGATGGGGATAGCCTGTAGCAGATCTATTGGTGAGGATCACCATGCAACAGAGGGAGGATGCCAGCATCCAAATTTGAGGGTGCTGCATAAACCTTCTCAGTTAACAGTCAAAGAGTATTATTACGGTCAAAGAAAGTAATGTATTGAGGTTGCTGTTGCTCTCTGCACTTTTCTCAAGACTTGTCTTGCTGTGAAGATCATATCCACTATTCCTCTGAATGAACAGAATTTGCACTGTTACTCTGGGAGAAGAGATGATTGAGATGGATTCTTGTAATAACTTTCCCTGTGGTGGATAGCAGGAGTGATATTGTATTCAGTCTGTCTTGAAGTTAGTCACAATAACAGTCTCTTAGAGACCATCTAGCATACTCTGCACCTTCCAGATGAGGGAAATGCGGCTATGTATTATGCCAAGAATGCTCCTCCTTTATTTCAGCATTCCAGTGTTTATTTCATCAATGTTGATAATCTTGTTAGTTCTCAACTGTCAGAATGGCCTTTTCAACTTAATTTCAGGCTGAGATTGTGCTGAGATGGTTTGGAGCGCCATGTTGTGGGATGAGGCTCAGAGCACTCATGCTAACGACTGGGTTTAGTTCAGGAAACTCATCAAAGTACTCCTGCCAACAGCGCTAACTGCCTCCTCATCATTGATAAGTGCCACACTGATCTTAGCTCACAGTACAATTGGGCTTTGGGTGCTTTGGCTATAGATGGCCTTGAATACACTGACTGACCCATGGCAGCTGGCAAGTTGCTGAATTTCCTGAGGTTTTTCCATCCAACATCTGTTCTCATGGCCATGAGATTTTGGTAAACTGCAGCTTTCATTTGTATGTAGACCTGCTTCCTTTCCCTTAATGTTTAGTTGTGCTTCTAGATCATGAGTATCTTAAATGTGTGATTTCCTGGATCTCCAGATTGTTCTTGGACCGGGTTAAAGGAGGTAGCAGAGTAGTTTAGGCAATGATTGGTCCAGCAGTCAGCAGCTGTTGTTGGTGATGAGGACATCCTTACAGTCTCTTGCTTGATGTAGTGAAGGAAGTGACAATGACTGAAGCAAGGGTGTTGCCATGAGGTCTTGTATTTGCATCTCTAAGACGAAAGGGTGTTCAATATGAACAGATCATGTTCTGGGAACATAAACCCACATCCACCAATCCACCCATCCTTGCTTGATGAGCAATTATACACCAACTAAATATTCATTCCTTCTTCTGACTTAATCAATTGCATACCAGTACGCTGAAAGAAGTTAGGGAAGAAATTGCAGGGCCTCCAGCAAAGATATTTGTATCATCTACAGCTGTAGGTGAGGTGCTATAAGATTGGAAGGTGGCTAATGCCAAGCCTTTACTTAAGAAAGGCTGCAAAGTGAAGCCTGGGAATGATAAATCTGTGAGTCTGACATCAGTGGTAGATAAGTTGTTGGAGGGGTTTCTGAGAGATAGGATTTACATGTATTTGAAGAAGCAAGTACTGTTTAAGGATAGTCAGCATGGCTTTGAACGTGGGAAATAGTTTCTCACAAACTTGATAGAGTTTTTTGAGGACATACCCAAAAAGGTTGATTGAAGGCAGAGCGGTAGGCATTGTCTACATGGACTTTAGTAAAGCCTTTGACAAACTGGAGGGAAAGTTAGAACAAGGGAAGTCAAGAAAGACAATGATGCAGAAAACTCAGAAAGGGATCATGCTGTAAGGTTGAGTGAAATAGGAGTTGATGGGAACGGTGAGGGCAGTAACAAATTAAAAATACTATACATGAATGCACGAAGCATTAGAAATAAAATGGATGAGCTTGAGGCTCTTTTGGAAATTGGCTGATACGATATTGTGGGGATAACTGAGATGTGGCTTCAAGTGGACAGGGCCTGGGAAATGAATATTCAAGGCTACACGTGCTATCGTAAGGACAGATTGATGGGCAGAGGGGGTGGGGTGGCCATGTTGGTAAGGGATGATATTCAGTCCCTTGCGCGGGGGGACCTAGAATCAGGGGATGTAGAGTCAGTGTGGATACAGCTGATAAATACTAAGGGTAAAAAGACCCTCTTGGGAGTTATCTACAGGCCGAAATCTTTGAGGAGAAAGTGAGGTCTGCAGATGCTGGAGATCAGAGCTGAAAATGTGTTGCTGGAAAAGCGCAGCAGGTCAGGCAGCATCCAAGGAACAGGAGAATCGACGTTTCGGGCATAAGCCCTTCTTCATTCCTGAAGAAGGGCTTATGCCCGAAACGTCGATTCTCCTGTTCCCTGGATGCTGCCTGACCTGCTGCGCTTTTCCAGCAACACATTTTCAGCAGTTATCTACAGGCCCCCAAACAGTAGTCTGGATGTTGGATGTAAGTTAAATCAGGAGCTGAAATTGGCCTGTCGCAAAGATGTCACTACAGTTGTTATGGGGGTTTTTCAACATGCAGGTGGACTGGGAGAATCAGGATGGTATTGGACCTCAAGAAAGAGACTTTGTGGAGTGCCTCAGAGATGGATTCTTAGAGCAGCTGGTGCTGGAGCCGACCAGGGAGAAGGCAATTCTGGATCTGGTATTGTGTAACGAACCGGAATTGGTCAGGGACCTCGCAGTGAAGGAGCCATTGGGAAGTAGTGACCATAATACAATAAGCTTCAATCTGCAATGTGAGGGAGAGGGTACAATCGGAAGTGACAATATTTCTGTTGAATAAAGGGAACTACGGAGCTATGAGGGAGGAGCTGGCCAAAGTTCAATGGTGCAATACCTTAGCAGGGATGATAGTGGAGGAACAATGGCGGATATTTCTGTGTATAATGCAGAAGTTGCAGGATCAGTTCATTCCAAAAAGGAAGAAAGATCCTAGGAGGATGCATGGGTGGCCGTGGCTGACGAGGGAAGTTAAGAAACATATAAGGTTAAAAGAGAAAAAGTATAACATAGCAAAGATAAGTGGGAAAACAGAGGACTGGGAAGCTTTTAAAGAACAACAGAGGATTACTAAGAAGGAAATACGCAGAGAAAAAAATGAGGTACGAAGGTAAACTGGCCAATAATATAAAGGAGGATAATAAAAGTTTTTTTAGGTATGTGAAAGGCAAAAAAATGGTTAAGACTAAAATTGGGCCCTTGAAGACAAAAACAGCAGAATTATATTACGGGGAACAAAGAAATGGCAGAAGAATTGAATTGGTACTTCAGATCTGTGTTCACTGGAGAAGATACAAGCAATCTCCGAGGTAACAGTGGCTGAAGGACCTGAACTTAAGGGAATTTATATTTGCCAGGAATTGGTGTTGGAGAGACTGTTAGGTCTGAAGGTTGATAAGTCCCCGGGGCCTGATGGTCTACATTCCAGGGTACTGAAGGAGGTGGCTCGAGAAATCATGGATGCGTTGGTGATTATTTTCCAGAGTTCAATAGATTCGGGATCAGTTCCTGCGGATTGGAGGGTGGCTAATGTTATACCACTTTTTAAGAAAGGTGGGAGAGAGAAAGCAGGAAATTATAGACCAGTTAGTCTGACCTCAGTGGTGGGAAAGATGCTGGAGACTATTATAAAGGATGAAATTATGACACATCTGGATAGTAGTAACAGGATAGGTCAGAGTCAGCATGGATTTATGAAGGGGAAATCATGCTTGACTAATCTTCTGGAATTTTTTGAGGATGTAACTCTGAAGATGGACGAGGGAGATCCAGTAGATGTGTACCTGGACTTTTAGAAAGCTTTTGATAAAGTCCCACATAGGAGGTTAGTGAGCAAAATTAGGGGGCATGGTATTGGGGGCAAAGTACTGACTTGGATTGAAAGTTGGTTGGCTGTTAGGAAACAAAGGGTAGTGATAAACGGCTCCATTTCGGAATGGCAGGCAGTGACCACTGGGGTACCGCAGGGATCAGTACTGGGACCGCAGCTTTTTACAATATATGTTAATGATATAGAAGATGGTAGTAGTAATTACATTAGCAAATTTGCTGATGATACTAAGCTGGGTGGCAGGGTGAAATGTGATGAGGATGTTAGGAGATTACAGGGTGACCTGGACAAGTTAGGTGATTGGTCAGATGCATGGCAGATGCAGTTTAATGTGGATAAATGTATGGTTATCCACTTTGGTGGCAAGAACAGGAAGGCAGATTACTACCTAAATGGAATCAATTTAGGTAAAGGGGCAGTACAGAGAGATCTGGGTGTTCTTGTACACCAGTCAATGAAGGTAAGCATGCAGGTACAGCAGGTAGTGAAGAAGGCTAATAGCATGCTAGCCTTCATAACAAGAGGGATTGAATATAGAAGCAAAGAGGTTCTTCTGCAGCTGTACAGGTCTCTGGTGAGACCACACCTGGAGTACTGTATGCAGTTCTGGTCTCCAAATTTGAGAAAGACATTCTGGCTATTGAGGGAGTGCAGCGTAGGTTCACGAGGTCAATTCCTGGAATGGTGGGATTATCTTACACTGAAAGACAGGAGCAACTGGGCTTGTATACCCTTGAGTTTAGAAGACTGAGAGGGGATCTGATTGAGACATATAAGATCATTAAAGGATTGGACACTCTCGAGGCAGGAAACATGTTTCCGCTGATGGGTGAGTGCCGAACCAGAGGACACAGCTTAAAAATACGGGGTAGACCATTTAGGACAGAGATGAGGAGAAACTTCTTCACCCAGAGAGTGGTGGCTGTGTGGAATGCTCTGCCCCAGAGGGCAGTGGAGGCCCAGTCTCTGGATTCATTTAAGAAAGAGTTGGATAGAGCTCTCAAGGATTGTGGAATCAAGGGTTATGGAGATAAGGCAGGAACAGGATACTGATTAAGGATGATCAGCCATGATCATATTGAATGGTGGTGCAGGCTCGAAGGGCAGAATGGCCTACTCCTGCACCTATTGTCTATTGTCTATTGACAAGGTTCTGCAATGATAAGACTGATTTGTAAAGTTATATCACATGGATTCATGGTGAGCTTGCTAATTGAGTAGAACATTGGCTTGATGCTAGGAGACAGGGATAGTGGTGGAGGGTTATTTTTCAGACTGGAGACTTGTGACCAGTGGTGTTCCACAGGGATCAGTGCTGGGTCCACCTTTGTTTGTCATTTATATAAACAATTTGAATGAAAATTTAGGAGGCATGGTTAGTATACTCGCGGATGACACCCAAATTGGTGGTATAGTCGACAGTGAAGATTACAAATGAATCTTGATCAATTAGGCAAATGTGCGGAGGAGTGGCAGTTGGAGATTAATTTGGATAAAACAAGGGCAGGACTTACACAGTTAATGGCAGGGCTGTGGGTAGTGTAGTCGAACTGAAAGACCTATCGGTTCAGGTACATAGTTGTTTGAAAGTTGCATCACAGATTGACAGGGCGGTTAAGAAGGCATTTAGCCTTCACTATTCAGACCGTTGAGTATAGAAATTGTCATGTTGAGGTTGTACAGAACACTAGTGTGGCCACTTTTAGAGTACTATATTCAGTTCTGATTGCTCTGCTAAAGGAAGGATATTATTAAATTGGAGAGGGTTCAGAAAAGAGTTACCATGATGTTGCCAGGACTGGAGGGTTGAGTAGGTGAAAGTGAGGACTATAGATGCTGGATATCAGAGTCAAAACGTGTGGAATTGGAAAAGCACAGCAGGTCAGGCAGAATCCGAGGAGCAGGAGAGTTGACATTTCAAGCATAAGCCCTTCATCAGGAATGTCGGGGGGAGGGGGAGAGGCAAGAGGACTGAGAGACAAATGGGAGGGGGCTGCAGCTGGGGAGAAGGTAGCTAGGAAGGCGATAGGTAGATGAAGCTGGTGGATAATGGTAACAGGTCAGAGCAGAGGTGGAGCCGATAGGTGGGAAGGAAGATGGACCGGTAGGACAGTTCAAGAGGGCGGTGCCGAATTGGAGGGTTGGATCTGGGATAAAGTGGGGAAACGTGAAATGAGAAGCTAGTGAAATTGACATTGATTCCGTTTGGTTGGAGGTTCACAAGAGGGAAGATGAGGTGTTCTTCCTCCAGGCATCAGGAGGCTAGGATTTGGCGGTAGAGGATGCCCAGGACTTTCATGTCCTTGGTGGAGCGGGAGAGGGAGTTGAAGTGATCAGCCACTGAGTGGTGAGATTGTTTAGTGCATGTGTCCCAGAGATGTTCTCTGAAATGTTCCGCAAGTTGGCGTCCTGTCTCCCCAATGTAGAGGTGACCACATCGAGAGCAACAGATACAGGAGGTATTTGGTGGCACAGGAAAATCTCTGCTGGATGTGGAAGGATTCTTTGGGGCCTTCGATGGAGGTGTGGCCGCAGGTTTTACACCTCTTGCGGTGGCAAGGAAAGATGCTTGTTATGGAGGGTGGGTTGGTGTGGGGCGTGGACCTAATGAGTAGTCACAGAGGGAATGGTCTCTGCAGAATGCTCGCAGAGGGAATGGTGAGTTATAAGGAAAGGCTGGGGTGTTTTTCACTGTAGAGTAGGAGACTGAGAGGTGAACTTATAGAGGTTTATAAAATCATGACGGGCATAGATAAGGTGAATAGTAAAGATATTTTTCCTCAGGTCAAAACTAAGGGGCATATTTCTAAGGTGAGAGGAGAGTGATTTAAAAGGGACCTGAGGAGCAACCTTTTCACAGAGAGTGGTTCATACGTGGAAAGAACTGCCAGAAGAAGTGGTAGATGCAGAACCAGTTACAACATTTAAAAGATATTTGGACAGATAAATGAGTAGAAAAGATTTAGAGGGATATGGGCCAATTGTAGGCAAGTGGAACTAGTTTCGTTTGGGAAACTTGGTCGGCATGAATGAGTTGGACCAAAGGGTCTGTTTCCATGCTATTTGATTCTATGACTACGCTGATGCCCCATGACAATGGTGCATGCCATCTGCAAGATGCTCACCAATACTGGTTTAACAGTGCCTCCCAAATCTGTTATGTCTACCACGTAAAAGGGCACAGGTAAAGGGCAATGAGAAAACCATCTGCAGATTGTAATGTATGTCATGTATAGCCTAACTTGAATATATATTGCTATACTTTCATTATTGCTGGTAAAAATCATAAAACTCCTTCAGTAATGTTTTGGGTGTAACTTTGTGATGTACTGCAACAGGTCACAAAGTAGGCTCAAACCCCCAACTCAATGGCAACTGGCAGTAATGTCATCAATGTCCACAACGCCCATCAATGTCCACATCCCACAATGAATGATAAAAGATTAATATTTTAAATACATGAAACAAAATGTGTTCATTTCACTTGTATGATAATTAAACCGGTGTAATTCTCTATGCATTGATGCATTCTTACTAGAAACCTCCACAAAATGACATTCTCAAATTATTACAAATACACAGTTCACTCAAAAAGATTAATAATTTTATAATGTACTGTTTATATGAAACAAGAGCAGCCATTATATTTCTTCTCAGGAAGGACAAATAAAATGCACCTGTTCTCGAATTATTGTGAGTTCAGACACAATTTTCTCTACACTGCTGTCACGGTCTTTTTTGTCTTTTCCAAAAGCTGGGTTGTGCAAATTAACTTCTTTCATTGCTAGCAGATTCTGTCCACTGTATTTCCTAACCTGTAGATTCAAGAAGAGATCTAAAGTATACCCTTAATCTGTCTGTTGTAGAAAGCCAACAAAATATTACAATAAAAAGAAAGGCTTACCTTACAAACATTACCAAATGCTCCACTCCCAAGATAGTCTAAAATGGCATAATTACCAATAAACTTTGTTGGGGCTTTATTTTGGTTAACGCCTTCTATATTTTCAGTGATTTGTTTTAGTTCATCAGTCTAGGTAGAAAACCATAATACAAGTTACAAATGTTCGATGGAGAAAAAGAACCTTGAAGATAGATTAGTTGAATTAGAGTTCATCACTTACAGTTAAAGAGTTCAACTTAGTTACCAAGTTTTCATATGCACGGATGTCACGGACATAATGTCCAACATCAATGAACATCTCAAACATGTCAGGAGGAAATAATCTGCATTTAAGAAATCTCAGTGTCAGTAAATCACAGAAGTTTTGACATTAAAAGACGTGATACAAACTTATAGGGTAGGAAAAGTAAGTACATTTTTTTCTGCACAGAATTAAATCCATGGAGATATTCTTGTATAGAAGCATATAAAATAGGAGCAGGGATAGGTCATTCGGCCCTTCGAGCCTGTTCCGCCATTCAATATGATCATGGCTGATCATCCAACTCAGTACCCTGTACCCACTTTCTGCCCATACTCCTGAATCCCTTTAGCTCGAAGAACTATATTGAACACTTTCTTGAAAATCTTCTATGTTTTAGCTTGAACCTTGTTCTGTGGTGCAGAATTCAGGCTCACCATTTTCTGGGTGAAGAAATTTATCTTCATCTCAGCCATAAATGACCTACCCTGTATCCTTAAATTATGAGCCCTGGTTTTCAAAACCCTGGTTATTGGGAACATCCTTCTTGTACTTAATCTGTCCTGTTAGAATTTTCTAGATTTCTGTAAGATCCCCTCACTCTTCTAAACTCCACTATATATAGTCCTAACTTTATACGTCAAGTCCTGCCATCCCAGGAGTGTCTGATAAACCTTTGTTGCACTACCTTCATCTTTCCTCAGGTAAGGTTACAAAAACTGCACACAATGCTCCAGGTGTGGTCTCACTAAAGTCTTGTACAATTACAACAAGAAATCCCTGCTCCTGTACTTGAATCCTCTTATTATGAAGGACAACATACCATTTATCTTCTTAATCAACTATTCCCCCAAATGCTTACTTTCAGCAACAGGTGTGCACGGAAACCAGGTATTGTACCTTCCCATTTCCCAATATATCAGCATTCTGACAATAATCTTCCTTCCTGATTTTGCTACCAAAGTGGATAAACTCACAACTATCTACGTTACACTTCATCTGCCATGAATTTTCACTCACTCAGCTTGCCAACATCATACTGAAGCATCTCTGCATCCTCTTCACAGTTCTCCCTCCCATCAAGCTTTGTGTCATCTGAAAACTTGGAGACATTATATTTAGTTCCCTCATCTAAATTATTAATATATATTGTGTTTAGCAGAGGTCTAAGCACTGATCCCTATAGTACACCACTTGTCACTGTCTGCCATATGAAAGAGGACCTGTGTATTCCTACTCTTTGTTTCCTGTTTGCCAAACACTTGGGACCCTGGTGCTGTGAGGCAGCAGTGCTAACCACTGAGCCACTGTGCTGCCTACTTCTTTATACATGCGTGCACACAAACCCAATCATATGTGCCTTAATTTTAATGCCAATTTCTTACGTAGGAACTTATCAAATGTCTTCTGAAAATCCAAGTAAACCACATCCATTGGCACTCCTTATCAACTCGACCTGTTGCATCCTTGAAAATTCCATTAGATTTATCAAATATGATTTTCTTTTCATAAATCCATGCTGACTCTGTCCAATTCTGTCACTGCTTTCCAAGTACTCTGCTATTTAATCTTTTATAATGGACTCTAGTATTTTCCCCACTAACTATGTCAGACAGTTCATAATTCGTCGTTTTCCCTCGATGGCCTTTTTTAAACAGTGAAGTTGCATTCGTGAATCCAATCCAAAGGAACTGTTCCAGAGTCTACAGAATCTTAAAAGATGATTACCAGTGCATCCACTATTTCTAGGGCCACTTCCTTCAGTATTCTTGGATGCAGATTATCAGGACGAGGACATTTATTGGGCTTTAATCCCACCAATTACGCCAAAACCTTTTCCCTATTCATACTAATTTCCTTCAGCTCTTCCCTCTCACTGGATCCCATGTTCTCCAACATTTTTAAGACATTACTTGTGTTCTCCTTTGTGAGTAAAGGACCAAAATACATATTTAGTTGCCATCTCTTTGCTTCCCATTGTAACTTGCCCTGTTGCTGATTGTCTTCACTAATCTTTATCTCTTCATATATGTATACAAGTTTTTACAATCAGTTTGTAAGTTCTCTGCATGCTTACAGTCACACACTATTTTCACCTCTAAATCAAGCCATTCCCTCCTTTGTTGAAATCAAAATTGTTTCCAATCCCCAAGTCTGCTGCTTTTTTGACTAATTTGTATGCCCTTACTTTGGATCTAATATTATCCCTAATATCCCTTAATAGCAATGATTGGACCACCTTTCCTGTTTTGATTTTTGTGCCAGACAGAAATGAGAAATTGTTGCAGTTCATCCATGTGTTCTTATCCAACATCATTCTTTAAAGTAACATTCCCCCAACTTATCATAGTCAGCTTGCACTTCACAATCATAGTTTCCTTTGTTTAGATTCAAGCCCCTAGTCTCAAAATCAACAACATCTGAACAAAGAATTCTATTATATTATAGTCACTCTTCCCTGAGGGGCCTCATGTGCTAGATTGCCAATATATTGTTAGATATAAGTAGTTCTTGTTAGGACTGTGTCTCTTTAGTTTGTGTTTTTAAAAACTGGGAACTGAAATGAAAAAGAACTGTTTTTAAAGATGTATTGCAAAGAGTGGCTGCTTTTTTGACATCAAGTAACTTGATGATCACGGCAGGCACTGTAATCAGCTTTTGAACAAGCAGTAATTCAAGTTCAGATTGAAGACAGTCTAAAGCCAAGGATGAGTATTGATGCAGCTCATGTTGGCAACAAAAGTTGATTGGACTCTGCACTAGTGACAGTTATCAATGACATAGATCTTTTGTTTGCCAACAACTGTGTGACTGATTTGCGAGTAGCTGAACAACTTGGAGCTGGAAACAAGTTACAGAGACATAGAGAGTGAGAAAAGGAAATGTGCAGATCTGCTTCCAGTCCAGAAGCTGCTTGTTCTCTGCAGTCAAAAACTCAATTTGAACCTAGAAGGAAATTAGTTACCTTTCCTGAAGAAGTCACTGCAAGCTACATCTTTTGAATTGATGAATCAGAGACATCTTCCAAGTGAATCAGCTGCTCTGTATTTCTTAAAAGCCAGTGGAAGCATCCAGAAAAAAAGACATCTAAATAAGAGATCTGGCTAGCTGAAGAAGGATCATCAAAACACTGGAACCGGGAAGCTGAGACCATTGAACTGACTTTCCAATTTTTTTACCTCTCCCAATAATCTACTTTCTCAATTAGCATGCGTGCACGTGTGTGAGTGTGTAGGGGCTGTAAAAGGGAGGCTTATAAATAGATTAGACTCTTAGTAGCTTATATGCCAATGGTTTATATGTTTATTTGTAGCTGTAGTCAAATTACTTGTAATAAATGGTAATCTGGTCTATGCTTTCTATCAACCTTGGTCTTAAATCCAGGTATTGTGTGTACTTTAAAAAAAGACTTTAACATTTGGCACAACTACAGGAATAGCAGAATTTAATTTATAGCTTGCTACCCCACTTGCTGTTCCATGTACTAACCTACAAGATGGCAAACTGAAAAATAAATGGTCCCAAAATACATGTGGCCTGATTTTTGAGTGCTGAACCATAATTTGCAGTATAACCAACTTGTTCTGCCTGAAATGGGTAAGACACAAATTTGTTGATACATCTCATCTGCATGATTTTAGTGCTATTTCCTGTACCTCCAGGCAAATTCTGTACAATGCAGGAGTGAGAGAGGCAATCATAAGAACAGAGAGAGAGTTTTGGAGTCAGAGGGCACAAAATAATGTTTTTTAAAAGTGATTTCAAACAACTAATTCAAACAACTACAACACAACACTCAAGAAATTTTGTACCACATGAATTACAAGAAAATGGAAATGCCTGAAAAGGAGGAGAGATCCCATTTTTAACTTATAAAAGATAGATGCATTTTCAAAGCTTTTCAATTACATCTGCACTGTTTTTCAAGAAAAGAAAGTAAGAGATGATGATGATTAAAAAATTAGCAATGTTGTTTCCTCCTTTGTGATGAGTCTCTTTCTCAAAGGTAGTATGGATGGACAATAAATGGCCTTGCTAATGACTATCTTTTTTCTAGAATGAGCGTTTCTAGAAACAAAATATGAGTTTAGATAGTTGGAGAATTGGAGTTGGAGGTGAGAGTATAAAGGATGGAAAGTCACACCAGACTCCTGTTTGATCACTCTCTGGCTGGAAACTGCACATTGTGAACAATAGAGTATTTTTGGAAAATAAAGTTATCTGTTGCTGATAGAAAATATTAAAAAGTGGAAATCGCCAATGTGTACGGCGACAAATATATGTCAGTTCAAAACAGCTTAATCAGACGATGTTATGAATTTTAAACCATAAGTTGTAATATAAAAGTATTTTTAGCAAAACAGTGCACTTTTCACCTGGACAATCACCCCAGGAGAATGCTACAGATGCAGGTTATCCAGAGTAGCATATATCCAGAAGGCACCAGCATAAATTACATACATTGATTTAATAGCTGTTTGATAGTACAGGGTATTACTGATTTAAATATTCAGCTAAATTGCTGATCCCAATCTAGAACCATAACAAAGTAGAAAACAGATGCACAATGTTTCTCTGCAGAAATGTGAAAATCACAGATTAAAAAATCTGCATAGCACTATTCATTTTAACTTGTTTAAGAATGACTGAAATCTCAGAATAACAAAGTAAAGAGGTTTAATGTCAATGCACAGGTGACAAATACATTTGTATATTGTACCTTTTGAATAATTGCCTGTTCCTTTCCATACTGAAGAGAAAACGCAAAGCTCTAAAGGCATAGCACTGTAATGGAAATATTTTAAGTACTGTATGTAAGCATCGATATATAAATGAAATGAACAGCATAATACGTACATTGAAAAACATACAATACAAATTTATGAACATACAAAAAGGGAGATGCTGCTGTTACATAAAAAGTAAATTAATATGAGACACGTAGAAACAAATTACCACATTTTCCTCAGACATTTCATACTGTTATTGTTAAAATAAACTAAAAATAAGTCAAAGCCTAACTTTTATTGAAAAATCTCCACTGAAAGGAAGGCATTTTTACAAGCAGTACAGATGAATTAAGTCACAGAAACTAACTTACAATATTATGACAGGTAGTCTGAGAAACAAATCTTATTTTTAATAAGCAAGACAGGCATGTATCTTCAGTATAGTCAACATAATTTAAACAAGACTGCTTAGCAGCTCAGTGCTATTCATTCCTCCATTTAGAAGCTGATGCATGAAATGAAATGGAATGCATTTATACATGCAACAATGAAAACCCTGTCAATCTCTAAATTAGTTGTTTCAACAAAGCAAATCAAGTTCAACTCTTCTGGAATAAAATTGCTGTTGTAAGAAAAATACCTGCAGGGTTTCTGTTTTTAGTGCATTCCTTTGTTTTCTTGGCAGGATTAGCTTCCCTATGACATAAATGCCATTCCCCTGTATAAAGAATTTAAAGAAATATAACATAAAGATATTAAGCTATATATTTCCAATACTTGATTAAACATTCAGAATGAACATTCCCAATGCTAAAGATTTCAAGCTTGATTCACAGTTATATTGAGCTCAGCTGGGATGACAATAGAACTGCTGCAATCACAATCCCCAGTGGTAAAGGTAGAGTTTTTATATTCCTAATTTCTACAGCGTGCCTCTTAACAGAATGTACACTTGTGAGACATTGGATAAGAATAGAATCAAGGCCAGTTTGATATTCTCCACAGCTAACGACTTATCAACATAGGCTCTTTTATGAAGTTCGTACATTTTAAAAAAATTCTCATCTTTTACACAACAATTGCCTAGTTTGATTCATGCTTGAAAATTCATAATGTTGTACACTACAAACTGGTAGTGACTGTTTAAAGCGGAATCCAAACACTCAGCAATCAAGTGAAAGACCAAAGATAAATAAAAACAATCCTAACTTACTTACTTACATAGAAAGTGAATATTGAGAAGGAAATCTTAGACCACAGGGCCTGGTTTGATGGACTGAACAGTAAGAAATGGAATTTAATCCTGAAAAGTGAAAGGTGACAGATTTTGGCGGACTAAAAAGGCAAGGGAGTAAGCGCATGATGAATGATTGTATCCTAGGAAGTACAGAGGATCACAGAAACCTTGGTGTCCATGTCCATAGATCTGGGAGGCGGCAGGATAAGAAGGCATATGGGAAACAATCCTTTATTGAAGGTTATGCTGGAACTGTATAAAATATTATTTGGCCCACAGCTGGAGTACTGTACTGTATGCAGTTCTGGTCATCACACTACAGGAAGGATGTGATTGCATTAGAGAGGATATAGAGGAGATTCATCAGGATATTGCCTGGAATGGAGCAATCCCATCATGAGGACAGACTGCATAGACTGAGGTTGTTTTCCTTAGAGCAGAAAAGGCTGAGAGGGAATCTGATTGATGTGTACAAAATTAAGAAAGGCATAGATTGGGTAGATAGGAAGAAATTTCTTCCATAATAGAGGGATCAATAACCAGGCAGCATATACAGCAAACTTTGGTTTAACCAGCAGCTAATGAACTGGTACTCTCAATAAACTGGCAAAAATGATCTACCTCAAACACCGGAAGTTTATTGTATTATTGCAGTCTCTGCGATGTCTGAGTAGTCAGTTGAGGATGCAAGTGAGAAGGATCTCTGCCAGTAAGATTATTTAAGGCAAGTTGTTTTATTATTTAAGTGATTTGTGTTGTTAATAAAGTATAACAGTGTTGTGGATACCCCCATATCATGTTTCTATTACTAAGTATGTGTTTTTATAGTATTTATGTGGACCTCTTGATCAACTAGCACATTCCTGGTCCCATAGGTGCTGGTTAATAAAAAGTTTGCTCTATATAAGATAAGCTGCAGAAGGTTAGAGGATTTTGAAGAGAAACTATTTCATCTTATGGGAGGAAGGAGTTATTTGCAACTCAGCGCATGAAAGGTTGAGTAATTCAGTGCTTGAGGAGTGATACAGATACAATGGGCTAAAGGATTCTTTCTGTGCTGTAAGACTCTATATTCTATGACTCTAAAGCAAACACAATTAATTTAACACTATTATTTGTAACTGATTATGTGATTAATTCAGTTGTACATTCTTTTTATTTCCCCATAAGAGTTTCCTTAAACATTAATGAATCTTGAAGTCTTATTCACTTCTTTAAGGACCAAGTCAAAGGTATCCCACACGTCTCTGAAATTCCCTTTAATTTTCCCATTTTCCAGCTATTCTCCAAGATAAGATTTTATGGCAATTCTTCCATTAGCTTTTTGACTAAGCAACCCTCCTATTTTGCTTAAATCCTAATAACAGAATTGCTCAGTTTCTCATGCAGTTGTTGGCAGATAACCAACTGCCTTATAGTCCTCCAAGCCAACTTTGCTAACTGTGCTCTGTCACAAGGTCTTGTGAGGACCTTTGTAGATTTCTACCTTCAGCTTCAAACTAGGTAAATGTTCTAAATTGTTTTCCCCCTTATGAATTCTAAACTGAGCATGAGCACTTATCTTTATTCGCACAATGAATGATCAAGTTAGTATTTCTTTACTTAAAGTGCGGGTGTGACAAATACACATCTCTCTTGTCTGTTCTAATTCACTGCTCTGCAATCTACACCAAATTAAAAGTACAACTCCCTACCTTCTGTTTGTAAGCACAAAGATAACTTAAATACATGAAACTTCTAACCTCAACAATCCACCTTCATAAAAAGGACCCATGATTTGAGATATTCTTAAACAAAAATGAAAAATAATTATTTTACCTTCAAAACAACTATTTTATTATGTAACGATACAAATAATTTCTATTGCTTATGAATGTGTTTGCTGTCTCTACATACTTATTAGATCCTATATAGGAATTTCTTTTGTTTACAAGCAGATATCTTTTTTGAACTGGGAACTGGATATATAATTTAAATTTTCACTAAGTAAAGGTAGACCTTGTGGCTACATTAAAGTAAGAATATCCACTATCCTTAATTGCTATTACCTCTCTATATCTGATCTTGCAAGTTAAACAAAGATTATGTTTTAAATCTCTTCAATCCAATAGTTTGAATTGCAGTCACTTTAAATGTACACTAATTACTTAATGAGATGTTTCCATTGATCTTACACACAATACTTTAATTTCTAAAATGTAAAGTTACATTCTAATACATATGAATTTGAAAGTTATTTTCCCAACATCACAGGAAACAGTGTGACCGATCATTGCAACTTTTCAGCTGCCATTAAAACTATCTTAAAATTGACTCCCCATAAATTTCCACTTTAGAAGGTGTCAAAATACTTATTTCCCCTTCATGAATTCTAAAGTGAGCCTGAGCACTTATCCTCAAGCCTTTAGGAAAATACAGTCAATCAGTATAATTCAATCGATCAGTCTGCCAATGCTTTACTTAAGTCTAAAGAATAATGTTCAGTAAACAGCTGAGGATTTTCCATGTGGCAGTTTTGCATATGCTATTAATTGGGCCTTGACAGATGCAAAGATGACTGAATGACCCAAGTCTGCTCTCTGAACCCCTTCCCTGAGAATAAGTATTTAAGGATTCATTTAACAATATACAATCACCTGTAAACAACTCAAGAGCTAACACTCTACCATTTATCTTGAAGGATGAGGTGCTACACAACAAAATAGAGCAGTACCAGTGGGGAACATTTCCTATATCTGTTGTGGTTCTGTTCGCCGAGCTGGAAGTTTTTGTTGCAAACGTTTCGTCCCCTGGCTAGGCGACATCATCAGTGCTTGGGAGCCTCCTGCGAAGCGCTTCTTTGATGTTTCCTCCGGTGTTTATAGTGGTCTGTCCCTGCCGCTTCCGGTTGTCAGTTTCAGCTGTCCGCTGTAGTGGTTGGTATATTGGGTCCAGGTCGATGTGTTTGTTGATGGAGTTTGTGGATGAATGCCATGCCTCTAGGAATTCCCTGGCTGTTCTCTGTCTGGCTTGCCCTATGATAGTAGTATTGTCCCAGTCGAATTCATGTTGCTTGCTGTCTGCGTGTGTGGCTACTAAGGATAGCTGGTCGTGTCGTTTCGTGGCTAGTTGATGTTCATGTATGCGGATTGTTAGCTGTCTTCCTGTTTGTCCTATATAGTGTTTAGTGCAGTCCTTGCATGGTATTTTGTACACTACATTCGTCTTGCTCATGTCGGGTATTGGGTCCTTCGTTCTGGTGAGTTGTTGTCTGAGCGTGGCTGTTGGTTTGTGTGCCGTTATGAGTCCTAGTGGTCTCAGTATTCTGTCAGTCAGTTCCGAGATGCTCCTGATGTATGGTAGTGTGGCTAGTCCTTTTGGTTGTGGTATGTCCTCATTCCGTGGTCTTTCTCTTAGGCATCTGTTGATGAAGTTGCGGGGGTATCCGTTTTTGGCGAATACCTTGTATAGGTGTTCCTCTTCTTCTTTTTGCAGTTCTGGTGTACTGCAGTGTGTTATGGCCCTTTTGAATAGTGTCCTGATGCAGCTTTGTTTGTGTGTGTTGGGGTGGTTACTTTCATAGTTTAGGACTTGGTCTGTGTGTGTGGCTTTCCTGTATACCCTTGTAGTGAATTCTCCGTTCGGTGTTCTCTGTACCATCACGTCTAGGAATGGGAGTTGGTTAAGGAGAAAGTGAGGTCTGCAGATGCTGGAGATCAAAGTTGAAACTTTATTGCTGGAACAGCACAGCAGGTCAGGCAGCATCCAGGGAACAGGAGATTCGACGTTTCGGGCACAGGCCCTTCTTCGGGAAGGGCCTGTGCCCGAAACGTCGAATCTCCTGTTCCCTGGATGCTGCCTGACCTGCTGTGCTGTTCCAGCAATAAAGTTTCAACATGGGAGTTGGTTATCATTAAAAACACGGAAATAGAAAAAACACACCGGATCATCAACGCCACACTCACAGGAATCCGATTCATGAGAGAAGAAGAAAAGGATAACCAACTCCCATTCCTAGACGTGATGGTACAGAGAACACCGAACGGAGAATTCACTACAAGGGTATACAGGAAAGCCACACACACAGACCAAGTCCTAAACTATGAAAGTAACCACCCCAACACACACAAACAAAGCTGCATCAGGACACTATTCAAAAGGGCCAGAACACACTGCAGTACACCAGAACTGCAAAAAGAAGAAGAGGAACACCTATACAAGGTATTCGCCAAAAACGGATACCCCCGCAACTTCATCAACAGATGCCTAAGAGAAAGACCACGGAACGAGGACATACCACAACCAAAAGGACTAGCCACACTACCATACATCAGGAGCATCTCGGAACTGACTGCCAGACTACTGCGACCCCTAGAACTGATAACGGCACACAAACCAACAGCCACGCTCAGACAACAACTCACTAGAACGAAGGACCCGATACCCAACATGAGCAAGACGAATGTAGTGTACAAAATACCTTGCAAGGACTGCACTAAACACTATATAGGACAAACAGGAAGACAGCTAACAATCCGCATACATGAACATCAACTAACCACGACCAGCTATCCTTAGTAGCCACACACGCAGACAACAAGCAACATGAATTCGACTGGGACAACACTACTATCATAGGGCAAGCCAGACAAAGAACAGCCAGGGAATTCCTAGAGGCATGGCATTCATCCACAAACTCCATCAACAAACACATCGACCTGACCCAATATACCAACCACTACAGCGGACAGCTGAAACTGACAATCGGAAGCGGCAGGGACAGACCACTATAAACACCGGAGGAAACATCAAAGAAGCGCTTCGCAGGAGGCTCCCAAGCACTGATGATGTCGCCTAGCCAGGGGACGAAACGTTTGCAACAAAAACTTCCTGCTCGGCGAACAGAACCACAACAATGAGCACCCGAGCTACAAATCTTCGCACAAATTTCCTATATCTCCTGAGTGCTACAGAGGAAATGACAGTCAGCATTATGGGGACAGCAGCAACAGAGTCTGGGGAGAGAATATTGACAATGCAGATCCTTCCTTATCCTCTTCTCAACTCTTAGTTTGCACCTATCCAATTCACAGAGCACTTGTTTTCAACACCAACCTCTTTCCTCTAATCCCAAACTCCCTTTCTGGTTTTCCAATTTCAGCCATCCAAAACTGATGCATACTCAGCCACATTATCTGCAGGGGAAGAGGGGGAGCAATGCTGATGAAGACGATGCATTATTAAATTGACACAAACTCAATTACATAGTGGGCAGCATAGAATTTGGATCTAAACATAATGAACTATTGGATACAAATTGGCTGTAGATACCCTATGAAAAAGGATGTTTAGTCTGCCAGCTTATCAGAGAGTGAGGCTGAAGACAGGATCCTCTGCAGAGGACTCAGGTGAGGACCTCAATAACATGGTATACAGAAACACACTGAAGAGCATGCATACCAAGATTCTAGGTGCATTGGTTGGCCTATTTAGATCAACTCATCAAAATCAAGGATATAGAGGAATTCTGGGCTAAGTTGGCAGAGGCACATGTTTTGTTCACAGCCTATATTCCATTGTACTGCAGATCCAGAGGCACTGCAACTGTCTTACTGGACAGGTCACCTCTGCTCAGTATTCCTGTAAAATCATGAACTTACTATAATTACTCCAAAAACATTCCAGTTTGTTTTCAGGGATTTTGTTACGTCTGTTCTGAGGTTACAAATGTGGCTGCAGCCAGTGGGAGATTTCAAAGAGAACGTCCATAGACTTCTCATAGATTGTTCAAATAAGCAAGGTTCTCCTTGAGTACCTTGAGCAATTACAGACTCCTGCTGATATCTTCTCAACTCAATCATTTCTTTCATTTTCCTGCCTTAGTCTATCCATTCGCCAAGTCATGCTTTATTCCGAGGGGAATACTTCTTAACTCCTAACTGTGCCTGGGAACAATTGGTTTGTGGAAAAATCTTGGAAAAAGCAAAGGTCCTTTTGCACTGGTATACTTTTGCATTGAAATAAACATTAAGAAATAACAAAAGACATAGAATCATAGTGCCAGACAAAATAACTCAACTAGTAACTAACCTATATGATCCTTTTAAACAATGTTGTTGAGGGTAGATGTTCTTTAGTACTGTTCAAGGTTAAAACAATGAGCTCTAAAATGGAACCCTGGAGTCAAATCACATGCATGCTGAATTATATCATGAAATATCTGTTTCCCATACTTTCAGTAGATATTTATGTTTCGTGTGTTAATCCATGCACCAGTATGGAGTCCTGACCTACAAATGGATATGTGCACCGCAGTTTTCGATTTTAAACTCTCAGGGATCTCATTATGCCCAAAAAATGTGCACAACAGAATTCAATTTCTTGCTCCTAATTCTATGCTCCCAAATGTTATTTATAAGTTTATTAATTATTCTGGTGTTTTCTATGAACGTTTTGCAGATAATTCTGTGTAAAATCTAGATAGGTAATCCAAAAAACCCAAAATATTTCTAGCATGATTTCTGCAAGTCGTTTTTTCCTTAAAAATGTCTGCTGCACAGATCCACAAGTGGCAGTGACTTCTGCATGCAGATAACAATGCGTCAGCACACCAATCAGCAACGTGGGACCCCCAAGTTGCTGCACGGTTGCACAGCCAGGCCGCTTAGTGGGAACATTGTCTGCAATTTACATCCTGGAGGTACCCAAGAAATTTAAGATAAGCCTTATCCAGCCCCTCTGGTTCACTCATTATATTCAAGTCTCCATCCTAAGTAATAAGCGAATAGTAATGCTAATTCCATTACATCTCCGATTCTTACTACCTTGAAACAGCCATTTTGTTGCAGTCAATATACTCTTCCTCCTGTAAATATCAACCTAAAGAATTCACTCCACTTTTCAGCTTTGCCCACATCTTCATTAATCTTACCACAATTTCAGAAGCCAGCAGTTTTGTATTCCTCTTTTTAAAATTTATTTTCTCCTGTTATTACTATACAGTTCAAGAAGTTTTGACTTTGATTGAAAACAATATTTATTTTAGAAAATAATAACTGATCTTCATTTTCAGCATACCAACCTGTACAACCTGTTGAGCATTTGTATCATTAAGTACCAGCTCAGTGATACCAGCACAACATGCTGAAACGACAAAAGAAGTCAGTAAGGAACTAACATTTGATACAAAATTACAAACAAATTTGACATTTCAAGTATTTCAAGTAACAATGCCCCAGCAAAGAATGGTCTACATTTCTGGAACATGTTCCAGACTACTATTATTGTGAATAATTTAACACATTTAGCAGTATTTACTATGGCTTACCATTTAAGGAATATGTTTCATTTCTCAGGAAGTGTCATGGTGCACATAATGGGTGGTTTAAGTCCCAATGTTAAACCATGTATTTAAAACAAACTTTATAGAAAGTAGTAAAAATAATTAAATTATGACATTGTCAGAGTTAACGGGACAGATGCTAATCGCAGAGTCGTGGAGTTTTTACAGCATGTAACAAGGCTCTTTGGCCCATTGTATCATCAAATATCCCTCTGTTCTAAACCCATTTTTCAGCACTTAGCCCATAGCCTTGCACACTGTAGTATTTCAAGCTCTCATCTAAGTAGTTCTCAAATGTCTTGATGATTCCTGTCTCTATCACTCTTTCAGGCAGTTAGTTTCAGATGGCCACAACAATCTGGGTGAATTTTTTTATTCCTTAAATCCCCTCTTCAATTCTGCTCCTTACCTTAAAACCGCATCTGTTGATAAGTGACCCTTCTACTAAGGGGAAATGTTTGCCCCCCCACCCCCCACCATATAGCTTGTCTACACCCCACAGAAATTCATACATCTCAATCAGTTTCCCCCTCAGCCTTCCCTGCTCTAACAAAACCAGCCTGTCCAGTCTCTTTTCATAGCCGAATCACTCCAGCCTAGGCAACATCTTGTTAAATCTCTTCTGTATCCTCTCTAGTGAAATCACATCCTCCCTGCAGTGTGATGACTTGAACTGCACACACTATTCCAGGAATGGTTTAGCTGATTTTATACACAGCTCAATCATAACTTCTATCACCTATCCAGAGATTGCAATCATTGAGGTCCTGCTTTTTTATTTGCTACCTTAGTCCCCAAATTCTTGTTGGGGACCTCATCCCTTTTTCTACCAATATCATTAGTCCCAGAAGATCATTACACATAGATGCAGCAGTGCTTCTGTCTGGATGGCCCAGACATATTGTGGGTCTTCTTGATAGAAGCAAGTGGAAACTACTTGGCTTCAACTTCCAAGGGGTGGAGAGAATAAGCAGGATGGACAAGGAAACCCCCAGCCACAGCTGGAGTGTCATGAGAGGAGCTGTCTGAGAGGTGCGCATATGGTTTCTTTTCTTGCTAGGTGCTTTCATGGTACTGCCCGGTCTTCTTCTGAATAAGGAGCAATATTGGATAATTTCCTGCCTGAAGCTGAACAAGTGCCTTATCTCTGATAATTGTCTGACGACCAGCACCTTTAGCTTTTCTTCTTTAGGCCAGTTGCAGAGCTGTCACAGTGAGATGCTACCAGTTTGTGCTCCCAAACTGTCTAAAGCTGTCAGAGTCTCAGTACCTTCAGTGGTGGGAATGCAGGAGGCAGCCTTGCCAACCTTTTCTCTAACATCTCGGTACTCTTGCCTTAAGAGTTTCTGAAAGTTTCTTTCCTGACACCTGTGAAGAGTTTATTGTCAGGCATCCTGCTACTCATCTGAATCCTTTCCTGAGTGAGCTGAAAATGAGTGACCTGGCTGTTAGTACTGGTGCAGATGGAGAATAGATGGTGCAGTGTCTGTTGTGAGTGAGTAGGCATTGCATAGGCAATGCAGTGTTAGTGTTGTGGGAGATTGAAGATTGAGAGTGAATGAGAGAAGATGTTGAATGCAATTGTTAGGTTGGCAGAGAATGAGCCTTAGTGAGACATAGGTTCAGTAGTAGAGATTGAGTGTGAGATGGCTGAGAGAAGAGTGTGCTACTTACCCTGGTGGAGCACAGAAGGTCACTGACTTTCTTGCAGAAATACTGGCCATTCTTCTGCACCATAGAGACTGCATTGACCCAGGTGGCAATCTGAGACCAGGCTGCTAGAGTCTGATGCTGTGGCTTTCTCTGCCTGTCCACCAAAAAGAGGAGGTCCGCCTTTTGCACCACCCCATCTCCCAGCATCTCCAGGTCTCTTTTGGAGAATCACATCATCACCTTCCTCTTTGCCACCATCTTCACACTATGTCCAAGACCATGCAGAGCGGATTCAAAAAGCCAGCTCATCCGGGTGCACAATAGCCTTTTAAATATGGTGCAGATACCAAGGATGCTGGTCTTTCACCAAATATTCAATAAGCAGTGAGTTCTTCCAGGAATGGCATGTGTTAAGATGGAAATAAAATCAGACATGAAGGATGCCATCAGGATGAGATAGGAAGTTAATGAGACAAGTTTGGTAAGATACTGAGAGAAATTTTGTAATTTTCACTTATGCAAAAAAAAATATGATTCTGTTCTTTGTGTTTGGCTCCTCACTGCTATAAATGACTAAACTATATTTTTGTGGAAAGAGGTGCAGCCTCATGATGAAAAGAACATAAATCTTTGTTGTAGCCAAATGGGGATAATGAAAAGAGAGGAGCTGATTCACCCTCCTTACCCGATTGGAACAGTGTCAATAGTTATAATCCTTATGCTAGATCTCCAGTTCAATGGAAAATACTATACCTTCTTGCAAAGATAATGTATTCTCTTGAATTTCTTGTATGCTCAGTTTCTCAGACAGCTGAAGTTGTTGAATTCTTCCTGAAGCATTAGCACTAGACAAACTTCCAATTGAAGAGCGATCAGATACAAAATTTCTATCTCTAAAAATACACAAAAAAGAGATTTCTATAAAGTAACAAACACATATGGACATGAGAAGAATATGAATCAATTTCAGTATAATTTGACTATTATAGTTGCTAACTCTTTGTAACACGATGGAAAGATATTAGATATCTTATTCCATACTCACAATAATAATGTCACCAATTAGAACCTTTACACTGTGTACATAATCTTTTCATTGCAGAAAGCCAAAATTATGAGTTAAGGTAACAGAATGGATTGGATCTAGTATAACTGTACTCTACTAGCAAATGACACACAAAATATTACTAAACATCTTGTACAACTTGGTTCAAATTTGATTAATTTTGTGAACATTTGACCCATATACCAATTATGCAATGTAGAAAAGGATCTTAAATCAAAAGGTATTTTTAAAAATTATGTTGGATCATGTTATGGAGGAACAGATTCAACATAAAATAGCACAAAGGGTTCCTCCAAAGAGAAATTTGACATTATAAAATAAACCACAAGAAGCAGCAAAGTTACTTCATGCATGGTGTAAATGACTTTCCAATGCTAGGGGAAATGCTTATAATTTTAAGGCAACCGCTGATGATGACACAAAAAATCTGCAGAGGGATATAGAAAGGTTAGGTGAATGGGTAAAAATTTGGCTGATGGAATCTAAAGTGGGAAAATGTGATGTCATGCACATTGGCAGGAAAGATAGAGGAGTTGAATATCACTTAAATGGAGAAAGGCTGCAGAAAGATACAGAATGGGGACTTGGGTGTCCTCACCCATGAATCACTGAAAGCTAACATCCAAGTTCAGCTGGTAATAGGGATTTATTTCAAAAGGGAATGGAATACAGAAATAGGGAGGCTTTGTTAAAATGCGCTAGTCAGACTCCAGCTTTAATACTGTGATCAGTTTTGGGTCACTTAACTAAGGAAGGATACTGGCAGTGGAGGGAGTCCATAGAAGATTCACTAGGTTGATATCAGATAGGGAGGGACAGTTTTATGAAAAGAAATTCAATTGGTTGCGGCTGTGCTTGTTGGAATTCAGAAGAATGAGAGGTGCCCTTATTGAAATAAACAAGATTCATGGGGACTTGAAGGGTTGATGTGAAAAGGTTGCTTCCCATTATGGGAGAGTCTTGGGCCAGAGGGTATAATAAAGAAATCACATATTTAAGACAAGAGACAAGGAGGAATTTCTTCTGTCGGCGAGTAGTGAATCTGTGGAATTCTTTACCACAGAGGGCTGTTGATGCTGAGGCTTAATGTATGTTAAGGCTGAGACAAACAGATTTTTAATCAGTAGGGGAATAAAGAGCTATGGGGAAAGGCAAGAAATGAAGTTCAGGATTATAAGATCGGCCATGATCTCATGGATTGGCCTGCTCTGCTCCTACATCTTATGGTCTTACCTGAAGTTACCTGTAATTGCAGAATGCTCATTCCTATATTTCCAAAGCCCTTAATTGGCTTAATGTTTACAGGTATGTTCCTAAATTATACAATCAGATTGCATTTTTCAGATAGCCAAAATGAAAGAATAAAATTAAATGGTGCTTCACTATGTTTATTATTTTCTTTATACTCACCCTTGTAGAATGTGAAGAAGTTGTTGGATGCCTCCCCACAATCGAATCTCAATGCTGGTATCCGGATCCTCACACAGCTGAACTAGAATCCATACAACACTCCATAGCAATTTGAGATGGTCAGAATGCAGCAAACTAAGCAGAATGGGAATTCCTTCATAAATCTTCACCTGTTCTCTCACTTGAGAGTCTGCACATAGTAGACGAAGCAGCTCAGCAGTCATTCTGTAAACGTCATTAACATTTAGGAAACCAATCATAAATAACCTTATGCTTCCAGTAAAGAGACAGAAATAAAGTTATCGACTTTTTATTCCTGTATAGCTGAAATCCCCAAATATTAGTGTTACTGTAATCACTGACAACCTCCACTAATCAAGAAAAATCTTTTTCACTATCAAATCATCACAAAGACAACGCAATCTATGTATACAGCACACTAGAATTTGGGGAAAGACCAGATCAAGCTGCATTTATCCGTCTTTTATCGCTCATAAAAATTTCCACTTGATGCTCAGGTTCACTTAACATTTTTCACCTCAAATAAATTTCTGGAAATACTCAACGGTTAATGACAGTATTTGTGGAGAGCGACTCAGATGCGAACATTTCAAGCCAAAGAGCTCTCTTCAGGATTGGGAATAGTTAATTTGTAACTATATTTAGCAAAGGGGTAGGTGGGACAAAGACAAAGGAAAGTTTCTGTGATGGTTGAAAGACTGGAGCGATGTCTTTACAGAATGTGGATTTTGCAAGCTGGGTCAATTCCTAGTTGCCTTTGAGAAGATGGTGATGAGCTAACTTCTTAAACCATTGCAGTCCATTTGGTGCAGACAGACCCATAAAGTTAAGGATGGATTCAAGGATTTTTACACAGCGACATTGAAGGAATGGTGATATGTTTCCAAATATGGATGGCGACTGGCTTAGAAGTGAGGGATAAAAAGAAGATTTCCCAGAAGTGCTGTTGTAGAAAGTTGCAGTATCAGAACAGATAAGATAGAAGAATCAGGAGTGTAATCCTTACAAGGTAAAGGAAGTGTGGTCAAGGTAGCAGTGGAATTCAATGGGCTTATAATGAATATTAATTGTCTTTTCCAAGTCTTTTTCGTTCTTGTAAGCTAACTTTTCTGTCATGTCATTTCAGCTTGAGAACATTTCTGCATGAGTTCCTCAGGGTAGTGTCTTAGGCCAAACCATTGTCAGCTGTTTCATTAAAGATCATCCTTCCATGATAAGGTCAGATATGGGATCTTCACTGGTGATTGCACAATTTTCAGCACCATTCATTACTTCTCAGATATTGAAGCAGTCCATGTCTAAATGCAGCAAGACCTGGACAAGATCCAAGTTTGGATTAACAAATGGCAAGTAACATTTGAACCACACAAGTGCCAGGCAAAAGTCATCTCCAGGAGGTAACAGCATCCAAAAATGTCACTACATCCAACCCTGAAGGACAGCTGTAATGTGTACCACCTACAAGGTGCACAAAGCTCTTTAGATAGCACCTTCCACTCCCATGACCACTACCATCTCTAAGGAAAAGAGGAGCAGATACATGGGAATACCACTACCTGCAAATTCACTTCCATGTAAAGAGGTCCTTCAGCCCATCAGAACTATTTCGGCTGTCAAACATCTAGAAATTCTAATCCGTTTCCCAGCACTTGTCCTGTTGTCTTGTATGCTATGACATTTCAAGCTCTCATTTAAACAGTGCTTAACTGTCTTGAGGATCCTCATCCCCACCACCCTTTTAGGCAGTGAGTTCCAGATATGAACAAGCACTTAGGTGGAAATACCTTTCTCAAATCCCCTGTAAATCTCTTGCTTCTTAATTTAAAATTAATCCTCCTGGTTTTTGACCTTTCTTTTAAGGGGAAAGGTTTCTCCCTAATTATCTTGTCGATGACCCTTCTTCCCGTGCCATCTTCCATGCAAATGCTAGAATGTAGCTCTTGCCCTTTTACCTCTTATTTTCACCATCCAAAGCAATAAGACTCCTTCCATGTGAAATAGTGCACTATTTTCAATCTAGATTACTGTATTCAATAGTCTCTTCCACACTGGGGAAAGCAAATGCACATTGGGTGATTACTTTGTGGAACACCACTGTTCAGTCTCCATGCATGACTCCAATCTTCTCTTGCCACGTTATTTTAATTCCCCACCTTACTCTAACACTGATATCTCTGTTCTTGGCCAACTGCACTGTTCCATTGAATCTCAACTTAAGATGTTTTACAGCACTCCAGATTCAACAATTTCAGTCTATAATTTCTATCTATGCTTGTTTTCTTTTCTTATATTGGTTTTCTTCGTGTTGTTTTCAGCCAGTAGCATACCTGCTCTTTGTTCCTTAGCGTAGTTCTTGCACAAACGCAATACTCTTTGGTCCTAGAAAACTAACTCTTCTGTCATTCACCTCTTTTTCCCCTAACACATAACCTTTTTTTGTCCTTGCACTACCAAACGTTGTTCAATACTGTTTGATTTTGCACTACAAACCACAGGTGGGTTATGGTTTGTATAGAGTGCTGTAAGCAATCATCCTCTCTTGATATTTCTATTCAACCTGGTCAGATATGTTAATAGACATGTTTGGAGCAGGTGAGACTTGAACCCAGGTCTTCTGACTCAGAGGCAGTGACACCGTTGTGATACAAATATCCTCCTCAACCTCTTCCCTAATCTGAGTCTAATGGGCTATCTCATTAACAGGGTAGAGGAATGTTGAGATTTACTGAGAATAGGCACTTGTTTGACACAACAAGATGCTGTTTATTCTCTGATAGCAACACATACAATTAGGCATGATTACAAAAGCTCTCAGAACCAGAGATGGCACAAATCTCCATCAGGGCCTTGTGCTACATAGTTTCCTCTCCACCCAAAGACTGTACAATGTCATTACAGTGGGTGGAGCATAATGCAAATTCATTGAGTCTTAAAGTTTTTCTCCCATGTAAAGAGATCCTTTAGCCTATCAGAGCTGTGTCGGCTGTCAAATATCTAGAAATTCTAATCCGTTTCCCAGCACTTGTCCTGTTGTCATTTATGCTATGACATTTCAAGCTCTCATTTAAACAGGGCTTAACCGTCTTCATCTCTACCACCCTTTTAGGCAGTGAGTTCCAGATACGAACAGGCACTTAGGTGGAAATATCTTTCTCAAATCCCCTCTAAACCTCTTGCTCTTTACTTTAAAATTATGCCCCCTGGTTTTTGACCTTTCTTTTAACGGGAAAGATTTCTCCCTAATTATCTTGTCGATGAACCTCAGAATGTTGCTCACCTCCATCTGATTCCATCCTCAGCCTTCTCTGCTCTAAGAAAAATAATCCACACCTCTCCAGTTTCTCTTCATCTCTGCACAGCTCCAGGCCAAGCAACATGCTGATGATTCGCCACTACACCCTCTATATTGTAATCACATCCTTCCAATAGTGTGATGACCAAAAGACAATAAGATATAGGAATAGAATTAGGTCATTTTACCTATTGAGTTTTCTCTGGATTTTGATCAGGGCTGATATGTTTCTCAAGCTAATTCTCTTCTCTTCTCACTGTAACCCTTGGATCCCTTTCCCAATCAAGAAATTAGCTATTCATGTCTTAAATATACTCAATGACATGGCCTCCACAGCCATCTGCAACAATGAGTTCCGCAGATTAACAACCACCTTATGGTTGAAGAAATTCCTTCTCATCTTCATTCTAAAAGATAGTCTCTTCATTCTGATTCTGTGCCCTCAGATGCTAGTCTCTCCTACTAGTGGAAACATTTTCTCCACGTCCACTCTGTACAGGCTTCCAGTGTTCTCTAAGTTTCAATGCATCCCGCACATCCTTCTAAACTCCATCATATACAGACCCAGAGTCCTCAACAGCTCCTCATCCAACAAGCCATTTATCCCCAAGATCATTTTTGTAGACCTCCTCTGGATCCACTTCAATGCCAGCACATCCTTCCTTAGGTATGGGACCAAAAACTGCTCACAATATTCCAAATGCAGTATGACCAGAGCCTTATGCAGCCTCAGCAGTATAACTCTGCTCTTGTATTCTAGCCCTCTTGAAATGAATGCTAACATTGCATTTGCCTTCTTCACTGCCACCTGAATCTGCATGTTAACCTTTAGAGAATCCTGAGCTAGGATTCCCAAGTCCCTCTGTGCTTCAGATTTCCAACGCCTTTCTCTATTTAGAAAATAGTGTACTCGATTCTTGCTACCAAAGTGTAAAAGCTCACACTTTCCTGCATTATTTTCCATTTGCCACTTCTTTGTCCACTTTCCTAGCTTGTCCAAGTCCTTCTGCAGCCTACCCATTTCCTGAATACTACCTGTCCCTTGATCTATTTTTGTGTCATCTGCAAACTTAGCAACAATACACTCAGTTCCTTCATCCAGATCATTAACGTATAACGTGAATAGTTGTGGTCACAAAACAGATAGGAGTCCAGCCGTGGCCTAACAAATATTAAATTATATTATATTATATTATGTTATATATATAGCTTCAGTATTCAATTCTGTTGTATTCATTGCCTTGACTAATAAAAGCAAGTATCCCATACGTCTTCTTAACAACCATATCCACCGCTCTTTAAGGATCTATGGACATGCATACCAAGGTCCCTTTGATCCTCTGAACTGTGTAAGCTCCCACAATTCAACTTGCACTGGTAGCCAGTGATAGTTTACAAAAGGATTCTGGCAGAGACTTAACATTGAGACTGGGAGCGTAGTGAATGTAAGAATCTGGAGATTTATTGCAGAAGAGCAGGGCTTTAGATGACATTCCATCATTTGGCCTCTTTTGTGTCTTTATTGTATTCTGTGAACAAAACTGAGTCAAATTACATGTTGACTCTGACCCTTTTGTTCATCAATCTGAATACATTGCCTGAGTAAAATGAGTTTATGTAGCAACAGGCTGAAGCATTCAAAACATGAACAACAATGTCTTTCACACTTTGTCTATCCCAGTTAATATTGGGAAGTTGAAATCCTCTACTATTCAACATTAACTCTTTCAGAATCAATATCTTATACAATAAGAAATGTACCACATATTTAACTTTTCCCAATTCTTATTGTCCCCAATTACTAATTATACTTTATCTCTACACATTGCTGTCTGCCTATTTGATTTAATTTGATTTGATTTATTGTTGTCACATTTATCTAAGTACAGTGAAAAGTTTTGTTTTGCGTGCCACACAAGCAGATCATAACATACAAGGTATACGGATCATTAGGGTGATTGAACAGAGTGAGACATACAAAGTTATGGCTACACAAATACACAAAAGCAAGATCGACATTAGATTTGAAATTTGAGAAGTCCATTCATAGTCAAATAACAGCGAGACAGAAGCTGTCGTGAATCTGTTCATATGTGTGTTTAAGCTTTTGTATCTTCTGCCTGATGGAAGAGGTTGAAAAAGGTTACAACTAGAGTGGGAGGGATCATTGATGATGTTGGCTGCTTTTCCGTGGCAATGAGATGTGTAGATGGAGTTAATGGATAGGAGGTTTGCTTACAAGATGGTCTGGGCTGTGTTCACAACTTCCTGTAGTTGCTTACTGTCTTGGGCAGAGCAGTTGCCGTACCAAACCCTGATGCACCCAGACAGAAAATGCTCTATGGTGCATCTGTAAAAGTTGGTAAGAGCCCTTATGGACATGCTGAATATCCTTATCCTCCTGAGGAAGAAACTGTGTTGATGTGCCCTCTTGACCATTGCATCTATACGGGTAGTCCAGGACAGACGTTTGGTGATTGTCACTCCCAGTAACTTGACGTTCTCGACCCTCTCCACGCCAGCTTCATTGATATATGTAAGAGCATGTCCTCTTTCTTTCTTCTTGAAGTTGATGAGCAACTCTTTAGTTTTGCTGACATTGACGGAGAGATTGTTATCTTTGCACCATGATACCAATCATTCTATCTTCTTCCTGTATTTGGTCTCGTCATTCTTTGATATTCAGCCTATTATGGTGGTGTCATCAGTAAACTTATAACTGGTGTTTGGACAAAACTTGGCCACACAGTCATGAGCGTACAAGGAATACAGTAGGGGGCTGAGTATGCACCCTTGTGGGGTGCTGGTGTTGAGGATTATTGTGGAAGAGGTGCTGCTGTCTGTTTTCACTAATTGCAGTCTGTGGGTCAGGAAGCTGAGGATCAAGTTGCAAAGGGCAGAGCCAAGACCTAGGTCTCAGAGTTTGGAGATTAGTTTGGGTTGTGATCACAATGTTGAAGGTGGAGCTGTAATCGATAAATAGAAGCCTGACGTAGGTATCCTTATTATCCAGATGTTCTAGGGCTGGGTGTAGGGCTAGGGAAATGGCATCTGCCATGGACCTGTTTTGTCAATGCTCAAATTGCAAGGGATTGAGGCAAGCTGGAAGGTTAGAGTTGATGTGAGCCATAATTAGCCTCTCGAAGCACTTCATGATTATGAAGGTCAGAACCACCAGACAGTAATCATTGAGGCAGGTTGATGGTGGGCTTGTTGAAGCAGATTGGGACTTCAGATTGTAGCAAGGAGAGGTTAAAGATGTCAGTGAATACTCCTGCCAGCTGATCCACACAGGATCTAATTGCAAGGCCAGGGTCTCCATCTGGGCCAGTCGCTTTCCTTAGGTTCACTCTCAAGAAGGCTGATCTGATACCTGCAGCGGTGACTGAGGAAACAGGTGCATCCAGGGCTGTCAGGGCAGGTGACACCGTTCCACTGGCATTCTGCTCAGACAAAACCCGAAAATACTTGAGTGCATCAGGAACAGATGTGTTTTTGTCTGCTATTCTGTTCTGATTCATTTTGTTTCTTGATAAAGTTAAAAATCACACAACACTAGGTTATAGTCCAATAGGTTTATTTGGAAATACAAGCTTTCAGAGCACTGCTCCTTCATCAGGTAGCTAGTGGTGCAGGATCATAGGACACAGAATTTATAGTAAAAGATCAGCGTGCCACATTACTGATGCAGTGTATTGAACAAACTTATATTGCTGTCAAGTCTTTAATCACTTAGAATGGAGATGCAGGTTTCGAGTGATTAATATGTAAATCCCAGAACTTCTTTCAAGTCACAGTCGCAAAATAACTTAAGGTTTTATCAGTATAAAAGAAAAGATGATATCTCAGTATCTCAACTCAGACAATGTATTATTAAAGGTGTGAAGGTAGAGTCTGTCTGTATCCCTACCTTGAGTCAGACTGTAGGAATTTATAAAATGTCACATGGACTGACTGCTTTTTGTGTGCTTTTTGAACAAAATAGAATGTATCTGCAAATTCAAGTCTACAAATGCAAATTCACTCCGTAGACTTGCGTGTGTGTGTGTGAAGGTGGGGTAGAGAGAGAGAGAGAGAGAGAGAGTGTGTGTGTGTGTGAGAAAGAGAGAGAGGAAGAGAGAGGGGAGAGAGGGAGAAAGAGAGAGAGAGAGAGAGAGGGAGAGTGTGTGTGTGGGGGGGAGAGAGAAAGTGTGTATGTGCGTGTGAGAAATTGTGTGTGCATGTTTGTTAGAATGTATGTGCGAATGTGACAGAGTATATGTCTGTGAGAGGGTGTGTGTGTGCATGTGTGTGAGAGAGATTGTGTGTGTGTTTGATTGTGAGTGTTTGTGTGTGCATGTGTGTCTGTGAAGAGCGTGTGTATGAGAGAGAGTCTGTCTGAGTCTCTGGGTGTAATCATGTATAAGAGAGTGTATGTGTTCTTGTGTGTGTATGAGAGTGTAGAGTGCAGTGAGGTCACCTGTAGTGTGACATGAACCCAAGATCCCGGTTCAGGCCATCCTCATAGGTACCGAACTTGGCTATCAGCCTCTGCTCGGCCCTCTGTTGTTGCGTATACTGACGTCCACCTTGGAGGATGATCACCTGAAGATCTAAGGCCAAATGTCCCTGACTGCTGAAGTGTTCCCCAACTGGGAGGGAACATCGCTGTCTGGCGATTGTTGTGCAGTGTCCATTCATCTGTTGTCGTAGCATTTGCTTGGTCTCGTCTATATACCATGCCATGGGCATCCTTGCCTGCAGCGTATGAGATAGACAGCATTGACTGAGTCACATGAGTACCTGCCAGACACATGGCAGGCGGTGTCCATGTGTGTAAAGGTATTCATACTGATACTCTCACACGTCTTGCAGTGGTTGCCATGTCAGGGCTGCGTGGTATTGTGGTTGATGTCGCCCTGAAGGGTGGGAAGTTTGTTGCAAATAGTGGTTGTTTAAGGTTTAGCGGTTGTTTAAAGGTGAGAAGTGGAGGCACAGGGAAGATCTTGGTGAGGTGCTCATCCTCATTAATAATGTGTTGCAAGCTGCGAAGAACATGATGTGGTTTCTCCACTCCCGGGAAGTACTGGACGACGAAGGGTACCCTCACTGTTGTATCCCGTGTCTGTCTCCTGAGGAAGTCATTACGGTTTCTCGCTGTGGCACACTGGAACTGGTGATCGATGTATTGAGCATCGTATCCTGTTCTTATGAAGGTGTCCTTCAGCACCTTCAGGTGTCTGCATGTTCCCTCTTATCTGAACAGATCCTCTGTATACATAGGGCTTGTCCTTAATGGAGATGTGTACATCCAAGAATGAGACTGATTCTAAAGAGTAATCCATGGTAAGTCTGATGGTGGGACATTTCGGCACTCTACACCAGCATCTCCCATGACAATGGCATTGCTGCAATAGCCTCAGCACTCAATACCAACAATTGCCAATTGCAACATTGTCATCAAACCAGCAGACAAAGGAGAAGCTATCATCATTCAGAACAGAACTGACTACTGCAAGGAAGTGTACTGACAACTAAGCAACCATGAACACTACAGGAAACTACCGGCTGATCCAACCAAAGAATACACCTATGAACTAAATACATTGATCAAGACTGTTGATCCAGTCCGTCAGAAAACCCTACCCAACTCTAAACCCACATGCTTTTTGCATTGGGGACTTCTACTGCCTTCCAAAGATACACAAAGCAAACATGCCGAGACATCCCATTGTATCAAGCAAAGAACCCTAAGTGAAAACCTCTCTGGTTATGTCGAGGACATCTTGAAAGGCATAAGACAGGGGACTCCCAGCTTCTTTTGCGACACTACAGATTTCTTACAAAAGCTCAGCACCCATTGACCAGTCGAACCATGAACATTCCTCATCACAATGTACATTTCGACATTCTAAACTATCTCCCCACAATAGCGGCATTGCTGCAGCTGCCTCAGAACTCAATACCAACAACTGCCAATCTCCAGGCACCATCCTACAACTCATCTGCTTCATCCTTGACAACAACATATTCACCTTTGATAATCAGTTTTTTATCCATTCACACGGAAAAGCCATGGGGAACAAGTCTGCACCCTATTATGCCGAAATTTTCATGCACAAGTTGGAACAAGACTTCTTTGCTACACAGGATCTCCAACCAACACTACACATCAGATACATTGATGACATTTTCTTCCCCTGGACCCAGAGCAAGGAGTCATTGAAACAACAACACAGTGGTATCAACAAGCTTCATCCCAACATCAGACTTACCACGGACTGTTCTTTAGAATCAGTCTCATTTTTGGACACACGCATCTCCACCAAGGACGGGCACCTCAGTACTTCACTCTACTGCAAACCCAAATAACCTCACGATGCTGCACTTCTCTAGCTTCCACCGTATGCAAATTAAAACAACCAACCCCCATAGACAAGCCCTGCACACACACAGGATCTGTTCAGATGAGGAGGAATGCAATAGACACCTGAAGATGCTGAAGGACGCCCTCATAAGAATGGGATATGTTGTTCAACTCATCAGTCACTAGTGCTGATGTGACACAGTGAGAAACTGCAATGACCTTCTCAGGAGAAGGATACGGGATACGACTGTGAAGGTACCCTTCATCATCTAGTACTTCTAAAAATTACACCATATTCTTTGCAGCCTACAACACATTATTAATGAGGATGACCATTTTACCAAGATCTTCCCTACGCCTCCACTTCTTGCCTTTAAACAACTGCTAAACCTTAAACAGTTCATTGTTTGCGGCAAACTGCCCACCCTTCAGGGCAACATCGATCACAACACCGCACAACCCTGTCATGGCAACCACAGTAAGGCATGTCACAGTGTCGACACCATTACATGTAGAAATACCACCTAGCCCTGTCGTGGCTGGTACTCATGTGACTCGGCCAACGTTGTCTACCCCGTATGCTGCAGACAAGAATGCCCCAAGGCATGGTATATTGGCGAGACCAAGCAGACTCTATGACAACAGATGAATGGACACCGTACAACAATCGCCAGACAGGGATGTTCCCTCCCAGTTGGGGAACACTTCAGCGGTCAGGGACATTCGGCCTTAGACCTTCGGGTGATCATCCTCCAAGGTGGACTTCGGGATACGCAACAACACACAAGTTTGGGACCCATGAGGATGGCCTCAACCGGGATCTTGGGTTCATGACACACTACAGGTGACCCCACTGCAGTACACACTCTCATACACAAGCACACATACATACACTCTTACACACGATCGCACCCAGAGACTCAGACAGACCCTCTCACATATACACAGACACACACACTCATGCATACTTGCTCTCACAACATATACTCCATCCCACTCATGCACACACTCTATCAAGCACACACACAAGTCTATGGGGTAAATTTGCATTTGCAGATTCATTCTATTTTGTTCAAAAAACACACAATCTGTGGGCAGTCGGTCTATGTGACATTTTAAAAATTCCTACTTTGGAAATAGAACCAGTCTGACTCAAGAGTGGGATACAGACGGACTCTAACCTCACACCTTTAATACATTGTCTGAGCTAAGATGCTGAGATGTCACCTTTTCTTTTATACTGATAAAACCTTAAGTTATCTTGGGACTGTGACTTGAAAGAAGTTCTGGGATTTACATATTAATCACTCAAAACCTGCATCCCCGCTCTAATTGATTAAAGACTTGACAGCAATATAAGATTTTCAATACATTGCATCAGTTGTATGACAGGTTGATCTTTTACGATAAATTCTGTGTCCTATGATCCTGCACTAGTAGCTACCTGATGAAGGAGCAGTGCTCTGAAAGCTTGTATTTCCAAATAAACCTGTTGGACTATAACCTAGTGTTGTGTGATTTTTAACTTTGTTCCATCCCAGTCCAATACCGGCACTGCCACATTGTGTCCTGAAATGTCATGTAGGTCTTGCCACAAGTGGTGCATGTTCTTGTAGTTAGTTTGGCTCCCTAACTTAGTCCTGTATTGCCTCTTGGCATGTCTAATGGCCTTGTGGAGGTCACATCTAGATATACCGTAAAGGTCTGGGCGATCTATACTTGAACACCGCACGCCAGATCTTCAGTCGTCAATGAATTTTCCAGTTCATCCATGGGGAATATATGGGTTGACTTGTTTGACTCGCAGTCCTCTATACACTTGTTAATAAACTCTGTGATGGTGGGGGTGTACTTGTCCAGGTTGGCTGCTGAATTCTTGAATATGGACCAGTTCATTGTTTTCAGACAGTCCCACAGAAGCTCTTCTGCTGCTTCAGAACAGCACTGTACTACTTTCTGTACTGGGTCCTCATGTTGCAACTTCTATTTGCAAGCTGGGAGGAGGAACACAGCATTGTGATCTGATTTTCTTATGTGAGTTCAGAATATGGAGCATTAGGCATTTTTGATAGTTTCTTAGTATCAAAGACATACAGACCCTCAACAAAGTCTTCAAAAGTTCCTGGTTCCTTGCAATGTCCTAAAGCTAAGAAAGGAACTGTTCAAATTCCAACATTTTCACACTTATGGTGGGGAGTTGGGTTCCCAAGGAGTTTTAAGACTTCAGCATTGCATATGTTCTGACCAAAAGCTGTTCTTATTTCAGATGTCCAGCAGGGTGCAACTTTATTTTTCAATACGTGTGGTTTAATAAAATCTACAATATACTGCCACTATGAAAGTGAGGTAAGATCCCAGAAATACTGGGCATATTAAATGCATTACTAAGAGTCTAAATGAGAGGCCTACACTATAACCAACACAAAGTACCACAAAGACTTTCTTCTGCCTCATGTGAGGTGTAAGTCCCAATTACACTACAGACGAATTTGGTCTTTACCAGATTATTCAAAAGCCCTTGAATCCAGAAAATGAACGAGGGTCAAAGTTGTAAACAATATTAGGAGATGTACTCACCTCCCCCTTTCCCTAACTTGCAATCCTACTGACAAAGCAAAAAAATTTGGTTTGATGGTATGTAATGAGGCAGACTTGATTATGGAGCTGAAGGTGAAGGAACCCCTAGGGGGCAGTGACCATAACATGATAGAATTTAACGTAGCTTAAGAGGGAGAAGCCTGATCAGATGTAACGCTATTACAATCGAGCAAAAGTAACCACAAAGACATGAGAGAGGAGCTGGCCAAAATTGATTGGAACGGGATACTAGCAGGGAAGACAGTGGAGCAGCATTGGCAGGAGTGTCTGGGGGTATAGCAGTAACTATCACAAGGAAGAAGAAATATACTAAAGGGAGGATGAGGCAACCATGAATGATGAGGGAAGCCAGGGACAGCATAAAAGCAACAAAAGGAAAATCATACAATGTGGTGAAGATGAGTGGGAAGCCAGAGGATTGGGAAGCCTTTAAAAGCCAGCAAAAGACAACTTAAAAAGCAATGGGGGGACAAGATGAAATATGAGAGTAAGCGAGCTAGTAATATAAAAGAAGATTGCAAGAGATTTTTTTAGATATCTGAAAGGTAAAAGAACCAAGACTGCGGGAAAAAGAGGCTGGAGAAGTAGTAATGGGGAACAAACAAACAGAGGAATTGAATAGGTACTTTGCATCAGATTTCACAACAGAAGACATCAGCAGCATCCCAAGAGAGTTAAGAAACAGAGTAGATGATACTGGCCATCACTAAGGAGAAGATGATCGAGAAGCTAAAAGGTCTGCAGGTGGATAAATCATTTGGATCAGATGGACTATACCCCAAGTGATTGTAGAAGGATTGGTGATAACTTTCAGAAATTACTGGAGTCGGGGAGGGGAGTCCCACAGGACAGAAAACAGCAAATATAACACCCATGTTTTAAGAGCGGAGGGAGGTAGAAGACAGAATGCTATAGGCCAGTAAGGCTGACCTCAGTAAGATTTTAGAGTACATTATTAAGGATGAAATTGTGGAATACTTGGAAGTGCATGGTAAAATAGGGAAGAGCCAACTTGGCTTCATCAAGGGGAAGTCATGCCTGCAAATCTGTTAGTATTCCTTGAGGAGGTAGCAAGCCAGTTAGACAATGGAGAGCCAGAGCACGTGATTTATTTGGATTTCCAGAAGGCCTTTGACAAGGTATTGCACAGGAGGCTGCTAAATAAGATATATGAGTCCATGGTGTTATTGGTAATGTACTGGCTAGATGATTGGCTGACTGGCAGAAGGCAGAGAGTCTGGCATGAAGGCATCTTTTTCAGGATGGCAGCCTGTGACTAGTGATGTTCTGCAGGAGTCAGTACTGAAACCACAATTCTTCATGTTATACATGAACGACCTAGACGAAAGAACTGAGGGCATTGTTGTTAAGTTTACAGATGACACAAAGATAGGTGGAGCATTAGATTGTTTTGAGTTAACGGGGATCCTGTAGAAGGAGTTGGGCAAGTTAGGAGATTGAGCAGGAAGAATAGAGATGTAGACTATTTTCTAAACAGGAAAAAGTCTCAGAAATCTGAAGCGCAAAAGGACTTGGGAGTCCTAGTTTAGGACTCTCTTAAGGATAACATGCAGGTTCAGTTAGTAATTAGGAAGGCAATTGCATTCATTTCAACATGACTAGAATACAAGAGCAGAGATATATTGCTGACACAGTATAAAGCTCTGATCAGACCACATTTGGAAAATTCTGAGCAGTTTTCAGTCCAATATCTAAGGAAATATATGCGCTGGCATTGGAGTGGGTCCAGAGGAGGTCTACAAGAATGTTCCAGGGATGAAGGGCTATTCATATAAGGAAGGGTTGAAGACTCTGGTCTGTGCTTGATGGAGTTTAGAAGATAAGAGGTGAGCTGATTGAATGTTACAGTATACTGAGAGGCCTGGTGAAGATGGTTTCACTCATAAGAGAGACTAAGATCCAAGGGCACAGAGTTGGAGTTAAGAGTTGACCCTTTAGAAGGGAGGTGAGGAAGAATTTCTTCAGTCAGAGGGTAGCTAATCTGTGGAACTCATTGTCACAGAGGGCTGTGGAGGCCAAGTCATTGAGTATATTTAAGACATAGATGATAAGTTCTTGATCAGTAAGGGGATAACGCATTACACAAAGCGAGCAGGGGAATAGGGTTGAGAAACTTATCAACTGTGATCAAATGGGGGACCCAAATGACCTAATTCAACTCCTCTATTTCATAACCTTATGAACTACTAAATATTTGGTTCTGTATTAGGAAACACTGTGTACTCGAGCACCTCACAAACTTAACTACTATTCAAAAAAATATCATTTTTTAAAAAACATTTTTAAATCTCAACTTACCTTTTTGATAGCAAGTCATATTCTTGTAAAATTGTTAGCAGGTTTTCTACAATGGTGAGTTCACCTATCTTCACTCTGCACTCTGGGCTAAAAACAAACTAAATGTTGTGAGCTTCTTCAATTTCAATCATTTGTTTAAAGCTATTTTTATAATATTTAACTCAGTGACATACCTTTCAGCCAAACTGGTGAGAGCAAGGAGAGCACCCAGTAGTACATTATTGTGCTTGGCTGCCAATAGCTTTACTAGGGTCTAAAGAGAAATATCTCAAGTTAAAATACTTTACTGTATATTATTTTGTTTCTTCTTACTTAACTAATAATTATTTTAATGCCTGGCATATGTACCACCAATGCAAAGTTAGACAGTGCACCTAAAAAACACGTTAAAACCTTTGGACCTTCCACTTGTTTCAGGACAGTTACAAATGATATATAAAAATGCGTATTCGTACATCTATGCAAGATTAAACTATGTGCCATAAGACCATAGAAACAGGAACCACAGAAAAATGAGGTCACACAGCCCTTTGAATCTCAACTGCCATTCGCCGAAACAAGGGCTGTTAGCTCCACTGTCTTGTCTCATTTCCAATCCCTCAAACCACTGAGTCCAAAAACTAAGTATCTATATCCCTTTGGGATAAAACATTCTGCAAGTTCACAACCCTCCAATGTAGAAATTTCTCCTCAGCTCATCATATATCAGAGTTGGGGGGGGGGTTCAGAGGCCTGGAGTTCAGAGGGGGAGCAGTTGTGTGTTCTACGTAATGTGTCTTTAATGGCTGTCCCAGTTCATGCATGCCTGAAGGCATGTACAGTCAAGGTATAGGGTGCACGTAAACAGGAAGCCAGCCAGTGCTTTTCATTTCTCCAAACAGCCCCCTTTTAATAGGCAAAAGCTCAAGCAGGAGATCTGCCTTGTAGATACAGGTCCAGTGCTGGTCAGAAGAGGCAGAGGATCAACTCCGGTGCTGTCTGGAATCAGCTGATTGGGCCATGTTCAAACAGTCCACAGGTACCTTGGATGAGTACGCCACCAGCGTCACAGACTTTATCAGCAAGTGTGTGGAGGAGCGTATACCGAGGAAGTCAATCTGGGTGTTCCCCACAGGAAACCTGGATGAATCAAGATGTACAGAACCTGCCAAAAACCTGGCATGAGGCCTTCCGATCAGGAGACCCATTCAAATATAAGGAATCCAAGTATGACCTTCGCAAAGCCTTTAAAACAGCCAAGGACCAATACCGATCCATACTAGAGACCCAGACAGACACCCAGCGACTATGGCAAGGACTGAATGACATCACAGGTTCTAAAAAGAGACGGTGCAAGATAGCAGACGATGACATATCCCTCCCAGATCGCCTCAACGCTTTTTCTGCTCGCTTTGAGCAGAATTGCCGTGGAGAAGTAACACCTATTCCGACAAGTCATGTCGAACCTATCCCAACATTCGCTGCATCAGAGGTCAGATTAGTTTTCCTTCGTGTGAATCCAAGGAAAGCGATGGCATCAGACAGAGTACCAGGCCGTGCACTCAGAGCATGTGCAGATCAACTGGCAGAGGTCTTCTCGGACATCTTCAACCTCTTCCTGCAGCAGGCCACTGTCCCTGCCTGTTTCAAGAGGGCCAACATCATCCCTGTGCCTAAGAAGGCTCATGCAGCATGTGTCAATGACTACTGCCCAGTGGCCCTAACTTCGGTGGTCATGAAGTGCTTTGAAAGGCTGGTCATAGCACTAATCAACTCCAGCCTCCCCACGACTCTTGACCCACTCCAATTTGCCTATCGGACCAACAGATCCACGTCAGATGCCATATCATTTGCCCTTCACACCTCCCTACAACATCTTGACGCCAAGAACAGCTATATAAGAATTCTACTCATTAACTACAGTTCAGCCTTCAACACTGTTAGCCCCTCGAGTCTGATTACTAAGCGTAGTGATTGCTGACTAAGCTCCACTCTCTGCAACTGGATCCTCAGTTTCCTGACACACAGGCCACAATCAGTGAAGATTGGGAACAATATTTCATCCTCACTAACACTCAACACTGAAGCCCACCAGGGGTGCGTATTCAGCCGCCTACTGTATTCACTGTATACCCATGACTGCATTGCCAAATACCAGACTAATGCCATTTAAAGTTCACTGATGACACCACCATTGTCAGTCGAATCCCAGAAGGCAACAAAACAGACTACAGATGGGAGGTGGAAGACCTGGAAAAATGGTGCACTGAGAACAACCTAGCTCTCAATGCCAGCAAAACCAAGGAACTCATTATTAACTTTCGGTGGGATGGTAATCATGCACCCCCACCCCCAACACACATTATCAGCACAGAGGTGGAACGAGTGGAGAGTGTCAAGCTTCTGGGGTGGTCATCCTCAACAAGCTTTCTTGGACTCTTCATGTGGACACACTGGTTACAAAGGCCTAACAATGTCTCTTCTTCCTCAGGCAACTGAGAAAATTTGGCATGATAGCGAATACCCTTGCCAACATTTATAGGTGCGCCATCAAGAGCATTCTGTCTGGATGTATGGCAACTGTACCATTCAAGATCGGAGATGGTTACAAAGAGTGGTGAACTCGGCCTGGACAATCACAAAGGCCAACCTCCCATCTATAGAATCCAGGCCCACTGTCAGGGAAAGGCTGCCAGCATTCTTAAAGATCCATCCCACCCTGGCAATGTTTTTCTACAACCTCTACTAGTGGGGAGAAGGTACAGAAGCCTGAACATACACATCAGCAGTTTTTGTAACAGTTTCTACCCTACTGTTGATAGAATACTGAGTGACTCACAAACTCTTAACATTCACCTGTTTTTGTTTTTGATGCTGTTTACCCATTATTTACTATCTATGTAACTTAACTATGTGATCTCCCTGTAGTGCTCGCAAGACAAAGCTTTTCACTGTACCTCGGTACACGTGACAATAAATTCAGTTCAATTCAATTCAATTCATTGCATATGTAGTCTTTAAAACAATGCAGGTCCACACATGGTACACATATCTGCAATTGTTTGCTGTTTCTTTGGTATCTGCTGATTCCTAGGTTGATCCTTCTTCAGAGAGTCCTGCTCCTGTTTCTGTGGTAACTGATGATGGTGATCAATTTATGGTGTTGAGGACCTCTGGAACTAATGGTCATTCTGCACTCTATACAGACAGTAAGGTCACTTCTTCCTGATCTGATGCTGCCGTGAAGGAACAGCTTTACTTTAATTGTACTTTTATTTCTGTGGGCTGTAATGATATAAACGATTATGCATGTTCATCACAAACAATCAAGGTGACAACTGCACAATTAAAGATTGCTGCATAAGAAAATTTTTGTTGAGAGCGTTAAGCATTTGCACCCTGACTAGTTCTTCAATGCTCAGATCTAACAACAACTTGCCAGTTTTGATTAGATTAGATTACTTACAGGTCCACACCGACCCTGCGAACAGCAACCCACCCAGACCCATTCCCTTACATTTACCCCTTCACCTGACACTATGGGCAATTTAGCATGGCCAATTCACCTAACCTGCACATCTTTGGACTGTGGGAGGAAACCGAAGCACCCAGAGAAAACCCACGCAGACTAGGGGAGAATGTGCAAATTCCACACAGACAGTTGCCCGAGGTGGGAATTGAACCCAGGTCTCTGGCGCTTTGAGGCAGCAGTGCTAACCACTGTGCCACCGTGCTGCCTGTGCTGTTTTATTGAGGTAAAATTTGATTTTCTGTCATTTCACCTTGATTATGTTAGTCAAACCTATAACTATTTTCAGCTTTAGTACTTCCTTTTCTTTAGCAACACTAGTTTGGTGCAGTGTGATGCAAGTCTTTGAACTCGGCTACTTGCTATGCTTTCAGGAGGTGTATTTCTCCAAGGATTGACTTATACAAATCTGAGCTGGATTTGTTTGATTTCTTTACAATCCCTTTAGTGAGCTTCACTGACATTTCAGCCTTTCCCCATTTGACTTAGAGTCACGTGGAGATGATGCTTGATGTTACATTACCCAACCTACTATGAATAAGCTGAACTTAGTGACTGATGTGTGTTTTCAGAGATTTGACAATCTCACTACAGTAGTTTTAGCTCATCTTATTCCCAGGCATCAGAATAGTAGTTGATAGTGAAGATAATCAGTTCCTGCAAGAGTGATGAAGTCTACCCCAAACTAAACAAAAACTTGGAATTGGCTCCTCCATTTTGACCTAGTTAATTAAGTTTTAATTGATGTGTGATAGATCTGTGTGAAAAAAAATGTTGTAACCAACAGGAGGTTAAAAAGAGAGGAGCCGATCACCCCACCCACATGATTAATACAGCTGGAAACATATAACGCAAGTCCAAGATAATATATTGTGGAGTCATTATCCTGAAGGAAATGAAAAAAAAGATTTGGAGATGTTGTTGTTGGACTGGGGTGTACAAAGTTAAAAATCACACAATACCAGGTTATAGGTAAAAACAATGACTGCAGATGCTGGAAACCAGATTCTGGATTAGAGTGGTGCTGGAAAGGCACAGCAGTTCAGGCATCCGAGGAGCAGGAAAGTCGACATTTCGGGCAAAAGCCCTTCATCAGGAATACAGGCAGGGTGGCTGAAGGGTGGAGAGATAAATGAGAGGAGGTTGTCGGTGGGGAGAAAGTAGCATAGAGTACAATAGGTGAATGGGGATGGGGATGAAGGTGATTGGTCGGGGAGGAGGGTGGGGGAAGGTAGCAAAGAGTACAATGGGTGGATGGGGGTGGGGGTGAAGGTGATAGGTCAGAGAGGAGGGTGGAGTGGATTGGTTGAAAGGAAGATAGGCAGGTAGGACAAGTCATGGGGACAGTGCTGAGCTGGAAGTTTGGAGCTGGGGTGAGGTGGGGGGAGGGGAAATGAGGAAAATGGTGAAGTCGACATTGATGCTGTGGGGTTGAAGTGTTCCAAGGCGGAAGATGAGGCGTTCTTCCTCCAGGCGTCGGGTGGCCCAGGACCTCCATGTCCTTGGCTGAGTGGGAGGGGGAGTTGAAATGTTGGGCCACAGGGCGGTGTGGTTGATTGGTGTGGGTGTCCCAGAGATGTTCCCTAAAGCGCTCTGCTAGGAGGCGTCCAGTCTCCCCAATATAGAGGAGACCACGTCGGGAGCAACAAATACAATAAATGATATTGGTGGATGTGCAGGTAAAACTTTGATGGATGTGGAAGGCTCCTTTAGGGCCTTGGATGGAGGTGAGGGAGGAGGTATGGGTGCAGGTTTTGTAATTCTTGTGGTGGCAGGGGAAGGTGCCAGGACGGGAGGATGGGTTGTTGGGGCGTGTGGACCTGACCAGGTAGTCACGGAGGGAACGGTCTTTGCGGAAGGCGGAAAGGGGTGGAGAGGGAAATATATCCCTGGTGGTGGGGTCCGTTTGGGGGTGGCGGAAATGTCGGCGGATGATTTGGTTTACGCGAAGGTTGGTAGGGTGGAAGGTGAGCACCGGGGGCGTTCTGTCCTTGTTACAGTTGGAGGGGTGGGGTCTGAGGGAGGTGGAGGTGGAGGCAAAGGTGCAGGATGTGGACAAGATGCGTTGGAGGGCATCTTTAACCATGTGGGAATGGAAATTGCGGTCTCTAAAGGAGGAGGCCATCTGGTGTGTTCTGTGGTGGCACTGGTCCTCCTGGGAGCAGATACGGCGGAGGCGGAGGAATTGGGAATACGGGATGGCATTTTTGCAGGAGGTAGGGTGGGAAGAGATGTAATCCAGGTAGCTGTGGGAGTCGATGGGTTTGTAAAAAATGTCGGTGTCAAGTTGGTCGTCATTAATGGAGATGGAGAGGTCCAGGAAGGGGAGGGAGGTGTCAGAGATGGTCCAGGTAAATTTAAGGTCAGGGTGGAATGTGTTGGTGAAGTTGATGAATTGCTCAACCTCCTCGTGGGAGCATAGTAAAAGCTTTTTTAGGTATGTGCAAGGCAAAAAATTGGTTAGGACAAAAATTGGGCCCTTGAAGACAGAAACAGGGGAATATATTACTAGGAACAAAGAAATGGCAGAGGAATTAAATGGGTACTTCAGATCTGTGTTCACTGGGGAAGACACAAGCAATCTCCCTGAGATAACAGTGGCTGAATGACCTGAACTTAAGGGAATTTATATTTGCCAGGATTTGGTGTTGGAGAGACTGTTAGGTCTGAAGGTTGATAAGTCTCCGGGGCCTGATGGTATGCATCCCAGGGTACTGAAGGAGGTGGCTCGGGAAATCGTGGATGCATTGGTGATTATTTTCCAGAGTTCAATAGATTCGGGGTCGGTTCCTGAGGATTGGAGGGTGGCTAATGTTATACCACTTTTTAAGAAAGGTGAGCGAGAGAAAGCAGGAAATTATAGACCGGTTAGTCTGACCTCAGTGGTGGGAAAGATGCTGGAGTCTATTATAAAGGATGAAATTACTGCACATCTGGATAGTAGTAACAGGATAGGAGAGAGTCAGCATGGATTTATGAAGGGGAAATCATGCTTGACTAATCTTCTTGAATTTTTTGAGGATGTAACTATGAAGTTGGATGAGGGAAATCCAGTAGATGTAGTGTACCTGGACTTTCAGAAAGCTTTTGATAAAGCCCCACATAGGAGGTTAGTGAGTAAAATTAGGGTGCATGGTATTGGGGGCAAAGTACTAGATTGGATTGAAAATTGGTTGGCTAATAGGAAACAAAGGGTAGTGATAAACGGCTCCATTTCGGAATGGCAGGCAGTGACCAGTGGGGTACCGCAGGGATCCGTGCTGGGACCGCAGCTTTTTACAATATGTGTTAATGATATAGAAGATGGTATCAGCAATAGCATTAGCAAATTTGCTGATGATACAAAGCTGGGTGGCAGGGTGAAATGTGATGAGGATGTTAGGAGATTACAGGGTGACCTGGACAAGTTAGGTGAGTGGTCAGATGCAGTTTAATGTGGAGAAATGTATGGTTATCCACTTTGGCAGCAAGAACAGAAAGACAGACTACTACCTCAATGGAATCAATTTAGGTAAAGGGGCAGTACAGAGAGATCTGGGTGTTCTTGTACACCAGTCAATGAAAGCAAGCATGCAGGTACAGCAGGTAGTGAAGAAGGCTAATAGCATGCTGGCCTTCATAACAAGAGGAATTGAGTATAGAAGCAAAGAGGTGCTTTTGCAGCTGTACAGGGCCCTGGTGAGACCACACCTGGAGTACTGTGTGCAGTTCTGGTCTCCAAATTTGAGAAAAGACATTCTGGCTATTGAGGGAGTGCAGCGTAGGTTCACGAGGTCAATTCCTGGAATGGCAGGATTACCTTACACTGAAAGACTGAAGCGACTGGGCTTGTATACCCTTGAGTTTCGAAGATTGAGAGGGGATCTGATTGAGACGTATAAGATTATGAAAGGATTGGATACTCTGGCAGTAGGAAACATATTTCCACTGATGGGTGAGTGCCAAACCAGAGGACACAGCTTAAAAATACAGGGTAGACCATTTAGGACAGAGCTCAGGAGAAACTTCTTCACCCAGAGAGTGGTGGCTGTGTGGAATGCTCTGCCCCAGAGGGCAGTGGAGGCCCACTCTCTGGATTCATTTAAGAAAGAGTTGGATAGAGCTCTCAAAGATAGTGGAATCAAGGGTTATGGAGATAAGGCAGGAACAGGATACTGATTAGGAATGATCAGCCATGATTATATTGAATGGCGGTGCAGGCTTGAAGGGCTGAATGGCCTACTCCTGCACCTATTGTCTCTTGAGGTGGCGCCCATGCAATCATCAATTTAGCGGAGGAAGAGGTGGGGAGTGGTGCCGGTGTAATTACGAAAGATGGACTGTTCTACATAGCCAACAAAGAGACAGGCATAGCTGGGGCCCATACAGGTGCCCATGGCTACCCCTTTGGTCTGGAGGAAGTGGGAGGATTCGAAGGAGAAATTGTTAAGGGTGAGGACCAGTTCAGCCAAACGAATGAGTGTCGGTGGAAGGGTACTGTTGGGGACATCGGGAGAGGAAGAAACGGAGGGCTTGGAGGCCCTGGTCATGGCGGATGGAGGTATAGAGGGATTGGATATCCATGGTGAAGATGAGACGTTGGGGGCCGGGGAAACGGAAATCTTGGAGGAGGTGGAGGGTGTGGGTGGTGTCTCGAACGTATGTGGGGAGTTCGTGGACTAGGGGGGAATAGGACAATGTCGTGGTAGGTATAGATGAGTTCAATGGGGCAGGAGCATGCTGAGACAATGGGTCGGCCAGGGTGGTCAGGCTTGTGGATCTTGGGAAGGAGGTAGAACCAGTTAGTGCGGGGTTCCCGGACTATGAGGTTGGAAGCTGTGGGTGGGATTTCTCCTGAGGTGATGAGGTTCTGTATAGTCTGGGAGATGATGGTTTGGTGATGGGGGGGTGGGGTCATGGTCGAGGAGGTGGTAGGAGGAGGTGTCTGGCTTCAGTGGTGTAGAGGTCAGTGCACCAGACTACCACTGCATCCCCATTATCTGCTGGCTTGATGGTGAGGTCAGGATTGGAGCAGAGGGAGTGGAGGGCAGCGCGCTGTGAGGGTGAGAGGTTGGAGTGGGGGAGGGGGGTAGACAGGTTGAGGCGGTTAATGTCCTGGCGGCAGTTAGAAATTAAGAGGTCGAGGACGGGTAAAAGGCCAACACAGGGTGTCCAGATGGATGCAGTGTGTTGGAGCGGGCGAAGGGGTCCTTGGAAGGTGGGCAGAGTCCTGATTGTGAAAGTAAGCTCGGAGGTGGAGGCGGCAGAAGTGTTCGACGTCATGGCGTGTATTAAATTCATTGATGCTTGGGCGGAGGGGGATGAAGGTGAGTCCGTTGCTGAGTAGTCCATCAGGTTTAATTGGAAGCACTAGCTTTCAGAGCGCTGCTCATTCATCAGGTGGTTGTGAACCTGGTGAGGGAGCAGCACTGTGAAAGCTAGTGCTTCCAATTAAACCTGTTGGACTATAACCTGGTGTTGTGTGACACCCTCAGTGCTTGGGAGCCTCCTGTGAAGCACTTCTGTGATGTTTCCTCTGGTATTTATAGTGGTTTGTCTCTGCCGCTTCCGGTTGTCAGTTCCAGCTTTCCACTGCAGTGGCCGGTATATTGGGTCCAGGTCGATGTGTTTGTTGATAGAATCTGTGGATGAGTGCCATGCCTCTAGGAATCCCCTGGCTGTTCTCTGTTTGGCTTGTCCTATAATAGTAGTGTTGTCCCAGTCGAACTCATGTTGCTTGTCATTCACGTGTGTAGCTACTAAGGATAGCTGGTTGTGTCGTTTCGTGGCTAGTTGGTGTTCATGGATACGAATCATTAGCTATCTTCCTGCTTGTCCTATGTAGTGTTTTGTGCAGTCCTTGCATGGGATTTTGTACATTACATTGGTTTTGCTCATGCTGGGTATCAGGTCCTTCGTTCTGGTGAGTTGTTGTCTGAGAGTGGCTATTGGTTTGTGTGCTGTTATGAGTCCTAGTGGTTGTAGTAGTCTGGCTGTCAGTTCAGAAATGTTCTTGATGTATGATAGTGTGGCTAGTCCTTTGGGTTGTGGCATGTTCTCATTCCGTTGTCTTTCCCTTAGGCATCTGTTGATGAAATTGTGGGGGTATCCGTTTTTGGCGAATACATTGTAGAGGTGTTCTTCTTCCTCTTTTTGCAGTTCTGGTGTGCAGTTTTTCTCTCCATGTAAATAATATTCTGTTCTTTTGTTCTCCTTTCCAAAATGAACAACTTTGCATTTTCCCATATTATACTCCATTTGCCAACATGTTGCCCACTTTTTTAACCTATCAATATCTCTCCATAAACTATTTCTTTCCAACTCACAACCCGCCTTTCCACCTATTTCTGTGTCCTCTGCAAATTGGCTGCAGTACATTCACTTCCTTTTTCAAGAATTAATATCTGGCACATCTCCAAATGTATTACAAACCCTCTCGGGGCATCTCAACATGGACACTCCCTTTTATCCTTCACAACCTCAGCAGCACTGACAAAGTTGCTAACCCTCCATTGTGCAAGTAGCTCCAAGACATACTTTGCTTTAATGAACTGGATAGTGGTCATAGTGGCAATCTGTTAACTAGCTAACACTAGTAATAGCATGACTGGCTCTCACACTTGTCTTTGTGGGCTCAGTACTCACATTCTATCTTGATATTGAGACTCAAAGCAAGCCTGTAAAATCCTGGTTGACAATTCTATCTTTCCCCAGTTCTAATGTAAGGTCACAGACCTGAAACTGTCTTTTGCTCTCCATCGATGATTCAAGTCATGCATGACGTTTCCACCATTTTCTGATTCTATTTTAGATTTACTGTTTTACTTCTGCGTTAAAGGGGTAAATGCTGAGAGGCTATTTCCCTTGCAGGCAGAGTTGAGAATTGTTTCAGAAGTTTCAGGCTTAAATGTTTAATTAAATAAACTGCATAGATTCAGTAAACTGTGTACATGCAGGCATGTGCCCCGCAAACTCATTTAAAGCAAGACTTGCCATAGAAATAATTTATGCAAACATTTTAATGATCAACATATAAACCCAGTATAAACCCAACTTAAATGAGGTCCTTGAATCATTTTCTTATACTAAAATGAAAAGGAGCTTAAGGTGAAGGAACCCTTAGGAGGCAGTGACCATATGATTGAATTTACTCTGCAATTTGAGAGGGAGAACATAGAATCAGAGGTAATGGTATTACAGCTGAATAAAGGCAATTACAGGAGAGTTTCATCCCCAGAAAAAATAAGCATAGTACAGGGAGGATAATTGACTTGGGAAGTAAGGGATAGCATAAAAACAAAAGAGATTGCTTTTACGAAGGGCAGTGGGAAACCAAAGGATTGGGAAGCTTACAAAGACCAACAGAGGGCAACAAAGAAAGAAATAAGAAGGGAGAAGATTAAATATGAGGGTAAGCTAGCCGGTAATATAAAAAAAAACTGTAAGAATTTCTTTACATATATAAAGGGTAAAAGAAAGGCAAAAGTGGACATTGGTAAAAACAATGACTGCAGATGCTGGAAACCAGATTCTGGATTAGTGGTGCTGGAAGAGCACAGCAGTTCAGGCAGCATCCAAGGAGCTTCAAAATCTCCTTGGATGCTGCCTGAACTGCTGTGCTCTTCCAGCACCACTAATCCAAAAAGTGGACATTGGGCCATTGGAAAATGACATTGGAGAGATAGTAGTGGGGAACAAGGAAATGGCTAAGGGAACTGAATAATTACTTTGCATCAGTCTTCATGGTGGAAGACACGAGTAATATCCCAAAAATTCAAGACTGTGAGGGGGAAGAGCTGAATATGGTGGCCATCAACAAGGAAAGTGTGCTAGAAACACCAAATGGTCTGAAGGTGGATAAACCACCCAGACCAGATGGACCACACCCCAGAGTTCTAAAGGAGATAGCTGAAGAAATAGTGGAGGCTGTAGTGGTGATCTTTCAGGAATTGCTAGAATCAGGGAGGGTCCCAGAGGACTGGAAAATTGATAAAGTGTCATCCCTGTTTGAAAATGGAGTAAGGCAAAAGATGGATAATAACAGACTGATTAGCCTAAACTCGGTTGTGGGTAAGATCCTGGAATCCATGGTGAAGGATGAAATTTCTGAATACTTTTTGAAGCATATGATAAAATAGGGGAAAGTCAGCATGGTTTCATCAAGGGGAGGCCATGCTTGACAATTCTGCTAGAATTCTTTGAGGAAGTAATGAGCAGATTAGACCAAGAACTGCCAATGGATGTTATCTACCTGGACTTCAAAAATACCTTTGACAAAGTGCCGCACAGGAGGCTACTGAGTAAGATAAGGACCCATGGTATCAGAGGCAAGATGGTAGCATGGATATAAGCTTGGAAGTCTGGCAGAAAGCAGAGAGTAGGAATAAAAAGGTCCTTCTCAGGATGGCAGCCGGTGATAAGGGGTGTTCCTCAAGGCTCAGTTTTGGGACAACTTTTCACTTTATACATTAACAATCTAGATGAAAGAATGGATGGCATTTTGGCTAAGTTTGCAGAAAACACAAAGATAGGTAGAGGGACAGGTGGTACTGAGGAGGTGGGTAGGCTTCAGAAGAATTTGGAAAGTGAGAAAAGAAGAAGGTTAGGAAAGTGAGAAAAGAAGTGACAGATGGAGTACAGCGTGGGAAAGTGTGAGGTCATGCACTTTGGTAGGGAGAATAGAAACCTCTGAGGTTTCTACACATTTTTTAAATGGGGAGAAAAATCAGAAGTCTGAAGTGCAAAGACACTTGGGAGTTTTAGTCCAGGATCCTCTCAAGGTAAACATGCAGGTTGAGTCAGGAGTTAGGACGGCAAATGCAGTGATGGCATTTATTTTGAGATACTTGAATATAAAAGCAGGAATGTACTTCTGAGGTTCTAAGGCTCTGGTCAGACCACATTTGGTGTATTGTGCACAGTTTTGGGTCACATACTTCAGGAAGTATGTACTGTGTTCAGAGGAGGTTCATGAGAACGTTCCCAGGAATGAAAATCTTAAAATATGAGAAACATTTGAGGACTCTGGGATTATATTTGATGAAGCTTAGAATGATGATGGGGTATCCAATTGAAACATACAGAATACTGAATGGCCTGGACAGAGTAGATTTTGGGAGGATTTTTCCATTGGTAGGAGAGACTAGGACCCAAGTGCATAGCTTTAGAGTAGAGGGAAGATCTTTTAGAACGGGGATAAGGAGAAACTTCTTCAGCCAGAGAGTGGTGAATCTATGGAATTCATTGCCACAGAAGGCTGTGGAGGCCAGGTCACTGTGTATATTTATGACTGAGATAGATAGGTTCTTGAGTATCAAAGGGATTAAGGGTTACGGGGAGAAAACAGGACAATGGGGTTGAGAAACCTATCAGCCATGATTGAATGGCGGAGCAGACTCGATGGGCTGAATGGCCTAATTTCTGCTCCTATGTCTTATGGTCTTATGAAAACTAATTATTCTTTAGCCTGATTTTTTTTGATTGGCAATGCCCACTTTTTGGGCATAAAATTCAATGGCATAGCCTCAGAATAGAAATATATTCACTCAGAGGTTTCTACACATTTAGAATTCTTAGTCCCAGATTGCTGTGCATTCTCGGTTGATAATTACATTCAATACTGAGATTATTAGTTTTCTTGAACACAAAAGGAATCAAGGAATATGAGGAGAAGCAAGGTAAGTGGAGTTGATGTTACTGAATGACAGAATAGGCCCAAGGGATTGTATTCTTCTGCTCCTATTTCTGATGTTCCTATGGCAGGCCTTGCACGTGACAGAATTAATCACAAGTTTGCTTACACCATGTAACATAACCCCACAATTAATGAGTCAAAGCTTTGTAGGTACTGGCCTTCAGATGTATCTCTGCATATCTCTGCCTGAATATTATATTGTGGGAATAGTGATGAGTGGATATTGAATGTCTCAACTATGGCTTGCATTTCTCTATTGGTTTATTCACTTCTTTTGCCAAAAAGCAAAGATAATGCTCAGTAGCAAAAATTGAGACAGTTGTCACCCAATTGTTCTCAATAAATTGGTTTTCACATGCCGTACACTGCACAGCTGAACTTTCAGCTTCAGACAGGTAAATCAGATATGTGAAGTAAGGAGAAATAATGACAAATTCTATTAGTAGCATAATTATGTAAAAATACACATATTTGAATGCATCTGGTACAAACTGATTACTGCTTCCTGTATCAAGTCTAATCAAAGAATGCAAAATGGAAAGGGTTCCAACAAATTTGCCACTGAATTTTAAACACAAAACGTGGGCTTTGCCAATCACAACATTCATGCTAAAGAATCATTTGCTTTCACTATAGGAGGAGAAAAGATTCAAGGGTCTCAAGAGTTTAAATTATGCATGGTTTTTATGCTGGTTAATAAAATGTTTGCATAAATTATTTCCACTGCATGTCTTGCTATAAATGAGGTTGGGGGGGGAGGGGAAATCAAATGTCTGCATGTACACTGTTTAATGCAACTATGCAGCTTATTTCTTTAAAAATTAAACCTGAAAGGTCTGAAACAATGCAATAATTCAAATGAAACAATTTAATTAGCAAGTGGAATTTTTTAAAGAAAATCCATTGTTTGCATTTCACAAATGATAATAGAATAGACATATTATGAGAAATTACAATTTTGAATAACATATCATTACAAACTATCATAAATGTTGCTGAGGCCAATGAGCTACTGAGTAAGTTTTCAGATACCATGGAGATCTCATACCTTGTGGGCTCCACATCCAATTATCCATTCTCTTTGTTCTACAACAGCTGCTACCTTTTGAAAAATATCTGAAATGAAATTCAAATTAAATCGCATACCACCATTGTGAAAATAACTGCACTGGAATTACAATGTAATACTATCAAATACTGCATTGAAACTTCCTCTCCTAACAATGAACAAAATAATTTCAGTAAATACTAGCCTCAAAGTGGGAACTCAACTTTTCTGAGTTTAAGTTTAGAGTTCAAACCAGATTCAGATCTAGAAGTAATAACCTTTAAGCATGTTAAAGTAGTGTAATTAAAAAGGACAGCTGCCTGATACTGCCAGTTATCTATCACCTTTTAAAATCCTTATTTAAATGAGGTGTTGATTCTTGTAGCTAAAAATTGCAGCCCCATATAAATAAGGAATTTTACAATTGTATAGTCAGTAAGGAACACAGTTTGTGAGATAAAGGCCAAGTGAGTATATTTGAAACATTGGATCAAAGTGAGAATTCAATTTATAAGGGGGAAACAGGTGTATTAAGTTTCCAGAAGAGGAGAGAGAGAGGATAAAAGGTGCAGACCAGGAGGCCGACCTTCACTGAGAGTAGCAGTGGAGTGACATCCCAAACCACAACATGGTGTAAGTGCAGGGAAAGCATTTTTATTGGTGAGTAATTCTAGTCTTAGGTTGTGTTCAGTTTTCTAGCTTTTTATTCTCTCTCTTTTCTTAAAAATAGCATTGACAATTGTGTAAAAAAAACTAATTACAATGAAATGTAATGAGCAGGAAAATATGATAGTGATGGCATGGTGGGTAATGTGCTATTGGAGCATGTGGAAACTAGCGAATATATCTGCAGTAAGGAAGTGTTCACACCCCTCAGTTTAGGTCATTCAAATTTGTGATATGATCAGGGACAGGATGGTATGAATGCAAGTGAGGCAGGTCTGGGGACCAGAGGTAGTGTTTGAATTCAGGAGTTCAATGCACAGCTCAAAGCTTTGTGTTCAAAGAATGTGTTTCAGCCCCTACAATTGTCCAACAGTAACAAAGTTCTTGCAAACTGTGTGAATGAGAATGGGGGCGCTAGGGAAAATGACCGAACTGACTATGCCACTGTGATGCAGAAAGCCATTCAACTAGGGTAATGAAATAGGAATCTAGTAGTTATAAGGAACAGTATAATTAGATAGGGGAATAAGCACTGTTCTCTGCAGCTATATGAATGAGTCCCAAAGACTGTGTTGCATGCTTATTGCCAGCATTATGGGCAACTCCTCAGGGCTGGAGAAGAACTTAGTGGGAGGGGAGGGATTCACTGTCATCAACCATATTGGTACCAATGACATTGACAGGACCAGAAAGGAGGTTCTGCTGAAAGAATTTAAATGGATAGAAGTTCAATTAAAAAGCAGAAACTCAAACTAATAATCTCGAGATTACTACTCATGCCACGTGCAAACTGGCATATTGTAAATAGAATCAAGGAGTTCAATGCATAACTCCAAATTTAGTATGGATGAAATGGGTTTCAATTCACAGGACACTGGCATCAGTACTGAGGTAGCAGGGAGGTGTTTTGGTGAGACCGGCTTCATTGGAACCTGGGAAAGTGAATAACAGGGGCTGTAAAGATGACTTTAAAATAAATGGGTTGGGGATTTGGGAGAGTAGTCATGAAGGCTTACAAAACAAAAGGATATGGTTGTATTGCTGGGCAGCTATTTAAGTAATAATAGCCAGCCTGGGATAGGAAAAGACAGCATACAAATATAGAAAAACAGCAACAAATAGGCTCAAAGGGGGAAAGCATAGTAAAACACAGGTTCTTTACTCATAAGAATGTAGTACAGAGTATTCAGAACAAAATAAATGAATTAATGACACAAAGTGATGGATATGATCTAATAGCCGTTATGATTAGATTAGATTACTTACAGTGTGGAAACAGGCCCTTCGGCCCAACAAGTCCACACCGACTCGCCGAAACGTACCACAGACCCATTCCCCTACATTTACCCCTTCTCCTAACACTACGGGCAATTTAGCATGGCCAATTCACCTAATCTGCACATTTTTGGATTGTGGGAGGGAACCGGAGCACCCGGAGGAAACCCATGCAGACACAGGGAGGATGTGCAAACTCCACACAGAGAGTCGCCTGAAGCGGGAATTGAACCCGGGTCTCTGGCGCTGTGAGGCAGCAGTGCTAACCACTGTGCCACCGTGCCGCCCACAATGTTGACATGGATACATGAGATGAAAGCCGGAAACTAAATATTCAAGGGTATGTGACTTTTCAAAAGGACAGGCAGGAAGGAAAGGGTAGTGGGTTAGCTTTGTGAGTTCAAATTTTGAATAGGCATGATAGCAAGAGATGATCTTAAATAAGATGTGGAATCCATAAGGCTGGAGATAAGAAATATCAAAAGATGGCACAGACTGGTGGGAGTAGTCAATAGGTCTCCAAATTGTAGCAATACTAAAGAACAGTAATAATTGGGAGATAATGAGGGGATGTAAAAAATGCAGTACATTAATTATGGGTGACTTTAATCTTCACATAAACTGGAAAAGTGAAATTGGGAGAGGTAGAAACCTGGAATAATTTGTAGCGTATTGGGGATAGTTTCCTTCAAATATGTTATATTTTTATCTGGTAGATCCAAATAGGATGAGACTACTTTGGATTGGGTAGTTTATTCAGACAAGCTTATTAAATGATTTCAGAGTCAAAGATTTCTTAAAGAAATAGTGCCACAATCTATTAGAATTTAGTATTCAAGTTGAAATTGAAAAAACTTGGCTCAGAAACAACTGTGCTCGGCAAGAGTAATTAAGAAGAAATGAGGGCAGAATTGGCCAGAATAGCTTGGGGCAGCATGGTTGCTCAGTGGTTAGCACTGCTACCTCACAGCGCCAGGGACCTGGGTTCAATTCCTAGGGCAATTTTTTGTGTGTCTTGCATGGGTTTCCTCTAGTTTCTTTGGAGAGTGCTCTAGTTTCCTCCCACAGTCCAAAGGTGTGCAGATTAGGTGTATTGGACTGCTAAATTGCACATAATGTCCAGGGATGTGCAGGCTAGATGAATTAGCCACAGGAAATGCAGGGTTACAGGGATAGGGATGCTCTTTGGATGGTCGGTGTGGACTCGATGGACCAAATAACCTGCTTTCACCCTGTAGGGATTCTAGGATTAAAAGGAATTCAACAGGAAACGAATAATAGCAAACATTTAAGAAAATAGTTCGAGATTCACAACAAAGATAAATCCAAGTAAGGAAGAAGGATTTCAAAGAAAAGGGCATAAACCAACAATGACTAACCAAAGAAGTTGAGTAGCAAATTGAAAAAAAATACATACAATATGGCCATGTTAGTGGTGAAGGATAGGATTTGGGAAAGTTTTAAAGACTAGCAAAAGATTACCAAAATAATAGAGATAAAATAAACTTTGAGAGTAAAGGAGCAAATAATATCAAAACAGACAGTAAGAGCTACTTGAAATCTCAAAAAAGGAAGAGAAAGGGCAAAGTGAACAAATGCCTCTTGGAGAATGAGGCTAGGGAAATAACAATGGTGAACCAGTGAATGGCAGGTGAATTGAAGAATTACTTTGCATCAAATGAAGATACTAACAGCATCCCACAAATGTTAAATAATCAAGGGGGAAAAGACAAGAGGAAAACAAATACTATATCTATCACCTAGAGGAAAAATACTAGGGAGATTAATGGAGCTAAAGACCAAGAGAAACCATGGACCTTATGTGATACATCTTAGAATATGAAAGAAAGTAGATACAGAGATAGTGGATGCATTAGCAGTAATCTTCCAAAGAATCCTAAGATTCTGGAAAAGTCTCAAAGGATCGGAAAACTACCAATGTAATTCTTATTCAAAAGGGAAGGAGACAAAGAGAACTGAAGGGAACTATAGGCCAGTAACTTCACATCTGCTATTGAGAAAATGTTAGTCTATTATAAATGATGTAATGGTCAAGTATTTAGAAATACATTATATAGTCAAGCAGTTTCAGCATGGTTTTATGAAGGGGAAATCATGTGACAGCTTTATTAGAATTTTTGAGGAGATAACCAGCATAATAGCTAAAAGAGAAGTAGGAGACTAAATGTATTTGGATTTTCAAAAGGCATATAACAAGCTACCACACATTAGGCTACCTTATAAGTTAACAGCCAATGTTGGTGTTGCATATTAAAGCATGGATAGAGACTGACCATTAATAGAAGACAGACAGTTGGGATAAGGTGTCATTTTCAGGATGGCCACCTGTAATAAGTGGAATGCCACAGGGATAAGTGCTGAGGCCAAACTTGTTTACCATTGGACGAGGAAAGTGTATGTACTATCACCAAGTTTGCAGATGACACAAAAATAGAGAGAAGGCAAGTGGTGAGGACGACACAAAGAGTCTGCGGAGGAACAGAGAAAACGAAACTGAATGAGCAAACATTTGGCAGATGGAATATAATGTGACAAAATGCAAGTTTATATGCTTTTTGCAGGATATTAGAGGAGCTGAACATTATTTAAATTGAGAGAGGCTATGCATGGAAAACCAGAAATTAAGAACTAAATAAAAAACAAGATAATTCAAGTGGTAATCTTGGGTTACTACACAAGTTGTGTTAATTGGCATGAGATAAGCAGAGCACGTTTCTTCCCTCACCATCAGTCCCAAACATGAGTCATGATTATAAATATTTAAATTTTAGGCAAATATAGTGAGGTGGGGTGAAAATCAACCTAACTGTACAAAGATTTTGAAAATTTATTTTATTGAATTGTGATTTGTGTCTTTCAAGAGATAATGAAATATTACTCAAGAATTCATCAGTTTTAGACAGTGTGAAACTTACTGAATATGATTTGTATGATATTTGGAAAATCAACGTGCATAACTCTCATAAAAATACACGTCAAACATTTTCTCAAAAAACATGTGGCCTGAACAATTTTAATTATATAGGTAATAAATTCTGTATTTGCCTTCTCTACATAACCTACACTGTTAGGAAAAATACCAGGTGGGGAACAGTAGATTTTCAGAGATAACATGCTCTGGTGTGCAAATGATAATTTTGCTTTCTTCTATATTTAAATAAAATGCAACCCCTATTTTCAAAAGCACAAAGTGCAGGCAAAATGAAAAACAACATTTTGTGAGTTGACTGGTTATAATCCATTTTGATCACTGCTCAATCGCTAGAAATTCTAGCGATTGAGCAGTGTGCGGCACGGTGGCACAGTGGTTAGCACTGTTGCCTCACAGCGCCAGAGACCCGGGTTCAACTCCCGCCTCAGGCGACTAAGTGTGTGGAGTTTGCACGTTCTCCCCGTGTCTGCGTGGGTTTTCTCCGGGTGCTCCGGTTTCTTCCACAGTCCAAAGATGTGCAGGGTCAGGTGAATTGGTCATGCTAAATTGCCCGTAGTGTTAGGTAAGGGGTAAATGGGTGGGTTTCGCTTCGGCGGGTCGGTGTGGACTTGTTGGGCCGAAGGGCCTGTTTCCACACTGTAATCTAATCTAATCTAATCTAATAAAATGCGATGAGGAGTTAGATATTTAATGTTTAAAACCTCTGAAAATCAAATCAAAATATTTTAACTGAATCTAATAAAGAATCAATAGATGGTTTAGTCTGAACTCTGAAGAAAAATAGCATAATCATTTTTTAAAGGATAAATATTGAAATTGTACTGCAATCTTAAGATTTATTGACCAAATTCCTAATATCTGGAAATTGGTGGAGATTTGTTTTGCAAGAGAGGAATGGAATCTTCTGTGTGTATTGGCAAGATGTTTGGGAGAATTGTATGAGCTTGGCAGTGAGGAGTTTCCACTATTAAGAGCAAAAATGTCCAATTTTGCAAACAAGTGTTGAATGGTGAGTCAAGATTCTGGCTAGTGAGTAGCAAGATGTCTATTTGCATCTGCCTTATCATGTGCTCTTGCCTCATTTTTCTGTATTCCACGTTGTAAGGGAAGGAAATCCAGAATTTTGATGCAGTGACAGGGAAGGAATGGCAAAATATTTCCAGGTCAGTATGATAACTGGTTTGTTGGGTTGTCCTACCCACCTGCCGTCCTTTTCCTTTGAGATGGACGTGATTGTGAATGTGAAAGGTGCTGTTTAAGGAGGCGTGGTGAATTTCTGGTAGTTTCATCTCACTGGTTGCTCCTCCAGATTTCCATACATTCACTAACATCACAGGATATGTGATACAGTGATTGCATGTAGCTGTCATCCAGCAGGACCTCTGGGATACCATTGGCAAAGTGAGCGCTAATTATCCTCTGGCCTACATGTCCGGGGCAAGTAAAGCAAACGCCACAAGACAGCTACCAGCTGCCACCACATGACCATGACTTCTTGTATGGACACAGAACTGGCTCAAATGTAAAAGACAAGTAGAATGTAGAGGGAGGTGGCAGTGCTTTTCAGACTGGAGACCTGTGACCAGTGGTGTGCCAGAAGGATTGGTGCTGGGTCGACTGCTTTTCATCACTTATATAAATGATTGGATGTGATCCTAAGAGGTATGGTTAGTAGGTGTGCAGGTGACACCAAAACTGGAGGTCAGTGGACAGTGGAGAAGGTTACCTCAGAGTACAATGGAACCTTGATCAGATGGGCCAATGGGCTGAGGAATGAAAGATGGAGTTTAATTTGGACAAATGTGATGAGCAGCATTATGGAAAGCAAATCGGCATTAATTGTAAGGTCTGGGGGAGAGCTACTGAACAAAGAGACCTTGGAGTGCAGTTTCATAGTTCCTTGAAAATGGTGACCCAGGTAGACAGGATAATGAAGAAGGTATTTGGAATGCTTGCCTTTATTGGTCAGTGCATTGAATATAGGAGTTGGGAAGTCATGTTGTAGCGGTACAGGACATATATAATGCCCCTTTTGGAACACTGCGTGCAATCCTGGTTTCCCTATTATAGGAAGAATGTTGTGAAACTTGAAAGGGTTCAGAAAAGATTTACAATGGCGTTGCTAGGGTTTGAGAGGTTGAGCTATAGCGAGAGAGTGAATAGGCTAGGGCTGTTTTCCCTGGAACATCGGAGGCTAAGGGATCACCTTAGAGGTCTATAGAATCATGAGGGGCATTGGTAGGGTGAACATCGAAGGCCTTTTCCCTGGGTGAGGAAGTCCAAAACTAGAGGGCATAGGTTTAGGGTGAGAGGGGAAAGATTTAAAAGGGACCTAAAGGGCAATTTTTTCACATAGAGGATGATACGTGTATGTAATGAGCTGCCAGAGGAAGTGGTGGAGACTGGTGCAATTACAACACTTAAAAGTATCTGGATAGGTATATGAATAGGAAGGAATTAGAGTAACATGGGCCAAATGCTTGCAAATGGGACTAGATTAAGTTAGGATATCTGGTCAACTGCCATAGTGTTAAGAGTTTAAATGGAGAGGTATTTGTTAAGTGTGTACAAGAAAATTGTCTGATTCAGTATGTGGATGTACCTATTAGAGAAAGTGCAAAACCTTACCTACTCTTGGGAAATAAGGCAGGGCAGGTGACTGAGGTGTCAGTGGGGGAGCACTTTGGGGCCAGAGACCATAATTCCATTAGATTTAAAATAGTGATGGAAGAGGACAGACCAGATCAAAAAGTTGAAGTTCTAAATTGGAGAAAGGCCAATTTTGACGGTATTAGGCAAGAGTTTTCAAAAGCTGATTGAGGGCAGATGTTCGCAGGTAAAGGGACGGCTGGAAAATGGGAAGCCTTCAGAAATGAGATAACGAGAGAACAGAGAAAGTATATTCCTGTCAGGGTGAAAGGAAAGGCTGGTAGGTATAGGGAATGCTGGATGATTAAAGAAATTGAGGGTATGGTTAAGAAAAAGAAGGAAGCACATGTCAGGTACAGACAGGATAGATCAAATGAATCCTTAGAATATAAAGGCAGTGGGAATATACTTAAGAGAGAAATCAGGAGGGCAAAAAGGGGACATTAGATAGCTTTGTCAAATAGAATTAAGGGGAATCTAAAGAGTCTTTACAAATACATTAAGGACAAAAGGGTAACTAGGGAGAGAACAGAGCCCCTCAAAGATCAGCAAGGCGGCCTTTGTGTGGGACCGCAGAAAATGAGGGAAATACTAAATGAGTATTTTGCATCAGTATTTACTGTGGAAAAGGACATGGAAGATACAGAATGTAGGGAAATAGATGGTGACATCTTGAAAAATGTCCATATTACAGAGGAGGAAGTGCTGGATGTCCTGAAGCGCATAAAAGTGGATAAATCCCCAGGACTTAATCAGGTGTATTCTAGAGCTCTATGGGAAGCTAGAGAAGTGATTGCTGGGCCTCTTACTGAGATATTTGTATCATCGATAGTCACAGGTGAGGTGCCGGAAGATTGGAGGTTGGCTAACATGTTGCCACTATTTAAGAAAGGTGGTGAGGACAAACCAGGGAATTATAGACCAGTGAGCCTGATGTCGGTGGTGGGCAAGTTGTTGGAGAGAATCCTGAGGGACAGGATGTACATGTATTTGGAAAGGCATGGACTGATTAGGGATAGTCAACATGGCTTTGTGCATGGGAAATCATGTCTCACAAACTTGATTGAGTTTTTTGAAGAAGTAACAAAGAGGATTGATGAGGGCAGAGCCATAGATGTGATCTATATGGACTTCAGTAAGGCTTTCGACAAGGTTCCCCATGGGAGACTGGTTAGCAAGGTTAGATCTCACGGAATACAGGGAGAACTAGCCATTTGGATACAGAACTGGCTCAAAGGGAGAAGACAGAGGGTGGTGGTGGAGGGTTGTTTTCCAGACTGGAGGCCTGTGACCAGTGGAGTGCCACAAAGATCGGTGCTGGGTCTATTACTTTTTGTCATTTACATAAATGATTTGGATGTGAGCATAAGAGGTACAGTTAGTAAGTTTGCTGATGACACCAAAATTGGAGGTGTAGTGGACAATGAAGAAGGTTACCTCAGATTACACCAGGATCTTGACCAGATGGGCCAACGGGCTGAGAAGTGGCAGATGGAGTTTAATTCAGATAAATGCGACGTGCTGCATTTGGGAAAGCATATCTTAGCAGGACTTATACACTTAACGGTAAAGTCCGAGGGAGTGTTGCTGAACAAAGAGACCTTGGAGTGCAGGTTCATTGCTCCTTGAAAGTGGAGTCACAGGTAGATAGGATAGGGAAGAAGGCGTTTGGTATGCTTTCCTTTATTGGCCAGAGTATTGAATAGAGGAGTTGGGAGGTCATGTTGCGGCTGTACAAGACATTGGTTAGAGCACTGTTGGAATATTGTGTGCAATTCTGGTCTCCTTCCTATCGGAAAGATGTTGTGAAACTTGAAAGTGTTCAGAAAAGATTTACAAGGATGTTGCCAGGGTTTGAGGATTTGAGCTATAGGGAGAGGCTGAACAGGCTGGTCAGAACTAGAGAGCATAGATTTAGAGTGAGAGAGGAAAGATATAAAAGAGACCTAAGGGGCAACCTTTTCACGTAGAGGGTGGTATGTGTATGGAATGAGCTGCCAGAGGAAGTGGTAGAGGCTAGTACAATTGCAACATTTAAAAGGCATCTGGATGAGTATATGAATAGGAAGGGTTTGGAGGGATATGGGCCGGGGTACTGGCAGGTGGGACTAGATTGGGTTGGAGTATCTGGTCGGCATGGACGGGTTGGACTTAAGGGTCTGTTTCCATGCTATACATTTCTATGACAGTGGCCAGTTCTTTGCTTGTGGTGGATGAGAGAATCCAATGAGCAAGGCACCATGGTGGTGGGATACATTGTTAATGAGGCAGGTTTCGCGTAAGAACACATACTAGGGCTCAAGGAGAGAAACCCTCTAAGCAGTTGTCAAAAATTCCACATCCACTTTTTGGTCAAGTTCCTCCCTTTCCTACTGCTTGCTTTAGCTTATAGTTCATGTTTTTTACATAAATGCCACAAAGTAGGCAATAAACCAGAGTTAAAAAAACATAATCCCTAATGCAAATGCACATTGTAAAGCATAAATAGGACTTATGAATGAAGTCTTGCAATTATGCAAAGTTTTTCAAATCCCCAGAATGTTTCAAAGAATTTCAAGCGAGCAAATTATTTTGAATGTAAGGAAAGGATAAAGAGCAATAGTCATATCAGATCATAAGGCTGCTCTCTCATTAGAGAGCTAGGAGAAAGTGAGGACTGCAGATGCTGGAGATCAGAGTCAAAAGTTGTGGCGCTGCAGAAGCACAGCAGATCTGGCAGCATCCGAGGTGTAGGAGTGTTGACATTTCGGGCATAAGCTCTTTATCAGGAATGTGGCCCTTGTGGAAGGAGGAGTAGAACTTCTTCAAGGTGGCATCCTTGTAAGAGATTTTGCAGTAAGGTAATAACGACTATGAGAAATTGAGCACATTCCTGTTGAAAAAACTTATGCCCGCAATGTCAACTCTCCTGCTCCTTGGATTCTGCCTGATCTGCTGTGCTTTTCCAGCATCATGCTTATTGACTCTCATTAGAGAGTATAAACTAGTGGTAGTTTAACCTGAGGGTCACCAAGCCTCAGGTGAAGGGAGAGGTTCAGAAGGAGAGTCCTTGCTGTTGGCATCACTCTGCATTACAAACCAGTCATCCATCCAATTGAGCTAACAGCCAATTTATTCATAGCAAGGTCCCAAAAAGCATCTAGTTGATGCATTTTGGTGTTGGTTGAACAATGATGATCAGCTAGGACACCATTAAAACCTAATCCATAGTTTGTGGCTGCAGTCACATTACACTCAAGCAGATTGAGGTGACAGGTCACTTTCCTTAAGACCACTGGTGAATTCAGTTGAGTTTTTGACCATTTTTTTCCAGCACCAACATACAAATTATCAGCTTTATTGAATGCATTTTCCAAATGTACCAATGGTGGGTTATGAATTTACAACTCTAGGTTCCACACCCCAATATTTCTTCCAATTCCAGCTATACTGGCAGATAGGACATCAGTTTAGCATCTGCAACACTCCATTAGCTCTGCATTCAAGGAAAAGCCTAGGAATGTGCTCAACACCTGGTGTGGCATCTGAATTTTTAAAGTTCTGGCTTAGAGTTAAGACTTTATGCAATAAGTTGTTCTGATGCTCTAAAATTTAAGAAAGAGAGGGATAAGTTTCAAAAGTAAGTTTCATCATTCGCTTGTGAAAAGACTTGAACTTACTTGTCACCGTGACCAATCTGTCAACAACAAACTGTTGTCCTCCATATCCAAGGTATCCATTTGCTACTGTTTCCATATACTACACAGGAAAAATGCAACTATATTAAATATTTGAAAACTACTAATTGAATTGATTTAAAGTTAAATGTTATTAAATATGAAGATGTACCTGTGCCAAGCTCTCAACTCCTCCAAGTTGACTGAAGATTTTCTGAAATGTATATGTAAACAAAAATGTGAATGTTCATCAATTATTTTAAGAAACAAATCCTAGTCACAATTCACAAAATTCTCAATACATACACAAAAACTAAAAACCACAGAAGAGTGATTAGGGAGGCTCTTTTATGTCATGAGGCCTCTGATTAGGGCTCCAATCCCTGATTAGAGGCATGGTCTTTTTTATGGACTTCCCTTTTGAATATAATAGCATTCAATTGGAGGTTCAGATAAAGTAAAGTTTGATGGAGATTTATATTAGAAAAGTTAAAGGCTAGATTATATGATTTTGATTTGACCACTGCTTAGTACTTTGCCAGACGATCTTGATGTCTTCCAATACAGATTATTCCTAGGGATACGATCAAAAAAAGCAATAGGCTCATCAATATATCAGTTTCACTGTAAACAAATACAAAACAGATCATCACTGATTCAAACAAACCAATTAAGATGGGTGGAACACTGCTTCGAGTCGTATTCCATGGAATATATCATCACCAAGGAAACATTAAACACTGCTGACTGCCTGCCTGATATGGAAGAAAGATACCAACATTATGGAGAAGCTTAGCAACTTTAATGACTCATTTGTGATTGTGATTCAGGTCATGATACATGCTATAAAAAGGCAACAGCAGTGACTGAGACAACAATTGAGGAAGGTCTCTCCTGAGAAAAGTATTTGCCTCTATTTCCCTTGACAAGCTGCAGCCCTGAATGCATCTATTATGATTGCAGTTCAATTTCAAAACTAGAAGATCTCCAATTGGCATGATGTTTTCAGCAACATCACCTCCCCTAAGCTTCATGCACACATTGCTGCTTCAAAGTTGTGTGTTAGCATGCCAATCTCAGCCCTGATGTCTGCTGCTGGATGTTGCTGCTATGCATGGCCCTCAGAGGTCAGAGCAGCTAGAAAGGAAATTAGAGGGAATGCTGCTTCTCAGTCCAGCAGTTGCAAGAGAAATTCTGTGAATCTGGGAGACTACAATATTTTGCTTTCATCAATCACCTCAAGGCATTCTTTCATGCAAGCAGCTGTAATTTATTTCAATTTCTGAAGAAAATTTGTTGCCTGCCAAAGTTACTCATGTGGTCTCTATCTTCCAACACAATCTGAGATCAGCTATGACAGATCAACATTGCTTTAAGAGCATGTGGTAAGAGCATGGTTGATCTGATTATGACCTTTACTTTCTTTTTTTTTAAGCCCCCTACCTTTTGAATTCATTTTCAGTCAAGAATTCATCCAATCGGCCTTATAAACATTAATTGATGGGCAAGAGAATTCCATAGACTAATGACCCCCAGGGAGAAAAATAATTCTTATCTCCATCACTGATATATGAATCTTTATTTTTATGCTGTGTTCCCTACTTCTAGTCTCTCTCATAAAAGGCATCATCCTTTCAGCACCCTATCAACCTTTAGATCTTGTAAATTCCAATTAGGTCATGATAATGAAATCCAAAATAATGCCATATCGCAATTAACCTACATTATAATGTGATGGTCAATAAATGCTGAGTTAACCACTGATGCTAATATCCCATGAATTAATAAAATAAGACGATAGACACAACTGGGGATTATTACTGACAGTCAGGAAATCTAAAGGGTGACTACCTGGAGAGAGCTTAGTTGGATGAGAAAATGATTCAGAGAATAAAGAATCCATCAAACACTGCAGTTTCTCCACTAATGCCTACATATGCTGTATGTGTGGCAAACATTGCCATCCCAGAATAAAGATGCTGAACCACATCAAGCAATGTTTAACACACAGTTGATCACAAAAGTGCAAATAATAAAAATACTAGTAGGAGATGACCTGTTTTGTGTAAAGTGCATTAAAAGGTGATTGGAACTTGACTGAGCAAGGGCTACAGTTTGTAAAAGAAAGAAGGCTTGAACATATGTTAGCCTAAAGCTCAAATAGATGATGAGTAGATGCATTGAACTTTTATTTCTTGTCCTCACCCACTTTTTTTCAATAACATGCTACAACCCTCATTAGCCAGATTATTCAAAACTTTGGGATGAAACTCAACTGGTTCAGCAGATTCATCAACCTTCAATTCAGTTAACTTATTAAGTACTACTTCTAATGTCAATTTCTTTCAGTTTTTCAGTTTTACAAGTCCCTTGTTGCCTTGTATTTCTAGAAGATATTCCATGTTTTTTTAAGAAGTCAGGTGCAAAGTAATTGTTTAGGTTCCCCACCTTTTCCCTGCTTTTTGCAATAAATTCTCTTGCCCACCGTTAATGGGCAACTTTTGTCTTTGTTAATCTTTTCCTTTCCACATACCCAGGAAGCTTTTAATTCCCTCATAAATTTGCATCCATGTTCTCGATTCCCTTTCTTAATCTGTTTTTTGGTCCTCCTTTGCTGCGTTCTAAACAGTACCCAATCCTCAGGTTATGACGTTTTCTGGCTTTATTAAAGGATTATTGGTCCTTTGATCTCATGGAATTTTTAACTTGTGGTGTTAACCATGGTTGGTTTACCTTCCTCTCTGCATGTTTGTGCCTTAGAAAAATATATAGTGTAGTACGGCTGTCTACTATCAAATCTTTAGAGCATTTTCCCAATGCACCATAGCCAACACATCCCCATATGTGCAATAATTTCCTTTCTTCAGTTTTAAGACCTTAGCTTTAGAATGAACTATGATGAATTCGAACTTGATGCAAAATTGAATCATCTTATGGTCACTATTTCCCAAGACTTCTTTATAGCAACTTTATCATAGCACCATCCAAACTGATTCTAAATCTCAACTTTTTGATTTAAAATTCTTCGTACTAATGTACAGATCTCACCATTTATTAAGAATGTGACACTACCTCCTTTCTCTTTTTGCCTATTCCTTCTGAATTCCAAATATCCTTGGATATTCACTTTCCAGTCTTGGTCACCCTGTAGGCATGTCTCGGTAATAGCAATTAAAATTCTACCCATCCATCTCAATTTGTGCATTCAAACCATCAACATGTCTGTGAATGACATGTGCATTCAAATAGAATGTCTTTAATTATGCTTTTTTAACATTATTCTGTTTTCTGATCCTCCTTGATGCATGTCTAAGCTTTGCCTATATTTTGTTTTTGCCTTCTACTTTTCTACTTTCTTTACAAGTTTTGCTTCCCTCAAATCTGAATTCCCATTCTCCATCAACCTACTTCAAACCCTCCCAACCAAACAGCAGTCACCAATACTGCCTGTAAGGGTTTTAGTCCCCATCTGCTAAGGTCAAACTCGTCCATCTTGTATGGGTCCCATCCACCGCAGAACTGCTCCTAATGCCTCAGAAGTCACATCTTCAATCAATCAATCCTCTATTTCTATGCTTATTAGCAATCGGAACTGGACATTTTCCTGAGATTACTATTTTGAATGGCCTACTTTTCAATTTCCTTCCCAATTTCCTGACCTCATCTCCCATCCTACTTAAGTCACTGATGCTGACTATAGCCTCTGGCTGTTCATTGTCTACCAAATGAATGTCATGCAGCCCCTCCATGACATCCTTGATCCTGCCACTGAGACAGCACACCACACTGGAGTCTTGCCTACCACCACAGAAACACTCATCTGTTCTCCTAACTAATGAATTCACTATAACTCCTGCTCTTTACTTCTTCTTTCTCCCCCCCCCCCCCCCCCCCCCCCCCCCCCCCCCCCCCCCCCTTACGCAAAAGGGAAAACTGATTTGTGAATGGAGCCTACTTTACCTGCCTGGCTCTCTTGGATGGCCTGACAGTCACATATTCCTCTTCTGCCTCTTGTGCAAACCACATAACTTTCAAACTTGCAGATGTGCTCCAGCTCTGTTTAAGTTTCAATACCCAGAGCTCAAGTTTCTGCAGATGGTGACACTTGTTGCTCATGCGCTTGCCTAGGTCACTGGTAGCATCCATGACACCCCATGTATAGGAATTCAACGTGATCAAGCTACCCAGTTTTGCCTTACTTTTACTTTAATTCTGTTAACATTATTTTATTTTGGTTTATTTATCTTGCTTGCCTTAACTTAATAAGCTTAAAACTATTGTTGAACCATACTAGTACAGACAAATCTCATGCATACTTCACACATTTTACAAATTGCAATAAACTTTACTTAAAGCATCTTTTCCCCATGCAGTGAAGTCCCATGTGATCCTAATGAATGACTCACTTGGTCTACATTTCACTAGGGTGAGTATCCTGACCATGCACCTTTAACCAAACATGTAGTTTGAAAATCCTGATTTTTTTTAATCACACTGTTCAGAGATGTTCTGACACTCCTCTGGAGCAGGTGGGACTTGAACCTGGACCTCCTGGTTCAGAAGTATGTACATTATCACAGCACCACAAAGGCCTAACCTTTCTTTTACATAAAGCCTGTAATGACTCACCAACCAGTTTAGCTTCCTGAATTGCTTGCTAAATGACAAATAACTAGCACTCCAGGCAATCCCTGCTTAACAAGAGAACCTAACTATTAATAGTACATTAGAACCTAACCCTCAATCAATATTTAGGAATAGACATACTAGAACTTACCACATGAACCAAATTCAGTATAGATTCACTCCCTTTCTGGCTAGAGGCTTGCTAGAGAGCCCTCCTTCTCTTTCCAGGGATTCTCCTCTCTGCTTCCTCTCTCCATGTTCTGTTCATGTTAAGTGATACTGCAGCAACTGTGCAAGATGTTGATCTTGCCTTCTTCACCGTGGCAAGCAAAAATACAAATTGCTCTAACAGGTCACTGCAATACATACTTTTGCTAAGCCAAAGGTATGAAAGTCAGAAGCACCTCACCTGTAACTGATGAGTGTTCTCTTTAATAGCGTCAACATAGGATTACCTTGTTTAAAAAATTAACTTGTTGTTTCTGGAATGATTAACAAAGACACCACACATGCATTGAACAAATTTAGTGTTCTGGCAATTCATCAGGCTATCAGAGTCAGATTTAGGGCTTTGGAAGTGCAGTGTGAGTGTCCCTACAACTGAACTAAGAGTTCTGGGTTCAAGTCCCATCTCCTCCACAGATGTGTGATAACAGGTTGAGTTTAGAATATATATATATATATATATATATTTATCAGGCTCAGGAAATCACATTAGTGTCCATTCGATGTCTTCTTGCATACTGGCATCATTCCAATTAAGAAATGTCATGTCCAGCATTCAGAGCAAAAAAACCCAAGGTAGGCTTTAGTGGTATTGAGATGCTGAATTTTATGCATAATACAGCCCATCTCAAACTCATTAATGGAAAGTATCCTGACTCAATGCCTAGCCACCCTGCTTGAATTGACTCCATTTTCCTTCTGTTAATTTTGTACGCTCTTTCTCAGGGATTTTTTATTCTCTCACAGAACATGGGTTTTACTGGCTGGCCAGCATTTATTGACCATCCACAGTTGCCCTTGAGAAGGTAGTGGTGAGCTGCCTTCTTGAACTGCTACAATCCATGTCTCTGACACACTCATTTTTATATATTTAGAAAAACAAGTAGAACAAAATATTACCAAAAAGTTGAAATTTTTTGAAGGCAAGTTTTAATGGCATTCCAAATCACTATCCAGTTACTGAAAAAAAATCAATAACAGTCGGAGGCCAGTAACGAGTGCACTCAGAGGACTGAGAAGCAGTTGAAGAAAATGTGATTAGCTTCAAATAACTAACATAACCAAACACAACGGCAAGAAGTCTTCACATCACTTACTTAAATCATTGACAAATTGAGTGACTGAAGAGTAGATGTGTATAGCTCACTGAACAAACCTGATAAAATTGATCTCTCATTATTAATCTCAGACAGATTAACACCCGAAGAAAATTAGCAGGTGGAACTCTGTCCACCCATTGCCTGTAACAGAAAAGATATCACACCAAGTTACAAATTAAACTGGCATTACTGTTAACATCACTGTTTCAATGTTCTATGCTAATTAATAAGTTAGCTATCAGTGCATAACAGACTTCTTACCATCTGCTATTCAATACCAAGCATTCTCTTTACTCACTGCACAGTTTATGAAACTCCAAAAAAAATTAATGTGATATATAATTCACATTCATTGTTAACCTACAATGAGTATAGTTCATAATCTTTAATGCTTTTTTGCAGGGTTAGACAGTTTTGATTGGTCAGTTTATGGGTTCCATGTGTTGGTGGGTTTACTTGGTGGACAGTACCAGACACACGGAGACAAGTGGTGAATTGCAGCATGTGACATACATGCAACTGGTTGCTGAGAGCAATGGAAATGATGGATAACCAAGAAAAACAGAATGTAAGGGGGAACTCTGGCTGAAGAGATTTGTTTCTTTAAGAAATAGGATGGGATTGATGGAAAGGATGGGGATAGTGTGGGTTAGGGATGAGATAAGAGGCACAGGATTGCATGGGAGAGAATGGATGGCATGATGGAATTGAGTAAGTGCGGCAAAATGTCCCAATTATTTCATATAATTTATTATTGAAAAGCTAATCTCAGAAGAAATGAAACTTCTCAAAGAAAATGTTTCAGAAATGCTGTCAGGTGATTTAAAAGAATATATCAGTGCTCATTCTAAGACAAAGAATCGTATAATAGTCTATACATTAGAGTCTGTGGCCACTTCTATCACTGTATCCAGTGCCGAGAAAATTTCTAATTAAGAGGACCAAGAGATATTTCAAACATGCTCACCAGGACTTTTTTTTTAGGATACAGCATGCATAGGAATGGTGAGAAGACCTGCGAAGGCTGGTCCTTGAGTCTTCCATTATTACCAAAAGGAGTCGAGGGGCTTTAGTGAGGGAAGGAGGCAGAAAGCAGTAATGTGAGATGTGGCTGAAGTGTAGAGCAGTAATATGGCTTATCTAACCTTAAGTCAGTGGACCAGGAGGATCTAAGATTTTAGGAAGATATCACTGGTGAATAACAATTTTGGGTACAATCTGACTCACACAGCATAACCTAGGTCAAAATACCTTACAGTTCCACTTATTCCTCTCTCTGTAGACCCTTCACATGCTTGTCTGAGTAGTCATCATTTGCAACAACCCTAGGTCTACAAATCCATCCTCACAGTCACCATACAAGAAATGCTGTTCTTCACTCTTCGTAACATTCCCACCTCTCTGCTTTCTCCCATTGCAGAAGAAAGTAAAAGTTGGTATAAGTTGGAGAGAAGATATTGTGGAAGCACAGAGCATCACAATGAAGCCTAAGTGATAAGTTGGAAATTTGGTACAGGTGGGAATTTGATGCAAAGGAGGAAAAAGGAGGACACAAATAATGCACCAGAAATGATGGTAAACAGTGTTTAGTGAGAGGGAGGAACTGAAACAAATCTGTATGAGTAAAGAAATGGTGTTGGAGAAACTGATGGGATTGAAGACTGATAATCTACACCCCAGAGTACTTAAAGAAGTGGCCCTAGAAATAGTGGATGCACGAGCAGCCGTTTTCCAAGACTCTGGAACAGTTCCTACAGATTGGGGAGTGGTAAATATAACCCAACTATTTAAAAAGGGAGGTAAAAAGAAAACGGAGAATTATAGATCAGTGAGTCTGACTCTGGTAGTGGGGAAAATGCTGGAGTCCATTATGAAGGATTTAATAACAAATGGTGGTAGAATCAGACATAAAAGGGTAGTCATGCCTGACAAATGGGTGGCACGGTGGCACAGTGGTTAGCACTGCTGCCTCACAGGGCCAGAGACCCGGGATCAATTCCCGCCTCAGGCGACTGACTGTGTGGAGTTTGCACATTCTCCCCGTGTCTGTGTGGGTTTGCTCCGGTTTCCTCCCACAGTCCAAAAATGTGTAGGTTAGGTGAATTGGCCATGCTACATTGCTCGTAGTGTTAGGTGTAGGGGAATGGGTCTGGGTGGTGGCGGGTCGGTGTGGACTTGTTGGGCCGAAGGGCCTGTTTCCACACTGTAAGTAACCTGAAATCTTCAAGGATGCAACTAGCGGAGTTGATTGGGGAAGGAGGAGCTCGTTATTGTGGTTTATTTGGACATTCAGACAGCTATTGACAAAGTTCCACGTAAGAGATTAATGTGTAAACATAAAAGCGCATGGGATTGGGTGTAGTACATTGAGATAGAAGAAGATTGGCTAGCAGACAGGAAACAAAGAGTAGGAATAATTGGTTTTTTTTCTGATGGTCGGCAGTGTCTCTAAGAGAAGAAATTCCTTATCATCTGTGTCTTAAGTGTACAACCCATTATTTTGTCCTCCCTTTTGGAAAGGGGAAACAAATCTTTTACATCACCCTGTTTAGTCCTCTAAGAATCTAAGAGGTAGTCACATCTCAGGTACAAGGAAGAGGCAGATGGGTTACTGTCAGGGGACAGAAAGGGAACTGGCAGGCAGTGCAGGAAACCCCTGTGGCTATTCCCCTCAATAACAAGTATGCTGTTTTAGATACAGTTGGCGGGGTGGGGGGACTTACCAGGGTTAAGCCAGGTCTCTGGCACAGAGTCTGTCCTTGTTGCTCAGAAGGAAAAGGGGAAGTTGAGCAGAACATTAGTCACTGGGGACTCCATAGTTAGGGGGACAGATAGGAGGTTCTGTGGGAACGAGAGAGACTCACAGTTGGTCTGTTGCCTCTGGGGTGCCAGGGTTCGTGATGTCTCAGATTGTGTTTTGAGGGGAGGGGGAGCAGTTCTCAAGTCGTGGTCCACATAGGTACTAACCACACAGGTAGGAAAAGGGATGGGGATTTCAGGCAGAAATTCAGGGAGCTAGGGTGGAAGCTTAGTACTAGAACAAACACAGTTGTCCTCTCTGGTTTGTTGCCTGTGCCACATGCTAGCGAGGTGAGGAATAGGCTGAGAGTGGAGTTGAACACATGGCTACAGGGATGATGCAGGAGGGAGGGCTTCAGATACCTGGATAATTGGGGCTCATGCTGAGGTAGGTGGGACCTCTAAAAACAGGATGGTCTACACCTGAAGCAGAGGGATACTAACATCATTAGGGGGGAGAGGTGGATTTGATAATAATATATGGGAGGGTTTAAAGTAATTCAGCAGGGGGATGGGAACCTAAATTGTAGTTCCAGCATCCAGGAGGTTGAGAGTAGTGAGGTCGGAAATATGGTTTCAAGGTCGCAAGAGTACACCGGCAAACAGGAAAGTGGTTTGAAGTGTGTCTACTTCAATGCCAGGAATATCCGGAATAAGGAAGGTGAACTTACAGTATGGATTGGTACCTGGGACTTCAATGTTGTGGCCATTTTGGAAACATGGCTAGAGAAGAAACAGGAATGGTTGTTGCAGGTTCTGGGATTTAGATGTTTCAGTAACAACACAGAAAATGATACAAGAGAGGGAGAAAAGACATTGTTAGTCAAGCACAGTATTACGGTAGCAGAAAGGATATTTGAGGACTCATTTACTGAGGTAGTATGGGCAGAGGTTAAAAACAGGAAAGGAGAGGTCACCCTTTTGGGAGTTTTCTATAGGGCTTCAAATAGTTCCATAGATGTAGAGGAAAGGAGAACAAAGGTAATTCAGGATAGGAGCGAGAGTAACAGGGTAGTTGTTATGTGGGACTTTAACTTTCCAAATATTGACTGGAAATACTATAGTTCAAGTACTTTAAATGGGTCAGTTTTTGTCCAATGTGTGCAGGATGGTTTTCTGACACTGTATGTAGACAAGCCAACAAGGGCTGAAGACACATTGGATTTGGTATTGGGTAATGAACCTGGCCAGGTGTTAGATTTAGAGATAGGTGAGCACTTTGGTGATAATGACCACAATTCGGTTATGTTTACTTTAGCGATGGAAAGGAAGAGATATATAACACAGAGCAAGAGTTTTTCCTGGGGGAAAAGGCAATTATGATGTGATTAGGCAAGATTTAGGATGCACAGGATGGCGAAGGAAACTGCATGGGCTGGGCACAATTGAAATGTGTAGCTTATTCAAGGAATAGCTGCGTGTCCTTGATAAGTATGTACCTGTCAGGCAGGGAAGAAGTTGTCGAGCAAGGGAGCTGTGGTTTACTAAAGAAATTGAACCACTTGTCAAGAGGAAGAAGAAGGCTTATGTTAGGATGAGACGTGAAGGCTCAGTTCAGGCACTTGAAAGTTACAAGTTAGCTAGGAAAAACCTAAAGAGGCAGCTCAGAAGAGCCAGGAGGGGACATGAGAAATCATTAGCAAGTCAGGATCAAGGAAAACCCTAAAGCTTTCTACAGGTATATCAGGAATAAAAGAACGACCAGAGAAAGATTAGGGCTAATCAAGGATAGTAGTGGGAAGTTGTGTGTAGAGTCCGAGGAGAGAAAAGCGTTAAATGAATATTTTTCATCAGTATTCGCACGGGTGGGAAAAGGATAATGTTGTTGAGGAGAATACTGAGAAACAAGCTACTCGACGAGACGGGATTGACATTAGCAAGGAGGAGGTGTTAGCAATTCTGGGAAATGTGAAAATAGATAAGTCCCCTGGGTCAGATGGGATTTATCCTAGGATTCTCTGGGAAGCCAGGGAGGAGATTGCCAAGCCTTTGACTTTGATCTTTATGTCATCATTGTCTACAGTAATAGTGTCAGAAGACTAGAGGATAGCAAATGTTGTCCCCTTGTTCAAGAAGGGGAAGACAGACAACCCTGGTATTTATAGATCAGTGAGCCTTACTTTGTTTGTGGGTAAAGTGTTGGAAAAGAGTATAAGAGATAGGATTTATAATCATCTAGAAAGGAATAAGTTGATTAGGGATAGACAAAACAGTCTTGTGAAGGGTAGGTTGTGCCTTACAAATCTTATTGAGTTCTTTGAGATGGTGACCAAACAGGTGGATGAAGGTAAAGCGTTGATGTGGTGTGTATGGATTTCAGTAAGGCATTTGATAAGGTTCCCCACAGTAGGCTATTGCACAAAATACGGAAGCATGGGATTGAGGTTGATTTAGCTTTTTGGGTCAGAGGTTGGCTAGCTGAAAGAAGACAAAGGGTGTAGGTTGATGGAAAATGTTAAACCTGGAGTTCGGTTACTAATGGTGTACCGCAAGGAACTGTTTTGGGGCCACTGCTGTTTGTCATGTTTATAAATAACCTAGATAAGGGTGTAGAAGGATGGGTTAGTAAATTTGCGGATTACACTAAGGTTGGTGGAGTTGTGGATAGTGTTGAAGGATGTTGCAGGTTACAGAGAGACATAGATAAGCTGCAGAACAAGGCTGAGAGGTGGAAAATGGAGTTTAATGCAGAAAAGTGTGAGTTGATTCACTTTGGAAGGAGTAACAGGAGTAAAGAGAACTGGGCTAATGGTAAGATTCTTGGTAATGTAGATGAGCAGAGAGATCTCGGTGTTCAGGTACATAGAAAGTTGCCACCCAGGTTGATAGGGTCGTTAAGGTAGCATATGGTGTGTTAGCTTTGATTGGTAGAGGGATTGAGTTTCAAAGCCATGAGGTCATGCTGCAGCTATACAAAACACTGGTGTGGCTGCACTTGAGTATTGTGTACAGTTCTGGTCACCGCATTATAGGAAGGTTGTGGAAGCTTTGGAGAGGGTTCAGAGGAGATTTACAAGGATGTTGCCTGGTACAGAAGGAAGATCTTATGAGGAAAAGCTGAGGAACTTGAGGCTGTTTTCATTAGAGAGAAAAGGTATATTAAGTGGAGAGGTGACTTAATTGAGACAGAGAAGATAATCAGAGGGTTAGAAAGGATGGACAATGAGAGCCTTTTTCCTCGAATAGTGATGGCTAGCATGAGAAGACATAGCTTTAAATTGAGAGGTGATAGATATAGGACAGATGTCGGAGGTAGTTTCTTTACTCAGAGTACTAAGGTCATGGAACGCATTGCCTGCAACAGTCATAGACCCGCCAACTTTAAGGGCATTTAAATGGCCATTGGATAGACACATGGGCGAGAATGAAATAATGTAAGATAGATGGGCTTCAGATTGGATCCACAGTTTGGCACAACATCGAGGACCGAATGGCCTGTACTACGCTGTAATATTCTATGTTCTAATCTTGTGTGTTTTGAAAAGGTCTCTCATTCTTCTACGTTCCAATGAATATAGGCACAATCTATCCAACCTCTTATCATAAAACAGTTACTCCATACCTAGTGTCAGGCTAATGAGCCTTTTCTGGACTGTCTCCAAAGCTAGTCTATCTTTCCTTAGATAAGGAGCCCATAACAGTATTCCAGCTATGGTCTGACTAGTGCCTTGCATAGTTTTAGCAAAACCTGCCTTCCTTTGAAATAAAGGGTAACATCCCATTTGCTTTCCCTGTTGCCCCCTGAACTTGGATGCTAGTTATGTTTTGTGATTCATGGACAAGGACTCCCAAATTCCTCTGTTTTATAGCTTTTTGCAATCTTTCTCCATTTAACTAATACACAACTCCAATATTCTTCCTGCCAAAGTGCTTAATGTCACATTTCCCATGTTATATTCTATTTGTCAAGTTTTTGCCAACTTATATAATCTGTCTATTATCCTTCTATAGATTCTTCGTGCTACCTTAGACATTCGCTTTCCCACCTATTTTTGGGTCATTCACAAGCTTGGCTATAGTGCATTTACTTTTTTCAGCGAAGTCATTATTGTAAATAATTGTGGTAACAGCAGTGAAACCACTGCACTAGGTACAGGTTGCCATTCTGAAAATCCCATTCCTCTTGTCCAAACTCTGACTTCTGTTAGTTCGCCAATGCTAATGTACTAACTCCAAAACCAACAAATGTCATCTGAAAATCTGTCAATCCCTCTTGATACCTCCTCAAAGAATTCAAGTCAATTTGTTAGGCATGATTTACTCTCCTGAAGCCATTTTGACTTTGCTTGACCATATTCTGTATTTTTAAAAGCTCTGTTACGACATCCTTTATGATAGACTCTTAACATTTTCCTAATTACAGACATTAAGCTAACTGGCCTATAGTTACCTGACACTTGTCTCCTTCCTTTTTTGAATAAAGTGTTACATTGGCAGTTTTCCAATTCCCTGGAGCATTTCCAGAATCTAAGGATTCCTGGGAGATTTCTATCCGTACATCCACAATCTGTATCTAGTACCTGTGAAATCCTAGGATGCATCCCATCAGGTCCCGGGGATCTATTAGTCTTTAGCCCCATTACTTGGACTAGCACTTTTTCTCTAGTGATGGTTATTCTATTTATTTCCTCTCTTTCTTGCCTCTTGAGTATATAGTAATTTTGTGATGCTATTAGTGCTCTCTGCTGTGAAATATTTATTTAACTCCTCTGCTATTTCCTAGTTTCTTATTATTTCCCTAGCCTTATTCTGTAAGGTGCCTATGTTCACTTTGGCCTCTATATCTTTACATGTATTTGAAGACGTTCTTACTATATGTTTTGATATTACTTGCAAGTTTACCCTCAAAAAATTTATTTTATCTCTCACATTGCTATGTAAAGGCTTGTTTTCTCAATGACTTACTGCAAAAGCCTTTTTGAGACTTAGGGTTCTTGTGGCTTCTCTGGGGAAGTTTCCTGTTCAAAGATTCTTCCTCCTCAATAACTGTTCTGCTTTGAGGCTTTTCTGGTCTTCAAACTGTACTAACAATTTGTTCAAAAATTTTGATTCTTCATTTCCTCAGATAATGTCAGGTCTGTTTCTTGATCTTCACTGCTGCCACAATTATCGTGACAGTGTATCCTGTAACTCCAATCCTATTTCATTGTGTGGATTGAGGCTACGCTGAGTTTGGGTTCAAGACAGAATGCTCATGAAGAATGTAACATCAAAAATTGTCTTCATTTTTTAACTGTCTTCAGGCTTAGACTTCATAGTAACACTATTTATTATACAGCAATACCAAGTATTGCTATACATGGTAATCAAGATTTGCTAGGTTCAGACTTATCATCTTTTGGGTAAAGACTCTTATGCTCTCTCACACTTGCATTTGTGTGCTCTCACTCTGCCCTGTGCGCTCTCTCACGTGCTTATTGTAAAGAGTTCTAACTCCAAGCACCATCTCATTTACTTGTGACAGCTTCATAAGGTTGAGCCAGGGACCTGAAAGCCTTGCACAACAGTACTATACCATAAACCTCTGGTTTTCCTTCATATTTAATTTGCTTTTTTAAAAAAATCTCAGGTCCGTATTTGTTTCACACAAGTTATGTTCTGAGACATCACTTGGTAAGATAAATGACAGGTGGCACACAGGGCCAGGGCCAATGAAGAGATAAGAACAAAAAGGCAAAAAATGAGCAGTAAGTGATAAGCAGCAATGAAAGAAAAGGAAGGTTAAAATAAGAAGGCAAAAACCAATAAATCGAAAGAAGAACTAGTGTTGCAAGTAACAGACCAAGATTACTTTAAGAAGCTTTCATTTATGATCCTTATCATTATTATATGCAGTATATAATCCTGAATATGGATCAGAGGTATTGAAACATTGTGGTACAAGAAAATGGGAAAAAAAGTGAAATGTTTAAATATGTTACTTAAATGGTTAAGTATGATTGCCACCAGTAAGTGAGCCACTTGATTCTCTGAATGTTCTTCTTATGGAACACTACTATCAAGAACATATAGTCATAGAACCATAGAGATCTATTGCACAGAAAGTAGCCCTCTAGCCCATCGAGTTTGCACCGGTCAAAAACAAGCACCATACTATTCTAACCCTATTTTGCAGCACTTGGTCTATAGCCTCGTATGTCTTGTCATCGTAAGTGCACACGTAAGTATTACTTAAATGTTAAGCGGATTTCTGCTTCTACCATCTTTACAGGTAGTAAGTTCCAGATTTCTAGCACCCTCTGGGTGAAAAGATATTTCCTCACATCCCCTTTAAATCTCCTGCCTTCAAATTACTTTAAATCTATTCTCCTGCTATTTCCTCTCTTGACTCACTCAACAGCCTGCAGTAAATCTTAAGTGGCCTTGGAAATTCAACTACTTTTAAACTTCCAAACCACTCAGAACCTCCTCTTTGTCTTTGCTAATTTCTATAACTATACCACAGTGCTTCTCCCTGTTTACTATCCCTCTCAGTAGTGAGCACCGACACAAACTTTGAACCCTATCTAAATCCTCCAGTTCCACACATACAGATTGCCTTTATGGTCCTTAATGGGCCTTATTCTTGCCCAAGTTATCCTTTTACCCTTACTGGACATGTGAAACAACTTAGCATTTTGTTTATTTTACCTGCCATTATTCTTTCATATCCCTTTTTGCTCTCCTAATTCCCTGTTGTGGTTCTGTTCGCCAAGCTGGGAATTTGCGTTGCAGATGTTTCGTCCCCTGTCTAGGTGACATCCTCAGTGCTTGGGAGCCTCCTGTGAAGCGCTTCTGTGATGTTTCCTCCAGCATTTATAGTGGTTTGAATCTGCCGCTTCCGGTTGTCAGTTCCAGATGTCTGTTGCAGTGGTCGGTATATTGGGTCCAGGTCGATGTGCTTATTGATTGAATCTGTGGATGAGTGCCATGCCTCTAGGAATTCCCAGGCTGTTCTCTGAGGACAGGTTTTGGAGAGTCAAGTGGTGCCACTTGACTCTCCAAAACCTGTCCTCATAGAGAACAGCCAGGAAATTCCTAGAGGCATGGCACTCATCCACAGATTCAATCAATAAGCACATCGACCTGGACCCAATATACCGACCACTGCAACGGACAGCTGGAACTGACAACCGGAAGCAGCAGATTCAAACCACTATAAATACCGGAGGAAACATCACAGAAGCGCTTCACAGGAGGCTCCCAAGCACTGAGGATGTCACCTAGACAGGGGACGAAACGTCTGCAACACAAATTCCCAGCTCGGCGAACAGAACCACAACAATGAGCACCCGAGCTACAAATCTTCTCACAAACTTTGAACTCCTAATTCCCTTTTTAAGTCCACCCTTGCACATTCTATGCTTCTCTAGAGCTCTTGCTGCTTTCAGTCTTTCATCTCATTTTGAGTTATAAGGAAAAGCTGAATAGGCTGGGACTTTTTTCGCCGGAGTTGAGGAGGCTGAGGGGTGCCCTTATAGAGGGTTATAAAATCATGATGGACATAGATATGGTGAATAGCCAAGGTCTTTTCCCCAAAAGTGGAGGGCATAGGTTTAAGGTGAGAGGGGAAAGATTTAAAAGTGACCTGAGGAGCAACGTTTTCACACAGAGGGTAGTGTGTATATGGAATGAGTTATCAGAGGCAAGAACAATTACAACATTTAAAAGACACCTGGACAGGTATGAGAATAGGAAAGGTTCAGAGGGATTTGGGCCAAATGCAGGCAAGTGGGACTAGTTCAGTTTAGGAAACCTAGTTGGTATGGGAGAGTTAGGCCAAAGGCTCTGTTTCCAAGAATAGACTCTATGACTCTATTCAATAATGTTACCATCACTAATCCCCCACTAATAACATCCTTGGGGTTACTTTGACCAGAAATTCACCACATAAACACAGAGGCTATAAGAGCAGGTCAGAGGCTAGGATTATCACAGCAAGTAACTCACCACTTGACTCTCCAAAACCTGTCCTCAATCTACAAGGCACAAAACTGCAGCATGATGAAATACTCCCCACTTGCCTGGCTGAGTATAGCTTCAACAACACTCAAAAAGCTTGACATAATCGAGGACAAAGCAGCCCACTCAATTGTCAGCGCATACAAAAAGATCCACTCCATCCAGCACTGATGCTCAGCAGCAACAGTATGTATTATCTCCAAGATACACTGCAGAAATTCACCAAATATCCTTAACCAAACCCATGACCACTTCCACCTCTAAGGACAACAGTCACAGATACATAGGAATACCACCACCTACAAGTTCCCTCCAACTCACTCACCATGCTGACTTGGAAGTATATTGCCATTCCTTTAGTGTAGCTGGGTCAAAATCTGCTGAACTGCCTGCTGAAGGGCATTGTGGATCAACCCACAGCATGTGGACTGCAGTGATTCAAGAAGGCAGCTCACCACCACCTTCTCAAGGGCAACTAGGGACAGGCAATAAATGCTGGCTAACCAACAATGCCCACATTCCATGAGTGAATTTAAATAAAATTAAAAACTGCTCTGCTGTTCTAGGTCATGGATAAATGTCTCTACAAAATCAGTCTCCAATAATATCTCCACATTGTTTATTATTATACATATCCAGAAACATATCAATTTCTGTATTGAACCTGCTCAAAGACTACGCTTCCACAGTTCTCTGGGACAGAAAATTTTGTATTTCACCATCCTCTGAGTGAAGAAATTCCTCATCTCAGTCTTAAATGGCCTATACCTTATCCTGTCTCATGTCTCATGATTCTAAAATCACAAGCCAAGGGAAACATCCAATCTACATCCACCCTGTAGGAAATTTATACATGCCAATGAGATTACCTCTCATTCTTTGAAACTCTGGAGAATATGGCCCTCCTGAAATGAAAATCTTACCATCCCAGGGATTAGTCTGGTGAACTGCATTCCTTCTGTGGCAAGTATATTCTTATTTAGATAATGAGACTAAAACTGTATACAGTACTCCAGATGCAGTCTCACTAAGGTTGTATACAATTGCAGTGCAATGTCCTTACTCCTGTACTCAAATTCCCTTGTGATAATGGCTAACATAACAATTACCTGCCCTGTTGATTTTTATGCCTGCACTTTGTGACTCAACCAAGGACATTCAGGTTCCTTTCAACATTTAAGGAGTCATCTGTCTTTCTGTTATTAATTACTAAAGTAGATAATTTCACACTTATTCACATTATATCTCATCTGCTATGATCTTGCCCAATTGCTTAACTTGTCCAAGTCTTCTTGAAGTCTCCTTGCATCTTTCTCACATCATGCCCCCTTAGTATTCAGCAAATTTGAAAATATTACAATTGGTTTCCACATTAAAATCATTTGTATAGATTATGTAGTGTGGACTTTGCAGCACCCCATTAGTAAACAGTCTGCCATTCTGAGAATTACCGATTCATTCCTGCTCTTTGCTTTCCGTCTATTCACAAATTCTCAATCCATTAATAAATTCCCCCAAACACATGCTTAAATTTATTTACCATCCTCCAGTGTGTATTCTTATCAAACCTTTCTGAAATTCAAATGCACCAGATCCACTTTTTTTTATTCACTCCACAAGTAATATCCTCAATAACATTGTTAAGCATGATTTCCCTTTCATAAATTTATGTTGACTCTGCCCAATTTTGACTTTCTTTTGTTAAGGTTCTTTATAATATATTCTTTATAATAGATTATAACATTTTCCCACTACTGACGTAAAAGTAACAGATCTATAGTTCTCCACTTTCTCTTTCCCTTTTTTCTTAATTAATAAGGTTACAATTCTCACCTCCAAATTAGTGGTAACATTTCCATTATTTATATAATTATGAAAGCTTACTATCTTTGCTCCACTACCTCTACTCCTTTGTAGCTTATATTATATTCTTGCTTCCTTTTCCTGTACAGTTTCTTAGTCATCCTTTGTTGGGTCATAAATTGCTCCTAACTCTCAGGTTTATCTTTACTTCTAGCATTCTTACAAACCACTTCCTAATGTAATCTTTAATTCCCTTCATTAATTTAACTATCCTTTTGGGTGTTTATGCCTTAGAAGAATGTATATCTACAGCAGACCTTTTAGTATTTCTTTAAGTACTGTCATTGCCTGTCTCGGATAAAATATTTTAGTGTATTTGCTCCATCTATGATAGCCAACTTGCTCATATCCTTAAGACTCTAGTTTCAGATTATTTTCCATAACTCATTCTCTTAAAATAATTCCAAATTCAAAATAACATAATACTTTGGGCGGCACGGTGGCACAGTGGTTAGCACTGCTGCCTCGCAGCGCCAGAGACCCGGGTTCGATTCCCGCCTCAGGCGACTGACTGTGTGGAGTTTGCACATTCTCCCCGTGTCTGCGTGGGTTTCCTCCGGGTGCTCCGGTTTCCTCCCACACTCCAAAGATGTGCAAGTCAGGTGAATTGGCCATGCTAAATTGCCCGTAGTGTTAGGTAAAGGGGTAAATGTAGGGGTATGGGTGGGTTACGCTTCGGCGGGTCGGTGTGGACTTGTTGGGCCGAAGGGCCTGTTTCCACACTGTAAGTAATCTAATCTAATCTAATCTTTGTTGGCTCCTCAACGTACTGTTTCACAAATGCATCTCATACACACTCCCAAGAATTTATCCTCTACTGCATTAATGCTGACTTGGTTATCCCAGTCTATATAGAAATTTATGTTGCCATTATTACAGTATTATGCACATCGCATGCATCTTTCATTTCCTGATTAAAGCCTCTCTACATAAGATCCTCTCTTACTTAATATACCGATGTCATCCCTTATTAAGAGTGCTACCCCACCTCCTATTCCTTTTTGTCTATGCCTCCTCGATATAGAATATCCTTGGATAGTCAGTTTCCAATCTCAGTTAACCTGGAATCAATTCTCCACAGTAGCAATTAAATCATGACCATTTATCTCAATTTTGCATTTAAATCATTAACCTTGTTATGAATGCTATGTGCATCCAATGCTATGTTTTTAATGCTGCTTTTTTAACCAATATTTTCCATTTTGATGCTGTGTGATGCTTGCCATTGCTTCACCTATTTAACGCATTTTGGTCATATCTATATTTGCCATGAGGAAATTCAAAATCTAATAAAGTACTTTTCTTTGCTTTATACACTAAGTAAAATATACTTTAAAGATTAATTGGAACAACAATTTAGACCACAATAATGCAGCTGGATACACAAAAGATATGATATTTTTCACTGTATCCAGATCATTTGGTGATAAAACCTGATAAACGCAACTATTCATTAGTTGTTGTGTTTTTTTAGTTTAATAGATTAATTGAACCTATAACACATATTACTTTCACATAAGACAATGTACAGTAGCATACAGCTGAAAAGAAAGATTTGAATACATTTGCAAAATAATTTAGCAATGAACAAGATTTATTCCTACCTGCAAGTTAGCCTCTGCTTTACAAGTGCAACAAAAATCTCCAAAAAAAGTTTTTGATGAGGATGACAACTGAACCTTCTTTCATTTTTGTAATTGACACTATTCAAGAAACAGAAACAAAAATGATTGAATATCGTTTATATGATACAAAACCATAACTAGTTAGTATAGTTAATGTCAGTTTTCACGTTAATCTTTAATTGTTCACTCTAAGGTTATAGATTTTTTTATTCATTAAATATTATGGCATGATCTCGCCTAGCATCTCTGTATTCAAAATTTACAACAGGACAGAGACAAGAAACACTTCCTCTCTCCTTTTCTACAGTGTGTTCAAACATCACTTCCCTCATTTTTCTCCGGTGTGCTTATGAGACAATGGGCAGAATCTTACCAGAAGCTGAATGATATGGGCATTGGCAGGTCAGCTGGAAAAGTGTGACAAGATCAGATGAACGGATTATCAGTGTTGGGGAAAAAAAAATCCAAATCTGCAACCAGGTTTTGAATGGTGAGATGAAAATCTCACAAGTGAGTGGCAACAGGCCTATTTTTATTAGCAAAGCATTACTACCCACAATCTTCTCATGGATATCCATTTTCTGATTCTCCTTCACACTGGATAGAAATTGGATGGTTACAATTCATGACATGAAAGTCTGAGTAGGTACCTGGCAACCCCAGCTCACTTCTGGCTTCTGAGCTCCTCCATCTTCGACAGCAGTCCGCAAAATCTCATGGGACCCTCCATGGCCAACATATGCAAGGTCTACCCCTCCATCCACTGAGGTTGACAACAGACATGTACCAGGTTCACCATATCATCATAGCACATCTCTAACCAACTTACAATACAGATCAAAATTTCAGTACTTCACCTTGGAGTGCACCAGTTCCTTGCATTGCAATGCTGCTATCAGCAAACTTTGTATGAAAGTACAAGCACTCAACTTACAATCAGGCCAGGGTGGATCTCAGGGCTTCTTGTTTGCTCTCTCAGCACTTGCTCACTTTGTGTCTACTTGGAGACTCACCTTGCCTTTTTGCTATTTGTCCCCTCATCCACAACTTGAAGGCTCACAGTACTGCTGTCTTCGACCATAGCACGATACGACATGTCAGCAGAGGTAGACCATATGGGCCCTTAAGCCCGCTCTGCCATTCAATGAGATCATGGCTGATCTGATTATTTCACTTACCTACCACATCCCCATAATCTTCAATTCTCTTACTGATTAAAAATCTATCTCAGCCGTAAATACATTTAACAAACCAGAATCCACAGCCCTCTACAGTTAAGAATGCCACAGATTCACTACCCTCCGAGAAGAAATTCCTCTTCACCTCTGTCTTAAATGGGTGACCCCATTACTGAGATTATGCTCTCAGATCTGAGATACCCTCATAAGGGAAACAAACTTTGCACATTTACTCTGTCAAGTCCCCTAAGAATTTTATATGTTTTCATAAAGCCATGTCTCATTCTTCCAAACTCCAACAGAGGCCCAAACTACTCAACCTCTACTCATAAGACAGCACCTCTATATCTGGGATCAACCTAGTGAACCTTCTGTGCACCGCACAGATGCTGCCAGACCTACAGAATTTCTCCAACAATTTTCTGTTTTTGTTTTAGATTTCCAGCAACCACAGTTCTTTGTTTTACTTCCCCTTATTTTTAAACTTCAACTCTTTGAAATAAAGACCAACATTCCATTTGCCTTCCCTATTACCCGCTGAACTTGTGTGCCAGCTTCTTGTGATTTATGAATGTCGACTCCCAAATCACTCAGTGCTGTAGCATTCTGCAGACTTTCTCCATTTAAATAATATCCATCTATTCTTCCTGCCAAAGTGCATAATTTCGCATTTCCTCACATTGTGTTCCATCTGCCAAGTTTTTGTCCACTTCTTTAACCTCTCTTTATCACTTTGCAGACTCTTTATGCCATCCTCATTATTTGCCTGCCGACCTATTCTTGTGTCATCCCAATTTATAGTAAATAATAATTGTGACCTGAGCACTGATTCCTGTAGCACTTTATTCTTTACAGATTGCCATCCTGGAAATACCCATGTTAATATACTATGGGAACTTATATTACAAAGTGACATAGCATGTGGAAGCTTGGCAAATGTCCTCTGAAAATCTAAATATATTACATCCACTGCTTCCCTTTTATCTATCCTGCTTGTTATCTCCTCGGAGTTCTAATACACTTGTTAGGGAAGATTCCAGCTACATGAGGTTGTGCTGACTTTGCCTAATCAAATTGGAAATACTCTGCCGATACATTCTTGATAATAGATTCTTAGTCTTCAAATGAAAGATGTTAAGTTAAATGGCTATCATTACCAGTTATTTGTCTCTTTCCCTTTCAAAATAAAGATGTTACATTAGCAGTTTTCCAATCCTCTGCAATGTTTCTAAAATCTAAAGATTCTTGGAAAATTACTACCAATACATCCACTACCTCTGCAACTATTTATTTTAATATCATTAGTGGGCGGCACAGTGGCACAGTGGTTAGCACTGCTGCCTCACAGCGCCAGAGACCCGGGTTCAGTTCCCGCCTCAGGCGACTGACTGTGTGGAGTTTGCACGTTCTCCCCGTGTCTGCGTGGGTTTCCTCCGGGTGCTCCGGTTTCCTCCCACAGTCCAAAGATGTGCAGGGTCAGGTGAATTGGCCATACTAAATTGCCCGTAGTGTTAGGTAAGGGGTAAATGTAGGGGTATGGGGTGGGTTTCGCTTCGGCGGGTCGGTGTGGACTTGTTGGGCCGAAGGGCCTGTTTCCACACTGTAATCTAATCTAATCTAATCTAATCTATAGGATGCAGCTGCTCCAGTTGTGTAGAGAATAGCACTTCTATCTTGAGTTGCCATTTAGTACCTGCCAGATAGTTTGTCAAGTCCCCTAAGAATTTTATATGTTTCCATAAAGCCATGTCTCATTCTTCCAAACTCCAACAGAGGCCCAAACTACTCAACCTCTACTCATAAGACAGCACCTCTATATCTGGGATCAACCTAGTGAACCTTCTGTGCACCGCACAGATGCTGCCAGACCTACAGAATTTCTCCAACAATTTTCTGTTTTTGTTTTAGATTTCCAGCAACCACAGTTCTTTGTTTTACTTCCCCTTATTTTTAAACTTCAACCCTTTGAAATAAAGACCAACATTCCATTTGCCTCCCAAGCCTCCATGTTTCTTTCTTCCTTGAAATCCCTGTCAAGCCCATCACTCCTGATCTTGCACATATCTCTTTGAATAATGAGTTAATCTCCAAACATGTCCCTGATCCCTGGCCCTGTAGCTTAGTCACACCAATCATCATGCTGCACTGACCCCTTTGCAATCAGTAGCGAGTAGTCAAGAGGGTGGTCATGTTGCTGTATGGCACCATGCTACATATATTTTACACCTGCACCATGAGCTAGCAGTACTCTTGGCAAACAGTTGGCTCTTTGGGGTCACAAGTCAAGAATCTGTATCACTTCAGTCTGAGAAGTGAGCCACAGTCAGACCTGCAGGTCCAATGAACCAGTCTGGGGAGCAGCACAGACACCAGACCAGGTTCTGATCAGCCATCAATTGGGTTTGTCCCTTCAAATTGATCAGTGTTAGGTAATCTTCAGTCTCAGGGGTCAGCTTAATGAAAGTCATGGCCCATCACTCTAGCAGGGAATTGGGTATAGCAGGCTAGAACGCAGAATGGATAATTGTGAAGGAGGGAAACTCAATGTATAATTTATGGAGACAATAGTGCATTGAAGGAATTTAGTTACAATGGGAGTGGGGGGGGGGGTGGGGTCATCAATGGTCACAACCACCCTGATTGCAAAGGGGTCAATGTAGGAAGGAAACTCAATATATACTTTATGGAGACAATAGTGCATTGAAGGAATTTAGTTACAATGGGAGTGGGGGGGGGGAGGGGTCATCAATGGTCACAACCACTCTGATTGCAAAGGGGTCAGTGCAGCATGATGATTGGTGTGACTAAGCTACAGGGCCAGGGATCAGGGACATGTTTGGAGATTAACTCATTATTCAAAGAGATATGTGCAAGATCAGGAGTGATGGGCTTGACAGGGATTGCAAGGAAGAAAGAAACATGGAGGTTTGGGGGAACCCTTAGGAAATAAAACATCAAGATTCAGCCTGTGATTCACTGAGCCAAGTGTGACCCACATTACCTTCTATACTCATTTAGTTGTCCAATCACTACAAAGTCTCAAAGAAATGAAATTGGACAGATCACCTGGCATTGACATAGGCACTCGAAAAGACAATGGCAGAAACAGCCCTGTTGATCCTGCAAAGTCCTGCTCATTAACATCTGGGGCTAGTGCCAAATTTGGGAGAGCTACAACCCACAGCAGGTCGGCTGCAGTGGTTCAAGAACACAGCTCACCACCACCTTCTCAAGGGCAATTAGGGACAGGCAATAAATGCTGGCCAGCCAGTGACACGCACATCCCACAAAATGAATAAATACAGAATTGTAAATGTGCAATGGAAATGGAAGCGACCACATTTAGAACGGGTGAGTATTTCTTTTTCTGAGCACACAAGCTCTATTTGCGAGCATTGTGAGGCCTTTCAAGGGCCAATTGCATTAATCAGGCATTTTCACAGTACAGGTTGAAGTAATCTGTAAACATAGTACCCTGTATGTGAACTACATGCAGTGTCTGGCTGTGTAGGATACAGGTCCTCATCTTGAACAATCTTGACCATGTCAGTGGTCATTACAAATTAATCATAGTCATCTCTGTGAAGCAGACGTAATCACAGATAACCTTTGAAGTGTCACCTTTGGGACACAATTCACAAGATAATCCAAGACGTCTTAGGTTTCTGATGGGCATGTAACTGATTTCCTCTTACCTTCACTCACAGAGTAACTGTAAGTATTCACCAATGTCCTCCCATATACAATGCTGTCTTTCTTGAGTGATGTGAGAGTACACAGTAGGAGATCTCAGTAATCAAATAGCACTTGCAATTTCCTATTGTATTTAGATGGCATGACTTGTGCTGTATTCATCATCATAAGGTCCCTATGTCAGAAGTCCATGTACAGTTATTCCATATCCCACTGCATGGATTCGTAGCTAAACTTTCAAGGGCCAGATACTTGCATGATGGTTACTGGGAGACCAGAGCTACATTCTGCAATCATGACTGACTCCATTATACAACACCCTGAGTAAAGCAGAGTATATATACAACGCTACATTAGAGTGGTGCTGGAAAAGCACAGCAGGTCAGGCAGCATCCCAAGAACAGGAAAATCGATGTTTCGGGCAAAAGCCCTTCATCACCATTCTTTGACCTGGCCATCATGAAACAGATGATAGGTCTGCTGCAGATGAGGCTTGGATCCTTGAATCACTCTGGGCGGGGCTATGCAACACAATCTAGACTATGCCACAATGCTTGCATGCTATGTGCCACAAAACTACAGCAGACAAAGAACAAGTTTGATGGATGTTGAAGAGTTCGGGCAGCAGCAACAATCTTCCGTGTAGGAAGACAAGGACATTGAGCAGGACAAATGTGACCTTCTGCATGAGTGAGCACGGCAGTGTGATGCATAACAAGCTGGACAAGGCTTAATTGACACCTATTCCAATAAATATGAGCTGGTGCAATGATCACTCATTTTCAGTTGTTGAATAAAAGTGAAAATTTTCAATCATTCGAAGGCTCTCCAGTATCTGATGGTCCCATATTGAACAATGAGATGATGTTAGACAACATTGGGCTTTGGGAAAGAATAGCACTCTCTTAAAATAGTTTCTCAGAATGCCACTAAGGACATATAATCTGTGTAATTTGTTTTTTTAAATAGCATTTACATACACATTTACCATTGTGTACTTGTGTCCGCAATGAAGTGTAATCCATGACATCTATATTACCTCAGAAGCTTTTCTTTTTGCTCCCCTTCCATGATGTGCACGACATAGCTTGTAGCACTTGACCAGGCACATGGCTGGCCTTTTGAAACAACGCTGGAAAACTCAGTGGTCCCAACATCAGTGAGTACTTCCCAGCAAGCAAAAGTGAAGATAACACAAGCAGGGTGCCATAGAGGTGTGGTGCATAATTAAGGTGGAAAATTGTTGAGATTAGCATGATTTTCACTAGGGCTCATGGAGAAACACCCTCCATGAAATTTAGAAATATTGATAATTAATCAATTTCTGGTAAAATTCAGCCCAATGTGCTTCATCTGGTCAACCTTTTGCCTAGCTATCACCAGCACTACTCAAGTTAACCACCAGGAGGCTCACGATATTTAATTATATATTGTCCTTTAACCAAACTTATTTCCATGGGCAGCTATTTTCCATTTCATACCTGACATATTGATGCCAAGAACAAAGAACAATATAGCACAGGAATAGGCCCTTTGGCCCTCCAAGCCTGCGCCAACACATTTTGCCCTTTCATACTAAAGCTTACAGGATCTGTATCCCTCTATTCCCTTACTATTAATGTATTTGTCCAGGTGTTTCTTGAATGCTGCTATTGTGTCTGTTTCTATTACCTCCTCTGCCAATGCATTCCAGCACTCACCACCCTTTGTGTGAAAAACTTGCATGTCTCTTTTAAACTCCCCTGCTTGCACCTTGAACCTGTGTCCCCTAGTAATTTATCCCTTCACCCTGGGGAAAAAGCCTCCTACTTTCCACTCTATCCATGCCAGTCACAATCTTATAAACTTCCCTCAGGTCGCTCCTCAACCTCCTGTATTCCAGTGAAAACAAACCAGTCTATCCAACCTTTCTTCGTAGCTAAATTCCCCAAACTTCCTGGTAAACATTTTCTGTACCCTCTCCAAAGCATCCACATCCTTCTGGTAGTGTGGTGACCAGAACTGTACACAATATTCCAAGTGTGGCTTAACTAAAGTTCTATAATGCTGCAGCATAACTTGTCTATCCTTATATTCAATTACCCTTCCAATCAAGGTAAGCAAGGTGTAAGTCCCTTTTTCTACCTTATCTACCTGCACACCCAGATCCCTCTGAATATCAGCACACCTAAGGATTCTGTTACTCACTGCATAATTTCCACATGTACTTGACCGTCCAAAATGTACCACCTCACATTTGTCTGGATTAAACTCCATCTGCCATTTGCCTCCAATTGATCTATATCCTGCTGTACCCTCTGACAATCCTCCTCACTATGCACAACTCCACCAATCTTTGTATTAAGTTAAAAATCACACAACACCAGGTTATAGTCCAACAGGTTTAATTGGAAGCACATTAGCTTTCGGAGCGACGCTCCTTCATCAGGTGATAGTGGAGGGCTCAATCCTAACAGAATTTATAGCAAAAATTTACAGTGTGATGTAACTGAAATTAGACATTGAAAAATTGATTGTCTGTTAAGCCTTTCATCTGTTAGAATACAGTGATAGTTTCACTTCGTTCATGTGTAAATCACAAAACCTTTTTTTTAAAAAGTTGCATTCTCTGGTTAGCTGTTAACAATGGTGATAGCTAGACAATATGTTGGCCAACACCTTCACCTTATAGTTATGGACTACAACCTGGTGTTTTGTGATTTTTAACTTTGTACACCCCAGTCCAACACCGGCAACTCCAAATCAATCTTTGTATTGTGTGCAAACTTACTAATTAGACCAGCTTTATTTTCCTCCAAATCATTTATGTACATCACGAATTGCAGAGGTCCCAGCACTGATCCATGTGGAACACTGCTAGTCACAACCCTTCGTTCCAAAAACGCATCCTTCCACTGCTACCCTCTGTCACCAACTCACCCCTGATACCATGTGACTTCAACTTTAGTACCAGTCTGCCATAAGGGATCTTATCAAAGGCTTTACTGAAGTTCTCATAGACATTTTAACTTGTAATTGTCCAGAACGTAGTATACAGTACCTAACAAAGACCACTGGTTCCTGACTGAATCAGTTTACTCAATATTTTTAAGTCATATTGTTGACACATTTTATGACCCACCTCTATGGCCAGATGGAACCTGGACCTTCTGGCCCAGAGGTAGGGACATTACATTAATTGTCCCTCTTCACTTTTAAATTGGCAGTTTGAGAGGCCTTAGGGACTAAAACAGATACAGGAATAATGTACAAAGCAATAAGTATTAGCTTATAATATGCTGTTTACCCTTTTACTCCTTGATAGTTGGCTCAAGATTTCCTCCATGAAATTTTTCTCTACCTTTCAAACATGCCTGTTTTTGAAGGGGAATCCAGTAGGTTCATGGGAAGCTTCTCCCAGGACCTGATATCAATATCAAATCTCCTAACAGAAGCCTTCAGAGTTTCCTCACAACACTCCTTTTAACTTTCAAAAACTCAAGCTCTCCATAGAAGATTTTTATTGGTAAGCATATGTATGGCATTCTGGCTCCACGACCAACCCAACTTAATCTCCATCCAGTAGCATGACTGGCACACCAGGTCATGTGAGCACCTTAGAGCCTGGCACTTTCTTCTGCTGTACAATCCTCAGAAGCTTCGGAAGACATCTCAAATGAAAACAGATTGTCTTATTGGCATGATCCTGATAGAGTCTTAATCTCATGTGCGTGCAGCAGAGTGGGCAGAACTAGTGCTCTGTAGATTTGTAGGTAGAGTTTGATCGGCAGATTTCCTCTTCACTCCAGACCGATGTTCAAAATCTGCCAACAATTACACTTGCTTTGGCTATTCTTGCCTTGTCATCAATACAAGAGGCTTGGGAATATGTGACCAAGAGCTTTTTCATTGATAACAGAGAACCAATATGGTGTCATAAAAGTAGTCGAGGAAGTACTGAGATAGTGTTTTTTGTCCGACAGCTCCAGGAGAATTGCTAAGAACACAACTTGGACCTGTATACCTCACAATTAGATGTAACCAAAACCTTTCACAGTCAATCATGAACACCTTTGAAAGATAATGAAGGCTGCCCGAGGAGGTTGCAAGGGTTCTTGTTCAGAGTCTTCTGATGTATCTTCAGCCACTAACAGTATTAAACAGGATTGGATATTAGTGTGAATCCTCTTCAAGTATGTTGATCTCAGCCATGCTGTCCGATGCCTTCCATGCCTGGGGTCCTGGCATCGATAGTGGACATTGCATGAAATGGGAAGCTATTCAATCTGAGGTGATACGTGGTAAAGACCAAAGTCTCCAATGACGTTTTCATAATTTTATGTTTGTTGTTGGATTAGCTTCTATTTCATATATGGACATGCAATGTATGGACATGCAATGTAGCATCATCATTCTCCAATGCATGGAATAAGTTTGGCCTTCTGATCAGCACAACGAAAACTGAAATAATGTATCAGGCTGTTCCAGGGAAGTCCTATGTTGAACCCAAGGTTTCGGTTCATTACCAGCATATATGATAAAACAACAAAAGGAAATTCTGGGATATGAATGGTTAGTAAATAGAAACAAAGAGGGGATCTGAGTAAGATAGTGAAGCATAGCAGACGCAGAACAGCACACAATAGCTATCACAAATTTAGAAAAAAGGATAACAGAAAAATACCAGAGCAGCACAGGGAACATATCAATGAAAAGGCAAATGTAGTTTGGAAGGAGAATTGTTGACAGGGGTAGGGGCAAATAAAACAAGACCAACAAACAGAAAGGAGATCAAAAGAAACCAGGAAAGATAGAGTATCAAACAATGGAAATGAAAATAAATGTGAGTGCATCAGATAATTGGAAAGGAGAAATGAACAAGAAAAACAGTGCAATAATATTAACCAAAACAAGACTAACTGAAAAAAAGGCAATCCATGCAGTCGCAGTCCAAGGTTTTCAGAACGTCTCCAGATAGTTTTGTGGATAAGCATCAGCGAATATAACTTGAATTTTGTCTTAGTACTTATACATGATTTATACATGACTTGGGCATAAGGAGCACAATCACAAAATGTATTAATAACACTTACGTTGGAGGTTTAACAAAGTGAGGGAAAATGTAAAGAAGATCAGGGAAACACAGACAACTCATTCACGTGAGCAGGTAATTTAATATGAATATAATTTAACATTTTTTGGGAGGGGAAACAAGTAATAGGTGTCACAATCAAACAAAAGTAGCTGAATGTTGTGGATAAACAGAGAAAACTAGTGATGACTTAAATACATAACTCAAAATAAATATGCTTTCACTATATAAAAAGTCATAAAAGGTCATAAAATATACCAGATGTCACAGATGTACATAAGGCATTGATTAGGACATACTTAAAATACTGTGTGTAATTTGAGGAACCCAAGAACAATATAGCAAAGCCATAAACAGCATAAATCACAGGCTTGCCTTGGTTATATTAGCAGGTGGGAAACTACAGTTTATTTTATTCTTTCACTGGATCTGGGTGTTGCTGACTGGGACAACATTTGTCACCTGTCCCTAAGTGCCCATGAAGTGGTAGAGGTCAGGAAAAAAATAAGATAGCAGAAGTTTCAGACTGGAGAAGCAATTTGGTCATCTAGACCACCAATCCACAGTATTCCCTTGTTGTACTTGTAATAACCTTGACTCTCATTTGTTGACAAGAAACTTCTTGTTTCTTCTTGAGTTTAGCAAAGGATAGCTAAGGAATTGACAGAGAGAAAAAATAGCATTAAGAAATAAACTAGCAAGAAACATAAAAGTTTAAGGAAATCAAAACTAAACATGGGTCTCTATGCAGTTACAAGAGAAATGATATTGTGAAGCAAAGAAATGGCAGTCATTAAATAAACACTTTCTATAGTGTACTCAGAAAACTCGCACAACTGAAAGCACAAAATATTATCAAAATAGTGAGGCATCTAGGGCCTACTGAGGAAGAGAAATTTAAAGAAACATGGAAACAATACTAGAGAAATGAAGGTGATTCAAAGACAACAAATCTCCTGAACTAGATGCCCTAAACCTTGGGTTTTAAAACAGATGGTTGCAGATAAAGCAGATGAATTGATTTTTCATCTTCCAGAATTACCAATATTTCAGAATAGTTCGCCCTGATTAAAATACAATAAACGTAACCCATTACTGAGGATAGAAGAAAGAACATATGTAACAATGGGCCATTTAACCTGACATCAGTATCAGGGAAATTGCTAGAATCTATTATTAGAGACATTGTAACAGTGCATCTAGAAAACCACAATGCCTGAATAGTAGTGGAAACAGAATTGTTAGCCATTATTATTTCTCTGAAATGGATAGTAGTTAAATGTGAAAATCCAGAATTTGATGTCTGCAATTTTATGCTTCTCCATACAGTATGCTACTGAAGTCCCTGCAGATTGCGATCAAGTAGTAATGACAACTAATGAGAACCTGCTATTAACTTGATTCACAAACTTGAAAATGTTACACCTTGAGTAAGGTGTGTGCCTGGGTTTTTGAAACATACTAAGTCCATAATTGTGAGGAGCATAATTGGACCTGAAAAATTAATTTTTAATTTGTGTAAGGTTAAATTTCTCAATTATGATTAAAAAAAAACTTACAGCATTAAAATAACTTGCAAAGTTTTAATATTTTCAACTATATCTTAATCCAACACACATATTCTGACTTTTTTTCAGATTCTCAAAAATTTTACTTTAGTGTGGAAAAACAACTGCATTTTAATGCCCACCCCACTTGACAGAAACGGAAAAGGGGACACAGACAAGAAAATGGAATTGAGTCAATAACCACAATAGTCATGATCTAATTGAATGATGAGCAGGCTCAAAAAACTGCTCTTAATTTCTATATTCCTACATCATTGTTGAACAATGCTTGCAATATATAAACTAAAATTTAGACAAGAGAAATACATGGACAAATGGATAGATACACTTCTTTGAAGACTGTGGCAAGTGCCATCACTTTATTGTTGCCTTTAAAATCCAAACAAATGTGACTGGGAAGCATTAGTATAATGTTTGATCAAATGTGTTTGAGTAGTTTTAGACTATAACTAACAGGATTGATGGTGGGAACCAAAGGTATATTAATGCAACTGGATTTTCACAAAGTATTCTGATTCTGCAACTTGTAATGATTATTCATAACTAAAATGAAAGGACAATGTGAAATGTATCCAATTTTGTTGATAATACAAGACTAGGTGAGAAAATAAGCTGTGAGGTGAATACAAAAGTCTTCTAAGAGATGTAGAAAAGTAGGTGGTCAAGAAAGTGGCAGACGAACTATAGAGAAATCTGAAGCTGTCCACTTTAGTAGGAAGAATAGGAAAACAGATTATATTTTTAAAAGGTGAGAGGCTTGAAGATAAAACAAAGCACTGTGATTTGAAACAAAAACAGAAATTGCAGGCGAAACTCCATAGATCTGAGAGCATCTGTGGGAAGAAAGCAGAGTTAATGTTTCAAGTCCGGTGATTCCCGTTCTCATGAAGAGTTACCGGATTCAAGATGTTAACTCTGCTTTCTTTCCATAGATGTTACCAGACCTGCTGAGTTTCACCAGCAATTTCTGTTTTTGTTTCAGAGACTTGAAGATATTGATTTTCAGAGAGACCTAGTATCCTTGAATACAAATCTCACAGCTAATCAAAGACCTAATAGGGAGAAAATTAGATGTTATCCTTTGTAATAAACAGGATTGGAATATAAGCATAAAGAAGTCATACTGCAAATGTACATGGTCTTGGTGAGACCACAACCAGAGCACAATGTGCTGTGAATCTTTGTAATTCTCTACCTAAGAGCTATTACTGTTTAGTTGCAGAGAATATTCTAGATGGAGGCCTACACATCATTTGGGTATTCATGGAATTAGGGATTATGGGGATAATGTGAGATAATGAAGTTGAGATAGAAGATCATCCATTATGTTATTAAATCATGGAATTGACTGAATGTCTTACGCTTACATCTTATATTCTTGTGTTCAATACCTAAAAGCTTCAAGTTCCACAGCTTCAGTTGATTGTTGCTGCTGCTCCCCATATCGAATTCCATCGTTTTGTTTCCCTTGAACAAAACGTTGTTGTTGTGATTTAGTGACTATTCCATGGCCTTTGTCAACATTTAAAGCTGGCAACTAAAACAACAAACACAAACAAAACAATTCATCTCTTATTTTCTGCCATAGTTCCACACTTATATTGATCAATCATTCATTCTTGACATTAGAAAGAAAAGACATATACCAACAATTTGTACAATTAGGTTAGTTATAATTCTCAATATTTATAAAATGGTCTGGTAAAAGTTACCAAATAAACTAGTTTCAAAATTATAAATATTCTAATAAGTGCCTAGGTTTCACCAACAGTTTGTCAGTCAGGTTTTATGGAGACATGCAACTTTGGATCACTTCCACCTCCCCTAATATCCAGCTATGCAGCATAGCAACAAGCCTAGGAGTAGGACATCAATTCTTTTTAATTCATTCCTGAAATGTAGGGATCACTGGCAAGGTCAGTATTCATTGTTCATTCTTAATTGTCCTTGAAAAGATGGTGGCTCTTGAACCCATTGGAGTCTTTAGAATATAGGTAAGCCCACTGTTAAGAAGGAGGTCCCAGGAATTTAACTACTTGTCCATTTAGGAATAGAGGAATGTTTCCAAGTCATGATGATTTGTAACTTGAAGGGGAGGTTGCAGGTGGTATAGTTCCATTTATCTACTGCTCTTATTCTAGGTGATATTGGTAAAGGTTTCTGATTTGGAAGTTGCTGTCAAAAGAGCCTGGTCAAGTAGCTGCAATACATCATTTAGTTGGAACATATTGCTGCCACTGTGTACTGGCATACACTGGAGGAGGGAAATGATGAAGATCGTGGATTCACTAACAACCAAGTAAGTTTCTTTGCCCTAGATGTTGTCAAGCTTTTTGAGTGTTGTTTGAGCTGCACTTACCCAGTGTGAATCCCATTGTACATGTGACCTATATCTTGTATTTAATAGATACGCTTAGGGATGTGAAGAAGTAAAGAACTCACTAGGGAATTCTTAGCTTCTTACAGCTCTTGAAGTTATTTATGTCTTTGATCTGGTTAAGTTTCTGGTCAATATTCACCAGAAGATATTGGTAATGAGGATTCAGTAATGGAATTGCCATTAATTGTTGAAGGAAGCTGTTTAGATTCCCTCTTGGATAGTCATTGACTAGCACTTGTCTGAAAAGAATGTTATTTGGAAATTACCAATCCAAGCCTGAATATTCTCTGAACCTTCCTGCATGTAGAAGTTCCAGTGTCTGAGAAATTATGAATAGTACTGAATACTGTGCTATCATCAGCAAACATTTCCACTTCTAATATTAGCATGGAAAGTATATCATAGAATAAGGAGCTGAAAAATGGATGAACGTAGGGAATTACTCTGACAAAATGATGCAGCAAAGACCTGACTGAGCGGATTAACTTCAACAATCATGACTATATTCCTTTAGGCTATTAATCCTACCATTGATTCCCATTGACTTCAATTTTGCTAGGGCTCTTTGATGCCACATTTGGTGATATGCTACTTTAAAGTCAATCTCTCTCACTTCAGCTCTTGAATTCACCTCTTTTGCTCACTTCTGGATTAGGACTATAATGAGTCTTGGGGAATGGTTGATAACACTGTTTAGAACAACCTTGATCACTTTGTAGATGATTGAGGGTAACTGATAGAGTGTAATCAGGGTGCATTTATCCTGCTTATTTTGGACAGGACCTATGAGACAATTTTCCTCATTAATTTTCCTCTAATTGAATTTTGGACAGTTACATGCTAATGAAAAGCAGCACAATTGTTTAATAATAAACAAAATAACATTTTGTTTTCGTATTATGCCAATAATGCATAACCAAAATATGCATGGTTCATTGTTAAAGATACTATGGATAGAAATATTCTCTCATTTAAAGTGAAATAAATCCCATTTATAGCACAGCATTGCTTTTTCTAAAACAGGCACTATACTATGGGTGATCATACCTGCTGTTTGCTTGCTGGTACATTCAAAAGATTAAGTAGTCGCTTCAGGTCTGAATATTCTCTAAAACAAAAGAAATCTTCAGATAGTTGAAAAGATAATTAATAATTAAATGTCAGCCTTTCATCCCATTAGTGCTTAATGCAACTTTAAAATATAGTATTATTAATTTTTCTGCAACTGTTGATAAATAAAGACTTTTTTATAAAAAAGACTTACTTTGCTTTTAGATAGCACATTTCAAGAACAACAAAGTATTTTTGAAATAATTACTCTCTGATGTAGGAAGACATTCAAATATTCTTTTGTGCATATCCAGAATCACAAATTCACTATAATTACTTTAATTGCACAGAATAGACGTAAACAAATGCATTTTTAAGCAGGGTTTATAAAAAATTCAGTTGAAAATCATAAGTCATTAGCAGATATTCCAACTACCATCAGAACAGTTTCGACCAGTGGTAATCCTGTTGAAAATTAGTACTTACCTGTCAGTGACTTCTCCGTCACAATTCAGAGTCTAGCTATCTGAAGACACTTGGATAATGACTAAGATAGGTTTGTGGGGCAAGTGGGGAAGGTTGGGGAGGTAGAGCACCAGGTAAGTTGGTGATTGTACCAGTGGCAGCACTAAGGTTGGGGAGAGGGGAGGGGTCAGAACAGTTTGGGGATTTGTCATGCCTGGCGGGGTTCAGTCGAGACAGGAGCTGTGGTGACACCATCAGATTTGGCATGGTTGGGTTGGAGTGGAGGGAATCAGGTCTGATGGGGCTGTACTGGGAGATTAGGTGCCAGGTCTGGACATGACTAGGGAGGTCATTCAAGTCTTTCAAGGTAAGGTCAGTGCAGGAGGGTTGGGTCGGATATCCAGGACAGCAGGGTCAGTTTGGTGTGGGATGTCAAGTCCAGCAGGGCCAGATCAGGTCAGTACGGGGCAGTTTTGAGGTCTTAGGAGGTGGGTTTAGAGAGTAAGGTTGAGTGCAGGGAGAAGTCAGGATGAGGGGGTGTAATTGGGGAAGTAAGGCGTGAGTCAGGGGTTCAGTTTAATAATTATTATGGAGTTAGAAAGTAGGATTTTAATTTGCTAGCTGTTCCTGGGTAGCTATTAAGCTTATATGCATTGGAATATTCTAAATTCTCCAGTTTTAATGGACTCCTTTGGAGTGTTACAAACACTGTAGAATTGCCCTCAGATGTTTATGAGTAATCCCTATGGAGTTAGCTGTGTTGGGAATTCTGCAACATCTCAAACCACAACTGCAGCCACAACGGCTATCTGGCCATTGGTATAACTGGGCCATTTAGTCTGTTCCTCTTCCTCCTGTTACTGTCAACCTGCTAAATATTTACTATTTATTTTTATGTCAGATTTCCAATATATGTTATTTTTGTTGAAGTAGGGCAATAGGAATTTTCTAAGTGCTGGGTGAGGAGTTGCACACTAAAACTTGGATTAACATTTTGATTTTAAATTGAAAAACTGAGGTAATAACTAAATTGAAGTTAAATTTTAAACAAAAAAATGCCTGACAGTGTTAATTAATTGTCATTGTACAGGACATTGGTTAGGCCACTGTTGGAATATTGCGTGCAATTCTGGTCTCCTTCCTATCGGAAAGATGTTTTGAAACTTGAAAGGGTTCAGAAAAGATTTACAAGGATGTTGCCAGGGTTGGAGGATTTGAGCTATAGGGAGAGGCTGAATAGGCTGGGGCTGTTTTCCCTTGAGCTTCGGAGGCTGAGGGGTGACCTTATAGAGGTTTACAAAATTATGAGGGGCATGGATAGGGTAAATAGACAAAGTCTTTTCCCTGGGATCGGGGAGTCCAGAACTAGAGGGCATAGGTTTAGGGTGAGAGGGGATGGACCTGTTTAGCTATGAAGAGAGACTTGATAAAAAAATTTTTTTTTTGAGAGCAGAGAAAGCTGAGAGGAGACCTGATTGAGGTGTATAAGGCTATGAAGGGCCTGGACACGATGGATAAAAAAGCAGCTATTTTCCTGAATTCAAAGGTTAATAACAGAGTGGAATAATTTTAAGGTGAAAGTGAGGAAATCTAGAGGGGATTTGAGGAAAATCTTTTTTACCCAAAGAGTGGTAGGAACCTGGAATGCACTGCCTCGGAGGGCAATTGAGGTGGGAAACTTACAACCTTTAAAAAGTAAAATAAAACTCGATAAAACTGTGGATGGTGGAAATTTGAAACAAAAACGAATTACTGGAATGATTTCACTGAGAGAAAATTGGCTATTTTGGGAAAATATAACAAAGCAAACCCTGTATTTCACAAATTCCAAAGAAAAGTCTTGGAGCTACTGGTGAAGGTGAAGACTCTCCACCATATGAGAAACCAAAACATTAATGGAATTAACAGCCCTAATAATGCATTTTAGAACGTAGAAAAATGTCAATGGAGTAAGTTTTTATCTGGCGTCAGAATGTGGTTATTAACAAATTGCCAACATAATTATCAACATAATATTCTTCTTTACTCTCTTCATGCATGATTATTGTGCCATACATACATCTGTTCCTTTGTAGTATTGCACCATAATCAGTAATGCCCATTTTGATCTGATCTTATTGCATATTTTAGAAACCTTTGCTGGTGTCCAAGTATTTGTATTTCTAACTTGCACTCTCTGCCCAGTGTGCAGTTTTAGTAACCTTCTTTCTGCTTACTCATCATGTATCTCTTTCTTTCTCCTCCATGCTTGAAGAATGTCTTGTGCCTTGAAACAGTTAGATAAATGGTTGCTGGGCAAGATTGTTTACACCTGACCTCTGGGCATAAGTTGTACTGAGGATTGTCATCTCCTCATTGGTGTTGCATGAAAATGTATCATTGTGATGTGAAAATCTTGCTTTGTTGTTTGTACTCTTACATATATCATATGTCCTGCATGATATTGGTCATTCTACTTAGTAGCATGTCTTGAAATGGTTTGTCATTCACTACTGTGGTCTGAAGTCTGATACTATTTTATCTAGGACACAGAACAAATGGAAAATAGTAGTTATCGTGTCAGAAACAATTTCCTAGTTTTATAGCATGTAAGATCTTGCTGTCAGGCTCTTCCAGAGAGAATCAAAGATATATTGGTGATTGTCTCTCCACAGCAAATCTTGCAGTGGAGATACCTTGTCCATAAAGTTGGAAATAATATAGCAAGAAGAAATTAATAAATATGAGGCAGTGACTAGATCCTCATTACGTTGTGGTATCAGTGATTATTTACTATCCTTGATCTAACCTCGATTGGGATGGACTTCTTGGGGAAAGCAACTGGACTCAAGATCTGTGTTGGTAAATACAAGCCCTTGCCATTAAGCTACTGTCTGCAGTAAGTGAAAGTTGTGGTCTTGCTCTGTCTTTGCCATATCCATGATATTGTCAGCAATGCAAAATAAATCTAGGCACTTTCTCAGGAATGTTTATGTGCTAACAGGTAACCCAAAATGATAACCATTGGGATACCAAATGGTATCCTAAATGACACAAGCACTTGAAACTCTTCTGTTAGATGGAAGGATCACTATCTATACATTTCATCTAGCTTGGAAAAGAATCTTGCTCTGAAAAAACTTAGGATTTAATCCTCCAGTAGTAATATTTGTTGAACAGCTGTTTAAAAGGTGAGGCCCCTTGGAGCTAGGCAGGAACCTCGATTATCTGGCAAGATCGCAAGGTCCCAATGCTTGGCTAAACTATGTTTTCCAGCGTGCGATTAGCCAGAATTCGATTAACCAAATGAAATACTCTGCGGATAATCGAAGTCCCTCTGTGTTATCTTTCATTAAAATGAATGTGATGGAGCGACAGCAGTTTGTGTGGTGGCACAACTTCCAAATTGTTTCATTTCACTATAGTTTGTTCAGTTTCACCCAAAACATCTCCGGAATGCGCCTGTAGCATTTCCTTAGAGGATCAGTAAATGAGATTGCATCATCCTTAAAATAGTCGATTACATCAAATCTATCTGGGTACAGGTATTTGAGATCATTGACTGATTGAATTTTGTCATATATGGTCTGTTTCGCCGCAGTTGATGTGGTTTGAATCTCATGAATTGCAACTAGACCTGTGCAAACTGGCAATCCTCCCACTTCTGGACTATTGGGTATCCATCAAGTAGATTTTGTAAAACCAAGGACAACTTACCTTTTGGCACTGCATTGTTTTTCTTCCAATGCATGGAATTAGTGATCTGTTCTTCACTGAGATAGTCTCCCCACTGCTGTACAATGAAGTGCAACTTACTGA